>NC_137060.1:4891328-4963731 GCF_032717465.1 Coenobita brevimanus
CCGCAGACTGGCACACCTGCAGACGGCGGACGGTAGGGGCTGGGGGGCGCCACAGGATAAGGCAGAGGCCTTGGCGCTTGGCCAACACATGTGCAAGCTTATGCTGTCTTTATGAGAGTTGGCGCCTCAAACCCTTGACATATCTCGACTTCTGTACTGAATCAATCTCTTATTATGACTCTTGTTTTTTCATCCTCCATTACGCATCTTACATGACCATATTTTCTGCTTACTTATAAAGATTTACTCCCCTCCCCCGTGGCAGCCACCTTGTCGTGGTGGGGGAGCTTACGTGCCCCAGAGGTCCTGACAGGGTGTGCCATGCCGCACACCTCGCTAGTGAGGGCATAACCAAGAGCTGCCCCCCCCCCTGGTGGGGAGAAGAATATTTCCCCAGCATCCCTGCTGGTCGTAACAGGTGACTAAATGGGGAAATTTTCTCTCCCACATTTCTCTTCTTATTATCTTCTTCCCTTCTGTCCTACCTCTCTTCTTGATGTTTCCGTGTTTCTTCCGACCTATATTATCCCTCTACTCCTACAGGTTAGACATTTGGTTTCATGACATGAAAAGTTAAAGGACTTCCCACTGACACTGGCCCGTTCTCCCTTAGACCATCTTCACGCCAAGACCAACGCCAGATTTAATGCCATATAACCATATTTTGGCTTGGTGCTACTTCTTCATTATTCCTTCCTTCCGTCATCCTCCATTATGCAACTTATGTGACCATATTATCTGTTTAATTAGCAAATATATTTTATTTATAAGAATTTGCTCTCTGACAACTACTCCTGCCAAATTCAGCACTTGGCACATCACCAGCAGCAAGTAGAGCAAATGTACGCACCTAATATATCACACTTAACAATGTCCTTATGTCACACACACCCTCCACTAAGTTCCTTGCAGTGACATGACACTGGCCTCACCTTGAAGGACTCCACGCAAAACAGCCAGAGTCGGTGCACCTACATGAGAGAGAGAGAGAGAGAGAGAGAGAGAGAGAGAGAGAGAGACTCTTAAACCCACTAGAACACCACCCCACTGTATCCTTCACTCTCTACTTTCTTCCCTCCCGCACTCCCTCCCCTCTCTCTCACTCACACATCCTGTCCCCCCCAACTCTCTCTCTCTCTCTCTCTCTCTCTCTCTCTCTCTCTCTCACACACACACACATTTAAACTTGTATCCTTTGTATCTTTAATTCCCAACTTTTTCAAACACCCCCTCCCCCCTCAACACCACCACCCTCCACACCTATTCCCCACACCTCCCTCGCCCTCCCCTCCCCTCTCACCCTTCTCCTCCCCCTACCTCCCCTCCCCCCAACAGACACAACCCCCCCTCCCAACAAATGAAATAGAGTTATTGCTTTTCGATACGGCGAAATTTCACACTGGATAAAGAAAGTGTGTGTGTGTGTGTGTGTGTGTGTGTGTGTGTGTGTGTGTGTGTGTGTGTGTGTGTGTGTGTGTGTGTGTGTGTGTGTGTGTGTGTGTGTGTGTGTGTGTGTGTGTGTACTCACCTTTGGGGCCGCCTCTGCTTCCCATCACTGACATCATCAACTCACCTGGAAGGAACAATTAAATATTAACAAACTCACGTAACATCACTAGTAGTAGAGAGCTTTCCTTAGCTGAATAAAACAGTCTGGATGTAGCATAAACTAATATAAGATACGTACACACATCCTCTTACACATACACGAGAGAGAGAGAGAGAGAGAGAGAGAGAGAGAGAGAGGTATCTCGGGACTTTACTAGCTTCAGGAATTAATTGTAGCGTTGATGTTGGTTAATAAATGCTACATAAACATGGGTCCAATTCTCAAGCGTTTGGTTACCACAGTTACTGATGATGCTATGGGTGAATTATGAAGGCGACCACTATCACCCACAAGGCCAGCAGTAACTGTAGCTCCGTAACGGTCCACAACTGGACCCATGTTAATACAGCACTATGTATTCAACATTAGCTGTAGAATCACCTACTGAAATTAGTGCGTGATGTCCCGGGCCACCCCGTATAAGCACTGGTATGAAGTACAAGAATATATTGGGGCAGGAGTCAGTACAAGAGGCATGAATCACAGGGTGAGGGATAAATCAAAGAGAGAAAATGGAGGAAAGGGCTGTGCGACCGTGTGTGCAGGAATCAGAGCCTAGTCCAGATCCCCTACTACCTCCCCTGGCATACACAAAATGTTTGTACCTCACAGAAGCATCAATTACTATACCCGGTTTGTTTTCAGCTGATGGATCTGAGCCACTGCCACAACTTGAATAGTACGTTGTTGCAGCGCGAAATTTGATAAGCCTTACTTACGAGGCAGCAATGAGCCTTCAGGGTTACCAGTCAAATTTATCCTCCAGCCTGACTCCACCTGGCCATCAGCTGGGCTAAAAGTGGTTAGGGATCTTTATCAGGAGAAAACAAACCAACTATAGACCAACCCGTCAATACAGTGACTCACTGTATTCTTGCTGTAACCAAAACATTTTACTCAGCGTAGGAAAGTTTTATGTAACCCCTTGAGTTAGAAAAGCTTAACCTAAGCTTTATAAAATCGTGTGAGCACAGCAAGAATAATATGAAAGACATCAGCGCTAGACACAAGGACATAAATTAAAGGTATATTTGGCAAGGAAAGGACCCCTCACTCACAAGTGTAAAGGTGTGAATTACAAGGAAAGGGCTGCGGTATATTGTGTGCAGGGGAGATAAGGAATTCAAGCCTGTGTCCGCCACCGCCTCCACGGCATGCATATTAATGTGTTCACCTCGCTGCCACTCTTAATGTATACATTAATTCCTGCTCCGACACCCACCACCACCACCACCACCACTACCTCGCCTAGATTCCAACGCTTGGCTTCTTTATCTTATATCTCTGACACTTTTCTTTTTCATTTCTGTATCTGTCTCTCCTTATCTCAGTCTGGCCTTCAGACATCACCATCTATCATTCTATATCTATTACTCACACCACCACCACACCAAGATCAATCCGTTTTATCACTATTATTTTCTTATTTTTTAAATCTACCTCTCTGTTCCTACTTTTTACTCTTATATTTGTATGTATCTTCTACTCTCTTGCTGTCCCTCACTCTCTCGTCTCCACTACATATAGAATTCATCCACTTGCTTTTCTTCAATTCTCGTTTTTTTTTCTGTTACCTGTATCATGGTGTGTGTATTTGTCTCTTTCTCCTTCTCTTCCTTTACAGTCACCACTACCACACCTACTGTAGAATTCTCTCTCTCTCTCTCTCTAACTTTTCTTCTCGTTTGACTATCACAGTCAGTTTATATCCATTTGTTTATATTTCGATCTATCCCGTCAGTATTTATGCCCAACCCTGCTAGCGACGGCCAACCCACTACCGCGTTAGTCTTCCAGACACATGATTCACCAGGAGAGTCACTGGCTGTATCCAGGACGAGAACTGGGCCAGACTGAAGCCTGCAGGGTGGTTCCAGCAATATTCCTGGTGTCTGACTGGATCCCACACCATGCCTTCTAGGGATCTGAGTCATATTTACAGGATTCTTTATGAATAACTATTTCCAGAAGCTAGGATGCTTCACTTCTAATGACTTTAGCCCTCGTATCCCTTCCCTAGGCAAATGTCCGCATTCTCATTAGTTAAGATTTCGAAATACCTCTTCATCGCCGACTTATTTTTCCTGTTACACCTTAATAACCTCTTGTAATTTAATGACGTAAACATACAACGGAAATATTAATCCCTGCACTACGATTACATATTTTAGTTACTGTTATCTCCAGACGATTTTTAAACAGCTTAGAGGAGCACCTTAGTAATGAAGGTGTTAATGAAGGCTAGATCTAACCCTTCTATGTTTGGGTAAGTATGTATAGAAATATAAATATGTAAACGATTAAATCGCCTGGGGACAAACAATAAAATACAAAAATCATCTTAGTGAAGAGGTGTATCATCATGCAAACCTCTTTTCTCACGTACGGATGGGGTGAGGTAGAGTTCAAAGAATAAGGAAAAAATTGACAGATGGAGAAAATTTCAACACAGATATACATACAGTACAACTAACATATAATGAAATATTACGGTACAATATGCAAACTAAATCACTAAGGAAAAGATACCACGAAGTATCCCATGATATGAATACAACCCACTAAACTTATCTTTACCCACTTCTGACACTTTCATATGGGTACTTTCTCTGCCTTTTTCTAAAGCTGTAATTCTTCTTACCTAATATTTGATTTTTACATTTTTGTCTAACATTTCCTTACTTCTTCCTGTTGGCATCTGTCCTGCTTTTTCTGATATCCCTGGATCTGAATTCTTCCAATTGTTCTTCCACCTTAACCTGGCCTCCATTGCGTCCTTTTGCAGATTATATATTTCAAGCGGCTCAGTGGCAGGAGACAATGCATCGGCTCTACATTCATACCACAACATTTCCACATGACCAGCATCATATTCTAGTGTTAATCTATTGTTACAACTCAGCGTTCAAGATGGAGAGATGGCAATTTTAGGCCAATCCTATCACATCGTTTAAAAAGGCTCCAACATACTTGCAGGCGTCGGCCTTGGTCACCTAATGGCGGCTCTCCACGCTGCTCGACTTCTGGCAGCCTACCTACTGAGTCTCTTATCCCTGAGGTCACACTCTATGACCTCGTCCCAGTTTTTTTTTTTTTTTTTTTTTTCGGTCTGTTAAGAGTAAAAATAGTAGCTACAACACATATCCTGCTTCCTCTGTTATTTCCCAATCTGTTTTTTCCTACCTGCAGTTGTCCCTACTAACACTGTATTCTACTTAACCTCCTCAATACCATGACCTATTTTTATTTTACCCTTACTGCTGGTGCTGGACAGGGACGCCTTCGTGTGGTGACAACAATGCGACCGGTCGGCTCCTTTGCCCGGTTATACAAACGTCCCATCCCATAGAAAGAAGAGTAAGGCGGTGCACTGCAAGAGGACGGCAACTTGAGCCTGCAGTCCACAGGGTTCACGTTCAAATTACTCTTGGGTTGCAACAACTACAGATACTACTACTACTACTACCATTATCACTATAACCGGTAACAGTACCAACACCACTATTACAACTACTGCTACCACTACTACTAACTACTGCTACCACTACTACCACCACTGTTACCACTACCACCTTTACCAGCACCACTACCACTACTACTACTACTACAACTACCACCACCACCACCACCACAACTACTACTACTACTACTACCACCATCACCACCACCCTTGCTGCTGTTCAACTGTTCAGTTACGACAGTCCCCATACACTAAATGTCTTAATAAAAGCTCCATCTAACCCCTCCAGTTCAAAGTCACTCCAACAGGGGGTTTTCAGGCCACTACACCACCAGGCGGCCAGCAATATAAAGGCAATATAAATTCATTACATATATCCCACCACACACAATATCTCAAAATTCATAAAATCACGCAAGATACAATTTCGCCGATTCAATTTAGTCCAGAAAAAATCCGTATCTAAATATCACGGGAAACAATAAATTAAAACATCGCAGGACTGAAATATACGGTGCATTATGAAAAAATCCACCACAGAAAAAGATATGGAGACACTTTCATCCCAAGAGTACATTGGTTACTTGGAATCGAGTGAACTAAGACACTGTTAGAGTGAAGGGGTTGGGGCAGAACACCAGGCTACTGCCCTTGGTGGCATTACCCTACATGATCTAGAGTCACCCACTGGGGGATCAAACCCAAGCATATGGCAGGATCGTCACTCCATCAGGGACATTTTAACCAATGAACCACTGTGCGCCTCGCAACGTACAGGGTGGTACATATATTCCACAAACTAATTCTCATGTGTTGCTGGGACGGCTTTGTCAGCGTTACCAGTGTCTACCCTGCATCACCTACTTACCATAACCCTGTTCATGATATACTGTGGCTCCTTTTTTTTTTTTTTTTCCTTCTTTTTTTTTTTTTTTTTTTTTTTTTCGTCCACTGATCGCAGAGTTGATTGGCAAATTCTTGATACAGTCAAACTATCTTCCCTTCTCACAAAAAGACTAAGCCGTACCCGCAACACACACGACCTGACAGTGCAATAAACAGACATCCCTGCAGTTGGAATATATACCGGTATGCAAAAATTAAAACTGAAAATAATACTATCTATCTATCTATATACCTAGGCTGCTTCCCCCAAGGAAAGGGAGGTAGCCGAGACAGGACGACTCACTCTCCATTTACTCATCCATTCAAACACATTCATTCGCATCTTAGCCCCAAAGGGGAGAACGGACAGATCCTCACCGCACCACACCGCACAAGGGTCAACTGCGCAATGCAATTAGTGACATCCGCAGCAGGGCCCGACAGCAGAACTGGTTTACCCCTGCCACATCATAACAGACCCATCCCCTTACCCACACCTGACCTGACTAGCTGATCGGATCAAATTCGGAAGAATATCCCCTCAGGGCTGCGTCATCACTTATTCATTCACAATTTCTCTCCATTTATTTCTGTCACGCACAGCCACTCTTCCTTGCTCAACAGACATCCCTCTCGCATCCAGCGCTCTCTTCACACTGTCCATCCATCCTGTTCGTGGTCTTCCTCTCAGCCTTACACCTCTCACATCAGATCTAGTTATCTTTTTCACCAATCGCTCATTATCCATTCTCTCCATATGCCCAAACCATCGCAACACCCTCTGCTCAACTCTACTAGCCATCTCCCGAACAACTCCAGTTCTCCTTGCACTTCATCATTTCGCACCCGATCCATACGCATCACTCCACACATACTCCTCAGACACCTCATCTCCATTACATTCAAACTTTCCCTCTCTGCTACACCCATATTCCATGTTTCAGCCCCATATAACGCAGTCGGTACCACAACACCCTCATACAGCCTTCTCTTTACATCCATTCTAAGCGAACGACATTTAAACACTTTTTTCATTCCTCCCAGCACCTTTCCTACTTCATTTATTCTAAACTTCACTTCTGCATCTATTCTTCCATCCACAGCAACATGTGACCCTAGATATTTAAAACAATCTACCTCCTCAAGCAACTCACCATTCAAAACTATATTCATCCCCCTACCATCTATCAACCTCGTACACTTCATCACTTTACTCTTATTCTCATTTACTTTCAATTTCCTCCTTTCACACACCCTTCCAAACTCCTCTACCAACTGTCTCAATCTCTCCTCTGAATCAGTCACCAGTGCAGTATCATCTGCAAACAGCAGCTGCTTCAGATTCCACTCTCCACCATCAACATTCACTAGAATCAGACCTCCACCTAAAACTCTTGCATTCACCTCCCTTACAACACCATCCATGTAAATATTAAACAACCAAGGCGACATCACACATCCCTGTCGCAACCCCACTCTCACGGGAAACCAATCACTCACAGCATTTCCCACTCTTACACACGCTCTACTATTTACATAAAAACTTTTCACCCCTTTTAGTAACCTACCATCAAGTCCATACAATCTTAAAACAGTCCACAAAGCCTCCCTATCAATTCTATCATACGCTTTCTCTAAATCCATAAATGCCCCAAACACATCCTTGCCTTTCGCTAAATACTTTTCACACAATTGTCTCACCGCAAACACCTGATCAACGCATCCCCTCCCTCTCCTAAAGCCACACTGCTCATCACCAATCACTCCCTCTGTACCCTCTCTAACTCTCATAATTAAAACTCTACCATACACCTTACCTACAACACTCAACAGACTTATACCCCTAAAGCCAGTACATTCTTACTTATCAACCTTGCCTTTATACAACGTATAATTCCTCAAAACAAATGGAAATGACGGAGAGAAACAATTTAGTTAATTGCAATTTAATTTCAACAAATCAGTTACCTATCCATTACAGCAAAAAATTAATTAAAAAAGAAATCGCATGACACGAATATATATATTTTAAAACTCCTACCGCACAGCTTTATTACTGACGAATTCTATCTATCTATAGCCAGTCACCTTAATCCCGTAAGAGGTGACCACAAACAAATCACTTCCATGTCTCCCTTCCCCCGACTTACTCCCCCCCCCCTCTCATATACCTCGCTATCCCTCCATCTCATCCTCGGTTTCCCTCTCCCTCCACCCCACTCACATACACTCTCCTAGTTAGTCTTTCATCCTCCATCCTCTCCACATGGACAAATTATAAAAAGAGTGTCTTCGCTGGGGTGGCACGGTTGATATGGAGGAGACAGGGAGAGAGAGAGAGAGAGAGAGAGAGAGAAATCCCAACCCCCATAACTTAAAAGAAAAACATCAGGCAAGATACAATTTCGCTGACTCAGTTAACTTATTAAAAAACGTAGCTAAATATTGCTGGACACAAATATACAAACGACATCGCATGGCACGAATACACACAAAAGTAATCCCACGACAAGAAATTCATTAGAGGGACGAAATTATACGTGAGTACATTCGTTATCAATAAAGGAATAAGTAAAATGGCATATCAAAGTAGCACACACGTAAACATACATACACACCGTACATACACACATATATACCTGACACAAAATATTTTCTCAAAGCAACTAAAATGCCACATCAGTATTCACACACACACACACACACACACACACACACACACACACACACACACACACACACACACACATTAAATATCTACATTCATACATAAAAACATAGGTTTCCATATATCCATGCACATACATAATGCATACATACACAAATGCTTAAATACACATACATAATTACAGTCTGGTGTACACACCTATACAGCACATACGGTACATAATTATATATACATACGGTACATAATTACACATAGATACATAATTACAGAGGTACCAAGAGCAAATTTTTAAGAATATTATGAACTTAAAGAATGCTTTGTTTTCACACACAGGTCCTTCGTTTACATTAAATGAACAAGTGAATATACCAACAATACATTAAAACAGATGTTATCGTAGAGAAGGTATTAGCAGTTCAACACAGACCCAGGTAATCTAATACTCTCTCTCTCTCTCTCTCTCTCAGCCAGCCAGGGTCGTCATATATGCACCGGGGTGGCAGCATCCCCCTCTCATTTTCTATAATTTTCTCTTTCTGAAGCGCAGCATAAAAGGCAAAAAGATGAATCACAAAGGCGTGTGGGTGGAGGAAATTTTTTGCTTTTGAGGTGAGAAATATATTTCTATGGCTTTTCACATTCTATGAAGTATAACGGGCTTCGTGGCACTTTCTCTTTAGGGATTTATTCTGCCTAATATTATACTGCCTACTGTTAGCACTCTGGGTGGTATTCTAGGCAGCACGGGAGACTTCTTAACATCTTTTCCTTAGTGATTTATTTTGCATATTATACTTTCACATCACCTTCTACGCCATTATATCAAAGTCATAGTGACATCAATAACAAACAAGTGGATCATGAGATGTAATGTGCAGAACAAATAGGTAAGGAAGAATTGTTACGGAATCTCCAAAGCCGCAGAAAACAAAAACAGCTGATTACATTCGCTTGGTGTTAACTGGAATAAAACAGTAGAGTCGTTCCCACCATGAAGGGGTTACTGGTGATAATATTAACACTCCCAGCCTCCCATATCCACCTTCACTTGAATAACATCAAATACCGGTACCGGTACTTGGAATACAGCACTATGAGTTGGCCCCACCATGACAGGGTTAATGGTAACACTATTAACACTCTCAGCCTCCTATATCCACCTTCACCTGAATAACATCATGTGCTGCTTTCCGGAATATAATAACAAAGCTGTGCCAATCATGACTGAGTTAATGGTACTACAGTAGTATTAACACTCTTAGGTTACTGTAACTCACTCTCAACTAAACACAATCGTCTGGCAGCAGTTGTAATTAAATATGAGAAAAGACGAGACCATAAGAACAATAATGGATGCTGGTAGTGTGTCCTCATGTGTTAACATATGTTCACATCCTGTACGTTTATGTCCACACACACATACACACACACACACACACACACACACACACACACACACACACACACACACACAAAGACTGAGCCGTACATGAGGTGTATGAGAACGGGGAGTAAGTTAAATTATCAGAGCTGCCGGTCAAAGGATCAGGGTAATTGACTTATTTAAATGTAAGGATGGAGTGCGGGGGTGTGCGGAGGGAAGGTGAAAAGGGGTGAGAAGGAAGGGAGGGGTGTGAGAGAGAGGAGAGAGGGAGAGAGAGTGGAACTGGGGGCGAGAGAGAAGCAGAAGAGGAAAGAATGGGTGAGAAAGAGGTGGAGGAGTGAGGGGAGAGAAAAAGGGAGGAAGATCAGGGAAGACGGGGGAAGAGAAGGGGGAGGACGCGTATACGAACAGAATGGGTGAGGGGAGGGGGAGAGAATGGGTAAATGAAAGTGAAAGGTAGGAGAAGGGGAGAGGGGGTGAAGGAGTACGGGGGAAGAGTGTGCAATGGAATGGGCGAAGGGAGGGAGAGAAGGAAAGGAGGAAGGTAGGGGGAGGAGAGTGAGGGAGGAGAAGGGATGAGGAGACGAGAAACGTGAGAGGGGTAGAGGTTGGGGAGAAAAGGAGGAAGGTGTATGTGATGGGGTGAGGTAAATGGGGAAATGGGAAGGAGAGAGGAAGGAGGAAGGGAGGGGGAAGGGGGAGAGGACAAAGAATACGAAAAGGAAATCTCTTAAACAAAATTTCCGCATGTGGGAGGGAATGATTTGGCAAAACGAGGAGGAAGGAGCAAGATGGCGGAGAGGGAGGGTTGGAAGCAGGAGGGAGGCATGGCGGAAATGAAGTGAGGGGTGGGGGGTGTAGGATGGTGGAGAGGAGGAGAAAATGAAGAGGAAGGTGGGTTACGATAAGGATAATAGGGGGAGGGAATGAGGGGAGAAAAGGGAGGGGTGAAGAGAAGAGGGATGGGGAGGAGAAAGGAGGATGATTAAGAGAGTGGGTGAGATTCTTAAGAGAATGGAAAAGAAAGGATGGGGAAGAAGGGGAGGGGAGACAATGAAAGATGAGGGGGAGGAGGGTGTAGGGAAGAGAGGGGAGTGTGAAAGGAAGGGATGAGTGGGGGGGGGGAAATAGGTAAGAAGAAAGGGGGGGGGAGTAAAAGCGAGTAACCATAGTGAATGGAGTGGGGAAGGATTAGCTGGGATTCAGAGAGGGAAGGGAAGGGGAAAGGAAGAGGGTGGAAATGAGTACGGAGAGGGTGTGATGAGGGTACAAGTGGGGCCTAAACTGTTGTACGATCACAAGAAACAAGAACCAATGTGTGGGTGTAATTCTTTCACTGAACAAAATGGTGTGGAGGCAGCACGAATAAAGCACAAGGCTTCATGGCACTGAAGATATTAAAATACTGCTGCTAACCTTGCCAGTACCTGACGCCTTTCCTTACCTGGATAAAACCGTCTGGAGGTACAATACTGCTGTTAACTCTGCCACTACCTAACACCTTTCCTTTCCTGGATAAAATCGTCTGGAGGTAAAATATTCCTGTTAACCCTGCCAGTACATAACACCTTTTCTTTCCTGGATAAAATCGTCTCCCTGCCTTAGGCCTCTGAATCTGGCGGGTTATTCATCCACTATCTTGCGATACCAGGCCACTACACCATCCACGTCGCCACCATTACACCCCCCCCCCCCGTGCTATCCCAGGTACACATTCACCTATCAACCCACAAAGGATGGATGCACACCTGAGTGTAGTGGCGCCAGCTGCCCGCACCAATATTCCAACCCTGGTGGTACTGGGTGGGCAGTATCGTAGCCAGCACCACTAACCACTCGGCTACCACGGCCAGAGTAATAATTAATCAGTCCATCATGGCAGTGAATGGTTTGTTATAGCAGGTGTTAGGTTGGTGCAGTACCGGCAACACTTGTATATACCATACTGTATATTTACCAACACTTGTTGGGTTTAATTTTGCCTTGACTTAGTCTCACTGGTCCACTTCTTCTATTTCCACTTCTACTATTACACTGTTATTATGACCATTAATATTATCAGGTACCGTACTGTTATTACCAAATCATCAACGTTATTATTATTATTATTATTATTATTATTATTAATTATTATCATCATCACCATCATCATCATCATCACATCGGCCTTTTTCCCTTATTCTGTGTTTTTCCTTCTCCTCTTCCACTTCTCCATCGTGGTCGTCGTCTTCCTCTTGTTCTTACGCCGTCTTGTGGGTTTTCTTCCTCTTGTGTGAGGTACTTTGAAGTTGGAGGCTGTGCAGATGCTAGGATGAGGGAAGAGGCTTTGCAGATATATATGTAAAGTAAAGGTGGCGTCAGAAATATATAACCAACGTACTGATCCCACCTGGTTACTCTCTCTCTCTCTCTTTCTCTCTCTCTCATACATACATAGATTACATACATATTGGCATAATACAGACATATGGCACATAGTACTCACATAATACATACATATACATAAATACTTAAATACACAGGCCTAAATATGGTAAATCACGAATGCAATTTATACTACAGATACCACATATACATGGCACTATAATAACACACACATACAACTACTGTATGCCGGTAATAAAAAGCTCTCCTCCTTGCCTCCTACCCCTCTTTCTCAACAAAAACCTCTGCTCCCTACCCCCCCCCCTCTCTCTCATACGCCACAAAACAACTGACTGTCGGCGGTCTCTTGATTGCAGCCACATAAAAAGAGGGAGACGACGAGAAGTAGGAAAGAAAAAATTTGTAACATATCTTGGTGTGTGTGTGTGTGTGTGTGTGTGTGTGTGTGTGTGTGTGTGTGTGTGTGTGTGTGTGTGTGTGTGTGTGTGTGAGAGAGAGAGAGAGAGAGAGAGAGATGGGAACAGGGACTGAATGGATGGGTTTGGAGGGGGTGGGGGAGGGGAGGGAAAACAGGGAAGAAGCCTTACTATACTCATTCTACTCTACTGTAACTTCACCTACAATTCTATCTAACTTCACCTACAATTCTAACTCTCCATCATGGATGTTGATTTGTAACTATAGCTTTACACTAGAATGTGATGCTAGTCACCAAGAAGTGCTTTGGGAAGGATACAGAACAGCAATTTTTTTTTTTTTTTTTTTTTTTTTTTTTTTTTGAGGGGGGGCTACATCAACTAAGCCGCAAAAGGAGGAAAATCTGGACCAAGTTTAGGTGAAAGAACTATAACAAAGATGAGAATATTATAACGTCTTTAAATATGTAAGTTAGAGGTGTTAGGAAGCCTACTAACACCACGGTACAAGAGTGTAAGGTTTTGTTTGGCCTAACCGTCTGTACTTAATACATGATCATTTAACGATGGCTTCCTCGTCTCCAACATAACACACATCATCTCCGCCTGTCTACACCCACATTACACCTGATACACTACAACAACTAATCACTAGCTATAATCCTCTCATGGTAAAGACAACTCTATTATTACATTCCAGGTAATGCCAGACGATTTTATTCAGCTTGGTGGGTCACAGAAGACCAAGGGTGACCATTAACCCTCTGAAGGCCAAAAACTGTAGTGTCTTCCAGCTGACGTCAGGCGATTTTATTGAACTGGGTCGACTTAAATTACTTACAACTATACATTACTACAATAATCAGTATTACGAATTAATTTATTATAAAATACAAAAGAAATCTACTAATCATCGAAAGAGTTTCAAATGGCTATGATTTAGACTCAGGATTCCAGTTGCTTAATGGCAAGTGAATGAGTGTGAGGCCCACTTCTCTGGGTACGATGTTGACTAGTTCTTTTCTCTTGAGCAGTACTCTGAGGGTATCAAGGATTAAAAAAAAACTGATGGTGGTGATGGTGATAATGGTGTAAGTATTGGTAAAGTCGGTAATGACAGGGTAGGAGGAGCAGGCGACATTGTAATCTGTGTAGAATGTCACCTCACAGACTTGTCATCACTCTCACAAACCCCCCTGTCTCTGGTAACCTTTGGTACGAGTGGGAAGTGAAAGATAAACATCTGATCTTATTCCTAATTCACAAAGGTAATTCATCACTGTTCTTACAATGTCTCGTAGTGTTATAATCAATACTTGGTTTACACTGTCTTCGGTGGTGGGTGGGGGCGACCATCATTCACTCACTTGATGTCGTGATACATACTTCTTCCTTAACTTTTATCATTTGCTTCAGTGTTTGCCCTCCACTCATCCACTTTCTCCCATCCTTCCTGTCACCTTTTATTACTCTCCTTTAAGGTGACTCAACATCAGTGACAAACCAAATAGTTTTGTGTAACCCAGGAAACCATTTACAACGTTGAGTGGTAACCATATTACCAGATGACGGGGGGATGTGGAGCCTACTATGGTGCCCCTGTTAACTGGAAGGAGACGCAAATGCGGCGTCCATCCATGAACCAAACCTCCATACTCTTCCCCGCACCTCTCTGTGGCGAGGCGCTGTCTGCCGCACGGGAAAATTGGTTTACTGCACAGGACGGCCCTGCAGGGACTGTCGCTTGCCTGCGGCTGATGGGTCTGCTCAGCCAGACAGACCAGGGTTACTCAGCAACAACAACAACTGTCTTGGGTAACCTTCACTCACGTACAAGTGGTGAGTTGTGTTACAGAGGGACGCCTTCATGTGGTGACACCAATATAACTAGGAGGCTCAACGGCCTGGTTATACAATCGTCCCTCAACTACTTCCCTATCCACTACATAACGAGAGATTTATCTTAACCACTTCAGTACCATGATGCACTATACAGGGTGTCCATACATAACGCTGCCTTTCATTCTGCCGGGCGATTTCGCGTGTGTTGCAGGGACGGCTCAGCCAACGTTGTCAATGCCTGTCCTGCATCTTTTATCCATTTTCTACTCCTACTGCCACACCCACGCCCACACCAGCAGACTGAGCCGTCCCCGCAACACACATGATACCACCAGGTGAGTTTGTAGTGTAGCGGTATTTACAGACCACCCTGTAGGACCTATAGCAGTTTCCTGGTAATTTCATATTATTCAATTTTATACGGATCACTCGTACTGAAGGGGTTAATGAAGCATACACTATATACCGGTACTGAATACCTAACCCATCAGTTCAGTCTCCCCTAAGCTGAATAAAATCGTCTTGAGGAAATAGAAATTAGTTGAAAGGAGTCACAGAGCTAAAGAGGTTATGCTGAACATTAATGTTTGGTGGTGACGATGTAAATGTAAACTACGGTACGTCACCTGATGGGACGAGAGAGAGAGAGAGAGAGAGAGAGAGAGAGAGAGAGAGAGAGACTGCCAAACCCATTCAGTACGATGATGTCTTTTTCCGTTGTTCTTCCAGCCAGCATGCGATTTATTCAGCTTGGTGGAGAGCTGTTTTAAGGAAAGGGTTAATGAAAGACAGATCTGACCTTTCCAGTGCCACAAGGATCTCCTGAGCTGAATAGAAAATGTGTAGATGCAGCAGCAATATAATAAAACAGCCTCCATAGCTGTTAATAAATTTTGAAGGTAATTACTGTATTAGATCACATATTTTTCACTTAGCCATTGAGTCAGTCTTGGTTACGAAGTATGTTTTGGTAGCTGTATGTACTGACGAAGGTATAAACACCTGCCTCACCAACTGGTCTAAGGGCTGAACATTTAATTTACCCTGTGACCTTCACCTTTCACATTTTGCCCTCGAAATCGAATTACTTTATCCTCGTCTGACCCTCAAAACCCTTCCACCTAGTTTGGAGCAGCTCAGATAAAAATCAAACTGGTCCATCTCTGTGAACTTGAACTTTGACCTTTCCCTGTAACCTGACCTTCGACTGATGGTTCGTAAAATCGAATCCCTTTATCCCTGCCTTGAAGCCATACAAAACTTTTGGTCTAAATCAGATAAAACCGTTTCATATTTTAAGGTGACCTTGCCATGTGACATGGACTTGTGACCTACTGTAAAAAAAAAAAAAAAAAAGTCAACCTCACAGGTGGTCCTCAACTCTTCCACCAAGTTTGATCCAAATCAGGTAAAAACTGTTTAGGTTTATTTTGTTCACACACAGACTTACACGCGGATACAATTTTGATCTTGTCCTGTGACCTTAACCCTTTACTGACTTCTCAATATCGATGCCGTCCACTTTTGCTTTACCCTTAACCCTTTCACTAAGTACAGTATGCTCAGATCTGGATAAAAATTGTTTAAGTTGACTTTGTTAAGCTTAAAATTGAGCTAGCATTGTGACCATGATCTTTAACCCATTGTTCTCTAAAACAACAGATCAACCCCTTGGTTTACCGCCAACTCATCCACCAAGTTTGCCTTATATCGGATAAAAAGTGCTCGAGTTATTTGTTCACACACACACACACACACACACACACACACACACACACACACACACACACCAAGTAAAACATAACACTCATCGTCGCTTCCCAGGCTCGTATGTAATAACCTCATACAGGGGTTATCCTCAAGACTGTTTATAAATACGACCCGTGATCACCACCAAACGGTTTTACTCAGCTTACGGCAAGGGGGTTAATGCACACTTAATATTGAAATGGTTGGCACGTCTTGTATTAATGGATTCCTTCTGACTGGGTCTGGGTCTGACTCTGACATCTTGACATTTGTGATGTTAATAGTAATGACACCAATTCCTTTAACTCCCACCTTTGAATGTCACCTATTTACTCTCTCTCTCTCTCTCTCTACCTACCTACCTACCTACCTACCAACCTACGGCACCTACCTACCTCTCGCTGTCTTTTGCTACCGGTATATCTGTTTGCCTACCTCTCTATCTATCTATATCCCCCTATCTAGCTATGCATATCTATCCATATATGTATGCAGGCATTTACATATCTATGTTTCTCTGCCTAGTATGGCTTTCATATGGGTTCGTAAATTTGTCCTTTATAATGAGATCAATTCATTTAATTCGTTAATGCTGAGCTGCAACAAGCATTAACAATACAATTTAGTGCTGGTCACGAAGAAGTGTTTTGAAAAATTGTTAACTGCTGTTGTTACCTGAGCCCGGCTTGTCTGGAAGAGATTCCTCACGGTTAAGTTCTCAAAACTACTGACCCGGGCTACACAAACGCACTTACGATCAATTCCCCGTTTGCTGGAAGAACAAGGAGGCTGCCGATTCCTCCTCTATCTCATGTTCTAACTTCAGAAATAAATCTTAGTTACGCGAAAATTACTACAGGCTATAACTCCCCCCCCCTTTTTTTTTTCTGTCGGAAGCTAAGGGAAAGGAGTGCAAAATCTTCCCTGGTCTAGTTCATTCTGTAACAACATACGTAAGTGACGACCGGGAATCGATTGTAAATATATTCCAGAATCCCACCCCTGCTTTCCAACATGACCCACCAGACACTTTTAATATTTCAGCACTTTCACTACGATGTCTTACCTTATTGCTGCGACACGATTTTATTCAGCTTAGAAGAAATCCCTTGAACAAAAAATCACAACTCTCCAACTTTCTAACATGACTGCCCAATTTATTTTTCTCGCCAATGAAGACATCCTTTTTTTTTCTTCTGTTCTTGCTGCCATCAGACGAATTTACTCAGCTCACCACAAATCCCTCCAACTAAAGGTTCTGTCAAAATCTCACAACTCTCCAGCTGTGTACCATTATTACCTGTACCCAATTTACTTTTTATAACTCAGTCCCTTCACTATCATGTTTTATTCTGTTCTTGTTAACATCAGATGATTTTATTCACCTTAACACAGATCCGATCCAAGTGAAGGTTTTGTCAAAATCTTAAACTCCCTAACTTAGTAACATGATCTCACATTATACTTTTCTGGCCAGTAAAGATGCCATTTAAATTCCTTCGTCAGTTCATCGTCTAATTTTGTTGTCACCGCCAAATGATTTTATTCAACTTACCACACATCCCTCAAAGTCAGGGCTTAGTCAAAATCTTATATTTCCCAGCTGTGTAACATGATCCCCAATATACTTTTCTGGCCATTAAAGATGACATTTCAGACTCAGGCCAGTGCCACAGTCTGCCCCCAGTTGGTGGGTGGAGTCCATTGCTGTCCTGTCACAAGAACCCATCACAGGGAGGATGTGAAAGTTCTATGAAACAATTTTGGTCTGTTGTACTCGTTTTTTTCCAACCTGGCCTAAAATTGCCATCTCTTTGTCTGAAATCCTGATTTATTATAGATGATTAACACAAGTGTGATGCTAGTCATGAAGAAGTGCTAGGAAAACGATGTAAAGCTGTAGTATTATCTTTTTCTACCAAAGGGCTACGTGAAATTAGCTACAAATTGAAGAAAACCTGAGCAAAGGTGAAGGACCTATAGTTGTAGGTGTTTTCTAAGGACGTGAACTCTTACATCGGTGCATCAAAAGACATTTTTTTTTTTCGCTATTAACCACTTCAATCCGATGACGTTGTTTCTGGTGTACTTCGCAATCACCACACTGTTAGTCAGCTCTGGAAGGACTTTTCAAAAAGGATAAGTTAGAAGCAGCCTTCAACATGTCTCCCCAGAGCGGAATAAAATCGTATGAGGGCTGCAGGAATACCTCAGTAAAGCATATTACCAGAATGAAGGGATTAGTAGTAGTAGCAGCAGCAGCACCAGTAGTAGTAGTGGTAGTAGTAGTTGTGGCAACCCCACGCTAATCTGAACGTGGAACTGGTAGGATGCAAGCCACAGCTGTCCTGCAATCTACCATCCTCCTTTTGAAGGATAGGGATGGGACTGAGGGACGTATGTATAACCGAGCCACTCCACCGCTCGGTCATATCGGTGCCACCACAAGAAGGTGTCACTCTTCTGCACCGGGTTAAGGATGACATTTAAAACACTCAGGTCACTCCCCCAATCTTCTTCCAAGTTGGTAAATGTCAGTTGCTCTCCTGTCACGGCGTCCATCACAGGAGCAATGCTAAGTTGTCTGGAATAACCCTGGACTGTTAAACTATTCTCATGATCCTCTCTCGTTCAGTTCACTTAGTCACTCAAGGCTGTTTCACTCTGGTAGTTGGAATAAGAGAAAGTCTATCTATCTATGCCAATCTGTCTATCTATCTATCTATCTATCTATCTGTCTATAGCCAGACACCATAATCTACCGTATCTATAACGAGACGCCTTCATACCGGAAGGGGTGGCCACAAACGAATTACCTCCATGTCACACTGTCCTCAGCCATCAGGCTGCCCTATCTCCAACTTGGATGTCCCTAACTTATATATGGTACCTCTCCATCCCATCTGACTATCTTATTCTTGGTATCCCCCTCCCTCTCTCTCGCTCCACTTTACATAAACGGGTGCATACTTTTTGTAGCAAATATTTGTTTATGTTTTCGCGGATCTGAACTGTTCTATCTGGTCTCTCAAACATATAACATTTAAATATCATGTCTGGTGGTAGCAACGGTAAAACAAAAAGGACAACACTGTCATTAAAGATTAATTGTCAGAGGACGCGAACTGTTCGTTTAGGCCACTCAAACTAGCAAAGATTTTTTTTTCTTTTAAAGCTACTGAGACTTTCAATTTCTCCTTGGTGGATTGATCTCTTATCACAGCATCCATCACTGGGATTATAGTAAGTTCTCTGAAAATTTCTTGGACTACTAAAACATTCACGTGATTCTCGCTCACTCCGACTAAAGAACATAAAATATATTGTCTTTGCAACTCCACACTGTTTCAGTTTGGTGGCTTAAACTGGCAAAGGTAACAGTTGTCGATGTTCTGAGGCTCGGAACTCTTATTTGGTCACTAGAATGAACAGAAAGTTTGTTTTTTTCTTTTTTCTCACAATGATGACATTCAAGACAAACTACTCCCCAGACTTTTCCCGAGTTGGTGAGTAAAACTGATTATTCTCCTGTCACAGCGTCCATCACGGGAAGGCTATTAAGTTCCCTGAAATAGTCTCCTGACCTGCTAAAACATTCTCTGGATCTTCCCTCACTCAGTCAAGGGAACATTTGACTATGATGTTCCAAACAATTTCACTTTGGCAGCTTCAGCAGGAAAAAGTAATAGATTTTGTTGTTGCTGTTGTCATTGTTGTTTCTTATTTTTTTACATGGTCATAGGAATTCCTTCATCTATGTATCTACTTTTCCTGTCTCAATCTACGGTAGCCTATCTATCCATCTACCTATACATACAGTATCCTAATCCACCTACTGTACATATGAATCACAGGTACGGTACAGTTCTATTTATCTGACATGACATTCCCACCAACACATCAACACTAGTCACACGTCACGATCAACCCTGCAACCAGCAACATAAGCTGCAACACATTCAACACTGTCGTTCCTGCCACACATCAAACCACCAACACCCAATCGGCAACAAAACAGAATATAAACTCTGTGAGGCGCGGAGGAGGGCGGGAGGAGGAGGAGATGTTGGGTTTATTCGAATCCTGAAGGTTGAAATTGATGGAACTGATGGTTGAAATGGAAAAGAATGAGAAGGAGGAAAGGAGACAGAAGACTTCATAATGGAGGTACCAATAACAAACTCGTCATCATACTGAAGTGGTTCACCTTAAATAAGCGAAGTTTAACCAGAGCTCAAATATAAATAGTATTCGAAGGACCATCATTATAAGGGAAATATGCCTAATTTTTCAGATACCAGGTAGGCCTATGTGGCGTTACGTGTTCACTGCTCCATCACCAGCGTAGGGGCCCGGGGCTAGGCTACTTAGCTCATACATTTATGGCAAAGGTAAACAGTCCTTAACCCCTGAGTGGCATTATGTGCACAATAAAACTGTCTCATCCCTTGGAATAAAACACGTTATCCACGACATCAGGTTGAAGCAGTTAAGTATTACAAACATATACGTGAAGGGAAAAACACATGACAGTATATCAGATGGCTCAGGAGGCTTCATAACACCTCTTACTTACTGATTTATTTTACATATTACCCCTTAACATTCTCTGGCATTTTTTTACATTTCTTTAACACGGACAGTTTCTGTTATGACATACAAAATAATTATTAAAGGTGTAATGTGCAGAATAAAGCACTAAGGAAGAGGTGTTACGAAATCTCCCTATGTAAAACAACCACAGGAACTGCCCTGTGAATGACACCATAAACTATAGTCGGTTTATTTTCATCTGACGGAACTGGGTCACTCTCTTGAATACTAAATCGTGTTTGTATGCACTTACAGGAGCCTTTGTTATGAGGCATATGAGACTCCTTGGTTACTAGTGATTTTTATTCCCCAACCTGGCAACAATACTAAATAGTGATTGTGTGAAATTCCATGAGCCTTGTAATATGGAATGAGTCTTTTTGGTTACTAATAAAATTTACTCTCCAATCTGAAATACACTTGGGCTAATCTGACTAGTAACCAGGGAGACTCATTCCTACCATATAAACTAAGGCTCATCGAACTTCATGCAGCCACGACATTGTACTAAAGTTGTGGGAGTGGGTTACTTGTGTCAGGTGAAAACAAAGCATTACTGTATATGGAGTGCATCAAATTCGTACTTACACACGTTGACCTGGTACTGCATTAACACTTACCTGAAACAAAGGAAACATGCATTATTAAGGATTCTTTGATTTACTTGGATACACAAGAATTACATGAGTTCTGCGCTGAATACATGTTGAAAGCTAAAACACAATTAAAGGTGTCAGCAACGCCAGGGGAATGCAGGATGGTCTCCACACACATACAATACACTGATACACTTAGCCTATGTGCAAACTGTGGTTGTGATTAATGAACATACAAGAACATACACTGTCAAGCTTTAGGTGTTTGTACGGTCTGACCTTTGACCTCATACAATGAATCACTTTAAAAGGGTTAAATAAAGACTAAAGGGTACCGTATTGTTTTGGTGTTACTGGCCCAAGGAGCAGTTATGCTAAGTTTGAAGTGTATCAACTACCGTACTGCAAAAATAAAGGATTGGCACCAAACTGAAAAGGGTTGGAAGAAAGAAACAAGAAAGAAACTGATCAAATACAGCAGGTCTCCGCCCTATAATCTGCGGACATAATGAAAATTACAGCACCGCTAGTGAATACCCTATGGATTAGTTTAAAAAACCTTAGTCCAAATTAAAGTGTGTGTCCATTACGCTATTTTTCAGAGGAGAATGATACATGGTACATGAAACGGAAAACACTTAAGCAACTTACAGCATGGCATTCTCTCTCTCTCTCTCTCTGTATGAGTGACTCAACATGTACAATTAAGGCATTTTTAAGGATTGAGCTTGTATGGTATTTGTGACGGAATATTCCTAAGCAAACTCCCACCTGTGTAGCTCTATGAATCAATTTTCTTTTTCTCTCTGACACACCAGGTACAATTAAGGCATTTTTAAGGAGTTAGTTTGTATGGTACCGGTATTTGTGATGGAATATTCCTAATCAGACTCCCACCTGTGTAGCTCTATGAATCAATACTCTCTCTCTCTCTCTCTCTCTCTCTCTCTCTCTCTCTCTCTCTCTTCCAAAAGACACCCTCAGATCCCATCGTAGTCCATGCCTGTGTATTTTAGGATGGATGGGTCCCAGGTATGCAAAACATTTGTGAAATATTAAAAAGTCTCCAATCCCTGTGTGATTTATGACGCCTGGCAGAGACGACGTGTGTGTGTGTGTGTGTGTGTGTGTGTGTGTGTGTGTGTGTGTGTGTGTGTGTGTGTGTGTGTGTGTGTGTGTGTAAAAGCCGTGTTAAAAGCTGGCCAGGAGGGTTGTGGGGGATAAGGTTTGTTGAGGGAGTTTCATGTGGAGAAGGAGACAAAGACTTGGTAAACAAGCTAGGTAGGGGTTAATGGAAGGGCTTTCAGTATGGAAGGTGCATTTATTGCCCAAATGATGACATGCAAAGATGTCCGACGCCAACTCATTAGCGTAGAACCTCGGGAATGTTTTGTGTAGCCTACGTCCAGAGTCGTAAAAAAAAATCCCATATATCTTTTTTACAATATTCTTGAGTTTGGAATATTACAGCACTGTGTTCAGGCAATTAAAACAGTGCTACTAATCCTTTCACTACCATGATGCCTTGTTAACAACCAGGGTCCTATGACTCACTCTCAGCTGAATAAAATCGTCTGGCGTTGGCTGGAACAGAGTACCGACACTGGTATTGTGGGGACTATGCCAGGGCTAATGTTACCAGTATTAAGTCAGGCTCCTGTGACTCATTCAGTTGAGTAAAAACGAGGCAAGTCATCTGCTCTAAGGTGGGAACGTGGGTTTTGGCGATGCTGGCAAGGTGCTTCGTTGGAAGAATCTAACCAATTTCATTCCAGTGATGCCATCGTCTTGCCCTCTACTACCTACAGTACATGCAGAATTTCAGAATGACAAGTCAACTCTAAGTATTTAAAAAATGCTTTTTACCATAGTCCTTATGTGACTGATATGGAAACTGTGACCAGATTATGGTTGGCTTTGGTGTCTAAAGCACTGAATTTCAATCATGTGCTGTTAACTATTAACAGAATATCTGGTGCTAGAGTTGTTCTGGTTATGAAAGGGTAAATGGTACAAGTATTATTTTTAAAAAAAATCATCGAATACGTCATAGCAGTGAGCGGGTTATGATAATTTCTTGATGATGAGGTTTATGATGGCTCTATCGAACTCCTCAGTTATTCCTTTACCAGGTCACTGTGTGGTGGTGGAAGGAAAGCCTGGCCTGGTGGTGTTTTTTTTAAGGTTTTTACGGCCTGTGGTTTACCCTGGTGAGGCTTCCGTCCCTGGCTTCTTACGCCTGTATACACAATTCACCGAACTCAATAGGTTTTTTACTCGTCACGGTTTGCCTATTGTGTTGTGTATGATTTGCCTCTGGGTTGCTTATAACCACCTCAACTACTGACTCTCTCTCTCTCTCTCTCTCTCTCTCTCTCTCTCTCTCTCTCTCTCCATGACAATCCCTTCAGCACGAACAAGTTATTTTCATTTTAGCATTGCTAATGTTATGCGATTTTATTCAAATGAGCAGGTCATAAAAGAATGAATATTAACTGTTACCAGTAATCCTCTTCAGGTGGGGACAACTCTAGCATTCTACTCCCACTTCTTAACCTCATAACAAGGAAAAAAGTAATTTCCTCGTCACGGTGTGGCCATTGTGTTCTCATTTTCCTCTTGGCTAGTTTATAACCATCCAACCTACTGACCCCAAACCCCACACTTTGTACAAGTCTACCCATACCTGTACCAGGACTGCTTTGTATTGAAAGATATACCGGTACTTCTGAACTGGTTTGGCCAGGTGGAGAGGATACGGAGTGAGAGACTGGCTAGGAGAGTTTTCTGAACTGGTTTGGCCAGGTGGAGAGGATACGGAGTGAGAGACTGGCTAGGATAGTACAAGTGAGTGAGATGAAGGAGGGGAAGGAGAGGGGCAGACCGACGATGGGCTACAGGGATGGGGTAGAGTATATGAACACGGGAGGGGTGAGCAGGAGAGAGGGCAACCTGATGGCGGGGGACAAGATAACATGGAGGCGAATCGTTTGCGGCGACGCCTTCAGGTATTGTGGGAATCTGGCCATAGACAGGTACACATACACAGGCTTCCTGTATTAATAGGTTCTCACATAGTAACCATGGAGGAGAGAAGGTTCCATGGATTTAACTTTTTTTTTTTTTTTAATGCAAGGAAGAAGGAATCAAAGGCCAGAAGCCCGCAAACCGTTCCTTGCAAGAAAAAAACAAAAACAGCACAAAAGAGAGCCAAATTCAAGATCCGTTCATTTTGAGATGCCTGGACACACTGCTTTTGAAAGACTGGAGATCACAGGAAGTAGGAAATACAGAGAGAGGGAGACAGTTCCAGAGTTGATCTGTTGCATAAATGAAGGACTAGGAGTAACGGTTTACTATGCCATCACTCCATCTTGAGTGCAGTTGTAGCAATCCATTAACACTATAATATGATGCTAGTCACGAAGTAGTGCCGCGGAAAGAATGCAAAACTGTAGTACCTAATGTCTTTCTCTACTATTTAGCTACGTGAATTAAACTGCAAAAGACGAAAATCTGGGTCAAGGTGAAAATGGTAAAATCTAACTGTAATATGACGACTCCTTCCATCCCTACCTTCAACACACCACCACACGCAGTACAACTATAGTGTGTTTACTCTTACCTGACAATAATCCCTAACCTCTCTCAGCTCAGTCGATGGCGAAATCTGGTCAGACTGGAGGGTTGATCTGACTACTAACCAAGATGATTCACTACTACCTCATAATCAGGCCTGATTTAATTTCTATCTATCTATCTATCTATCTACCTGCCTATTTGTCTATCTACTTTTCCATTGCCTAACGTCCGATCCTGTGAGGGGTGACCTCTACAACAAGTGCTCCAGGCACTTCAATTACAAATTTACAGATGATTTGCATCTGGTCTTGCTACAAAACCTATCTAGCTATCTGTATCTATCTATCTATCTGTCTGTCTGTCTGTCAACTGTCTGATGCTGTATCCTGTGAAGGGGTGATCTCGACAAAAGAATCAATAGGTACTGTATTTCTGTCCCTGCTCAGTAATGACTCCTTCCACAACATACCGTACAACACCACACTCACTCACATACCATCCTCTCTCTCTCTCTCTCTCTCTCTCTCTCTCTCGATTCATGTCTGATCAAAGGTAACTCGTGTGTGTGTGTGTGTGTGTGTGTGTGTGTGTGTGTGTGTGTGTGTGTGTACGGAATATGCAACTGTCTATGCAATGCATATGCCTGCATGTGTCTATATACCAGTGCGGTTGTGTGTGCCTATGTGCCTGTATAGGCTATGTCTGTGTGTATGTGTATGTCTGTGTGTGTATTATAAATGACACGTACACATCCGGTAAGCAGGTCAGGGCAATAAGGTGAAGATCAAGAGGGAAATATCGTCTCTTGTGCACACTACCGTACTGTGTTCATCACATACATATATATTAAGTGTTGGTAAGTACAACTGTCGGGCGGTTAGGAGTGGACGAGTTAGGACAGATTAAAACTGGTTAGAGCACGGCAATGTAGTGTAGTGTAGTGTAGTGTAGTGTAGTGTAGTGCAGTGCAGTGCAGTGTAGTGTAGTGTAGTGTAGTGTAGTGTAAGGTAAGGTAAGTTGGGTCTGGTTAAGTTAGGTTAATAAGGTAGGACTTACTCTGCTATAGGAGGGTAAGATAAGATAGGCTGTGTTAGGTTAGCTTAGGTTAAAGTTGGTCATGTTGGGTTATGCTGGGATAAATTTTGGGTAGGGTAGAGCAGCGTATTAGATTGGGTAAGGATGGATGGGTTGGGTTAGGTTTGTGTTTGCTTGCGTACGCCTGTGTATGTACAGTATATATATATATATATATATATATATATATATATATATATATATATATATATATATATATATATATATATATATATATATATATAAAGAAGAAACACCATCAGATCCGGCAGTCAAGACAGGTCAATGGTGGGGTGAGGGTGAAGCGGGAAATACCAAGGCCTCTTCTGCACACAACTGCATTTACCACAGACATATTTTTATGCTGGTGAGCTGTATTGCATTGTAAGGCTGGTATGGGTTAGGTTCCGTTGCATTTAGCTAGAGAAAGCCTGGGTAGGGTATAATTAATCAGGCTAGGGAAGGGCAAGGTAGGATGGGTTAGATGTGAGATAAGATTGTTAGGTTACTGTTGGTCAGAATTAATTAGGTTACGGTAAAATAGGACAAGTTGGATTAGGTTAGGGTTGATCTAGATGGGCTGTTAATGTTGCCAAATTAAGCTAGGTTGGAGGCAAGCGTTAGTTTTTGCGAAACTACTCATGCCAGTCAGTAAGGCTGCAATATACCACTCCAGAACGTCTAATAAACATGTTGTGCCTAGCTCGTCACAGTACCCCCTGACCCCCATATCAACCACACATCCTACCCCATGTTACTCACCTCCTTATTATGTCAAATTTCGCTTCCTGTGACCTTGCTCCACTGCCCAAGCAGTCGTCATCTTGACTTCCTTCCTCCCACCTCCCTCATATTACCTTTTACCTACTTCCTCTGATCTCCTTTCACTGTTATTAAATTTGAAATCATAAACTAGGACTATTTCCTCTCTCACTATTTCACATCTCCTATCATTCTTGTGGCATCGTACAAGTTGTGGCAAAGGAGTCGTGAGGGTAAACGCTCACAGACTAACGCCTTTCCGTAACTATTAAACATAATAAACTTACAGTATAACACGACACTGACTACCGCCCCTCTATTTCACTGCCTCCATCTTAAATCTGTCCTACCCTCTCCCTATCCTACGGTGCACCATACCTCTGTCTACTACCACTATCTTCTATGTCACCGCCTGTGTCCTGTATACTGTATGTCCTACCCTTTACCTAACCTACACCATACCAATGTCTACTACACCCATTTCACCTTAACTTGGCCCAAATTTCGTCCAGTTGCAGCCTGTTTCATGAAGCCCAGCGTTAGAACAGGACATTACTATAGCTCTACATTCTTCCCATGGCACTTTTTCATGACTAGTATAATTTTCAAGTGTTAAAGTTTTGTTAAACCTAAGCATTAAAGATGGACAGAGGTCAGTTTTAGGTCAGCGTAAAGTAAAACAAATACAGGTACCGGTACCACTATCACCACCTGTGCCTTGTATCTATCTTACCTTCCTCCAATCCCCCCTTTATGGCTTTACCCTTTCAACCTCTTAAGAGCGAGGATATAATATTTATCCTTTCCTTCACGCCACCAGACAATTACTCGTATATTCAACACAGGATATGCCAGTATAATATTACAAACAAAACAAACAACCTCTCCCACTGAAATTATTAACTCTTCACTCGGACTGCGTATTTTTACCTCCACTGACGAAGCGAGAGGAGGTTATGTATTCACCTACGTTTGTCTGTTTGTTTGTTCAGACGATATATCCAAAAGTTCTCAATGAATTTCAATGAAATTAGGGGGAAGGGTGGGCCATGGGCCAAGATATTGATTACATTTTGGGGTGGATCCGGATCCGGATCCGGATCCTTTTTAATGGCAATGGCATTGGCGGAGGCACCAGTATGCGCACTCTGAGTGCTTTCTAGTTAATTTTATTCTCGTTACCATGAGAAATTTTATTGTATTTAATAAGGATATCTACTAGTAAATGGTTTATTATGGTTGTATCATAACCATAACCTGCTGTAAGAAAGGCCTACCCAGTACCTTAACCCGCGGCGTCCTGTCGACATGAATTAACGTCCACACGTTTTGTCACTGCCAATCCCGTCGACGTACATAAACACGAATCAATTGCAAGGTCCCAAATTTGTACAATTTTCAATTTTTGCGAGTGATTTTTGGTACGTATACACGGGACACCTTCCTCTACAAGATGCCAGGCAGGGACAATGCCTTACTCAGCATGACCTTCCCCCCCCCCTGCACACCATTGTCTCAGCAATTCACCTGTTATCAGTGACCTGGCCGGTAAAGCCATGTCATGCCATGGTACGAAATTCAGGGCCAGAGTGATTCCCCAATCGATGACAATATGGAGGACAAACTTTACATAGCATTAGAGGAAGAAACAGTCAGAAATGATGATCAGGTAATGTGGCAAAAAAAGGTCAGGTATGGTGATGAGTTAGTGAGTGAAACACTGCTTATAATGCCTATATTACTGTTTGAAAACCAAAGTACTCTCGTACTACATATAAATTCGTACTAAGTAAATAAATAAATACCATTTATGAGTGGTGTGAAATAACTCTCCCATAGAACTCGTTTTCTTTGGTGCCAACCTGTTAGAAAGCCCAGTAAGGTAAGTAGGTACTGCTACCTGGTTCGAGTATTTTAAACCTCAGGTGAGCGATTTCTCTATGAATTTTCGATGTTTCTCACCAAAAACGGAGGTTTGAGGCCAAAAAAAAAAAAAAAATCCAAAATGGTCGGGATTGGGGGAAGTCAGTGGTGGAAAACTGGTCAGGATGGGGCGGGTTAAGAACAAAATCGTCTGGTGACCATAAGAACAAAATACACAGGGTGGAACGTAAATAGCGCTCCGCTATAAATTCTCCTGGTGGTATCTTATATGTTACTGGGGTAGCTCAGTCTGCTGGTGTGGGTGAGAGTATGACAGCGAGAGTACCGGTAACATATGCCTGGACGATGGGGGATAAATGTTAAAACGCTGAGGGAGTCGTCCCCGCAACACAGGACAAATCACGCGGTGGAGTGGAAGAGTTATATATGGACCAGCTTGTACAATACGTCACTGGACTGGCTGTGTTATTCTGCCCTCCATCTCACTAAAACCAATATGTTATCATCCAGCCTATGCTCTTGTCTCACGAAAATCAATATCAAACACTCTCTTCTCTAAGGTTGACAGCTGTCAAAGCGAAAGTCACTAGTGAAAACATATACGGTAAATAAATCAATAAAAGGTCCAGCTTATATAAACTTTGGATGAAAATGACCAGGTTGATAGATACACACGTGCACGCGATGTGTGTGTGTGTGTGTGTGTGTGTGTGTGTGTGTGTGTGTGTGTGTGTGTGTGTGTGTGTGTGTGTGTGTGTCAGTTACCTCAATACACTGGCTTAGTCATCACATTTTTTTATTCATAGCATTTAGTCATACAAAAGTTGGTCATATGAGGCCTACCCTGTGCTATAATGCTGTGAAGATGCTCATTTTATCTTCAATAACATCCGAGTACATACAATATTCGCGGTAACTGGTACTACTACTACTTCTACTACTACTATTACCAGCAGCAGCGTAATTCTCGGATTTCGCTGAAAGCTGGTGGACAGGTTGGCATTGGGTCAAGTGCAGGTGATTATATTTTGAGGAGAAACCTGATCCTGATGCAGGTTTAATAATAAATTTTATTGGCTCTGGCAGAGGTATGCGCTCTCTGATTTGTGTAACAAGGCAGACTAAGATCGTAGAATTAATTAACGAAGGAACAACATAAAATTGTTCACCTGGCCGGCAAGAAGAACGACAGCAGTGAACCAAATTTTACTGGCGTTGGCGGAGGTACGGTATGCATTCTCAGAGTGCTTTCTACTTTTCTTTTTTCGAACTGGCATATAGGCTACTTCACAGTTCGTTTCCTGAGGCCCAGCAGTCCCTCTATGTGTTACAAACCTTCACATGTCACTACTCTAACACTAATAACCACCATCCATACTCTGTCTCACTACAATAAGTGTGGCGGTACCAGCGGGGATGCTTTTATGACATGTCTGTGAGTCTCCTGGAAGATCATCAGCTACAGTCTGTTTGAAGACCAATGACTCATCAAACTGTTCCCTGACCCAGCCCAAAACCAAACTCACGTTCTTTCACTCAAAATCTACTCATACCACCTGACCACCAACTGGTTCCGGTAAATTCTCCGTCACTGATACTGGTGCCGGTACACACTGAGTTCCTGCTCGTAATGTCGCAATACCGGTGGCTATACTACACCAGGCTCCTTTATACACCAGTTATTTGCACAGAGATTAATCTGTTGGATAAAATGTGATTAAAGGGCTTCACTCTTACATAAACACCAGTGGCTAGGAATGATCGCGATGAGCAAGAGATTCGTAGACTAGCAAAGCGTAGCCTACCGGAAACTTCAGCTAAAGGAATACCTGGCACAATTTTGTTACTTTCTTTTGTTATGCCTTCATATCCCACATGTTGTCGCACTACCAAAGTCAGCACATAAACATACTGAAAACGATAAAAAACTACCCTCATTTCCATTTAGCTAAAATGTATTTATCATTACAACGTCAGACGGTTTCATTCACTTTGTTTTTAATTACTACAGAACGATCACGTGTTTCATATCATACTCTTGCTACCATCAGACACTTTCACCTGGCCTGGGAGAGAGACCTCCAACTCGACAGGTAAATATGCAGGGTGGTTCATATAACGGTAGACACAATGTTTCTCTTCCACTCCAGCGGAAGATTTATCGTGTTGCGGGGATGGCTCATTCAGCATATCAGTGACCATCATATATCATTTAGTCATTTTCCACTCCCACTGCCACATCCACGCCCACACCAGCAGACTGCGCCGTCCCCGCACCACATATGGTACACATTAGGTACCTGTATGTGAGTTTCTCCTAGACTGGTAAGTATGAACCAACCCGTATTGTACATGACCTTGGTTAAGCAGTACAAGAGGTGTTTCCTGAGTTGCATAAAATGGTAAGGAGGGGAGGCAGCAAGAATATACCAATAACTGTCATCGTAGTGTTGACATTCACTGCTGAAAAACCTTAAAAATCGAATGAAAGTTGTGTTCCTAAAAACCAACTCTGTGTTCACTTTCGTTTAAGCTAGCCTACCGGTACGTGTTTTGGTGCACCAACATCACAGGATTCTGTACACCAGTGGCCAATTAGTTATTTTATCCTAATAAGTAAACAGATACAGGCTAGCTATATAAATGACACATAAACAGACACAGAGATAGATATGAGAGAGAGAGAGAGAGAGAGAGAGAGAGAGAGAGAGAGAGAGAGAGAGACTCAACAGTGCATGAAGGAGTCACACAAAAAAGCACTAAATAAATAAAAACCCAAGGCCATCCCGGTGTGCAGCAGGTTTTGTCATGACAGGTTCTTGGTGGATTGCCTTGGTGAAGCTGGCCTGACCTGGACACTGTCGTACGGTAACCCTGGTAGCCTATGTGTCTGTTCTTGATGCTCTTACGGCAGAATACTGAACTAACACTGACAGACTTCAGACTGGTTGGCTTACTGTTTATACAGTACTCGTAGCCTGCCTGTATCTGAACAAGCCTCTCTCTCTCTCTCTCTGAATTTATATTATTTATATCGTATGTACTTATATATATTTATATATATATATGCCTATGTGTATATATCGGGTATGTACTGCATATGTATATATGCATACAACATATATGTATACTGAGCATACAACACACACACACACACACACACACACACACACACACACACATGTATGCTGTATTCAGCAACTGAAAACCTTTACATGTACCCGGTGCGCAAGGAAATTGACCCTCTCTATTAAAAAAAAAAAAAAAAAAAAAAGGGCCACCTCAAAGAAAAAAATATTATCCAGTGAATTTTTTTAAGGTCAAAAACTGAACAAAAAAATGCTAAACTACGTACAGGCGAGGTCCAACCAGGCGGACAGGGAACTGCTTTTACCACTGAACACACTTATGGTGGCGTTCCTGTGGCCTTGGGAGACTCACTGCCATCTCTTAATTGGCTCTACGGGTTAGGCTACATTTAAGTTGCTTTGGATACGGTTTTTCAAACCGTAACACCTTTGTCTTAGGCTACTTATATTGCACATTATAACTCAATACCTTCTTGTAGGTTACTCAGGCAAACGTTACCATTATTCAGTCTACATGAGCAGCTACAGGAGAATGTTAAGGCGTAATATACAGAGTAAATCACTAAGAAAGAGGTGCTACGAAGCCTCTCATGTCACCTACAATACGAACCTATATTTCCATCTCAAGCCCCTGAATCTGAGCAACATAATTCTTCTTCTAATCTCGCTATCCACGGACGCCTTTGATTTTATGTATATCATATATTTGACGGGGATTTTTGTCCTTTTGTAGCTTATTTCCCTTAGCTAGTTGGCAGCATAACACAATACTACGGCTCTATACGGTAGCCTCTTCATAGCTGTTCACAGTAACGAGCAACATATAACATTACTCTCTTGTTACGGTTCAGCATTCATGACGAGCAACACATAACATTACTCTCTCGTTACGGTTCAGCATTCAATATGGATAGATGGCAGTTTTATGCCTAGTTAAAGTCAACAGAGTATAGTTTACTGGTAAGGCACTCTCCTAACCAGAATAAATCGTCTGGCAGCAGCAAGACTACAAGATTATATACATCCGAGGGGTGAATGAGTTAAGGTTATACACCACCAAACTATTCCATTCAACCGAGAAGAGCCACCTTGTAGTGGTGGGATAATGAATAGTGTGAGTCATGTTACTCAATCCCAGGCCATTATTATTTATATATCCTTGGCCTCCTCAGACGATTCTTTTTAACCCAGGAGAACCCTATGGCACTGACGCGTTAAATGAGGGCTATACCGGTATGTAACCCCTAAGATGAATACAATCGTCTGATGGAAGGAAGAATTAATGTCGTATAAAAAATACAAGTCCTCAGGCTATAAAGGTTAAGGTCGTATACCGTACTTTAGCTGTACATTACCATATACATTAACTCCATCACTACCATCATCTACTAGCCTAGTTCATGTTTGTCTTCATGTGCTTTTATTCAGCAGTTTTGTCCAGCATGTATTCTATGCCTTTCTTCACTGTTAACCTTTTCTTAATTCACCTTAGGACAGACTTTTCCAAATGGAGGAGTTAAACAAGCCTTATTAATCACTTCTCTTGTAACAAGAACTCTTTCGTATGTTGAATAAAATCGTCCAAAAAGGGCAAAAGTGAAAATAAATAAATAAATAAATGAAACACCAGACTGAATGGGTTCATTTTTCCTGTATTTTGTCCAACATTTTTTCAAGGCACTGTTCTTTACTGCTGAGTACATTGCCGATATTAGGCTAGATTTAATGTATCATAACCTTACATATAGCTATACCTACACATTCCATCAGTGTGTCGTGATGATATCGTTTACAATGAAGCTTTAACGGAAGTGATTACTAACTGGTGAATGTGATACTGTCTTGGTCACGTAATTTATGCTCATTCCTTCGGTGCTAAGAAAACTGCTAATCGCTTTTCAGACTTCCAAACCTTGCACACTTAAATACCGGTATTCCACTGGTAATCCATAAGCATGTAATTTGTAATTGCTTCTCTCATGGTTGTCACAGCTCCAGGATTCTAAACTAGCTACCGCCTGACGACACATTCAGCTAAGAGTGACTCACGGGAGTCTGAACGTTAACTTACAAGCTTTGCCAACTTAAATATTTTATCGGCGTTGCATGATCATAAAGTCTTCACTGAAGTACCAACGCAGGTACGCGTAATTTCTAACGAGAATGAGAATATGTTTTTGTCCTTTTCCTTGAAGAGTAAATCCTGATAGGCTAGCTAACTTTTTCATTATTAGAACAGCTCAAGAATTGTTGTATTTCAGTAATATAGGCGATTTTAGGCAACCGAGAGTGAGTCACTGCAGCCCACGAGAGTTAACTTCCAAGGTGTACAAATTGAAATACCGGTACCGTATAGGCTATATTCCATAGGCCCCCCATGATGATCAAGTTTGAAATGAAGTGCCAACCGTTTTCGAGTTTTTCGTTTAATCTGAAAATTTTGCTTTCTCATGGTCAGGAGAATTTCAGAATTCAATTCCAGGTAACACCAAACGATTTTATGCAGCTGAATGTGAGTCACAGATGCCGGAGAGCGTTAACTGTCAACATTAACCCTTTCAATCCCATGACGTACCGTACTTTTATTATAGTCTAGCTATCTCCAGACGATTATTCATATGAGGAGAGTCCTACAGCAGCAAAGGGGTTAATGGCTATACCTAGTCCCTTATCAGATTAGAGGCAGCTATGCCACAGCGACAAAGGGGTTAATGGTTATATCAAATCCCTTATCAGATTAGGGGAGTGCCATAGCAACACAGTGGTTAATGAAGGTTATATTTGATCCATCCAGTTCCAACGCCAACAGTAGCATGAAATAACCTGAAAGTATTAAAAAAAGGAAAATACGTCATGATACCGAAGGGGTTAACCCTCTCAAGGTGGGAATATGTCTACCGTACCATTCTATTCACAACTCCATACGATTTTATGGACCCGAGAGTGAGTCATGGGAGCCAGGCCGTCCACGTTCACATATCTTAGGGTATTTCAGCCTTGTTATCTACACACAAATGTACTCAGTTTACGGGTAATTTTTCGAAGTGAAGGATTTAAATACGGTACCGTACATCGTTCACTCCGGCCATAAGTTCGAGGTCTTTCGTAGGGTGAATAAAATGTGTTATATAACCGGCAAGAATAGCCGTTATGTGATTGATGGCGTTGAAATTCTCACCAGTAACCCTTTCATGGTGGGAATACCTCTAGCATTATATTCCAGATAGACAGGTGATTTTATTTAGCTGAGTGGTAATTCCAAAACACTTGATTGGTAACTGAATGTGAAACTGGTTTACAGGTTTTTATCTTGATATTACCGAACTACCAAATTCTGTGAAGACATCAGAGAGAGAGAGAGAGAGAGAGAGAGAGAGAGAGAGAGAGAGAGAGAGAGAGAGCAGACTGAACAGGTACCGGTAAGTGTATGAAACGTGACTTTCTCTGTCCATGACCTTACACACTCCCACAACTTGACCTTACCAACTTAGTTTTGCTGTATATACCATGCAAATATTACTCATAGTTAACAATATACGCAACCTTGAATAAGCTACCAAGATTAACAGAGGACATCTATCGATCTATCTATCTATCCATCTATCTACCTGGGCCTCAGAGAGCGAATTCTTTAGTCTACGTCCAGTTGAAAAAGAAAAAAAGTTTAGAATCAAGTCTCAGTCTCACCCAAGCCTCCATCCCCACACCCACCCTGACCCCTGACCTCTGGCCCGTAGGCGCTACACGCCTTTGCAGGACCATATTCATACACTTTTTTGGGCTTACGCTGCGTACATAATTGCTTAACTCTTGTTAACATCACTACTACTGCTACCAAACACTTCACAACCAAAGTAGACTGAATACTAGACAGTGAAAGATATGAAATACACTAATATCATCATGACAGTGATTAACTGTTATAAATACTTTCTGAACTCATCCCCAGGTTGCTGGACTGCGTGGGGTGTGATGTGCATTCACCCTTAACTCCCTAACTACAGTTTGGCCAACCTGCTTTGCATTTTATTCCGGCTAACGTCACACCATGCTTCAGACACCCAGGACACCAAAAATACTTAAAAACTATTAAAAACCATGACTGATGATGTTGAATTCTCCTTTTTATATCATCATGCGACGGACGATTATATTCAGCGCAATGAAATTCACAGCAACGCCATTTTTAATCAATTCTTGATACTGTCAGCCGCTTTTATTCACTTGAAGAAAAAAAATCTCATATTGGCCCATTTAGTAAGATGGTCTTTTCTCACACTCAGCAACAAACACAAGGAGGGGGACAAAGTGCATCCTTTTCACAGGGGGATGAGGATGAAGATGGGGAAGAGGCAGAGAGGAAGTTTTGAGCGAATGCGTTGCCTAGCGACTGGGAATTTGTCGCTACATAGCCTGGTTTTAGGAAGAACTAGGCTACTGTTACAGACATCATCTTAGGATTAGGCTAACTAAGGCATTATTTACATTTGCTGTGAGCCTCTAGGTTTCATACAGTCGCCTGCTGTGGGATGAAGCTGCCGTACAGTTTTGCTGTGCTTATATTTTGTCTTAGTACCCCATATGATTTAATCTGTTTAAGGGAGACATCTCCGTGAACACGTGCTAAAGTACTAGCCTAGACAGATGCGGGACCATCAGGGCCGTACTGATGGGACTTTACTAAAGTCTATTTGTATAAAGCACCTCGCGTACACAAACGTTAGTGAACGACAGACGGACAGGGCCGCTCCTACTGATGCTTCGGCATAAAATATCAGTTTCTATTAACCCTTCACCACGATGACGATTTCTTTTTTTTTCTCTCTCTCTCTCGCTACCGTCGGACAGCTGTGACAGGGTCTGAATACACCAATAGGTAAAAGTCTCAATTAAATGACACCTGTTTACATAAATCATTGGCTGAATCAGCGGGATAAACACCGTTAATCACCAGAGAATAACAGCAAACAGCGAGATGATGCCACTAGTCACCATTCGGTCCAAAATCAGAAACAATCGCTAGACAACCACAATCAATCGCCAGAGAACACCAACACTTGCGATAACCACAACCAGTCGCGAGAACCACGAAAATTTCACGAAAGAACAAGCACAAGTGGACAAGTGGACGCGACGGCCCGATAATGGACTGATTCGTAAAATGGCGTCAGGCGGAGGGTAAACAGAACCACTGTTGTTGTTGATACAGTAAATGATAAATAAACGTTGACTTACATTGTCCCTGAACACATTTTCAGAGTTATGTGTAGATTACTCATATAATTAGTGCTGCAATATACTAATAGGCTTTATACACACACATACCGAACTGTTTATAAATAGTATATACACGTTTGATCGATAAAAAGACATACACAGACATACAAATACACAATGTTAAGTGAACGGAATGATATGGTATACAGATTTAGGCTATATCGATAACTTAGCCTACGTAGGTGGTACTGTATACACACAGTAGTTACAAAGGTATACGGTAAACGGTTGGTGTACAAAAATACAAGCACCCAGACAGAATACTCCTGGACTGAATAAGCTCGGCATACACTATAGATAGATAGACAGATAGACAGATACTAGTAGATACAGACAGACTGACAAGACAGGCACATACTGATAGAAAGACAGATTTAGAAATAAATATAAAGTGAAAGAGAATGACAGTCACGTGGATCTACAGAAAAACAGAGTGACGGCCTGATAAACAAATCAATCAGTAAAGATTATTAATACAAATGATAGCAACACAAACTAACTGACCGACGCAGAGAGAGAGAGAGAGAGAGAGAGACTGACAAACAACACGCGACTGATACAATTAGGTCCTAAATGGGAGAGAGAGAGAGAGAGAGAGAGTCACAGCCTTCACTTGCTAAATATAAACCTACTTCAATTAATCCGTTAGAATACCGTACGGTACTCCTTACTATTAAAACTAACGGTATTGTTAATAAATCACCCACAAAAAATTCATAATTAAACCATATAGCCTCGGCTACGGTAGGTAGTCGATGGCTAGTCATTTCTATTGTACTGTAGTCAACGCCACACTGTTTATTAGTGTGTGTGTGTGTGTGTGTGTGTGTGTGTGTGTGTGTGTGTGTGTGTGTTTTAACCCCATGTACACTGAATAAGTGATATTTCCTGATGATTTTATTTAATGAGGGATTTCTTAAACTAGAATCATTACAGTATCCTCGTTATGGCCTTCTGAACAATGTGTTATATTGGCCAGTACATACCACGGTACCTATCCTTGGACATTTAATACCACTCAGGAAAGACCTCTCCTGAGGATATGGTTAACAGTGATGTGCTTTATTGACAAGCTGAATGTTTATGTACCACACACGAGAGAGAGAGAGAGAGAGAGAGAGAGAGAGAGAGAGACAGACAGACAGACAGACAGACAGACAGAATAAACACACTCACTTCCTCCTACTCACCTATTGTCATGAAGGAGAAGGTCCTGAGCAGAACGGTGAGACGGGTGGCAGTCTTCATGGTGACCGGGTTTTCCCACTGTTTTCCTGCCGGCACAGGGTTAGCCTATAGAGCCTGACTCTCACACTACCTTCACTGTCGCTACTTTCACACTAATATGGATGCTAGTAATTTTTCAATGGTTATTCTGCTAGTATATACCGGTATTAAAACAGTACGGGTAATACTTTTCTCACTGTAACCAGTAACTTTTCACACTGATTACCGTATATGGTTGCTAGGAACTCTCCATACTGATTATAATATTGCTAGTATATATTCAGACACTTATTGTCACACTTCTCGCAGTCACTAGCTACGTTTGCACACTAATTATTGTTGCTAGTAACTCTTCACACTGATTATATTATTTCCAAGTTAAAATTCAAACAATTATTACTGACAGCTAGTAACTTTATACAGCTATAATTATTATCATAGTACTTATACTGAATAAGTAATAGCACATTATCATCGGGACAATTAACTAAATCAGTCATTTTGTCGCTAGTATCGCTTCACACTGATTTTATAGCTACCGTTCGTTGTTAGTACAGTATTGTCGCTGTCAACTTCAAGGTTTTCTCGCTGTCACTAATAACATTACATTCTTTCACTGTCGCCAATTATTTTAACTGTGACCACAAACACTTTGAACTTCCTTCACCACCGCAAACTTCACACTTCTTCCACTATAAATCGCCTTCATATCATTAGTGAGTACTTCCTCTTCACACATTTCACACTGCGTTCACTTTAGTTACAATCATTTCACACATGTCACTTTTTCACCCTATGTTCACTAAACTGCACCTTTATATTTTGTACTGTACGTTCACTGCAACTGAGGCCATGTTCACCGTAGCACGCCAAAGCTCCTTCACTGTAATCTGGAGTGATTCACACACCCTGATGTCTATTTTAATTACTTTTTGTATCAGCTATACCACTTGAAACCAGGTAACACGGTCACCAATGGGGCAAAAAGTGGTAAAAAAAAGTCTGACAGTAATACGTGGAAACAGTAAATACACACAGCTGAGTCAACAGCAAACACGTTTCAGGTAGCTACCACGTGACAAGGGTAAACAAAACGAGCAGGAGTTAATAATGCAGAACACATATATACAGAGCACCAGGTGGTTAGGGTAAATATGCACTGATGAACTGCTTGCCAAGAACACGAGTGAAAGTCCCAAGTGGCAGAGGTTCACAAACAGCCAAGCACGTGTAGAGGCCACTGAGGGTACTATGTGAGAAGTACACACTAAGCACAATTATATAACAGCACGTGTTTAAAAGGTGGAAGGCATGTGATAATGCAAGCACAACAAAAATCACTATCTCAGAGCACGTGTTTCAATGGCTGTAGTTACAGTACCATACCACGTCTAGGCATGATAATGAGCACGTGTTACAATAGCCAAGGGTACCAAGTGGCAAAATAAACACTGCACGTGACGATGTCAACACAACATGCGTCACACTCTGACAGCACGTGTGTACATGGGGTCAGTGGGCAAGGTGACACACAGGCTGGGTCACTGAGTCAGTCCAGGGGTCACAAGGCTTGATGAGCTCAGGTGAACGATATATCACGTAAGGCTCTTTAGCTTGGTTCAGCGTCAATCTGTAAAGAGAAAATGAGAACTGAGGATAAAAATCACAGCACGAGCTAGCTCTATATTCAAAATACAGTATATTCTCAGAGTACAAAACAAATAAGGAAGTGAAGGAGCTTTGCGGTGTTGCTATGGTTGTGCTAGGATGCATTACAAGTATCCTGAGAGAGTTTGACAATGTGCAGGGAATGGAGATTGAGTTGACTAAGGGTGTGTGAGAATAAGGTGCTGGAGAGGAGGGGGAGATGGAGACCGGAGATATGATAGAGTGATGAGCTGGAGAAGCATGAGACGGTGATATGAACTGGAGAGATGGCAGCCTTATTGCGGAGGACGGGGTGACACGGAGGCGATTCATCTGTGGTTACTCTTTCTGGGATTAATGTGTCTGGCTATATAGCTGTAGTTATATGACTGCTAAATTTACATCATGTATAAAATTCTTGAGATTTCAATCGTACCCTATATAAGATAAAGATGCAACTCAGGACAAAAGTAGTGCATTCATCTGGAGTTCAGTCATTTTTACTAGGTGGAAATTTAGTGATTTTCCAACTTTTCTCACGTAACTCAGTGGCAGAAAAAATGCAGTGCTACGGCCCCACATCCTTTCCATTGCACTTCGTGACTAGCACCATACATATACAAGGTATATATATATATATATATATATATATATATATATATATATATATATATATATATATGTATGTATGTATGTTACTCTCCCGTTATAGCTCAGCATTCAATATGGAGATGGGCAAATTTACGCCTAATTAAAGTGAACCGGGCGGTACATCTTAAACCTAACCCTTTCAGTCCGATGACGGTTCATTCTGTTCAAGCTATCAGCAGACGGTTATATATACACACTGGGATAAACGTTTGTAACAGGAGGGATTACAGTCATCGTTAACTCCTTCAACAAAAGACGTCTGCCCTAAGCAACATAGGCAGTAAAACTACACAAATACATTATCTGAGTGAGAGTTAGGCCTAGTAGTAGTTGTAGTAGTAGTGTACTTGCTGCAACCCTAGGCTCATCTCTACGTGAACCCAGTGAACTGCAGGCTGAAGTTGCCCTCTTACAATATATTATACTCCTTTCGGGCGGATTGGGAGGTAGATGAGGGACGTTTGTACAACTAAGCCGCGATGCCGACCGGTTATATCAGTGCCACCAAGTGAAGGCGTCCCTCTGCAGCACCGCTGGATGAACAAATATGTGGGAATGGCAGTTCCGTCAGGTGAAATCAGCCAAGTGCAGCTTCACTAACCCTTCACTGCCTTGCATATTGTCAATCACATGCTTCACGTTGGTATGGCCAGTCCTAACACATCTTTTTTATTACATTATTTCGTTCAACGTACTGAGCGATCGTAGTTTATTTACAAGAACTGACGCTTTAGAAAAACAGAAAAATACCGTACTAAGATGATTATTATTATTATCATTATTATTATTATTATTATTATTAATATCATTATTATTACGGTATTATTGCTGCTATTATCCATCTGTGCCAAACGAATTTCACTCTAGTTCTTTCACACAATGTTTTTTTTTTTTTTTTTTTTTTTACTTTTTTAATATATTTCATAAAGCGCAAAGGCAGAATAAGACAGTACCGGTATTACAGCTGTAGCCTACATTCTTTCCGTACTGTAGCACTTCTTCTAGAATACCATCATATTCTAGTATTATGCTTTTGTTGCAACGCAACATCCAACATGAAGAGATGGCAATTTTAGGTCGTTAAATTAAAACAAGTATAATAGCAGCAGCAGCAGAGGGCAGCGTGTGTGGTATCTTTCACCAACTTGATTCTTATATTCAGTAAATCCATAACACATGTACCTCGCAGACACGATATCTTTCATACCATATACGTAGAAATTATTTATTTTAAACCATCAGTAAATCCGTCAGCATTCCCTACACGGCGATAATTCAGCTCTGTAGGAATAACTTTTTGCACCCATTAAATTTATGTGCGTTCTCTGCCTCGCGTGAGGAGGGTTTAATGATTTGTAGAAAATATCTATTTTTTTTCCCAATAAATCAATGAGCATTCCATACTTGGCGATAACTTTAATTTGTAGGAACAATTTTTGAGAACCATTAAATTTATATAGTCTCTGCCTAACCTAAAGATATTTACGGATTTGTAGGAATTATTTTACTGCCCATTAATAAATCTAGCTATAAGCATTCCTTACTGGATCATACTTCAGATTTGTATGAAAAACATTTTTACACATTACATTTACTTATATTCTCTGCCTGGATGGATGATAATTTATTTATTTGTGAAATAGTTGCTTTATCCATCAATAAATAAAGCAGCACTCCCTATTTGGCAATAAGTTGGATATGTACAGTAGGAATAACTCCTTTAGGCCTACCCCATACAATTTATATACATTCTCAGCCTCACTGTAAGACAATTTGATATGAAGAAATTGTTTTCTTTTTTAACCGTCACTACGACTATCGTCGTTGCCTTTATGACGATATTTAGCCTAAACTATGAGAACTAAAATATTCAAAATCATCTCTTCATCAGCCAGTCTTGTATCGTACAATTAGCAGCGTCGGTTCGCAGCTATCCTATTCAGTCCTACAGAAGAATATTACTTGCTTATTTGTGTGTGTGTGTGTGTGTGTGTGTGTGTGTGTGTGTGTGTGTGTGTGTGTGTGTGTGTGTGTGTGTGTGTGTGTGTGTGTGTGTGTGTGTGTGTGTGTGTGTGTGTGTGTGTGTGTGTGTCATGAAGGTAGCTAGGCCAGGAATATCTAGCTACATCCAGGAAAATATATGTGTGTGTGTGTGTGTGTGTGTGTGTGTGTGTGTGTGTGTGTGTGTGTGAGAGAGAGAGAGAGAGAGAGAGAGAGAGAGAGAGAGAGAGCGGTATGTATGTATGTATGAATGTGGTTATATATATCTCTGCATGTGTGTACCGATGTGTGTATGTGTGTGCGTGCGCCTATATGGTATGCAGATAAGAAACGAAGACCTACCGATACACCCCAAAACACACACACACACACACACACACACATCACTGGCAGTATTTAGCATATCGGTGTCATTAGATCAGTGGGTGTGGGATGAACGAGGGCAGTGTTGGCGTAGTTCTTGTTTAGTGCTAATCACAGCCAGGCTTTCCTGTTAGAAATCGCAAGCGTGCAGGTTTTGAGTGCCCGGCAGCGCCATCATTTGTATTGCAACGCGGCTCTATATGCAAATGTGTGAGTGTTTTGTATCCTGTATACAGCATAAAAATAGGAAGATGTATACTTTGATGCATGGGTGCCAGTATTCTAGCACGCAATGTACATAAATAGTTACGGCATGGCAACTTTAAAGCAAATGTGAGTGTGGGTTGTATCATGTAGAAAGCATAAAGATGATACATGTTTTTGACACACACAGGCCAATTTTTTTTAATATACCGTATATATTAACTTCAGACTCTATAACTCTACTGCAGTCTGATCTCTAACAATGTGTTGCGGTGTACAGCATCGAGTATACAACATAAAAACGTTATGTTACATGCTTTTGATACATACGGTACGAGCAAGTACTCTAAAACGCACTTTACTAAAATCTGTGTGACAGCTTTAGACTTGCATTCAATTCTTGCGTTTGTGTGAATGCGTTGCATCATGCATACTGAATAAACACATGATCATACATACTTTCATAACCTAGCTATACGGTAGGTACCGTATTCTGTGATGCATCTCAGGCACGCAGAAATCACAACTCTTCCAAGACGTGTTAATGTGGATGTGCTGGAAGGCAACGGTGAAAATACTCTGACATGGCAGGGCCATAGCGTATGGAGAATGAGAGACTGACAAGGAATTAAAGTATATGTGACGTGGAAGAGGGGACGAGGAGCCCCTTCAACCTTCCATCTCAGTTACAAACACTTCCCATGTCATTCTCCATTCCCTCAACAAGAGGTTAATGCTGTCTATATAATCATTTTCTGTTTGAAAACTTTCTCCTAATTTTAATATAATAGTCTGTACATAGCAGAGATAAAATGAAAAATACGTCGTGGGACTGAAGCTGTTAAACTGTAGACAAAATATGTCCACACACTTTATAATTTTACTTAAAAAGTTCATCTCGCTGTGAAGACTCGCCCGCGCCAGTAAGCCTTTGGTGTGGACGTGCCCTAAGGATTAAGAGATGAGTGAATTATGTGTGGCAGATTTTACTGAATATGGTACCGGTAATGACGATGTCTCAATGCTTTGATAATTTCCTCTCTCCCATTACGGATTCTGGCCACCTGTGGAAACACGGTAGGGATCATTATTTTAACACTGGATGCTAATAATTATAAAACACAATGGAAGATAATATGAATGAAACGAGTGGTTATGGTGATGACAGTGATGATGACGGCGATGATGACCATGATCAGGATGGTGGTGACGATATTAATGATGATGACATGAGAATGATGGTAATGATACAGATACTTGATATGTCCCTGATAATTTGGGGAACAACCTATTACTGGAGGTATGATCTTTTTTTCACTCGTGAATTATTTTTGATTCATGAATTCCAAATTGATTTTCGACCTAATAATCATGAACGGTTACCAACCTAGTAACCTAAGCACATAAACTAAATAAATACATATGTAAAAGAATTTTAAATGAATTAAGGTCAAGGTTTTCATAATCATAGTCTACAAAGATGGACAAACACACAGCCAGAAGCGGCTAAAAACAATAAAGATGATTAATACAAATGAAAGGCAGGAAAAAATGAAAAACTACATAGATTATACTGTAGTTCCTTCACCTTAACTTGGTCCAGGTTTTCGTCCTTTTGCAGCTTACTTCACGTAGTTCAGCACCCCATTACAAGACAATGATACGACTCTACAGCCTTTCCATAGCACTTCGTGATTAGCATCATTTTCTAGTGTTAATTCATGAAATAACTCAGCACTGAAGAAGGAAAGATGGCAGTTTTAGATCAAGTTAGAGTAAAATGAGGGTAATGATATTGTTGTCGATAAAGATAACAGTAACTACACAAAAATACATGTTGGTTCGTAAATAGCCCTCCACAACAAACTTCTGGTGGCATCTAAGTTTTGAGGGGACGGTTCAGTCTGCTGGTGTAGGCGTGTGTGTGATGGAGTAGGAAATGAGAAATGATGCAGTACAGACACTGATAATATTGAATGAGTTGTTCCCGAGACACAAGAGAAACTGGCCGCTCGAGTGGAAGAGGAGCACTATATATGGACCACCTTGTATTTTGTAGTAACCCTAATCTGTTTTTGCGGAATAATCAAGATACATGGTGAGATTTTTGCACTGCTTTTTCCGTGTTCTTGATGCCGCCGGTATTGATGCTGCAGCCCCAGGTTCATCTAGATGTGAACTCAGTGAATGTAAGAATCTTGTCACTTTCAATCGATCTCTCCCAGATGTCTTTTATTGAGGTTATGATGAAGGAGTGTTTCTGGTGTGATAGCATAGTGCAGGAGGTGCGTAGCCTGTGTTGTGGTGTCAAAGTTACATTGCAGTGTGAGCATAGTGGATTGTCTGCAAGTTGTACTTTGTGTTGGTACTAATGTAGGGAAGGTTGGTCACCGCATCGTAGTCTGGCTAGGTGTGCTCGTGTCTGACTGGGTAGGGGTGGATGTCTGGTGGTGGTTCATGAAGGATGCTACTTGGCTGAAGGTTTTGGATGGTTGTGGTGTTTATGAATGTATGTGTTGGTGAAGTGTGGCAGTGTTGTGTTGAAGGAGGAGGAGGGATGTTGCTGAGATCTCTGAGCAACGGTAGACGATTGTGTGTGTGTGTGTGTGTGTGTGTGGAGGAAGGTGCATCATAAAGTTACAAGGGCGGATGAAACGCATTTTTTGCTTCTTAATGTAGGTGGTCTGAAGAGGTGTAAAAGCTGAATAAAATCAACTGGAAGTACCTTAGCAAACTTCAATACAGTGCGTAAATACATCATGGGAGTGAAAAGGTAAGAGAACAGGAACATTTTGTCACAGAAGCGTCTGAAGGTGGGAATTTCTTCACGACCTACTTCACATCAGAGGAAGTGTACCATGACAACTTGATACATAAAACCTAATGACAACTAGTACGATAATACGGGCAAGCTGAGGAAGGACGCCTTCATGTGGTGGTACTGAAATATAACTGAGCGGCTCCTCTGCCCGATTATATAAACATCCCTCCACTCCCTTCCTATCCCCCAAGAGGAATGATGATGGACGGCAGGAAGAAAACCTCAGCATGCAGTTTACTGGGTTCACGTTTCAGATGAACCTCCAGCTACAAAACTAGTACTACCGGTATACGCGTTTTATTCAACTTCGCCTAAACCTGCCATCACTCCATCTTGAATACCGAGTTGTAACAACAGATTAACGCTTGAATATGATGCTGGTTACTAGGATGTGCTACGGAAAGGATGTACAGCCGTATCAATGTCTTTTTCTCCCACTAATCTACATGAAATAGGCTGTGAAAGGATGGAAATCTGTGCAAAGTTAAAAATGAATAAAAATAAATACGGGAAAGTCGTAGACATTATGCTCTATTCACTTTACTGTAGGTGCAAAACTGCCTACCTCTCGATCTTCAATCCTGACCTAGAATATGAAGTGCCATGGAAAGGATGTTGACCCTTAGTGTTGTCTTTATCTACCATTGAGCTAAGCAAAACATACTGCAAGAGGACAAGACTGCCTAGTTCAGGTAAAAATTCAGCATGATGCTAATCACAAAGAAGTGCCATGGAAACGACACTCAGTGTAGCCTTTTGCCGTCGAACTACGTGGAAGAGGAGAAAGTGTGTCATTTGTGTGCTGTGAGCTGACGATTTCGCTGTATTTTTTCCTTCACTGTCGATGACTGTTCATCATTTTATAATCTGTTTCACTTTGTAAAATTACGGTACCTTTTATGACAATGAATTACACCGACAATAATTCTCTGGGAAACGGGCGTGACGCTAGGTGGCGGTCTTTCCCAGGTTGATATAGGTATTGGCGGCTTTAAAGGATAGGTTTACTGGCAAACTTACTCGCACGTGGTTTAAATTACGTAAGATCTGGGGTTACGTGCAGTTAGGCCTAGGTTAAGTTAGGACGCACAGCCGTATCCAGTCGGCGAGATCGTGTGAAAACAGGCTGCCGCGGGCGTCCCAGGCACAGACAATCACAATAACAAACAAACCCGCTGCAAAAGGACAAGAATCTTCGCCAAGTTAAATTGTGTACACCATTGTTATTTCCAGGCACTATCGGCGACTCCAACGAACTTTTTTACTTCACTATTGATGCTATACTCATTTAACTCTAATTTGGCCAAACATTGCACTCTCTCCGTCTTCAATACTATGTAACAGATTACGATGTTCGTATGGAAGAAATGCTATGGAAATAATGCAGTGCCGTGGCATTACCTTATTCTCCCACTGAGCAACAGAAAATAAGTTGCAAAAGGACGAAAATCTGGACCATGCTGAAGTACAAAGATTAAAGCATACTCAGTTTTCATAATAGGTAGCCGTTACTCATTAGTACTTAGAATTACACATGAGTTTTTCCAACCTACCTTTTCTGTATCATATCCCATTTTCATTTGTGCTCTTCCTCTACCACCACGTACGTTGTGTGCTGTTTCTTGTAAGACCTCTTTAGCAAATTACGGATAACCACAATATAATACTCTAACGCAGGACAACACTCACACACACCTAGAAGGCATGCCTCAAGTTTGACCGGACCGGAAGGCGACTCAACATCCACACTCGATAGCCAAAGGGTCACTGTCGTGCCGCGCGAGCGGCGAGCCATGAAGCCAGTGTTGCCAACTCCCAAAGATCTCTCCGCCCTACGCAGTGAAGTTACGCTACATTTTCCTTCATTACCTTACAGCTTAGGATGAAAATATTATCATGCTAGTTGGTAGTTTTTATTTATATGTCGGTATATGGCAACAACAAAAAAGTGTAGTTTCTCTTTAGTGCAAGACTAGACATACAAATTATCTTCCTGCAAAAACAACAGTTAGAATATAATTGTGGAGCATAATATCTTCCTGCAAAAATAACAATTTAAATTATTAATGTCGACATCGGGCCTCCCTAAATCAAAATCAAGCTTCTTTTGAAAAATAAATAAGCGTTCTTAAAATTTTATTAGAAGTAATTTTGTATCTTTTTTCAGCCCAAAACAAGAATATTGGAGGCACCTAGTTTTATTTTACGAATCATTCTACTGATTTTTACATTTTTGAATGCATACATAGATACATTATATAAATTGTAGTGTTCAGCTTTGATTGGCTTATTTCTGCAATCATCTTCCCTTGTCATCATGTCAGACTGCTTCAAGAAAAGCATTTTCTGTAATGATGGGTGACTTATTACTCATCGCTGAAATTTTTCTTTTGACAAAGTCGACTCTAGAGGGTAGTAGAGAATTTTTAAAAGAGTACCTTTTTAAGCATATTCTCTTTCCGTATACTGTATCATTTATCTTTTGCTGCAAAATAGGTCACTCATACGAAAAGGTGGTAATTACCCTACGTTTTGCTCAGACTTTGTGAAATTACCCTACTGCCCTACAGACCAGGAAATGAGGTTGAATTACCGTACGTTTAGGGTAATTACCCTGCGGTTGGCAACACTGCACGAAGCTTCCATGGTCCAAGGCCGCAGATGTGAGTTGTGGGCGGAACCTTACAGGTGACGTTGCAGAGGTTGTCAGCGCACGAACAGCGTATGTTGCAGCGAACGACTTGCCAGACTCTCATCCCTGCTGAGACTGCTAGGATTTCGTTAGGCACTCGAATTTGCCAATATCGTTCGACAACATTTTAAATATGGCTAGAATTGATGTTTAATTTTTCTTGAAATATCGACTTCTAGGAAGAAGTACGGTGTTATACTACTGGTCTTAAGACTTCGACTCTAAATTGTTGTGGATATCTGTAAAATGCTAAACTGGCACCACTGCTTTGCCCTTCCAGTCACTTGTTCATTGCTCTTAGTACACAAAATTAAACATCAGTAGAAATAAAGCCAAAATATCTTAAACAACCACTAAATATTGACAAAAGTTCCAGAATGTGTTAAATTCTATACTGCTGGTCTTCTGCGTCCATTTCAGCAGTTACTTCAACAAAGAAGGAATGAGGCTATGGCACACCTAAAGTCTGACTTGGCTCATATCTCTGATCGGGGTAAAAGTGATCTTGCTGCTTTTCATGTATCAAAATTCAGTTCTTACATCTTTTAACCCATCAAAATTTACCACAGGAACATCCTCTAATTTTTAACAATATCCAACTAAATCTTGCATTATCTTTGAACATGCTTGGGGGCTCATATCTCGGGATATATCTTGGAAAGATCATACTACCTCTTGTAAACTCTGCTTCATAGAGATTATGTGTGCTAAGCCGACTTCGTACCTTCATTACCCTTGCACAGTTGCTGACTTTATACACGGGTTTTATTCGCCCCTGTTTAGGGTACAACTCTCATGTGTGGGAAGGCTCCCCACATACAGCTCTTCTCAGTAGGGTGGTCAAAGGCTTTTCGTCTCATTAACTCTCCTCCTCTTACTGGCTCCCTTCAACCTCTGCCTCCCGCACTGTTGCATCTTACTCTCTTTTCTATCGCTGCTTCAATGGTCGCTGCTCCTCTGAACTGTGCTTGCATTCCTCAACCTCGAAGCCGGGCGCGTGAGCAACAGACTCATCCCACCATTACTCCCACTCCTTCATGTATGCAACAGGTCAACTCTGGAACTGTCTCCCTCTTTGTATTTCCTACTTCCTATGATCTCCAGTCTTTCAAACGCAGTGAGTCCAGGGATCTAGAAATGAACGGATATTGAATTTGGCTCTCTTTTGTATTGTTTTTTTCTTCTTGCAAGGAAAGGTTTGCGGGCTCCTGACCTTTGGTTCCTTCTTCCTTGCACACAAAAATAGTTGCAGACATCCGTAACAAGTACTAAACTGTTACTGACACTCCACGATGTTGATGGTTTACCACTTTTTACAGACTTCCACAACTATTTGTCATCAAAGTTTGAATACCTATCTATCTATCTATTGCCAGCCGCCATAATCCCGTAAGGGGTGGCCATTTGACTTTATTTGTTTTACGGAGAGGGGCACTAACCCTCCACCAACCAACTTGTTGACACGTTGGGAGCACGTATGGTTTGGTTATATGGTTACCACCCAGAGTTGTAAATGGTTTCTTGGCTTACAGGAAACCATTTGGCTTGTCACTCAATGTAAATCCACCTGTAAAGGAAAGAAAAGCAATAAGAAGTGACAGGAAAGATGGGAGAAATAGGAAGAGAGGAGAGCAGGCACAGAAAAGGATGATAAAGGCTAAGGAAGAAGTAGGTAGCACTACATCAAGTGATTGGATGTTGGTAGCCACCACCAGTGTCAAAATTAATCACGTTGAATAAGTTTTGTTAATATTTAGCAATATTTTGATAGGTTATCATAATTTTTAGCGATATTTACAATTTTGAGTACATAAATCTAGTGGTATTTACAGATTTGGGTACCTAGCTATATTCCAGCCGTCTGGGCTGGCACAAGAAGATGTTGCCAAGTCGTTCGTTGCAAGATGCGCCATTCTGCTGGTACGCCTACGCCCAACAATCTTCCTGGGCCCTTTCCAGCTTTGCCAACTTAGCGTGTTTGAGACAGTTAGCGCGAAAAATAGTTTGGATTTTAATCAATAGCTGGAGCGTTTTTGAAGTGTTCAGTTTAACCCGAAAGTCTAAATTGTTCACCTGGAGCTTAGCGCTTTATCAAGTTCAGTTTAGGCTTGTCATGTTCTTCGCTTGGCAACACTAGCAGGCTGTTTTCGCTCGAGTCACGCTTGGCCATGGCTCGTCAGTGCCTATGTGTTAGTGATAGGGTGGTGTTGCGTCGCCTCACGCTCTCCGGGAAACTTTCAGGCGTGCTCTCTAGCAGGGTGTGATTTTTGTTCCATGATGTTTTTGAAGTGTTATGTTGTAGTTATCTGTAATACTCCAATTAGATCTTGTAAGAAATAGCATACACGGTACTTGGAAGTGGAAGAAGAATATAGAACGATGGATTACAAATGAAAATGGGATATGATACAGAAAAAGATTGCTAAAACCTATATATGAAGCACAAACGTAAGTATTAATGATCAACGGTTACCTGCTATGACAACTGAACATGGTATACTCATTTTTAATTTGGCCCCGAGTTTCCTTTTGCAGCGAATTAAAGGTTCCCTAGGCAAAAAAAATACTGAGTTAGCGTTCTTTTCGTAGCGCTTATTTGTAACTAGCATAATATTCTAGTGTTAATCTGTCGCATTAACCGTAAATTGGAAATGAAGAGATGGCAGTTTTAGGCCGAGTTCGAGTAAAATGAACATAGTAGTGAAGTAAACGAAAATGGAGTTTCCGAAAACAAGTCGCCGATGGTGGCTGATATGGACGGTAATTAGCTGTAGCTTTTGTTGTACCACGGTGTTTATCTTTCTGCAGCCTATTTCACATAGCTCAGTGGCAGGAAGACAATACAGCGGCCCAACTATCTTTCCATGGCATCTCTTCGTGACCAGCATCGAGCACTGCGCACTGTGCTGAAAGAAGTTTCATTACCGATATCCGATACCACTACTTGGATCAGTATAGTTACTGCCATTACAGCTTTTATTTATTTATTTTTTTTTGGGGGGGGCTAAATAGTACACTACCGCTACTGTAGCCGTTTTCCTTACTGTATGCAATAATTGTCTCGTTACTGTATATGCAGTAGTTATATTCCGGCACTCGGTACTGGTGCTTATATCAGTATATCCCAAATGCAAGTTACGGCTTTCTTTGGGTGAGACTCGTTTAACATTAATTCACAGGAAATACCTGATCATAGAAAAAGCCACATGAAAATACCAAATTAGTTTTTTGATTACCGGTACCAAATAAAAATTATTGTTGTAAATATACAATGTAACTACGAGACATACTAATCGTGTACTATAAGCATTAACAATACCCACAGGAAATATACTGTAGTACGAGGGGCGTTCAAAAAGTTTTGGCAACAGAGTAATAAAAGCAAAATTGATAGAGATACATTTATTGAAGCTCACACTCCTTCAACATACTCTCCTCTAAGGTTTACACCCTTCTGGAGCCGTGTCATCCACTTGACAAAGCACTCCGAGTACTCAGAAACAGGTGTACTCTTCAGTTCTGAATTTATCCCCCTGGCAAGGTCCTGTTCCCTTCGAAGAGGATCCCAGCGAGTTTTTCTGGCAACTTAGGAAATAGCCAAAAGTCACATGGTGCCGTCCTAACCTGGCACCATGTGACTTTTGGTAGAAAATGTATACTGCTTTATTGAAAAAAAAAAAACTTGAGTTATCACCCTGTAAGGAATGCTTGTAGTTTTGAGAGTAAAAAATTAAATATACCTACAGATCAGTGACTAAATAATATTGATAAGGAGTGACTGCTATAACCCCAGACCCCAGGCTGTTCATGGCACAATACACAGCTGTTTGATGAAAGGATGGCTCTATGGAAGTTATTCCTACAAATTTTATGGTTAATTTAACAATATTCCGATATTTATTGATGCATAAAAAAAAAAAGTAATTCCAACAAAACAGAATGTCATCTTCAAGCGAGGCAGAGAAAATACCGTATATAAATTTAGTTTGTAAAATACTATTCCTACAAATCTGAGTCGTCGCTCTGTAAGGAATTCTTTTGGATTTACTAGCAGGGGTACCTGACGTTGCCGGGCCAAAAAGGCGAACACTCAGTCCTATTTGTTCTAGTTCAATCTTCTCCAGAATGACCATGCACCTCTTATGATTTTGAAGAGGGATTATAAGAGGTCCAGGAACTTTCTGTTTCAGCTTTCACAGACTAACGCACAGTATTTGTGCGCACCTGTTTACTATTAGCGATGACCTCAAATGACCTCCGACCGGTAACCCCATGACCTCGGAGGTCAGCGTCACATAGCCTATGTCCGAATTGAAGGTCATATGAGTCTCCATGCCAAAGATTGGGCTGCTGGGTCCAGTCGTTCGAGCATGTATTACCGATGACCTCATAATTTCCGACCAGTGACCTCAAATGACCTCGGAGGTCAACCTCACGGCCTGTGTCCGAACTGGAGGTCATGTGAGTCTCCATGCCAAAAATTAGGCCGCATTGGTACCTGGCGTTGCCCCGGCCAAAAAGGCAGACACTCTACCGGTGACCTCAAATGACCCAGATCTGAATTTTGACCCTCCTAAAACCATCCTTGGGTCACCCTGATTCAGTATATGGGTCTGGGGGTCTCTGGACTTTGGTTTGGGCGTGATTGAAGGACAAACAAACAAACAAACGGCGGCTCTTTTTGTATATATAGATTGACAGGTAACAAGAAATTCCATACAGGTGTAGTACCTCGCAGCAAGTGTTAATGTATATTCCCACAGTGTGAATTATTGTCAGTTATGTAATGCTGACCGATTTATTGATGGGTAAAACAGTAATTACTACAAATCTGCAAATTATCTTGCTGGTGAGGTAGAGGTGTTATGGATTTATTGAGCATGAGAGTCTAATTGGTGGGTTAACGCACACGCTGCCTGCTGCTGCTGTGCGATTGGAGCATATACACTCAAACGTCGATTTAAGTGACTAAATGGGGAATCAACTTGTCCCTTACTTGAAAATGTCCGTTGTTTTACCTCATATAAAGACAATCTTGTTAAGAAATGCAATGATTGTTTCACTTATCTTACTTATATGATCAGGAATATTATTTTACAGGTACTGTATAAAGAAACATATTAATACTTCAAGCAGCAGACTTTTTGAATGGTCCTGTCCGTTTGTCAGGTAGAGTATGGAGTCCCTTAAATCCAAAATCCCTTAAATGGAGGTCCCTTAAATCGAGGTTTAAGTGTAGATGTATAATAATAATAATAATAATAATAATAACAATAATAATAAATGATGATCATGATAATGATGCAGTAATCATTGGTGGTCGTTCATCATGTGATCCTATCTTGCCCCATCAGCAGTGTAGGGGTCCGGGACTACACAGTGTGGTTTGCATATTGCCTCCGCCAACGAAGTTGGAGGAGATTTTGTATTCATCCGTGCTTGTCTGTTTGTCTCTGTGTGGACAGTATATAAAAAAAATCGTAATTAAATGAAATTGTGGACAGGTGGACACTGGGTCAAGGATGGGTTGGTAAGGTGTAGGGGTGGAGTCGCATCTGGATGCAGGAATAAATCATAAATATTATTGGCGTTGGTGGAGGTTTGCCTTCTCTGAGATTGTGTTGTGAAGGCAGGCTGAGACTAGTAAATACCTTCGCCAACGACGGTAGACGGAGGTTGGTGAATAAATCATAAATGGCGTTGACGGAGGTAGGCTATGCGCCCTATGAGTGCTTTCTCGTTGTTCCTGCTGCAAGGAGATTTAATTCGGTTTAAAAGGGAGTCCTCTTGTTATCTTTGAAGACAGTGTTTACTCATTGATAAGAACAGTGTGTGTGTGTGTGTGTGTGTGTGTGTGTGTGTGTGCTGATGAGTTCTCTGTTGGCAGGTATATTACTAAAAGGTTGAGTTTAGTGCCTCGTGTATTGCTGTGTCTTTATCTCACCACTTTTCACATCTTAACCTCTTCAATATGGTAACTTTAACAAAAATTCTTATCTTACGGTGTCATTCAGTTTAGGAGAGATTTTTGAGGCTTGGCCTTCCAGTTTTCTTGAACCCCTTCACATAAAAAAAGTCTCCCCAATGATGAATGAAATGGTCTGGACGCAGCAAGAACAGAATTAAAAAGGCGTCTCAAAGTGGAGAGGATGACAGTGTCTCTAGTTTGGTTGTGAAATAGCTTAAATGAAATTATAAGCAGTAGCATAATTATATACACCTTTAATTTGAAGAATGTATCCTAATTATGGAACTAGGTCAGTGCTCTGCTTTTCATCCTTAGTGACATCTTGTTCTTTTTCTCTTTCCGGATTAACACGGAACTGCACCAGAGAGCCCTACCTACCGGCAGTTATCATCCACCTGACCTCATTAGGCCTTGTGACCCCTGGAATGACCCAGTGACCCAGCCTGTGTGTCATCTTGCCCACTGACCTCTCATAGCCTACATGCTCTCAGACAGTGACGCGTGATGTGTTAGTATCGCCGCATGTCTTGTATTTATATCTTCGCTTGATACCCAGAGCTCTACACGTGCTCTGTACTTGCAGGTCACAACTTTGTATCTTCAGTGTCCTATGCGCTTACTATCTGGTGACAGTGGTAGTGAATAATTTTATTTACTATTGCCACGTGGTAATTCACAAGTGATCTTGGCTAGTGATTCAGCTGTGTATAATTACCTTAACCACTAGGTAATCTACACGTGTTCCTCGCTGGTGACGCGTGTTTGTTTACCATTGTCACGTGGTAATTACTTGACACGTGTTCGCTATTGACTCGGTTGTGTAGGTTTACTTGTGTTACTGTCAGCCTCTCATGACCAGTTTTTGTGCCTTTGCAGACCGCGTTAACCGGTTTCAGGTAGCGAGAAGTGGCAAGCCTAACGGTATTATAGACTTGAGAACGGGTTGTGTGAATCGCGTCAGAAGACAGTGAAGGTGATTAGACGTGCCACGGTGAATGTGGTCAGAGTTGCAGTGAACGTACAGTGAGATAACGGTGCAGTTTAGTGAATGTAGAACGAAAACGTGACAGATAAGTGTGCGGTGTAGGCTATGTAGCTAAAGTGAACGCAGTCGGTAAAGAGTGACAGATACACACACTGTTGGTTTGAAGGCGATTTAAAGTGAAAGAATGGTGAAGTAAGCGATGATGAAGCAAGATTGAAGTGCTAGTAACCACAACGAAAGAATCTGCTACAGTGAAAGAGTGAAAAGTTATAAGCGACATTGAGAAACGTTTGAAGTTAATGCGACAATACTACCAACGAACGGTTGCTGTAAAATCAGTGTGAAGCGTTACTAGCGACAAAGGAAGTGTGAATATTTAACTGTCGCATTGATAGTGGGGTACTATTAGCGTCAGTAAAAGTGTGGTAATAATAACAATAGTAATAGCCTTTGAAGTTAATAGCTGTCAGTAAGTGTCTGGACATTTACAAGCAAATATAATCAGTGTGACGAGTTACAAGCAACTGTAAAATCAATGTGAAAAGTTACTAGCGACAGTGAGAGAACCATGACAAGTAGTGTTTGAATAGCCAATGTACTACGGTAGCAAATAAAGTAATCAGTGTGAAGGTACAGTACTAGCACCATTTAATGATTATGAAAATTTAGTAGCGACAGTGAAAGAAGTGTGCCTTGAAGGATACTGTCAGATAACCTTGTGCCGGCAGGAAAACAGTGGGAAAACCCGGTCACCATGAAGACTGCCACCTTTCTCACCGTTCTGCTCAGGACCCTCTCCTTCTTCATGACAACAGGTGAGTTGGTGGAAGTGAGGGTGTTGATTCTCTCTCTCTCTCTCTCTCTCTCTCTCTCTCTCTCTCTCTCTCTCTCTCTCTCTTTTGTGTGTGTGTGTGATACATAAACACTCAGCATATCTATAAAACACATAATTGTTAACCTTACCCTCAGGAGAGGTCTTCCTAAGCTGTACGGTGTAAGAATGTTTAAGGATAGGTAATATCAATAGGTTAATATAAAGACATTGTTCAGAGGGAGATGACGACGATACTGTAATGGTTTCAGTTTAGGAAATATGTCGTACTAAATAAACTCGTCAGTAGATATCACTTGTATAGATAGCCTAATGGATCTGGGGTTAAAACACACACACACACACACACACACACACACACACACACACACACACACACACACACACACACTCCATAGCCTGAATGCTTTAATTGTGAATTGTTTTTAATGATTTATTACCAAGGGGCATAGGCTAATAGTCAAAAGTACCTGTACTGTACGATAACGAACTATATAACGTGTTTGTTTACTCAACATGTTTGGTCTTTGATGAGTCTCTCTCTCTCTCTCTCTCTCTCTCAATCTATCTGTCTATCAATCTGTGTGTGCCTACTTTATTTTTTAATTTCCTTGTATTTGTCTATCTGGCTACCAGTATTTTTATCCAGTCTGTCTTTATCAGTACCCTATCCACTTACCTTATACCAATATAAACTCTGCCGGTATTAATCAGTATAGCCTGTCAGCCGCTGAGTAAGGCTACATCAGTCATTCTGTAGCTATTTAGAGGTCTACCTTTGTTTCTCTGTCCGTCAATTAAAATGCAGTGCCTACCTACTGTGCTGTTTTAAAACATCATGCCTGTGTATAAAACTTATACGGTATGTATCCATTTCATAGCTGAATGTGACTAAGTTACACATAAGCACATAAAATAAGTGCAGGTAGCTTATATACAGTGTAATTCAACATTTATTCATTATCGGCATTTACTGTATCAGCAACAATGGTTCTCTGTTTACTCTCCACTTGACGCCGTTTTAGGAGTCGGTTCGTTATCGGGCCACCGGATCCACTGGCGCTGGTTTTCTTGAGTTACTGGCGTTCTTTCGCGATTGGTTGTGGGTCTAGCGACTGGGTGTGTTCTTGCGATTGATTGTGGTTTTCTAGCGATTGGTTCTGGTTTTGAGCGACTTGTGTGGTGTTGTGGTGACTGGTGGCATCATCTCGCTGTTTGCTGTTATTTTCTGGTGATTGGCGGTGTTTGTCTGGCAAATTCAGCCAGTGGTTTATGTAAATAGCGTCAATATCACCTTTATTATTTAGGCATTTTGACTTATTGGTGTTTTCAGACTTTCACAGCCCTCCGACGGTAGCGGAGGGGAAAAGAAAAGAAAAGAAAAAGGAATCGTGGTGACGGGGTTAATAGATACAGGCTTTTTACCCTCCACCTGACAGAGTCAGAGGAGGGTGTTGTTATCACTGGGATCAATAGGTGTCCATCCGTAGAGTTGGGCGGCAGGGCGGCTGGCCGGACGTAGAGATTTGGTTTCCGGCCCAGAACTCAGAAGTATTCACTATAGAGTCATGAAATTTCACATAGTTATGTGTCTTATATTGAACTGGAGTCTTCTGGTAGGTAGAATGCTTTTTTTTTTTTTTTTTTTTTTTTTTTAAAGTAAATACCGGTAATGAAAAAGTAATTTTTCGTTTCCGGGGTAGAACTCAGAAACTATACAGGTAGCTACTGGCTTCAAACCCTCCAGGAATATGTGTTAATATGCCTCCTGGTGCCTTTTGTTAGAATGACATAATATAATGTCATGAAATCGCAAAAATATCGTACATAAAAGTGTTTGTTTTATGTATTTGTTTATTAACACTGAGCAGCTATTACACCTATGAGGCAGAAATTGTTCATGGTAAATGATTATATGAATACTGGTATCTAATTAAGTACGGTATGGAGTTTCATGACTGTAGGCTGCCGTACCTATAAGCCTATGTAACGATAAAACTTGGCTGCCTAAATGAAAAAAGATGAGTCATAATTTCATCAGATCTTCTCATAACTTCATTATTACCTGGGACAAACTGCTGTGTTATACAGAGGGTGGGGGATGGGGTGAAGGCCGTTATGCGCTTGGTTAGGTGTGCCGGGAGGTGGGGGGGTATGTGCTTGGTCAGGTGGAGTGTTGCAACAGTGTAGCATTGCCTGTGCTTATATGCTGAAGCATCAGTAGGAGCGCCCCTGTCCGTCTGTCGTTCATTAACGTTTGTGGACGAGGAGTGCTGTTCCAATAGACTAGCAAAGTCCCCGAAGTACGGCCCTGATGGTCCCGCACATATTTAGTACCGTACTTTAGTAGCTACTTTCTCACAGAGATGGGTCCCCAAAACTGACAAAAAAATAATCATCTGGGGTACCAAGAGAGAGAGAGAGAGGGAGAGAAAAGAAAACGACATTGTAGGCCAGCCTCTCCCCACTGAAATCAAGTGGGGAATTTAGTATCACTCATTCAGGAATTTAATAATGATGGTCTTTAAACATTTTTGGTGCCCTGGGTTTCTGAAGCATAGTTTGACGTCAGGTAAAATAAAATGCAGAGCAGGGACTTTGCAGTCAGGGGGTTGAGGGTGAATATGCAGAACACACCAGGCAGTCCAATAACCAGGGGAAGAGTTCAGAGTCTTTGTAATAGTTAATCACTAGCATGATGTTATTACTATGTTTGTCGTATACCGGTATTTCACGGGCTGTTATTCAGTCTGTTTTTGTTGTGAAGTGTTTGATAGGTGTATTAGTAATGGAAAAAGAGTACGGTACCGTAAACAAGCAATCACGCTCGCAGCGCAAGCGATTAGCCTATGATGCCTGGGAACGCTTGTAGTGCTTGGGAGTGAGACAGGTCAGGGGTTAGGGTGAGTATCGGGATGGATGTGTGGATGTGAATAAGATTGGTTGGTGTGGGGAAGATTGAGACTTGATTCTTAACTTTTCTTTTTTTTTTTCCCGCCTGACGTTGGGCATAGATTAAACAATCCATTCCCTGAGGTCCAGCCATCTTCGATCACAAATCCGCATTTAAATGCTAACAGCTTCCATTGAATACTTGCTGCGAATGTCTCATGCCAGACTGATGTCAGTTAATTAGCGGTTTATTTTTCATAGCGTGTCTGTAGGTCTTACGAAAGATCAGTAAAGTCTGTTTTAACGAAATTCAGAATAATTAGCCAACAGTTCCCCTACTCAGCTAGGGATGGATCTTACATCCTGTCGGACCACAGCCCACTACTATATCCACACCACCACCACCTACTCCATTGTACTGCAGCCTTTCTTAAGTAGCCTGTATAAATAATGTGTGTATACCCGGTACAACCTTTGTGAGTACAGGTATTGAAACTGGAATATATTGGCCCTATAAAAGTAACCAGAAGTGTTTGTAACAGTTAAAACAGGTGGTAGGTTATTGCAGTCAATGTCTAGAGCCCTAGAGCCAAAGAACAACGATACCGGCTTTGGCCTTTCCTGGTAGTCTGTAAAACTTTAAGCCAAAGAGCAACGATATTGGCTTTGGCCTCTCCTGGAAGTCTGTAGAACCTTAGAGCCAAAGAACTGGCTTTGGCCTCTCCTGGTAGTCTGTAGAACCTTAGAGCCAAAGAACTGGCTTTGGCCTCTCCTGGTAGTCTGTAGAACCTTAGAGCCAAAGAACTGGCTTTGGCCTCTCCTGGTAGTCTGTAGAACCTTAGAGCCAAAGAACTGGCTTTGGCCTCTCCTGGTAGTCTGTAGAACCTTAGAGCCAAAGAGCAACGATACTGGCTATGACCTCTCCTGGTATTCTGTATAGCCTGTTCAAGGTTGTGTATATACGGTGCTGGTAGTGGTGATTATGAATAATAATTGCGTTGGATTATAAAACTGAGTTGGTAAGGTTAGGTTGGTGTGGGAGTGTGTAAGGTCATGGACAGAGAGTCACGCTTATCACATTTACCTGTTCTGTATTCTCACTTTCACCTCTACCACTATCTCATGTCATCTCTCATTATCTCCTTTCATTTCTCACTGTCTCGTGTCACCTACAAATATCATATCACCTCTCACACTGTATCATGTCATCGCTCACTTTATCATCTCTTTTTGTACCTGCTTTCACTTCTCTTACCATAACCTTTCAGCTCTTGCAGTGCCACCTTCATCCCTCTATCTCATTTCATCTGTTAGTAGTTTCTCTCTCTCTCTCTCTCTCTCTCTCTCTCTCTCTCTCTCTCTCTCTCTCTCTCTCTCTGGTACTTTTTTTGGATAACCACAGGATTTTCCAGTCAGAAAGGAAACTTGTTGTTTCACATTCTCCAGTTATCGATCACGTGCTTTGGAACTTAGCACTCTCAGCTGAATAAATTCGTTGTCAGGTTGAACAGAATGCTTCAGTCTTCCTGCCATGAGAGGGGTTAATGGTGACTATTAACACTCAGGCTTCTACAACTCACTCTCAGCTGTATAAAATCGTCTGGCGTTAGCTGGAATACAATACCAGAGATCTTCCTGCCATGAGAGGGGTGTACAGTATAACGATGGCAGTATTAACACTCTCTGGCTTCATTGTCTTTCAGTCAGCTGTATAAAATCGTCTGCTGGAAGGTGGAATAGAGTAATACAAATATTTTGACCATGCAAGGGGTTGTTGTAACAGTATTAACACTCTCTGGCTTTGTGATTCACTCTCAGGTGAACAAAATCGTCTGTTGTTAGCTGGAATTTAATACTACGGTAGTGATGTTCCAATCATGTTAGGATTAATGGCGACAGATAACACTAACTTGCTTGTCTTAGCTGCATAAAATTGTTTTATTTTAACTGGAATATAGTACTGGAGTTGACCCGACCTTGAGAGAATAAACGGAATTTACTGATGAAAGGAACAGCTCGAAAACATTGTTACATTTTCCAGTTATCAATCAGGTCAGCCCTTCATTCCAAACTGTATAATCATGAAACGCCTGTGGAATATTTAAGTTCGTAGGCTAAACCTTGGAAGTAAACTCTGTCAGGCTGCTGTGACTCACTCTCAGATGAATACATTTGCCTGGCCTTTGCTAATACCGTACTACAGTAATGTTGTTCCCACCACGAGAGAGAACTAGTTGCTAACCTTATTGTCATAGAATACCAAGGGAAATTATTAAGTTTTATATGTTTTGGAAATTGACTTCGATCGGTAATTTTTCTTAACAGTGAAGAAAAGTACTTAAGTAGGAAGTCAGTTTCATAGTCGTCAGTGTTCAATCACTTGCTTTAAAATATCTTTGTAAACTTGATTATTACACAACACCGATGGTATGGGAGTTTATAGGTCTTGGAAATATAATTGGTTGGTAATTTTTCTTAGCAGTGAAGGAAAGGCGTTGAATACAGGATGGATTAAATGCGTTTGAGGCAAGAACAAGTAAATATAGAAGATCATGGTAGGGTAGTAAGGAAGCTCAGGTGTAATGTATAGTTACACAAGAGGTGGGGAGTCTCCAAAGACCACGGGTGCTATTAGCAATACCGTATGTATGATGTCGTTCTTGCTGCTACCGGTGACAGACGATTTTATGAAGCCAACGAGCGATAGTGAACTGGTCAGGCTAACCCATCTGGTTGGTAGGACTCCTAAGCTGAATAAAATCGCTTCGAGGCAGCAGTACCAGTAGCTACCGTACGTCATTGGTAATAGGCTTGACTGCAACCCTAACGTGTGAAACACTGGTGTGGAAGCGGTGCCAGGAGCCTCCTGTGACCACACGAATACACCACCACCACCACCACCACCACCAACACCGTTCAGACTTCTTTTTCCACCTGTGAATAAGATGAGGCACAGGAACACGACAGCAGTAAAACCGTCCAGTGATATCAAGAATTAAATATATACCTATCTATCTATCTATCTATTGCCAGACGCCTCAATCCCGTTTGGGGTGGCCACAAACAAATCGCCTCCAAGTCGCCCTGTCCCCCGCCCTTTCACTACCCTGCTCCCAACTCACACCCCCCTCTCTCATATACCTCTCCACCCCATCCCTCCATCTCATCCTCGGTCTCCCCCTCCCTCTTCCACCCTCCACCTCACTCACATACACTCTCTTCGTCAGTCTTTCACCCTCCATCCTCTCCACATGGCCAAACCACCTCAGTGTGTTCCTCACAACGCTTCCTATCACATCCACATCAACACCACAACGCTCCTTTATATCCTCATTCGTCAGCCTGTCTCTCCACGTGACTCCACAGGCTCCTCTTAAATAACTCATTTCCACTGCTCTCACTCTTGACTTGTGTCCTTCCAACAACGTCCAAGCTTCACTTCCGTACGTTAGAGTTGGTATCACAATACTGTCATGTAGTAACTTTTTTACTTCCATGCTCACTTCCCTGTTTCTTATCACTGCTTTCAAGGAACCAGCAACCTTTCTTCCCTGCTGTACCCTTTCAAGCACTTCACCCTCCAAACCTCCATCCTTACTCATCACACTACCCAAATACTTAAACGTACTCACATTTTCCAATTCCTCACCATCCAACCTCGCTATACATTCACTGACTTCACCTGCAGAAAAAAAACAAACGAGAGTTGCCACTGATTCCGAAGTCCACAGGAAGATAGCCTTAAGTGTGTTCCCTTTTAAAAGCAATGCCGTGTCGGCTGAGTCCGTTCTCGCTTATGGTACAGCCTACGTATCATGGCCTTTTGTGTGTGTGTGTATGTGTGTGTGTGTGTGTGTGTGTACTTTTTTTCAATGCTCATGTGGGTGATCGCTTTTTGTCGTTATTTTTCGTTTTCAGATACCGTATCTATCTCATTTTTGTTATATACATGTTGAAGTTTTAAAGTGCTGGGTGAAGATGATACATGTATGCACACTGGATCCAAAAAGTTTGGCCCAGGAGGGTGGCATTGCTGTCCTAGCGTAAAATGATTGGTGGACGTACAGTCGGCACCAAAAGTCCTGTCGCCTTTCCTGCTTTACTAATTTTCTCTCCATTAAATTGTGAAATCAGTGTGGTGGATCCGCAGCAACCGAAACTGATGGCTTTATTTAACTAGCTATAGAATCATTGTAATCAGTGTTGGCTGCTGTGGATTCATCACACTGATTTTCAAAGACCTTGATGAGAAAAGTAAGAGAGGCGACAGGACTTCTCGTACGGTACCGATTGTACCTCGTTATTTACCAAGGAAATAAGTCTGTTTTCATTTTAACATGTATATAACAATACACCATAGGAAAGGTCACATGCAGAGCAACGATGCATCCTCGCTGAATTGAGGTTTGCCAACGTGGGCTGAAATTATGTGGCATATTGTATTAGCCATAGCCTGTGCTGTATGATTGTCTCTCGTAATGTGTGTACCGGTACCCTTACGTTTTGGAGCAAGTGTAGGCCATACAGTACCGGTATGAGAGAGAGAGAGAGAGAGAGAGAGAGAGAGAGATTGCTTAACTGTTATCATTGCGTCAACTGTGGTATTTGGGCTAACACGAAACGGTTATATTCAGCTGAAGATGAGTCACACACACCTGAGTGTATATAATTACCGGTATATTGTTTCCAATAATCCTCTTGTGGTTTTGTCAAGCATAGTCTTTTATTTAGGCTGTCACCAGACGATTTAACCCCTTCAATCCGATGACGTAGTTTGCATTATATTTTTACTACTGTCTGACACTTTCATTTAGCTTAAGAAAGTCTTTGCGAATTTAGGGAGAAAGCTATATCCTTCATCAATCCCTTCAATACGAAAATTTTTTCCTAAGCTTAATAAAATCGTCTGGAGGTAGCAAGAGTAAACTAGAATATGATGTCACCAGACTGAAGGGGTCTCAGTACACCTGGCGAAGAGTCGTAGGAGCTTATACAGTGTTCAGTTACAAAGTATCCTAGTCTTATTAAAGTGTCTATATTCTTTTTTCACTTACATCACTTGCATGGCCTCAAATTGCCGTATCTCCACCATGAATGCTGAGCTGTAAGAATACATTAGCACCAGAATATGATGCTTGTTATGAGGAAATGCTTTGGAAAGAATGTTCATGCGTAGTATTGTCATTTTGCCATTGAAATATGTGAAATAAGCTGCGAAAGGATGAAAATCTGGGCTACATTAGAGTTAAACGAGTATAGTGGAATGTACAGTAAAATAAGAAACAAACAGAAGATACTTTCCCCCTCAACCCAGGTTCACCAAGGCCGTCCACAGACACAAGCACCAGGACAAAAACTTGTTGGACTGGGATGAATACCGGATAGTGTGTACAGTTGTATATTTTATTTATTTTTTTTTATTTTTGTTTTGTGGCTTTCTCTCTCTCCTCTCTCTCTCTAACTATCTATCTGTCTATCTATCAATCAGTCTGTCTATCTCACAGCGTGTAGCTGTCAGTCAGACCTGGTCACTTTCATTCCCCAGATTCACAAGAAGGTAATTGATTTAACTTTTGCACACAGCTGTTTCAGAGCTACCCAACAAGGTTACGTGTAGCCTTTATTTTGCGTACATTTGTTTTTTAATACTGTACTTTCTAACTCCCTCTTTGACAGTCAGCTTTAGAGAAGAGAATGATACTGATTTTCGTGAGACAAGAGCCTAGGCTGGATGATAACGTGTTGGTGTTGGTGGAGATGGAGGGCGGAGACAACACAGTCAGGCCTGTGACCGTGTTATACAGGCTGGTCCTATATATAACGCTCCTCTTCCACTCCGCTGGGCGATTTCTCGTGTGTTGCGGGGACGGCTTAGTCAGTATTGTCAGTGTCCTTCATCGTGTATTCATAGGTTACTCCCACTGTCACACCCACGGCCACACCAGCAGACTGAGCCGCTCCCATAACAAGATACCGCCGGGTATTTCTAGTGGTGTGGAATTTGGGACCATCCTGTATAGGCTATTTTGTTCTTGCCATCTCCAGACGATTTTGTTCCCCTTAAGATTGGCTTTTCAAATTGCCGAAGTTTGATTCATCCCAAATACACCCTTTTAATAATTGATATCCTTCATAAATGGATTAAAATCGTCTGTTGGTAGCAATAATAAAAATGAAAAGTATATACGTCACCCTAGTGAAGAAGTTGACTATTTCAGTGGGAGAGATCGTTCCTTTAGTATTTACATCGTATATATCCTTAGCTGAATATCAATTGTCTGGTGGTGGTAATAACATAAAGTGCGGTCCTCGTGCTGAAGAGACTGCAAAGGTATTCATAAATGGTGGGATAGGAGGAGGGTACATGGATGGTGAAACTGAAGATAGTGGTAATAGACAGTGGTGTTAGGAAGGTTTGGTACGGTGTAATTTATCGTTGCTGACACGCGTTATGGTAGCGTGTGAGTGTTTACACAGCAAACTCATTGGCCATATCAAGAGGACAAACCTTGGAAGATGCCGCGAGAATGCCGGAGATGAAAAGTACTGGAGAGAGGAAATAAATCATATATTTAGTAGTGAAGATAAAAAGGCTAAAAGAACGACTAAGAGGTGGAATGAGGGTGACAATGAAAACGTATCGTTGGTAGGATTTTTGGTGTAGGTTACAGTTTGGGGTGGTTAGGTCGAGGGATGTAGCGTAGCTACCGTGAAAATGAATAAACTTTGAAAAAAAATGGGTAATTGAACGATAGAAAGGTGGCACGAGAGAGATTCTAAGTTTTATTAAGTAGACAAACCTTACAAGAAGTTGTACAAGAATGGTAAGAGATGTGAAATATTGAGGAGGAAATAATTCTCAGATTGACTGAGAATTCAGTAGCAGGAAGAAAGTTGGCCAGAAGAAGTAGGTAAAAGGAGGTGTGAGGGAGCTTGCAAGGATGCATATCAAGATGACGACTGCTTGGGTAGGCCCTAGGGGAGCAAGGTCACAGTGAAGCAAAATTAGACGAAATGAGTGTGTGCGGTGAGTAGCGTGGGGGTGGGATGAGTGGTTGATGAGAGGGGGAGGGGAGTACTGTGGAGAATGTGTATCTCTGTATATATGTGTCTGTACTGTATGTAGGCTATATACATGTACGTGTGTATGTATACATACCGGTATACGTGTGTATTTGGACACGTGTGTGTATATATATATATATATATATACCGTATATATACACATACCGGTATGTGCATATGATTCTCTGTAGTAATTGTGTACAGGCAAGTGTACGTATGTACATATATTTCTAACATACTCTTGCATAAGAAAAGCTGTGAGTATGTTTCCTGTTGTATTTGTTTACTTTTGTATGGGGTATTGTTTATTACTGTGTAATTGTACTCAATATTATCATTTTTCCCCCCACGTATGTGTGTGATTGTATCCCTCTTTTTTTTTTTTTTGTTTTTTTTGTGTACCCTTCCTGCTTGGTCTTCATTGACAGCGTTTGCCAGTGTTGGCCTTCATACTGAATGGCAAATACAGAAACTAAAAAAAAAAAAAAAAAAAAAAAAAAAAAATAGAATAATTTTTGTGGGTCGTTCTGGTGTGGTACGGTTTGTTGGAGCCACACTGACTGCCATTAAGTTGTATGGCACAGACTAAAGCTTGTCTGCTACGTAACCTAATCGAGCGACACTAACAGCTTAACCAGATCACCCCAAGCCTAACCCGACTGACCTTGTTCTACTCTAACCTAACGAATTCTGACCTAACCTAACAATCTGATCTCATTTCTAACCCATCCTACCCTTCCTTACCCTGCTCTGATTAATTATACCCTACCCAGCTTTTCTCTTGCCAAATGCAATGCAACCCAACCCATAACCAACCATACAATACAGTACATCTCACCAACATAAAACTGTCAGTGATAAACGCAGTACTGTGCAGAAGAGGCCTTGATATTTCCCTCAATTCACCCTCACCGCACCATCGACCTGTCTTGACTGCCTGATCTGGTTGGTGTTATTTCTTTTGCATACGTACATACATACCGTACATACGGTACATATGTACGATGGTATATGTCTAGAATAAATACACTTGCATACACAAGCGCACATCAACACAAAAACGACACAAACTTACCAGCCTAAACAAACCAATTCTCTACCTAACCAACCTCTCTCTAGCCGATTATACTACAACCTACTCCCACCCTACCACACATTACCCTATCCTTACCTAATGTAATCAAGGAAAATTAACCTACCCTGACCTACCTAATCTAACCTAACCTAACCTATCCTACCCAACCCTCCCCCTTAATTAACTTACCCTCCCTACCCAACCCTACCCTACCCTACCTAACTCTAACAATTTCAGTCCTATTTCAGTCCCACTTGAAGTAACCTCACCTAACCTAAACAATTCAGACCTAAGATAACCAGTCTTAACCTAACGCAACCCGTAAATGACTCCACAATTATTCTTCGTACAGATATACCAAAATATGTGTCGTGATGAACACTAGTGCATAAGAGGCCTTGATATTTCCCACGTAATCTTCACGCCACCACACATTCTTTTCTCGCGGCTGGCGGGCTTAGGGGGTGTAATTTCTAACATACATACTTTACATAGCTACGGTACATACATACTTACATACCTACATACATACTGTATACACACACACATACTCTTACATAGATACATACATAACAACATGTGCATACACAAGCAGCCACAGATCTAACCCAACCCAGCCAACCTTACCCAATCTAATACACCCAACCCTAATTTAATCTTATGCCAGCATAACCCAACATGACCAACTTTAACCGAACCTAACCCAGCCTATCCTGTCCTACCCTTCACTAGCAGAACCAGCCCCAACTTAACCTAACCTTATTCATTCCACTTTAGCCGAACTTAACTAAACTCACCTTACCATATAGTGTGCAATACGGTACAGTACAGTACAGTACACTACTTTATGGTACTCTGGACCAATTCTAATCCGTCGTAGGCCAGTCCACTTTACCCTAACCTAACCCCTAACCGCCCCAACAAGCTGTACTCATAAACACCAACAAATATATATGTGATAAACACAGTACGGTTGTGTGCATCAGAGACCTTGATATTTCCCTCCTGACCCTCACCTTATTGCCCTGACAAGCTTGCCGGATGTGCACGTGTCATTTTGAACATGTACACACACACACACACACACACATATATATATATATATATATACACACACACACACAGATAGCCTATCAAGTGTTTTACTGTTCATGACCGGGTAGGCTGTCATAACTAAAGACTGTTTTTCATATAAAACAACTGCGTAATGGCTTTGTGTTCTAGTGCTGATATTGGCACACTGTCTTCATGCCTATTCTCTCGGTGACATCGTGTAATATTCCATTCATGCTCTTGTTATAGTGCGTTTGTTTTAACCTGAAAGAGATCCCTATCCACTGTCTGCTCAACATCCCTCCTCTTTCCACCCTATCTCCCGAAAGGAGAGAAGATGGTGGGCTACAGACACAGGGGCAGGTTCAGCTCTGCATTCCACAGGGTTCACTTTCACATGAACCTTGGACTTATATTTTTGAAAGACATATTCAGGCAAGAGGAAACTTTTCGAACTGGATGAGTTAATTATATACCGTATAGCCTAGTTACTGTATCTAGAGGTCAGTAACATTTTCACCATCAGACGCTTCCTCTTATTTGAAAACTAGTGTGTAAGTAGGAAGAAGGAAACTAAAAAGACGTCACCGTGTTAACATCCTCTGCCCAAAACATTGTCGTAGTGAAGGGTTTGTTGTTGCTTCTCTTGTTGCTGGTTTGTTGCTGAGCCCAGGAATAAAGGAGTATATTGTTGAGAAGGCTATATTACCGAACAGACAAGCATGAGTACATCTTGGCATATATGATCTGATACAACCATGAAAGGCAAGACAACGTTATATCGTTAATTTAAAAATACATGAGGATGGCATTGATCTTCTCGTGGTATAACTAGTTCATTCTTGACATCATCAGCTTCATTCCAAGGAGGAGAATGGTTGAAAAATGATGGTTGGAAGGAAAAAGGGGGGGAGATCGAGAACGTGGTGGAGACACCGAGAACAAGGTGGAGCGATAAGGTGCAAGAATATGTAAAGGAAGGGTAGTGTGAATGAGAGACTGACTAGGAGAGTGTAGGAAAGTTAGGTAGTTGTGTAAAGAACGAAAAAGAGACAGAGATCAAGATAGAGAGACCGAGAAAAATGTGGAGAGATGGGTGTGTGAGTACGACATGTAAAGGGAGGGTAGGTGAGAGTGAGAGACTGATTAAAGTGCATGAGGTTAGGTGGTTGTGTGGTGAGTGAGAAACTGACAAGGGGAGAGTGTGTGTGTTAGGTGGTTGTGTAGTGGGTGAGAGATTGACAAGGAGAATGTGAGGGTTAGGTGGTCGTATAGTGAGTGAGACTGACGAGGAGAGTATGAGTTGGAGTAGTTGTAAGAAGGAATGAGAACAGAAGGAGATCGAGGAGCAAAGTAGGCCGACGACAAGGTGAGAGGGGTAAGAGTGAGAGAGTGTACAGTACCATATATATACAGTATATGTAAACAGTGAGAGTTGTTTTTACCTGACAGGACTGGGTCACTTCCACAACATGAACTCCAAATCATGGTTGCATCGAATTCGATGAACTTTAGCCGTAATGCAGTTTGAGTCTCCTTGATTACTAGTCACACCGACCCTACAGTTACTTGGCCATGAACTGGGCTAAAAGGGGTTAGTGATCTTTATCAGGTTCCGGAAAGAAACAGGAAATACAGTAGGTCACGACATCTATGATGTGGAGACCTAAATAGCCTGTATCTATGTAAAAACCACTAGATGAAATAATTGCACGTAACAGTAACCAAGAAGATGAAAATTATGTGCTGAAAGGGTTGACCTATAGAGAGTGTGAGAGGTGAGAGGAGGTGGGTGGGGTGGGGTGAGGGGTGTCAGTAGGTTACCTGGTTTAAAAGTTAACAAGAGGCAGATGAGTTCCAAGCACAATGGCCAAACCGTGACGGCGAAAAACCCCTGGTAAATACAATGGATTGTATATACGGGCGTAAAAACTCTTAGACGGAATGCCTTTCACACCAGGGTAAACCATAGGAATAAAAACTTTGAGAGGTCACCAGGCCAGGCTTTCCCCTTCCACCATCACACAGCAGTTAAAGCGCCCAGAGGTGCTATTACCAATAATAAAGCGAGAAAGCACTCAGATAGCGCATACCTCCGCCATCACCAGTAAAATTTATGATTTAGCTACTCTTCTGTCCTGCCAGATGAGTACGGTGCACTTTTTACGGCCTCACATATTCAGTTTATTCTTTGATCTTAGTCTGTCCTGTTATACAGGGTCAGGAGAGAGCATTCCTCCGCCAATGGCATGGATAATGAATTATTATTCCTGCAGCCGGATCCAGATCCCACCTCGACTTGTATTCAGCTCATCTATAACCCACTGCCCACCTGTGCACCAAATTTCATTGAATGTGACACTTGAGATTTTGTACACAAACAAACATGGGTGAATACATAACCTTTTTCCCGTTCCCAACGTCGTTATCATCATGTTCTTGCTACTTCAAGACGATTTTATTCAGTGTATTGGAAAGGTCTGTCGTGTTAAAGGGAATAAGGAAGACTGGATCCAACCCCTCGTGTTGGATAAGTCACCGCAAAGCCTGATAGAATCGTTTGTAGATAGGAAAACTGAAAATGCCGTCATTGGTGTGGAAAAGTTAAAAGATTAATTGGACAAGTATTTCTTCCTGACCTAGACTATAGCGTGGTTAGGGCAGTATATACACACACACACACACACACACACACACACACACACACACACACACACACACACAGAATTGAAAGCTTTCCAGATCTGTCGTTTTTTAAGAAATATACCACCTGACGTAGGAAATCAAGCTTCCGTCAATTAAAAAAAAAAAAAAAATGGTTGTGTCTTGTGTATTAATCTAGGTAACGTTAGTGTGTTGTATTCAGGCGAGTGAGTCATAGGAGGCAGAGAGTGTTAATATTGGTATCCATCCATCCATCTATCATCCAATCCTACATTGCCCCATGAGGAGCGTAGGAGCCCGGGGCTTGGCAGTTGGTCCCGACATTTAAGATGAGAGTGACCAGCCTCACTCATCCCTGAGTGGCATTACGTGAGCAGTAAACCCCAACCAGCCCTTGGATATAAACTTTCACTGGCTAAATCCGATTGGAGCGCAATAATTACCCACTAAATCACCAGGCGCCAAAATTTGGTCATATGATTACCACCCAGCGTAGTAAATGGTTTCTTGGTGCACAGGAAACCATTTGGCTTATCACTCAGTGTAGAGTCACCCATAGGCTGCAGGAAGTGGAAAGAATGAAGAAAAGAAAGACAGAAGAGAATGGAAGGAAAGAAGGATGGAGAGGAAAGGGCAGACACCCGAGAGCAGCACTACATCGAGTGAGTGGATGGTGAGCGCCCCCCACCTACCACAATAATATTGGTAAATATTAACGGTTTTATGGTGGCATCTTCTCTGGTATTCTCTTCCGGCCAACGACAGACTTTTCACGGCTGTTCAGCAGAGTGAGTCATTGGAATACAGGTTTTAATGCCAGAAACTTTGTTCAGTAATTTCTTTCTTACCTATAGTTCATTCACTTTAACTTGGCAAGATTTTTGTAATTTTCCGGCCTAAATATTGTAACTCAGTTGCGAAATAAGAAGTGCTACGTCCCTGCATCCCTGTGCTACGTCCCTGCATCCCTGTGCTACGTCCCTGCATCCTTGTGCTACGTCCCCGCAT
>NC_137060.1:4963831-4973831 GCF_032717465.1 Coenobita brevimanus
CACCTATTAAACATTAGTATCAAGTGTTACAGATCACTCACTTTAACTTGACCCAGAGTTTCGTCCGCAGCTTATTTCTCATAGCGCGGTGGCATTATAAGACAATGCCACAACTGTGCGTCCTTTCCGTAGCACTTCTTCGTGGCTAGCACCAAATTCTAATTTTAATCTCGTGTGGTGGTAGGTGGTGGTGACCATCATCCACTCACCTGATGTAGTGCTGCCTACTTCTTCCTTCACCTGTAGCATTCTTCTTTCTGTCTGCCCTCCTCTCTTCCTATTTCTCCCATCTTTCTTGTCAATTTTTTATTACTCTCCCTTCCTTTTCAGGTGGCTTTACATTGCATGATAAACCTAACGGTTTCCTGTAAGCCAGGAAACCATTTACAACGCTGGGTGGTAACCATATAACCAAACCATATGTGTTCCCCACGTGTCAACAAGTGGATTGGCGGAGGGTTAGTGCATCTCCCCAGAAAACAACTAACTCAAAGTCAAAACGGTCACCCCTAACAGACACAAGTCTGGCTATAAATAGACAGACAGATACAGCTCAGCATTAAAGATGCAGAGATGGCAATTTTTGACCAAGCTAGAGTGAACAGAGTACAGTAACGCAGAGATGTTATGGAAAGGTTGCAGAGATGAAGCACTTTATTTGTCTGCCACTCAGCTACGTGAATTAAGCTGCAAAAGACCGAGAATTGTTGGCCAAGTTAAAGTTAAACAACTATATCATGACTCATTCAATGAAGGCATCAACGAAGGCTGTACCGCATCCAAACACTGCAACTCAACAGTTCTCTTCTAAGCTGAATAAGCTCGTGTGAAGGACACAGGAATACACAACAAAACACATCACCGCACTGTGCCTTTTATGTCTCTTTCTGAATCCCGTGACGTATTTTCTGATATATTGTTCCTACTTCCTTACGAGTTTATTCACCTTAGGAAGGACCTGTGTTAGTGAAGGGGTTAATGAAGGCTGTATCTAACCCCTGCAGTTCCAAAGGTTTCATCTACTGTATGCTGAATAAAGTCGTCTGAAGGAATGAAGATTAAACGACAATAAAGCATCACCGTACTGAAGGGGTCAAAACTTGAAGAAGCAAAGGAAGGGAGAAGGGAAGGGTGTGGTGTGACGTAAGGGACATCTCCTGTAGTGTAGGGATTAGCAATAGTAGTACTTGTGGCCCAAGTTCATCTGAAATGTGAACCCAGTGGGGAGGCGGTAGCTCAGTTGGTAGAGAGTTGGCCTACAGTCCTAACGGACCCGGGTTCAAATCCCGCTGGGGGCAGGGAACAGTTTAAGGATTTGAATTCAGGAAAATCAGTCTTTACTCATTTACCAGAAGACCCGCCGACATGTCGTAAAAATACCCCCGCTAATACCAAGACACCAGTCCTGTATGAGACAGCCCTAGCATGTATTCAGTATGGACGGTGGGTGTTAGCGCCGAAGTGGTGACATGTAGAGGTGTACGGTACGTAGGACGACTACTGGGCCTTGAAAGCAGGCTGTGAAGCCTATGCCCAGAGTCGGTCACATAAAAAAAAAAGAAGAAAAAAAAAAAAAAGGATGAAGCTGCACTTTTCCAGCAGCCCACCATCCTAGTTTCCAGGTACTGGGTTGAGGGACGTTTATATAACATGGCTGTGGAATCGCCGGTTTTATCGGTGCCACCACGTGAAGGCGTCCCTCTCCAGCACCCTCAAGGTCAGTACAACCGTCTGATGGAAACAAGATTATACTACAAAAAGACAGCAATGGGAGGGGCCAAGGCCCGTATTCTTGTCGGGTAAGGAGGCTCCCTAGCACCTCTTCCTTAACGATTTTCCTCCAAACTACCCATCAATATCCTCCTTATTTTTCTCATATATTTTTAATGCAAATATAGATTGGATAAATAACACACAAGAATACAGTAACGGAGCAGAATCAGAAATAAAACCGGTACGGAAGAAGTGTTGGTCAGCTTGCTAAGGGCACGAGAATACCGCCCCAAGAATCACAGGAGCAAAGGAAGAGGGAAGGGTAGGGTGTGGCGGGGCAATCCTGGCAGGGCATAATTCCCACAGTTTTATTACCTGACACAATAGCCTTTCATTCCCTTTACTGCCTCACTCATACCCACGGTGACGACTGTGCAATAAGCTTTGGTGCACCATGCAAGGCTGCCATGAATATTGCAATGGCACAAGATGAGGCGGGGCTGGGGTAGATGAGGCTGGGGTAGATGAGGCTGGGGTGGATGAGGGTGGAGTAGATGAGGCTGGGGTAGATGAGGCTGGGGTAGATGAGGCTGGGGTTGATGAGGCTGGGGTAGATGAGGCTGGGGTAGATGAGGGTGGAAAAATAAGGGAAAGAGAGGAGAGATGAAAGAATGGGAGGGAGGGAGGCAGGCAGAGGAAGAGTGTAGGTGTGGGTGAGAAGGAGAAGAGTGAGTAAAAATGAAGGACAAAGGGAAAGGCAAAAAGAGGGAGGAAGAAATTAAAAAAAGAATAGGTCGACTGGGGGTAAAGGTAAGAAGAAAGACACTGCAATGGACAAGGACAGGTAAGAGTGTGGGTTGGGTGTGTGAGAGAGAGAGAGAGAGGAGAGAAGGAAAAGAAGAAGAGAGGAGAAGAGACGAGAAGAGAGGAAAGAAAATGAGATAAAAGGGAAGGCAAGAGTAAGAGAGAAGGAGGGTGGGGAGAGAAGACAGTGGAGGAGGGGGAACAGGCGGTGAGAGAGAAAAAGGTCAGGGGAATGGAAAATGAGAGAGAGAGAGAGAGAGAGAGAGAGAGAGAGAGAGAGAGAGAGAGAGAGAGAGAGAGAGAGAGAGAGAGAGAGAGAGAGCCACGCCCTGCCTCACCTTGCACCTCTCTCCGCTTGGCCAACTAGAAGGAAAAACGAGGAAAATATTTTGCTATATGTATAAATGCCAGATTTGTTGACAGGAAGGTAAACATCCATTACAGATAGATAGACAGACATAGATAGATAGATAGACAGATAAATAAACAGATAGACAGATTTATTGATATAGATAAATATATACATAGATATAGATACACCTGTAGTTACAGATACAGATGTACTCTCTCTCTCTCTCTCTCTCTCTCTCTCTCTTCCTGTTACACACACACACACACACACACACACACACACACACACACACACACACACACACACACACACACACACACACACACACAGGTTGCAATGATTAATCGTTAATTACCACTACTATTCCTGCAACTTTTTACTATTGTTCTATTACTATGACATTCATTATTGTTATTATTATTACCACGATTATTATCATTATCATTATTATTATTATTATCAACACATCACCATTATTATTACACACATCGGGTGTTCCAATCCGCACAAATAAATAATCACTCCAAAGTAACATGTAAGTCCGTACTTGTCACTGGGTTAGACTGGGTAGCACCTCTTCCTCTGCGATTTATTTTGTCTACAACACCTTATTATCCTACTGTATATTACCAACGCAAACAATGACATTAATAATTCCTTCATATAACAAACTTATCTCATCCCTGATTATCCATCTATCTATCTATCTATCTATCTATCTCCTGACGTCGCGTCCTACAGGGGGAGGCCTCGCAAAACTGGTCTTTCAGGCATTTCTGTCCCTACTCAGTAACGACCCACCTTCGACAACACAGCATCGCCAACCACTCTTACCTATGGTACTCTCACACCTCATCTGTCCACCTCGTTCTCAGTCTCCCTCTCCTGCTCCTGCCAACCACTACTACAAACACACTTACTGTGCTGGAATAACCTTCGACTCTCTGGGTTCACTGGAGGATTTCAACGTACCTGTGAAAAAGACAATGAGTTAGTGAGCGTGTACAGGTGAAAAGGACATATACACAAGATCAACAAAGACAAAACACACACAAAAATAAAAAATAATAATAAAAAAAATGTATAACACTACCAAATCACAGTAAATATTTAATTGTATTATGTGCATCCCGTTCACCACGACAGCGTCTCCGCCAAATGGAATAAAACTGTCTGGCAGGAGTTACAATGAAATATCTATCTATCTACCTATCTATAGCCCGACGCCCTAATCCCGCAAAGGGTGGCCGCAGACAAAACGCCTCCAAGTCGCTCTGTCACCCACCATCTGACTACCCTCCCCCCAACTCACCCCCCCCTCCTTCATATACCTCTCAACTCCATCCCTCCACCTCATCCTCGGTCTACCTCTCCCTCTCCTCCCCCTACCTCACCCACATACACCCTCTTAGTCAGTCTTTCATTCTCCATTCTCTCCACATGTCCAAACCACCTCAGTGTATTTCTCCTAATCTTCTCAACCACATCCACATCCACCCCACAACGTTCCTTCACTTCTTCATTCGTCAACCTGTCCCTCCACGTCAAAAGCGAACAATGAAATATGCAAGTTGTTATTCTCCTGAACTTTCATATACATGAAGTGCATTTGGAAAGCGGCGACACACACACACCTCTCTCTCTCTCTCTCTCTCTCTCTCTCGTCTGACTGTAATGCCTCAGGTAAACCACCGCTCCTCCTCTCTCCTGCTGCTCAGTGGCAAACCCAGCAAGACGTAGATGGAAGAGCAACACTGATCCTACACAAACATTATGTGCCAGGCAAGGTTGGCTGCATCTTACCACGGAGTCTGTGGGTCTCTATCACGTATCATTCATAGAGTTTTCAGTATAGACTGAGAGAATAACTGTTTTCCCACCACCCTCTCTGAAGCAAAATAAAATACAACTACAAACACATGATTATACCTTCATCGTTATTCATTATCACCACCACCATCATCATCACAACTATCACTACTATCACCACTACCACCATCATTAGCTTCAATATTCTCATCACCATCATCATTACCCTCATCACCATCACCATTATCCTCACCATAATCCTCTTCCTTCTCATCACCACCACCACCACCACCATCATCACTACCACTACTATCATCACTACCGATACCACTAGTATCATCACTACCGGTACCACTAATAACATCACTACCACTACTATCATCACACCATCACCATCATTATCATCAATACTATTATCATCATCGTGCATCAAAATCCTCTTAGTCCTCACCATCACCCTACCGCCAGTTCCTACCCACACGATGGGGTGAGGCAGGATGTACAAACAAGGAAAGACAAAGTATAAACCTGAGAGAACTATTAGCAACCTGACCAGCGAAATGGTCCACAAAAATCATTCCCACGTCATGCCTTCCTTCCCAATACTGACTCTATACTGCACGAAAAAAAACCTTTACTGGCATACAACTATACAGTATATATCTATGTTTCAGAGACCCGCCTCACATATACAATACCTCTAAATACACAAATATACAAACTCCATAGCCACCTTTACCTGAAGTAATGTTATTTTTTCTTACATAAAATCTACGGTATTTTATTTCATGTGAAGGAGAAATTCTATAGCAGAAGGTTAATGGGGTTACATTTAACCCCGTATATATGAAAAGTGTCTACATGGCTGAATGAAATGGTGTTAGGGCAGCAAAAGTTCCTACATGGCTGAATGGAATGGTGTTAAAGCACCAAAAATACCTACATGGCTGAATGAAATGGTGTTAAGACACCAAAAATACCTACATGGCTGAATGAAATGGTGTTAAGACACCAAAAATACCTACATGGCTGAATGAAATGGTGTTAAGACACCAAAAATACCTACATGACTGAATGAAATGGTGTTAAGACACCAAAAATACCTACATGGCTGAATGAAATGGTGTTAAGACACCAAAAATACCTACATGGCTGAATGAAATGGTGTTAAGACACCAAAAATACCTACATGGCTGAATGAAATGGTGTTAAGACACCAAAAATACCTCCCGGGACATGGCTGAATGAAATGGTGTTAAGACACCAAAAATATAATGTAAAATGCGTCCTCGTAATGAATGGGTTAATACCTCCCCTTTTCTCGACCATTTCGTATGAGCATGGAAAAAATTGTGGCCTAATAAGGAAAGGATAGAGGAGAATAGCTATGCTTTCATGTTTGCACCTCATCTATCCATAGTATTCTAAGCTTAATGAAATATTCTGACATCAGCTGGAATTAAATTATATATTAGACGCGGCCATGAGAGCAATACCTTCCTTTTTCCTGACCATTCTGGGGGAAAATAGACGCCAAATGTGAGAGGGATAGAGGCCAACAGGACCTTAGCTAAGCCTCTCATCTACCCACACCATCCCTTTACTGCCTCACGCCACACACACGGATCATTAGCGTGACCAACCCACATTCAGCACACACATCGTATTTATAAACTGGTCTAAGCTTAACCCCTCCAATCCCATCACATATTTAGTGTTCCATTATGCTCTCTGTTCACTTTAATTAGACTTAAAATTATCACCTCTCTACCTTCGGTGCTGAGCTATAACAACAGATTAACACTAGATTATGGCACCAGACACGAAGAAATGCTATACGAAGGATGTAGAGCCGTAGTATTGTCATATTCTGCCTTGCGCTACGGGATATATGTTGCAAGAGAACAAAATATATGTCCACTTAAAGTGAACGAACTACAGTTACCTCCAGATGACTTTACTCACCCACTGTACTGAAGTGCTAAATGACGGCCGTAGGAAACCTCATATGTGAAAAGTTTTCGCCTAGGTAAAATCGTCTACAAACAGCATCAACAAACATATACGTCATCGGAGAGAAGTGTTGAAACTATGTATGACTGCTCGTTTATACTGTAATCTTCACCCACACCATATTTATAAGCACTGCAATGCGTAAGTTGTTCTGCGGGTAACAGAGTCAATGAGAGTATCACCAGCAACATACATCAATCAAGCCTCCTGCCCTCTTTACTCTTCTCATTTTCTCTCAATTTCCTCCTCCTTGCCTCCCTTCTTTCTCACTCCGTCCTCTCCGCATTCTCAACGATACTCAGACACACGGAAAACACTCCAGGATCATTCCAATTCACTTCAAAATCACACATAAAAAAAAACCGTCCCAGGCCGTTGCAGTCTCCCAGCTGGTGTTTACGTGGTGGACGTGCGCAGAACCACCTGCGTGGACATCATGGACGCCAACACTCCCCATCACACTTACCTACTCCAGTTTTCGCGCTATTTACGGCTACTGTTCCTCTCACACAACCCATAGCATTTCTTACAAACAGTATCTAATTTGTATCACCGTATAAGCCTGCCTATTAGCCGCATCAACATGAATTAATAGTGACTAATGGCTCACTCATGTTGGCAGCCTTGACTAAGGTCCTGCATGCAGCCTCCACACTGGTTAAGCATTTAGAAAAGCTGAAGTTTCGGAATTCTTGTTCAAGGCCAAGAGCTAATTTAACGCCTCTGCAACACAATTCAACATCAGACGTCGTAAGACAAGGGCAATACACACATTAATTCAGTCTTTTGTTGTAATTAAACTGAGTTAATTTTATTTTATTTTATTTCATGGCAAAAGCTCTAGCTTCGGAAATCATGCTGTTTTTAAGGCCAAGAGTTTATTAAACACAACCTCAACCGAACTGCGTATTAGGAGACGTAAATGAAATAAGATATACATATTAATACTGTCTTTCGTGATAACTGGCCTGACTAGATGCAGCAAGTGTTTTCAGGGCAAGTACAACACATCTCGTTTCAAAATTCAGATATTTTTAAGGCCAGGAGCTTTTTAAACGCCACTAAAATGAGTATTCGGACACGTAAAATAAAGGCGATACGCATATTAATGTTGTCTTTCGTCGTCTGCAGACTGAATAAATAAGTTTTTAAGGACATGTGACGGGCTGAACGAGGCAGGCTTCTGGTTCTTAAAAATACGGTCATGGATTATTCCTTCATTACTAGGACGTACTCTGTTCCTGCTAACGCCACACCCTACTCTCTCTCCCTCTCCCTCTCTCTCATTACGGCGGACAGCCCTGCAGTATATGGCAGATGTAATGAACGGAGAGGCTGGTCGACTAGAAATGATGCAACACCTAATGTCTCTCACCTACCTTGAACACTATACTCTGTTTACTCTAACTTGGCGTAAAACTGACACCTATCCATCTTGAATGCTGAGTTGTAATACTCTATTAATACCAGAAAATGGCGCTAGTCACGAAAGTGTCATGGGGAGGATGTAGATAATATTGTTTTTATTCTGCCACTGAGCTGCGGGAAATAAGCTGCAAAGGATGAAAATCTCTACGTACATAAAGTGAACGAAATATTGGCAAAGACTTCCAGCTTTTTGTAGCTTATTTCTTGTAGTTCAGTGGCAGAATGTAAATACTGCGACATAACATCCTTTCTATAGAACTTCTCCGTGATTAGCATTATATTCTAGAGTTAACCTCTTCTCATGCCTCAGTAATCAAGATGGAAGATTAAAATTTTTAGACCAGTAAAAGATAACGGAATAAAGGGAAGGCAAATATTGCTCTACTATTACTCCAATTTTAAGACAACTGTTTGAGAGCTGCCTTCAATATTACCCAACTCAAATAATGTTGCAGTATTGCTCCGATTTGAGATCAGTTGTCTGTTACTTCCCTTTAACATTACACAACACAAATATTGCTCGGGTACTGATCTGATTTAGAAGCAAGTGTCTGTCAGCTCCTTACGATGTTAAACAAGCCAAATATTGCTACAGCATTGCTCTGATTTTATATCACTTGTCTGTCGGTTAGTTTCCTTCAACATTACACAACCCAAATAATGAACAGCTATTGCTCCGATACAGGCCACTCTAATTATAATCAGCGTGAAATATTACTGGCAGCCTCTGATTCTATCAAGGCTAAATGTTACTCGGGTATTGCTCTGATTACAATACTGCTGGAGTGATGCTTTAGAAGTGTCTGATAATAGGTCCCTTGAGTACCACCCAGTGTAAATATTGCCCTAGATATTGCTATGATTAGGGTCACTGGCATGGCAAATCCTGGAAGCATTGCTGTGATTCCCACGCTGCTGGAGGGATGCTTTACAAAGCTCCAACAACTAAAGTCCTTTAATACTACACAAACCACATCCTTCATGCAGTCCACCCTCCTACATTGAGGGATAGTGAAGTTAATGAAGGACGTTTCTATCGGGAAGTGGTGCCATCCAGTCCTATCGGTGCCACCACATGAAGGCGTCCCTCTCCAAGACCACTGAACGAGTTAAAATGAAGAAATTACCAAACTCAAACACAATTTAAGCTTAATAAAGTTTATGAATACGGCGACAGACTCTACGGCTCTCAGGGGAAATATTTAGGCTCTTACGTGACTCTATTTGTGTGTGTGTGTGTGTGTGTGTGTGTGTGTGTGTGTGTGTGTGTGTGTGTGTGTGTGTGTGAGAGAGAGAGAGAGAGAGAGAGAGAGTAAAAATACGTCTTAGCTCTTTCCATCTACCTACCTATCTATCTGCTTCCATCTATCTACCCTGTGAGGGGGTAACATTAACATGTAAATCTCAGTCGCCTTTGTCACTACTCAGCAACGACCCCTCTTTCCACGACACACCACCACCCTCCCAAACTCTGACACTACTACTGCTACTACTACTACTACTACTACTACTACTCTGACACCTTATCTCTCCACCTACACTCTGTTCATTTCCACTTGGCGTAAAACTGTCATCTTTCCATTCTGAATGCATGAGATTAACACCAGAATATGGTGCTAGTCACGAAGAAGTGCTACGTAAAGGCTGCTGAGCCGTAATGCTGTATTCTGCCACCAAGTCACGGCAAACCAGCTGGTAATGGACGAAAATCTCCGCCACGTTAAAATGAAGGAATTATAGTTCTGTGGATGTATTCTGGCTGGTACAGGGGCTTCGGTGCACCTTTATTCAGTGGTTTATTCTGCATATTACTGCTTAATATTCACTGCTTCATATTCACTGACTAATATTTACTGCTTAATATTCACTTCTGTGTTATAT
>NC_137060.1:4978831-5081331 GCF_032717465.1 Coenobita brevimanus
ACCTGACATTCTTGGTAACTACAGTATTCTAAGCCTTCCACTTCAATGACGTGTGTGTTGTTGCCGCCTTTAGTGGATTTATTGAGTGTAAGGGATTGTATTCAGTGTGAGGGATTGTATTCAGTGTGAGGGATTGTATTCAGTGTGAGGGATTGTATTCAGTGTGAGAGGATTGTATTCAGTGTGAGGGATTGTATTCAGTGTGAGGGGATTGTATTCAGTGTGAGGGATTGTATTCAGTGTGAGGGGATTGTATTCAGTGTGAGGGATTGTATTCAGTGTGAGGGATTGTATTCAGTGTGAGAGGATTGTATTCAGTGTGAGGGATTGTATTCAGTGTGAGGGATTGTATTCAGTGTGAGGGATTGTATTCAGTGTGAGGGGATTGTATTCAGTGTGAGAGGATTGTATTCAGTGTGAGGGATTGTATTCAGTGTGAGGGATTGTATACAGTGTGAGGGGACTGTATTCAGTGTGAGGGGACTGTATTCAGTGTGAGGGCATTGTATTCAGTGTGAGGGGATTTTTGAACTAGACGGGGTTACATACAGGCTTCATGTGGTTGTTCACTGGCATAGACCATTCCTAACCTGAGTAAAAAAGTCTGCTGGTAACACAGTTAGAACACAATGAGTCACTAGGCTGCAAGTTATTAAAACCGTCCTGGCAGTGAAGGGTTTAATAAAGACAATAACTAACCCATCCACCTTCCAAGGTTCACCTGAGTTGAACCAAATCGTCTGGAGCTGCTGAACCAAATCGTCCGAAGCTGCTGAACCAAATCAAGTCGTCTGGAGATGCTGAACAAAATCGCTTGACGATGCTGAACAAAATCGTCTGGAGATGTTGAACCAAGTCGTCTGGAGATGAACAAAATCGTCTGGAGGCAGCAGGAACCCAGTAAAAATGCCATCGTATTGAAGGGGTTACTCAATAAATGCGTTTCCTTCCAATCCCCTCATCGTTTTTTATAATTTCTACTTTTACTTCTCTCTCTCTCTCTCTTTCTTTCTCTCTCTCTCTCTCTCTCTCTCTCTCTCTCTCTCTTTCTTTCTTTCTTTCTCTCTCTCTCTCTCTCTCTCTCTCTCTCTCTCTCTCTCGCTTTTCTTCTCCTTCTCCAATCAGTCCCCTCTCGCTCTACCTTTTTTCTCACTCACCCTATATATCTCTCACCCCCTCTCTCTATGTCTGCCTGTCTATCTATCTATCTATCTATCAACCATCCGGCCACCTATTATCTACCTATCTATTTATCTCAATATCTAACCATCCATCCATCATTCATCCATCCATCTATTATCTATCTATTTATATCTACCTTTCCACCCATCCATCAACCATCCGTCCATCCATCCATCTATTAGCTATCTATTTAGGCTATCCATATTTCAAATTTTCATCTCTCTCTCTCCCTCTCTCCCTCTCAAGCAGGAAGCATAACACTCAGGGAATCACATAAACCCTGTCAGTAATACCACGTCCTCCGTTCCACACACCTGTCTCCTAACCACACACACACACACACACACACACACACACACACATACACACACAGAAAGACAGCCAGGTAAAACAGACAGACAGACAGACGGACGGACAGGCAGCCGAGAGGAGAGGCAGAAAATGACAGCCGGGTAGCAGACACACTGGAATGGAGAGGACGACAGCCGCATAGAAAGACAGGCAGAAAAGCTCGTTAGTGTGGCAGACATTCAGACAGACAAATGGAGACAGACACATAAGAAGAGACAGACAGACAGATAAGCTTAAAATGACAAATAAAACTTTTAAAGTACAGAAAGACAAACAGCCATCATCATCATCCTCATCATGGCCCACATAATTATTAATATTAACACATCTTTTTAAAAAACTCGACTTCTGGGAGCTTAATATCATAATAATAGCCTAAGATAAAATTACTTCCTACCTACCTATCTGTCTATCTATCTATCTATCTATCTATCCATTGCCTGACACCAAATTGTATGAGGGGTATCCTCGACAAAAACACCTTCAGGCATACCTGTGCCTACTCAGTAACGACCCTCTTCCCACGACACACCACCACCCTCCCTTACATACTCTCACACCTTGTCTCTTCATATCGTTCTCGGCCTCCCTCTCCTTCTCCCGACCACCTCAATCTATACATCGCATAGTGGAGGAAGAGGAGAGGGAACGAGTGAGAGGAGAGAGGGGATGGGGAGGGACAGGAGAGAGGCAGGGGTGGAGGGGAAGAATCGGGGAGAGAGAAGGAAAAGGCACAAAGTGAGAGAGAGAAAGAGAGAGAGAGAGAGAGAGATGGAAGATGGAAAGAGGAGGAATGAAGGTAGAGAGGGGTGTAGAAGGAGTGTGTGTGTGTGCTGGGAGAGAGAGAGAGAGAAAGGGAAATAACAGTTGGGGAGACAAAACAGAGCAGAATAAAGATGAGAAGAGGGATAGAGGCAGGGAAGGGGAAGGGTGGAGAAGAGACAGACAGACAGACAGAATAACAGACAGATAGATAAACTGATAGACAGACATGCAGACACGGTTGGATTAGATATACAGACAATACAGACAGACAGACAGGTAGATACGAAGGCAGGCAGGCAGGTAGATGAGAGAGAGAGAGAGAGAGAGAGAGAGAGAGAGAGAGAGAGAGAGAGAGAGAGAGAGAGAGAGAGAGCAAAAAACTAAATAAAAAAGTGTGAAAGGAACGTGAGCAAGATGCCTGTATAAGGGGCGGGAGAGAGAGACGGGATACTAGGCTAAAACCAAGTAAAAGAGTTAGTGGGAGGGCTAAGCTTATTTAAGGGGAATGGTGGTGGGTTATCTGTATGTACTTGTTGATATAAATACATCTGGTGTTAGTGACAATATAACAAAGCATAATAGCTGCCCTACCAGGCTGTAGTTTTGTTTCATTTTGCTATCCTACCGACTATATTTAATTTAGGATAAACTTTCTGAGATGGAAGGGACAGACAGAGCTTCACTAACCCTTTTACCAGTAAGGTGCCTCCCAAGCTGAATATAATCATCTGGTGTTGGCAGGAATATAATATAAACAATATCAGGCCTCTCAGAGAGTTAAGGGCAGATATTAGTTTATTAGGAAACGTGGTGTTAGGTTGTGTTTATGTTTATAATACTGGTTTGTGTTGATGTCACTACATCTGGATGCAAAAATAAATAATAAATACGGCCACTGTACACACAAGGTAAAAACAATCTTCAAACATGAATAAATTAAAGAGGTCCTTGTACTAAACAGGCACATTCCTTCGTGCCGAGGACGTATTTCCCAGTTTTTCTTGCTAACGACAACTGTCTTGTGTCAGGTGACGCACCACCTACTGGCCTGCAGGCATGGAAAAAAAAGTTTCCATTAACAGTTTCACAACTGTGACGTCTGACTTATGCTTTTTACCACCACCAGACGATTTTATTCAGATGAGAAGAGACTGTTCGAACTGGAGGGGTTAGACAGACTTCATTAGCCACTTCCAAGAGAGAAGTCTTTCCTAAGATCAAGAAAATAGTAAGAAATGGGATTTAAAAAAAAAAAAAAAAAAGCCATGGTACCATACTGAAAAGGCTAAAAGGAATTTTTCTTACCTCTTCACTGCAAGAGGATCACAGGGTGTCATGGCAATGAAGGGATCAAATTTTACATCATATAAACCACTTCACAACGAGCATTTTATTAGTTATTTATATTTCATTCTTGCTATCACCAGTCTATCAAACTTACCAGAGCCATTCTATAGTTATTTTACGTTAACTTGGCCCAGACTTTTGTCCTTCAGCAGCTTATTTCACGTAGCTCGGTGGCAGTGTCAGAGAATAATGTAGTTCCATATTATTTCCACAGCACTTCTTCGTGACTGAACACCATATTCTACAGATAATCTCTTATTACAACTCGGTATTCAAGATGGAAGGATGGCAGATTTAGGCCAAGTTGGTGTAAAACGGGTATAGTAGTGATGGTGTTAATGAAGGCTACATCTAACCCTTCCAGTTCTAAGTCTCTTCATAGGGAATAAAATCACCCAGTGGCAGAAATATCACAACAGACGTCATCGTACTGAAGACGTTACTGACAGAGACGCAAACAAAGGCAAGTCAACCTGAACAATTATTTAAGTGACTAGCAACATAAGCCCGACTCCAGCCAGCGATATATTAACTTTGTGACTTGCAACATAAGCCCGACTCCAGCCAGCGATATATTAACTTTGGATGGACAGATGAAGGTTGAAAGTTAATGCGCCTTGTCTTACAAGAACCCGTCAGTGCATCCCTAAGCTCTGACACCAACATGACTCATCTTTACACACACACACACACACACACACACACATACACACACACACACACACACACACACAGGGAAATAGAGAGAGAGAGAGAGAGAGAGAGAGAGAGAGAGAGAGAGACAGTGGGGGGGGGGCAACTGTTTTTACACTATACGAGTAGATGTGTTTGTCAAAATATCTGTGTCACATATGAGGTTGTGAACTAATAAGAGACTCCAGCCCATCTGATTACTGTTGAATACATCAGCAAGATCGTTTTAACAGCACCGAGACTGCAAAGGAACTACTGACCGGTACTGTGCAATCAGTAAAGAAAAGGATATTAAGCTGAAAAAAAAAAAAAAGAAAGGAAGAATATGTAAAGGAGAAAGGAGGGGGAGAAGGAGGGAGATGAGGAAAGGAGAGGAGAAGAGGAGAGTAAGACTAAACACAACGGTGGGGACAGAAGAATGGTGGGAGGAGGAGAGGAAGGAAGAGATGAAACAGTTGGCAGAGATAAGACCTGGAGGAAGGAGACGATGTGAGGAGGGAAAAGAAAGAACAAAAAGACAGAAAAGAGATGCAATAAAGAATACTGAGGAAAGAAGAGGAAAACTGAAAGGACAGGAAAACTGAAAGGAGAGGAAAACTGAAAGGAGAGGAAAAGAGAGGAAATGGGAGAGGAGCGAGAAGAGAGGAGAGGACAGGAAGGGAGGAGGAGAGGAGAGGACAGGAAGGGAGGAGGAGAGGAAAGGACAGGACGGGAGGAGGAGAGGAGAGGAGAGGAAAGAGCGGAGAAGAGAGGAGAAGAGAGGAAAGAGGAAGAGAAGAAAAGCAAGGAGAGGAGCGGAGAGGAGAAGAGAAGAGAGCAGAGAAGAGTAAGGAGGAGGAAAAGGAAGAGAGAAATTAAACGAGAAAGGGGCTTAGGGCTGAAGGCGTTGAGAAAGGTGGGATGGTCCTGAAGAAAACAATATATGATGGAGAGAGAGAGAGAGAGAGAGAGAGAGAGAGAGAGACTAATACCCCTTCAGTAATAACGTCCTCAGAGACAGACACAGACGGAAGAATCTTTGGCCTACCGATGGGATCTCTCTCTCTCTCTCTCTCTCTCTCTCTCTCTCTTCATTTGTTCTATTCCCCCCCCTCTCTCTCTCTTTCTTCTTGCCCCTTTTTCCTCTTTTCCATTTCCACCCAATGTTGCTCTTCCCTTCTCTGCCTCTCTCTCTCTCTCTCTCTCTCTCTCTCTCTCTCTCTCCCCTGCCCCCCTCACCTCCCCCTGCCCATACCTCATTCCAGCCAATGATCAACTATGGTACAGCAAACACCACCGTAGCTCCAACTTACAGCCTCATTAATCCTACATACGCTTTCACATCGTCATTTCTCTCTTCGTCTCTCCCATTTCCTCCCTCTTCCCTCCTCTTGCATCCATCTACCCATAATCTCCCTCTTTTTCTTCTTCCCTCTCCTTCTCCTCTCCTGGCACTGTTTCTCCCACCTTTATCACCCACTATATCACCTCCCTGTTTACTTTTATTACTCTTATTTGTTACTTGGTTGGACAGTTCTATTAGTAGCCTCTCTCTCTCTCTCTCTCTCTCTCTCTCTCTCTCCATTTTAGTCTTCCTCTGCTTACACACGCACACACACACACACGCTTCTTCCTTTTCTCTTTCCCCTGCCCGTCTCTCTCTCTCTCTCTCTCTCTCTCCCCAGAGGCCCGTGACACAAGCCATCCAATCAGAGGCAGCCTTAGCACAGCACTTCCACGCCATCCCTGCTGCTGGAGACGGACGCCTTCATGTGGTGGCACCGATACACCTGCACGCTGACACACACACACACACACACACACACACACACACACACACACACACACACACACACACACGCCATCCCTGCTGCTGGAGACGGACGCCTTCATGTGGTGGCACCAATACACCTGCACGCTGCACCTGTCTGCTTATACACACCTCCACCATCTAGCCCCAGCCCCTAAACGACCAGGATGGACTGCACCAGCACGACAACTTCAGCCTGCAGTCCACTGGGTTCACGTTCAGAGTTAAGATGAACCTGGGTTTGCAACTACTATTGCTACTACTTTTATTACTATCAGCACTACTACTACTACGCTGTCGCCACATTTGGCATTGTACTCTCTCTCTCTCTGATATAATTTACTTCAGTTTCTTCTGCTAAAACTACACAGTAATTCTGATACGACTTACCACAGTGAATCTCCTCCCTCCCCTTTCTCTGTGCCCCTTTTCCTCTTCTCTTTCTCTCTATCTCATTATCTCTTTCTATTTTCTACTTTTTCCCTTTTCCGCATCCCCTTCCTCTCCTCATTCCTTCGTACCGGTACTTTTCTCTTCCTCTCACTTTCCTCCCTCCTCCCATTTCGCCCCCTCTCTAAACCCTAATCCACACACACACGTCTTCATACAACCTTCTTAAACTCTCTCTCTCTCTCTCTCTCTCTCTCTCTCTCTCTTTCACCCTGGTCTCTTGTGGGCTTCCCTTTGTAGCACGACACACAAGGTCAGCACGAATTTCCTGACGTAGCAGACCAATAAAAGACCGAAGTGGTTGAAAATACAGCAACACCTAGGACAGTGAAATGGAAAAAGCTAAATAAAGAAACGGCAATAAAGGATTACAGACCAAAAAGTACTTGAGTGACCAAGACAACACTAACAGACCAAAGACCAAAGTGACACCGACCAAAGACAGACCAAACTGACCCAGATCAAAGTGCCACAGACCAAAATAATATTAATCAAAGCAACAGAGAACAAAACTAACCAAATTTACACAAATCAAATAAAAACAAAAGACAAAGACCAGATGACACAGACTAAGGTGACAAGAGACTATACACAATGTTAGACTTTAATTTACAGTGTAAGAATCTGCCACACTACACACTGCCACCCACACACTACCATACCTCACAGTTACATCACACACTGCCATACCTCATACTGCCACACCACACACTGCCACACCTCACAGTTACATCACACACTGCCATACCTCATACTGCCACACCACACACTGCCACACCTCACAGTCACATCACACACTACCACACCTCACAGTCACATCACACACTGCCACACCTCATACTGCCACACCACACACTACCACACCTCACAGTCACATCACACACTGCCATACCTCATACTGCCACACCACACACTACCACACCTCACAGTCACATCACACACTGCCATACCTCATACTGCCACACCACACACTGCCACACCTCACAGTCACATCACACACTGCCATACCTCATACTGCCACACCACACACTACCACACCTCACAGTCACATCACACACTGCCATACCTCATACTGCCACACCACACACTGCCACACCTCACAGTCACATCACACACTGCCATACCTCATACTGCCACACCACACACTGCCACACCTCACAGTCACATCACACACTGCCATACCTCATACTGCCACACCACACACTGCCACACCTCACAGTCACATCACACACTGCCATACCTCATACTGCCACACCACACACTACCACACCTCACAGTCACATCACACACTGCCATACCTCATACTGCCACACCACACACTACCACACCTCACAGTCACATCACACACTGCCATACCTCATACTGCCACACCACACACTACCACACCTCACAGTCACATCACACACTGCCATACCTCATACTGCCACACCACACACTACCACACCTCACAGTCACATCACACACTGCCATACCTCATACTGCCACACCACACACTGCCACACCTCACAGTCACATCACACACTGCCATACCTCATACTGCCACACCACACACTACCACACCTCACAGTCACATCACACACTGCCATACCTCATACTGCCACACCACACACTACCACACCTCACAGTCACATCACACACTGCCATACCTCATACTGCCACACCACACACTACCACACCTCACAGTCACATCACACACTGCCATACCTCATACTGCCACACCACACACTGCCACACCACACACTGCCATACCTCACAGTCACATCACACACTGCCACACCTCATACTGCCACACCACACACTACCACACCTCACACTGCCACACCACACACTGCCACACCACACACTGCCACACCACACACTGCCACACCACACACTGCCACACCACACACTGCCACACCACACACTGCCACACCTCACACTGCCACACCACACATTGCCACACCACACACTGCCACACCCCACTCTGCCACACCTCACACTGGCACATCTCACATTGTCACACCACACACTGCCACACCTCACACTGGCACATCACACATTGCCACACCACACACTGCCACACCTCACACTGGCACATCTCACATTGCCACACCACACGCTGCCACACCACCAGTCTCCTACAACACAAAGCCTTTTCTAACAACTTGTAGAAACTTCGCCTCTTACAATTTTTTCCCCTTAGTTTCCCCTTCTTCAGTTTCTTTCCTCTTCTGCAAACTTGAGATAAAAAATGGTATTTTTGTCCCTACCCAGTAACGACGCTCTCTTTGCAATACACAACACCCTCCCTCATATCCCCTTCACTATAATGATGTGTAAAAGTTTACTTTAATCTCAGCAACTTCAGACTTTTTTTTTTTTTTTACAACTGAAGGGGTAACTGAGGCTATACCTAAAAGTCTAACTCGAAAAGAGCGTAACTTTCAGTCTTGCTTCCTCCAGAATATTTCATTCAGCTTAGGAAAGACCTATCGTATTGAAGGAATTCATGAAGGTTAAATCTAAAAAATCTGTTCGAAAATTCTCTCAAAAGTTAAATAATACCGTCTGGAGATGGCAGCAATAAAAAAGCCCGTTCGTGGATTGCATGACCTGCGTCGCGCCATGACACCGTCAAAAGGAAGGAGGGAGTAAAGAAATGGGCGTGGTGAGCAATGGAGTGGGTGGGATGGACTGGATTGGCAAATGCTCAGACGAAGTTGCGTCCATGGTGCCACCTCTCCATGTCTTCCCTCGTGCTACACGGGCAGCTGGCAGCGCTCATGACTGGAATGTCACTCAGTCATATTGTAGAACTTCTGCCTATCAGAATTCTTTCATTCCCCGAACTGCATCTCTCTGGAACTCACTTCCCCAGAGTTGTTTCCCTCCAAATTTCAACCCACAACTGTTCAAGTCTAACTGTTACAGATATTTTATGAACGGAGGACACCAGTAATCTGGTGTATGGATTATTTTTTTTTTTACTCATTTGTTTTTCCTTCCTCCGTTCTGTTACTTATATATATATATATATATATATATATATATATATATATATATATATATATATATATATATATATATATATATATATATATATATATATATATATAAAATGTTGGTGTGGGTGGGGTTGGGGCGGGAAAGTATACCCTGTGAAAATCGTTGTTGTAAGATTTGTTGTTTGACTGATTGAAGGTTTATTTCAAAATTTCCTCCAAGAATGAAAGTATTACGGGAAAAATAAAATGGGCGTGATGGATAAAGAAATGGGTGGCATGAGCTGGAATTGTGGTGGGGATGGAGTGGGAACAAGAGAGTATACCCTGTGAAAATGGCTGCTGTAGGATTAATGGATTGAGTGAAGTGAAGGTTTATTTTTTCGCTTTCTCCCACGACAACAACAACAGCAGCAACAACAACGACAACAAGAAAAGCTCACGTTGCTTTCATATACCTGGCGTCTTGAGAGGCAGGTAAAAATACGTCCTGGTAGTGAAGTGTACCGTATGTCCCTTGCTTATTCTTGTCCTTCCTCTCCTGCATCAATTATAACTCACAGTGGCAATGATTACACAAACATCCACAGCACTTTTCTTCCTCCGCATTTAGCGCTAAACAAAAGTACCCAGGCCAATAACCGACTGGCATCTCGTTCATCACTGTTCGTGGATTCGAACTTGTGTCTCGAGAATTGATTCGAAGTCCCGTCTAAAAAGGATACTCTCAGAACGGCTTGATTTACTCGTCAACACTTTATCTCTGAGTCAATAACATCTCCATCAAAGTGGCCTTCCACCAAGCACTCTTCCACCCTATTCTTCCACCTCGCTCTTGGTCTTCCTCTCCTACTCACATAGGAAAAAGAGAGAAGGGGAGTAGAGAAGGGAGTGGCCAAGGAAGAGGGAGGAGAGAGGGAAGGAGGGGGAGAAGACGGAGAGAGAGAGAGAGAGAGAGAGAGAGAGAGAGAGAGAGAGAGAGAAAGCGGGAAAGGAGGGGAAAAAAAAAAAAAGGAGCAGGGCGGGAGAGGAAAGAAAAAGGAAAGGGAGGGAGTAAGAGATCAACTAAGAGAGGGTACTGAGGTAAGGGAAGGAAGGTAGAGGAGAGGCTAGGGCAAGAACACCATGTAATCATACTATACAACTGATCCAAGCAAGTTTAGGGAACAGGGAGAGAGACGATGGAAACAGAGCGAGGGTGGAAGAGGAGGAGGGAGGGGAAGGGGAGGAGTGGGTGGAAAGGAAGGAGAGAGGGGAAAAGAGAGGGGAGAGGAGGACGGGGTAAGGCAGAGTAGGAGAGGACACTTGCCCAGTTCCCCTCCAATATTGGCGTAGAACGGATCGGATTTCAAGCTGGTATTTTTAGTATCCCACGAAACTTTTGCCTGACTCAATACGGATGAAGTCAAGACACAAACACAACACCTGACATCTTCCTCTGCTGGTTAATACTCTCAAGGCTTGCTGTATTTCTTTGTTTTTTTTATATATATTCTGTGAAGGGGAAAAAAAAAAAAACTACCTACACTCCACTGCGTCTACGTCACACTTAGGGCCCGACACTTTCTTTCTGACGCAACATATCAAAGGGAACCATCTACGGGCAGAGAAACATACCAAGCCTCTCTCAGCTGAGGAATATTAGCTAGCAGAATAAAGTGGCAAGTACAAGAGGTGAAATATTAGGTAATCTTTTGTATTTACGGGCAGGGAAACATACCAGGCCTCTCTCAGTTTGGGAATATCAGCAGAAGAAAGTGACTTACAGAAGAAGTGAAATATCAGGAGAATTTTAGTATCTACAGGCAAAGAAACATACCAAGCCTCTCTCAGTTTACGAATATTAACCAGCAGTGGAAAGTGACAGGTCGAAAAGTCTCTCCCAAGCTGCAAAACAGTCTGGAGATGGTGAGAATAAACTTTTTTTTTTTTTTTTTTTTTTTTGGGGGGGGGGCTATCTGACTGAAGGGCATAACACCTTGCATATACCGTGTAAAACTGTTCCAGGTATTTCTACTTCTCATGCCTTTCAATGTACCCGGCAGAATATCTTCACTGACTATACACTTTTCACTTTAACCTGGTCCAGTGTCGACATTTTCCTGCTTACTTCACGTAGTTCAGTGACGGAATAAGGCAATATCGGTACTATGACTCTGCATCCTTTCCATAGCAAGTCTTCCTGACGATCATCAAATTCTAGTGCCATAATCTACTGCTACAGTACTACATGACAGGTGGACAGATGCCAAATCTAGGCAAAGTTATAGGAAAAAGAGCATATTTCTTTCACTGGCTGACTCCTTCACTGACTTACCGATCTAAAGACTTACTGTGATCATCTGTAGACTGCATGATAAAAGCTCTCCCTCTCTCTCACTGTGTCCCCTTCACAGTGCCAGCTCTACTCCCATGCAACACAGTAGGTCTGCACACTGTCATTCATCACATCAAAGTCTCTCTCGGTATTACTGTTGTATGCTACACTCAACCAAGCCTTAGTTCACTCTTACCTTCTCATCTCTCACCTCTCTCGCTCCCTTCCTCCTCCTCTTTTCCTCCCTCTCCTGTATTTATATCTCTTCCCTCCTTCTGTCTGCCTTGTCTCTCCCTTTCTCCCATTTCCCTCGTCCCCTTCCTCCCCTTTTCCTGCTCTTCCTCTTCTCCTTTTCCTTTTCCTCGCTGTCTCTTCATTTTATCTCCCTCACTTTTTCCGCCTCCCCCCCGACACCAACCTGTCTCTCTCCTCCCTCATTCCCTCTCCCTCCTCCCTTCTTCCTTCTCTTTCCCCCCTCTCCGCTTTCTATTTCTTCCTTCCTCTCTCTCTCATTTCCTTGACCTTCTCTCCCTCCCCTCCAAAGCTTCTCTCCCTTCCTAAACCCTCTCACCTCCATTCCTCTCCTTCATCCATATGTGTCTTCTGTTTCCTAATACCTTATCCTCTCTCGTAAAGCCTTTACCATTCTCTCATCCAATCTTCCTCCTCCTATTTTCTCTTCCCTTCATTTCTCTCCTTCTTTCTTCCCTCCCGTCTCTTTCCTCCCTCCCACCTTTGTCATCCTTCCTTTTTTTCTCTCCACCTTTCTCCTTCCTCCCTTCTGCCTCCTCCTTCCCTCCTCCCATCTTTCTCTTCCTCCCTTCTGCCTCCTCCTTCCCTCCTCCCATCTCTCTCTTCCTCCCTTCTCTTCCCTCTGTCCTTCCTCTGTCCCTCCTCCCATCTTCGTCCATCTCCTACTTCATCTTCCCTCCATTTCAATGCACTTCGTGATCTCCACCATTTTTGTGTTCGTTACAACTAAGCGTTCAGGTCGAAGAGATGGTTAATTATAGCCCATGTTAAAATGGGCAACGTATAAGGTGGTGTGTGTGTGTGTGTGTGTGTGTGTGTGTGTGTGTGTGTGTGTGTGTGTGTGTGTGTGTGTGTGTGTGTGTGTGTGTGTGTGTGTGTGTAAAACCAGACGTGCTAGGGCTGAAGGGGTTAACATGTTAGTATACCTGTAGTGTTCAATGATATTCCTGGAGGTGCAACTGCAAGGCGGCAACATTTAACGCTGTCGCTTCTATGGTGTCCTATTCCATTTATTCTTCCTACGTCCACATGAGTCTGTTCAACAATGAGAATCTCGCTTTTACAGGGTTAAGGTAAAAAAAATATATTCCAGTTCGGAAAGTCTCCTTAGAGATAAATGTAATAACACGGAGATTACAGGACTATAATGACAAAATACAAAAGCACTAGACACATGCAGGATTCTCTGTGTCGTAATAGGGAGCTTAGCTGATGTCTGAGACTGTGACGCATCTCGAGACCCAAAAACCTTAGAATGTGAGTGACGGACAATGCCGCTGCAAGAGATGCTCGTTTATATTAAAGAAAAAAACACGTCCTTGGCCTGAAGTAATTCAGCTACCATCTTAGACTACCATCAAAGAGAACCAGGCAATATGTTGGTGTCTTCAATGAAACTCCTGGCAGAGCATCTGCAAGGAGGCAACGTGTAATACTTTTTACCGATGACGTGCGATTCTAATTTATTCTGGTCACAACCTGACCATTATTCAGCTTATGAACGCCCTCTGGTAGTGACAGGGTCAATGAAGGCCGTATCTGGTAGTGAAGGGGTCAATGAAGGCCGTATCTGGTAGTGACAGGGTTAATGAAGGCCATATCTGGTAGTGACAGGGTCAATGAAGGCCGTATCTGGTAGTGAAAGGGTCAATGAAGGCCGTATCTGGTAGTGACAGGGTCAATGAAGGCCGTATCTGGTAGTGAAAGGGTCAATGAAGGCCGTATCTGGTAGTGCAAGGGTCAATGAAGGCCGTATCTGGTAGTGCAAGGGTCAATGAAAGCCGTATCTGGTAGTGCAAGGGTCAATGAAGGCCGTATCTGGTAGTGCAAGGGTCAATGAAAGCCGTATCTGGTAGTGCAAGGGTCAATGAAGGCCGTATCTGGTAGTGCAAGGGTCAATGAAGGCCGTATCTGGTAGTGAAAGGGTCAATGAAGGCCGTACCTGGTAGTGAAAGGGTCAATGAAGGCCGTATCTGGTAGTGAAAGGGTCAATGAAGGCCGTACCTGGTAGTGACAGGGTCAATGAAAGCCGTATCTGGTAGTGAAAGGGTAAATGAAGGCAGTATCTGGTAGTGCAAGAGTCAATGAAGGCCGTATCTTGTAGTGAAAGGGTCAATGAAGGCCGTATCTGGTAGTGAAAGGGTCAATGAAGGCCGTATCTGGTAGTGAAAGGGTCAATGAAGGCCGTATCTGGTATTGAAGGGATCAATGAAGGCCGTATCTGGTATTGAAGGGATCAATGAAGGCCGTATCTGAACCTTAGGAGTTGAATCTTGTCAGTGGTGAATAAAATCACCAGTAGATATTAACAACAAGACGTGCTGGGGCTGCGGACGTCAAGCTGGCATCTCACACCAGCATCAAGAGAGAGTGGGTAATAGGCTTCACTGAGATGCCGGTGTATGCTCGTTACAGCCACAAGGGTTTATCAGCTGAGGAAAGACTTATCGTAGTGAAGGGGTAAGAGGCTTCACTGAGATGCCGGTTTATGCTCGTTACAGCCACAAGGGTTTATCAGCTGAGGAAAACCGTATCGTAGTGAAGGGGTCAGGGAAAGCCGTATGTAACCCCTCCAGTTCGAAATATCTCAAATAAACTCTATAAAGTGGTCTACACAGCAGGAATATAATACAAGACGTCCTGGGGTTGAAGAGGCCAAGCTGGCATCTCAGACCAGCATCAAAGGAGAGCAAGTTATAAGCTTCAGATTCCTGGAGGTGCAGTTGCAAGCATGCAACACAGTCCGTCTGTGTGTGTCATTCCCTCCTACCTTGCCTACGTGGGAAGAGGAGTCCTTGCTTAACCTCTTCACTATGATGCTGTGGTGCTGAAAAGGGGTTTGTTGCTACTGCCAGACGACTTGATTTTGGGGAGACAAGTTGTAGTGAAGGAGCTAATTAATTGGAGTCTGCATATAAATACTGCGATTAAAAACCATCTCTTATCTGATTCTGGCATGATATATCAATGTTAGTATAAATATATCCTCTGGCATGAGGGGATAAGGCTCGTATCGGGTGCAGGTAATGTTTTTGTTCATATCTGTCTGTCTGTCAGCACTCTAACTTTAAAATCAGAGGCCTTATACTTTGTAGGTTGGAAGCTATTGACTATATCTGGCTGGTAATGTGAAACACTCAGTCTGGCTGGTAATGTGAAACACTGAAAGATAATGTATTAATCACTGGGTCTGTGAGGTGGAGTCAGGATTCCAGGGGCTTGAATGGTGTGTGGATGAGTGTGTGACCCACTTCACCAGGCATTAGGTTGATAGTTCTCCCCCTAACGTGCTTTCTCTTTCCTTACTTTCAGTACTCTACCTCAACCTCTCTTTAGGGGGTATTGGAGGTCATGATGATGATGATGATGATGATGAAGATGATGATGACAGTGTTGCTTCTCTCCAGGCAGGCTGTAGTTCAGATTCACAGCCTGTCGACAGATTGTCACGTACTGGATCCGCGCTGAAGTTACCGAGGTAATTGGGCAAGCGGTGGAGTTGGTGGCTGGAACTCCCAAGGCAACCAAGCAGTTTGCATTTTAGCGTTGCATATACCGACACAGGATCTGATTCAGCCATGGAAAGACTTGTAGCAGTCTCATATGCGGAAATTTAAGGGTTAGGAAACGGTAACACTTCCAGCAGTGTCATATGCAGAATATAATGGGTTGGAGGAGGTGACAGACAACGTTTTAACTCCTTCCATCCCATAGCGTAGTTTTAATCTGAATCTCACTACCTGTACATGATTTTCTTCAGTGTAAGAAAACACGTTAGCATCGACGTCTATATTGATTATGCCAAGGTCAACTGATCTGGATAAATTATATAAAACATTATTTTTTCTTAAATTCTTCCTCTCGATTATTTTTATAGGCTAGGAACCACCAACTGATTTTATTTAACCTAATCAGAACTTGTGTGTAAGAGAACAATAGAGGTTATATCTAAATCCTACCTACTTAGCCCTAGCTATCTGTCTCTCCATATCTGTATCTATCCATCCATCTACCAATCTATCTATGCATTTGTTTCTGGCCAATCAATTAATCCACCCATATCCTCTCCAACTCCTTCACTCCGATGATGTATGTCTATATTTAAGTAATGCTGACGCCATATAATTCTATTCAAGTTATGCGAGACTCCTTGGACCTCACAGTAATGTGTTTTGGTACCTAAGTGGTGGACTGAGAACAGAGCGGAAGTTGTAACCGGATACACTTTGGGATACTCGCAACAGCCCCTTTCCCTCTCTTCCCCCCCCCCCTCCCCGTCTCTCTCCCCAAAGCGAGAGTGCAGCAGCATGGCTCTCTCACTCAGGGCCCTAAAAACATTATCCATCGTGTTGCCTGTGTGTGTGTTTCTTCCTCTCTCTCTCTCTCTCTCTCTCTCTCTCTCTCTCTCTCTCTCTCTCTCTCTCTTTCTCTTACAAGCAAGGATATGGGAGGGAACTACTAAACATATAAGGACAGGCAGAAACAGAAAGACATTATATATATACAGTATATACGAGTATATATATAAAGAGAGAGAGAGAGAGAGAGAGAGAGAGAGAGAAGAAGGGACGAAGAGAGAAGAAAATGGAAGATAATTACAGCTACCCTCTGCTTTAAAATTTACTATGTTATCCCTTCCTTATATCTGGTATATGTAGACGTGACCCAATCCCCTCATGAAATGACTTTCCATAGCTCACTGATATAACTCACAGATGGTATTACTGATAGCAGATATGAATATGATACCACCAACCTTCCCCAGTCTACTGTGTATTCACGTCAGTATAGTGGCCTCCCTTCCACCTCTCTCTTACCAGCTTATTTTTGCATATGCCATGGTAATTTTTTTCCATTTCTATGGATGCAGTTACATTACTCAGACTACCTGGTGCTGGAGAGGGACGCCTTCACGTGGTGGCACCGATATAACCGGGCGGTTTTTCTGCCTGAATATACAAACTTCTCTCAGCTCCCTCCCTATCCCCCGAATGGAAGATGGAAGACTGCAGGAGGACAAGTTTCACCTTGCAGTGCGCCAGGTTTATACCATATGTCAGATAAACTTGGGGTTACAACAACTGTTATGGTCCGTTTAATTTCATCTGACAAATATCTGGAATCTCATTCTGCTCAGTTGATGGTCAGGTGTAGTCAGACTGGAGTATAAAATTGGCTAGTAACCAAGGAGACTCATTCCCACCTCATACCTATGGCTCGTCGAATGTCATGTAACCAAGACTTACCATTCAAGCCGTGGGAGCGACCCAGTTTTCTCAGATGAAAATGAACCGACTATATGAACCGACTATACTGCTACCTAGACCAGCCTAACTTTTTGAAAGAGACAATGAATGGAGGAAGGAAAACAAAGGAAATTAAAAAAGTCCATGTGCCTAAAGGCATCCTCCATTCATATAATATTTATAACAACTGGATTTTAATAAAAGTGGATTAAACGTTTGTGGGAAACAACTCCCAGGAAGTGAATTCCAGAGAGTTGTAGTTCTGGGGATAAATGAATTTGATAAGCAGAGGTTCTGCATTGCGGGGGAGAGAGTGTGAGTTCATGGGCGCTCCCAGCTGCCCGAGTATTTCGGGAGAAAATGTGAAGGGGAGGAACAATTGAAGCCAGTTCGTCAGAGCACTTACGGTTAAAATATCGATAAAATAATGCTAAAGAAGCAACATCTCTACGTACTGATAATGGAGGAAGGTCCTGCGTAATGGCAGGATTATTGATTAATCTAATGGCTTTATTTTGAATACGGAATAAATATGACAAAGGAAAAAATTTAATATAATACACAAAATAAATCGCTAAGGAAGAGGTGCTAGGAATCCCTGGAGACTTGGATCCCCTGTGTTTTGGTCCTGATTCCTCCCCGTTTGTTATGGTTATCGAACAAGAGAGAAGTATTGTACCTGTGAGAGAGATTATCGTATATTTGGCAGGAGGTATTTTTGTGTGTGTGTGTGTGTGTGTGTGTGTGTGTGTGTGTGTGTGTGTGTGTGTGTGTGTGGATTATGCTTTTCATAGTATGGAGAGAGAGAGAGAGAGAGAGAGAGAGAGAGAGAGCAGACCCTATTCTACGTGGCACTGGAGAGCGTAGTACCTCTGCCTTGGTGATTTATTTTTCCACTGCCCGTTAATATTACCTAGCCCAACATTAATATCGTTTTATTATCGATACAGTTTGCATTAGTAACATACAAGATGATATCGTGATGTTAAATGTAAAATAACTCGGTAAAGAAGTGTTAGGGAATCCGGTAGGCCACCTACAATGTGGCCGTGCATGTCGTCACTACCAATGCACCAAGTTGCAACCTGGTATGGTAACACAGTAAAGGATATACTAGTATATTCTGTTTACTTTATATAAGACTAAAACTGCGCTTCTTAAGCTTGGATGCTGAGTTTTAGGAATCGATTAACACCAGAATATCATGCTGATCACGAATAAGTGCTACAGGATATATGTTGAACTGCAGCATTGTCTTTTTCTGCCACTGAGCAATGGAAAATGAGCTACAAAAGGCCAAAAATCTGGACCAAATTACAAGGAATGCACTACAGCACTCAGTTTAAATGTTACCAACAGCTGAACTGACGTCTTTGCTGAGGTAAATAAAACCCGTGTGGCGGCAGCAGCAGCAGCAAGAATAAACTCCTATTTGCTGCAAGCTTAAGTGGGTTTACAAGGGATACTACAGCAGGGAATTATAACCTTTCAGTACGGTGACGACTTGTCATTCCTCCTTCCGTCAGATGATTGTATTTACCTGATGACAGACATGTTATGCAGACGAGATTAATGTAGACTACATCTGACCCTTCTACATTAATATGAAGTCCCCAAACTGAACAAAATCCTCTGCGGGCTACTGGCAATAATAACACGTTTCATATTAGGCAATTTAAGACAAACTTATCGAAGTTCATTAATCCAACCAGTAGTGCACGACTTTCATAAGCCACATAAAAATGTCTGGTACCGGAAAAATAAACTCCAATAATCCAAGACTAAAATGTGTTTACATAAAATTGGCCTAAAACTGCCATCCCCTCACCTTGAATGCTTAACTGTAAGAACAGACTGAAACTAAAGTATGGTGGCAGTCACGAAAATGTGCAATGGAGAGGAAGTTCTGTAACAGTATCAACTGCAATTTACAGACAATAGTTATTTCCCCTTGACCTGGCCCAAATTTTGGTCGTTATGCATCTTATTTCACGTAGTTCGGTGGCAGAAAGAGACAGTACAACCGCTCTGCGTCCATTGCATAGCACTTCTTCGTGACCAGCACCATATTCTAGTGTTACTCTCTTGTCACAGATCAAAATTCATGATTGAGAGATGGCCTTTATAGGCCTAACTACAGTGAACAGAGTGTAGAATAAAGTGAAATTTACAATCACCACCAGATCTGAAGTAGTTGGGCGAGGGGGAGACACAGCAAAAATTCCCATCCATCCATTTAGCCATCATCCGAATCCTTTTTGACCCACCAGGAGCGTACAGGTCCGGGGCTAGGCTACTCAGTCCCAGTATTTCTGGCAAGGCTGCCCAGCCCCACTTACCCCTGAGTGGCATTATGTAAACTATAAACCTCAACCTTATCTTGGATGCAAACCCTTACAGACCCCATCCACCTTTACCATTAGATCACCAGGTGTTATTTGGTTATGTGGTTACCACGCACGATAGTACAGTATATGGTCTGGATTACTGGGAACCATTTTGCTTGTCACGCAGTATAGAGTAAACTAAAGGCTACATCGAGTGAGTGGATGGTTAGCGTCCCCACTTACCATGCTGCAAAACTTCCTTATGACTGTATTATCTAGTGGAGTAAAAGGGTAGAGAGAGACAAACAGGCGAAAGTAAAGCGTGAAAGAGGGAGATGAAAAACAAACAAGAAGCAGATATGAAGGGCAGATGCAGTAACAGGAGAGAGAGAGAGAGAGAGAGAGAAGTGCAATGGTGCATATATGAATCTCACCATCCGTAATAATACGCTATTGCTCGACTTTTCTTATTGCTACGCTCTCTCTCTCTCTCTCTCTCTCTCTCTCTCTCTCTCTCTCTCTCTCAGGTGTTAATTGGTTCTCTCCCGGCGATATACACGGGCCAATTTACCGTCCTATAACAATCGTATTTTACACACCATCATTTATCCTGCTATTCCAATTTACTCTTATGCCTCTGTCTTTTATATACTCAATTTCGCCAACTGTTAAATCTTCTAATATATTTCTTTCGTGTACGTGTTTTAAAATGTATTCTATCAATAAACATAATTCCTGTATCTTTTCAGTCCTCTACACTGGGGCTGGAGAGGGACGCCTTCACGTAGTGGCAATGATATGATCGGCGATAGAGCTGCCCTGATTAGAGAGTCCCTCAATCCTGAGACAAATTCCGGTCGTTAAAGGGATAAAACCTTACAATTAACCTTTCTATGCTTGAATTTTCCTTACTTGCATATAATACTCTCGATATAGCCGCTTCAGTTCGATGACGTATTTCTCTCTCTCTCTCTCTCTCTCTCTCTCTGACTTACCACACAGTTATATCTACCTACAGCCTCCCATTTATCCATTTAGTCACCTTCAACTCATTACCTAATGCTCTTTACTTACATCCTCCATCTCACAATCAACCAATCCTTACCTTTTCTTACAATCACACCCTCTTCATCTCCCAATCCTCCAATACCCACACACTCGTCTTATATTTGTCCTTACACCCACCTACTACTCGTTCTCTCACAACCTCACACAATCACTCCTTCCCCCCGTATTAATTTTCATCAAGAGAAGTTATGACAAAGGCAACTGTTTACACACACACACACACACAAACACACACACACACACACACACACACACACACACACTTCCAGTCTTCCCATCCCAATCTACTATCACAATCACCTCCCACCTCTTACAACTATACTCCTCAGCCTCACCACTCGCCCCAGCCTCTCCCTAATTTAGCAATCTCCTTCCACTTCCATTGCCACTCTCTTAATTACATCCCGCGTCCCACTCCCATCTTCCCCTCAAAAATACATTACTCTTACAATCATCCCTACAATCATAATCCACTCCCACCTCACGTAACCCACACAATCAACCCATTACTAGCATCCCGTACAATCTCCTTCCATCCCTTCCGTTGTTTATAATCCCTACCTCCAAAACAATCATTTTCACATCTCCCTCTCACAATCGCACAAAAACTTCCCCTCGGAATCCTCTCACAATAGCTCTCGTTCCCCCTCATCTCCCCGTACCTCACATTATGACAATCACAGGCTCTCCCCTTCACAATTCTCTCACAATATTCCCCACCAATCCCCCAACCTCACAATCTCCCACAATCATTAACACTTCCTTTCACAATTCTCTCATAATAACTCCCACCACCATCTCCCCCTACCTCACAGTCACCTCCCCTCACTACTGCCCCCGCCACAATTCCTCCCACCTCACAATCCCCCACAATATCAATCCTCACAATCAGTCCTTTGGCGCTAAGAGCCAGTACATAAACATGGGTAAAATGGCAGGTATGACACGAAGGCTGCAGCTGGGTGGACATCACAGCCGCCAATTCATCCCTAACTGACCACTTACGCTAATGACCCACCTGTAGTTCAGACGCCTTAACTCTTATAGCCTAAATAGTTTTTTTTTATTATAATTATTACTACCTCCAGTCAATTTTATCAAAATTAAAAAGACCTCAGTTTTAAATTTATTTCTCGTAGGTACGACAATACTGTGGCTATATATCCTCCACACATATCTTTGTGACTGGCACCATATTCCATAGTTCAACCACGTTAACTTGGCGGAGATTTATATCCTTTTACAGTAAGCTTATTTCCCGTACCTCACTGACAGAGTAAGAAAGCACTACGGCTCTACAACCCCTCCATAACACTTTCTTGTAGCCAGTCACTCCAACATAATTACAACATGCACCTGTCACCCTACACCCCAAAGCCTTCCATACCTTTACCCATAACCTGAAGCACTGGGTGGGGGCCGGGCATTTCCCTAGACTTGAGGGAAAGTGTGTTCCTCGGCCATACGGATCAGATGCCTTTCAAGACCCGTAAAACACGATTTGAACGTGTATAACACTGCTGCCCACCTACGTCACGCGTGGGAAAGCTGCCCGGTACAATACAAACATACAGCTCAGAATTCAAGAGGGAGGAAGGGTAATTTCTAGGCCAAAGGTAAAATAGATTGCATACAATGTGGAATACTTGGTGTGAGGTTAAGGGCAGGATACGTGTGTGTGTGTGTGTGTGTGTGTGTGTGTGTGTGTGTGTGTGTGTGCTAATAACCAAACTGATGTACACTGGGTACGCTGCTTGATCACCGGCCATTACTGGACGCTAGTAAATCATGGCGGGATGGACGACACGCTCTTGTAGTGTCCAATGTACTGATAAAAACGACACGCTGCAAACACGATTTTTTTTTTTTTTAATCCTAAATCCCCCAACTCCGTCAGCAAGGTGGGGGGGGGGAGCGGAAAAACACGTCCCCGTGCTGAATGGATTAAAATCGCCAACATTTATGTCTGATAGTAAGTCCAGTTGTTCCACTGAGGGTAGGGGAAGAGGGGGGGGTTGGGATGTTGAGGTGGAGGAAGGGATCTGAGGGCAGGGGGAGGAGAGGGGAGAGGGCTAGTGAGGTGGGGGAAATGGTTTGAAGGCAAGGAGTTTAAGAACAAGTAGCCACGGTGATGACTGTATGGCTCCTTCTTATCTCATCCCCCCCCCCTCCGCTATGACAAGCAGCTGTCAAATTTACAACAGGGTCCCTATTTCAGTTCTGGGGGAAGGGGGTGTGAATGGAGGAAAGGGGTTTGTGGGTGGGTGGCGGGGGGTGGGAGGTGTGGAATAACGATAAGATATTAGGGACGCTGTATCCGTCAAAGGGATTAATTACACAAATGACTGACTGTGTGAACAACGAAGGTAGGAGTAATAGACAAATAGTTAGAACACACACACACACACACACACACACACACACACACACACACACACAAACATGCATATCCTGAGTGATCAATATAGTTCGTGATGTTCCCAATGATTGACCTACTGTATTACCATCTGAATATGCATAGTGCTGGAGATGGACGCCTTCACGTGGTGGCACAGATATAACCAGGCAGCTCCGACGACTGGTTATACAAATGTCTATCAACCTCTTCCCAATCCCCCGAATGGAGGATGGTGAACTGCAAGGGAGGGGCAACTTCAGCCTGCAGTCCACTGGGTTCACATTCAGATGAACCTGTGCCAACGACTATTACTACTGCTGAATGTGTAATGATAACAATACTGACTACGAAATGTAACAATCAAACGATACACGGCATCCTTGTGAAAGCAGGTGTACCAGCGTGACGTGGAATAAACAGGCAGTTTGTACCAGCCATCGTCTGTGGTGTAAGTGTACATCGTCTGTGGTGTAAGTGTACATCGTCTGTGGTATAAGTGTACATCGTCTGAGGTGTACATGCACACACACTTTTTCCACAGAGTGTACAGTTGCGGACACAAGATCTGTCTCTTCTGCTTCTCACTCCATGGCCACAACATTCAGCCTCAAGAATCACCAGCAACCCACACTGGTGACTTATTGGCCTCAGACCACTGTGGTTTAATGCCTGGTGGTCCTGTGGGTTAAGGCGTTCCAAACAAATAGAGTATTTTAGGGCTTACATACGAGATTTTTTTTGTTTTGTTATTTCAATGCCACTCACGGAAGAGTAAGCGTGGCCACCCTCGCCTTATATTACTGTGTCTGGAATGAGTATGCTCGCCCCGGACTGCTACGCTCCTGATGGGGCAAAAAAGGACTGGATTAGAGATAGATAGATGATTGTCATCAGTGCTGTTTGCATCAGATTCATCAAACTAATTTTCAAAACCCATAGAGAGAAAAGCAAAAGTGAGGATTTCCGTTGTCGACAGATGAATCTGGGACAAAAAATCGCCTAATATTTCACCTCTTGCATTCGTTACTTTCCTCTGCTGGTTAATATTCCTAAGCTGGCAGTGGCTTGGTAGGTTTCTGTGGCCATAGATACAAAAGTTCGCCTAATATTTCGCCTCTCCTGCTCGTCAATTTAATCTGCTGCCGAATATTCCTCAGCTGACAGAGGCTTGGTATGTTTCTCAACCCACAGACACAATAGTTCCCCTAATACTTCACCAGTACTTGTCACTTTCCTCTGTTGGTTAATACTGCTGTGCTGACATAACCTTGGCATATTTCTCTGGCTATACAGTAGATACAACAGTTCACTACCATACCACTACATCTACTTCACACTTAAGGCGTGTCCGTCACTTTCCTCCCTGAAGCAATGTATCAGACAAAAATTCTTGCTGCAACCAGGCGATTTTAGTTAGCTTAGCGGAGATTTTTCAAACTGAAGGAGAAAGATCCAGCCTTCACTAACCCCTTCACTACTGGACGTGTTAAATAACCTGAATACAATCGTCTGGACGTAGCTCTGATAGAATGATACATGCGTCATCGTAGTGAAGAGGTTGTTATTATTTCTGCGTCGTCGTCGTCGTCACTGTTGTTGTTACTGTTGTCGCTGTTATTTCTGCTTTTGTTGTTGTTCCTTATCTCCATAATATCTGGCCGAGCAGACCCGTAAGCCACAGGTAAGTACAAATAATTCGGATGTGTCTTTACACTTTCTATTTTTATCTTTCTATCTTTCCATAAATCTACATTTATATCTATCTGCCTATCTATCTACCTGTGTGTGTGTGTGTGTGTGTGTGTGTGTGTGTGTGTGTGTGTGTGTGTGTGTGTGTGTGTGTGTATGTAAAGGAAATCAATGTGTCAAACCAAGACTTAAAAACATATTCGTACATTTCCGTCAATCCCTCCCTAATACTTCCACAGAAACGCCAAAGCCAGACGGAATGTGGCGTGAGTTGCAACACTTTAGACTCTCTCTCTCTCCACACCTAGTATTCACAGCTCTTACTTTCACACACTCTTCCTTACTTACATGCCGCAAATACCAACACCTTAGTAAATACACACACACACACACACACACACACACACACACACACACACACACACACACACACACACAACTACCATTTAGTGTGTCAGTGTAGTCACCTGAATGGTGCACTACACAGAGTGAGTGGATGGTGGCCATTTCCATCTACGACCATTAATAGCAGAAATAAATCATCATCATCATCATGCTCATGATAATGATGATATAGTAAAGGCCCTGGGGTGCTGGCCTGCCTTGGTACTGTTAAATCAGCAAGTAAAGTACAACCTGCATCTATCGCCTATGGACAATCAATGGTCCGTGACATCTGATAGTTACGCTGCTGGATGGACTTTATGCTGGTTACACACTACACAGCTGCCGTGGATGGAGAGTTACGGTGGATGGATAGTTACGGTGGATGGATAGTTACCGTGATGGATAGTTACGGTGGATGGACAGTTACGGTGGATGGACAGTTACGGTGGATGGATAGGTACGGTGGATGGATAATTATGGTGGATGGATAGTTACGGTGGATGGATAGTTATGGTGGATGGATAGTTTCGGTGGATGGATAGTTTCGGTGGATGGATAGTTACGGTGGATGGATAATTATGGTGGATTGATCTAACCTGATATGATGTAACCTAACTAAACCTAACCTAACCAATCTTAGTCTATCCTATCCTACCCTACCCTGGCCTAGGCTAACCTCAGCTGACCTAATTTAACATGGCCTAGTTTAACCTACCCTAATTTCACCTAACCTAACCTACCCTACTGTACACTACCCTGCCTTAGGCCGCGTTTACACCAAATGCCTGCTGGCGGGTGTGGGTGCAAGTAGGAGTTTTGCATCAGTGTAACCCATACAAGTGGCCACACTGGAAGCGGGCGGGTGTGGGCGGGAGTTTTGCAGTACTGTAACCATACAAGTAGCGGGCAGGGGTGGGTGAGAAATTCCATGGGTTAGAGTGATCCAGAATTCATCCGCGCCAGCAAGCATATGGTGTGGACGCGACCATCCTGCCCTAACCTAACCTAACCATTCAAAAAAAAAAAAAAAAACTCTTACGACTCCCGTACTATCCTATCCTTCTATTAATTAACAGTCACGCAGAATGACACACACACACACACACACACACACACACACACACACACACACACACACACACACACACACACACACACTAACAAACAGGTTCACACCGTGGTGATCAAATGAACAAGGCAGGGAAGCATGTGTGATAAGGGGCCAATTTGCAACACGAGTGAGAGAGGAGCCTTAAAATGCTTCTCCCTGCCTGTCAAAATGTGACCAGTGACTACCAGGAAAACCAGGGCAAGATATTTGATTGGAATACGATGGCACACAAGACATATACTCTCCCTCTCTCTGTTTTTCATAAATATAGCAATCTCTCTCTCTCTCTCTCTCTCTCTCTCTCTCTCTCTCTCTCTCTCTCAGTTTCTCTACACATAATGAAAATATATACTAAGCTCCATTTTACTTATGTATTTATTTATAATCATTTTTGCTGTTTTAGAGGCTTTCAAAATGTATTCTCACTGTCAAAATTCACGATGCGATGCGAATACCATTAATTTTATTTCAAGTGAAAAACAATAATAACGTCCTTTGTTATCTTCTTCCTTTGGCCTCAACTCCTTCACTACGACTGCCTCTTTTGTTTGATTCCAGCTGCCTCTTTGGTCAACTTAGGAAAGACCTCTAGTGTGAGAAAGGGTTAATGAAGGCTACATCTAACCCAACCAGTTCGAAAAACATAAATAATATCCTCTGGAAATAGGAAGAGGTTATAAAGAATTCACACACAGTTCCCAATTAGTGCTGTGACTGATGAAAGGGAGATGCCAGTTATTTTATCACGACACAGGAGGAGGCAACACAATTTCTGTCTTAATTCAAGTGTAAAACAATCATGGCGTCTTTTTCCTCAGCGTTCGTTTGGCAGAGGCAGACCAACACAACTTTGTTATATTCGTTCCGTCTCCACCCTCACACCTTATGCGCACTAAATTACACCCTTACAGTTCCAGCACATAATTTATTTTTTCTGTGAGAGTGTCGCGTGCTTAGTCTGTTGTTCTGCTGATGGAGAACGTTTTTGAAATATACCATCACCACGCCCTTAACGGCCAACTTGCAGGATCACTGGGCATCTTACCTCCGCCCCACTACCCAGCATCAACCCCACCCGTCCCACCCACTCCTCTCCACCCATCCATTGTTCTGCCCCACACCATCAACTGTCTGAGAGATATGTGTTCCCATCCCTATACTCCTTTCATTATAACTTGCCATAAAACTGTCATCTCTCCATCTTGAATTCTGAACTGCAGCAAGGGAACAGCACAATTATATGATGCCCTAATACCCGCCCGTCTTTTAGCGAGAAGGAGACCAACGCGACTTCCTATTCGCTCCAACTCCTCCTATCCTATGAACCAAAACTTTCACAGGCTCTACACCTTTCCCTCTTTTGTCATCATCATCTGTGTCATGACTTCTTTTCCACCTACAGACTGAGCGAGTTAGGACCCAGAAAAGAAGGAAAAGGTACAAAAGTGGGCGAACTATGAACAGCATACCCAGTGAGATGGGCCGGAGACTCCCTCCCACATCATATAAATGCCAACATAAAAGAGGAAGGATGTGTTATTTTCCTGGCTGCGAGAGAGATGCCATTTTAAAGGTGAATACATTGACGGATGTGTTCGACAATCAGAATAAAATATAAAGTGTATGTGTTTGCCATATCTGCGAGAAGAGAGAGAGAGAGAGAGAGAGAGAGAGAGAGAGAGAGAGAGAGAGAGAGAGAGAGAGAGAGAGAGAGAGAGAGAGAGAGAGAGATCCTTTTAGAACTGAATATATAAACTGATAGGTGTGACTGGGAACAAGAATAAAATATATGGCAGGTGTGTTACTTCCCTGGTTGTCGACACATTCTTTTAAAGGCACATAAATAAAGCAGAGTAAATGAGGAGTGTGTCGTCCTGTCTCGGCTACCTCCTTTTCCTTGGGGGAAGCAGCCTAGGTATATAGATAGATAGATAGATAGATAAATAGTGTGGTGGGTGACGTGGTGAACCCAAATCTAAAACGCAGTGAGTGTTTGTTCCTCGGTTAGCGACACACAAACGCAGTGAGTGTGTTTGTTCCTTGGTTAGCGACACACAAACGCAGTGAGTGTGTTTGTTCCTTGGTTAGCGACACACAAACGCAGTGAGTGTGTTTGTTCCTTGGTTAGCGACACACAAACTCAGACACACAAACGCAGTGAGTGTGTTTGTTCCTTGGTTAGCGACACACAAACGCAGTGAATGTGTTTGTTCCTTGGTTAGCGACACACAAACGCAGTGAGTGTGTTTGTTCCTTGGTTAGCGACACACAAACGCAGTGAGTGTGTTTGTTCCTCGGTTAGCGACACACAAACGCAGTGAGTGTGTTTGTTCCTCGGTTAGCGACACACAAACGCAGTGAGTGTGTTTGTTCCTCGGTTAGCGACACACAAACGCAGTGAGTGTGTTTGTTCCTTGGTTAGCGACACACAAACGCAGTGAGTGTGTTTGTTCCTTGGTTAGCGACACACAAACGCAGTGAGTGTGTTTGTTCCTTGGTTAGCGACACACAAACGCAGTGAGTGTGTTTGTTCCTTGGTTAGCGACACACAAACGCAGTGAGTGTGTTTGTTCCTTGGTTAGCGACACACGAGGCAGTCAAGGTACTGTACGTGAGGCGTCCCTGCCTTTGATGTCCTGTACCTGAAAATGCCAGTGATGAAGACAGGCTTTCTTACGAGTGTGTGTGTGTGTGTGTGTGTGTGTGTGTGTGTGTGTGTGTGTGTGTGTGTGTGTGTGTGTGTGTGTGTGTGTATTCCAGGATGCTTTTTCTGCTTTACTCTTGCTTCCCTCAAACAATTTTACAAATGTTAAGGTATACTTGTCGGATTGTAAGAGTTAGATATAGCCTTCATTAACCCCTTCATTACTAGAGGTCTGTCCTATCTATCTATTTATCTACTTACCCAACTATATATCCATCTATCTATCTGTCCGTCTACTCATCTTTTGCCAGACGCCTCAACCGTTTATGGGATGGCCACAGACTAATCGCCTCCACATCACTTTGTCCTCAGCCATTTGGTTGCCCTCTCTCCAACTCGCACTCGCCTCCGTCATATATCTCTCCACTCCACCCCTTCATCCCATCCTAGATCTCCCCCTCCTCCTATCCCCTTCCACCTCACTCACATACACTCTTCTAGTCAGTCTCTCATTCTCCATCCTCTCCACATGGCCAAACCAATCCCAGTGTATTTCTCTGAACACTTTCAATCACATCCACATCCTAACTTGAGTAAAATCGTGTGAAGGCGGCCAGAATAACTCCATAAAACACGTCATGGGACTGAAGGGGTTAAAGAGAGGGCACTAATCTGCAGTAACCAGACGATTTTGTTGAGACGGTTTTCTTCAGCTTGGTAGAGACGTGGTAGTGAAGGAGTTACCATCACGCCGTCCTTGTTATTATAGTCTTGCTGCCCTCACACCACTGTATACACTAAGGGCTGGCAATGCACCGGAGATGAGACGACGAAGAGGAGAGGAAAGGAGGGGAGGGAAGACAAAAGAAAAGAGAAAAAGGAAAGAAAAGATAAAACGGAAAATTAAAGATGAAAAGAGAAGATAGGAGAAAAAAGGAAAAGATGGGAAAAGGAAAACAATAAAGAAGAGAAAAACGAAAAGGAAAGAAAGCAAATAAAGAGGAGAAGGGAAGGGAAGGGAAGGGAAGGGAGGGGAGGAAGGGGAGTGCAGAGGCTTCCAACCACCCCTTTCGCGTACCTAACAAAAAGCTGGATTCACAAAGGATCACATTCTCTGTCGTAACCACCAAACAAAGAATTCAGTACGATTCAGCACTAATACGAGTATTTCCTTGTATTTTTCTGCAACAACAGATCTTAGTAAAGGAAAAAAAAACTTCCTAAGAGAGAGAGAGAGAGAAAGAGAGAGAGAGAGAGAGAGAGAGAGAGAGAGAGAGAGAGAGAGAGAGAGAGAGTACCGCTTATAACCTGTCCCCGCCCTCACTCGGTTTGTCTGCTTGTTTGTTTGTCTGTCTGTTAATAACTTAAAGCGAGAACTAAAGGTGTGATTTTGACTGAAATTACGGGGATGATGCGCTATGACCTGATCATCTGATTTAATTTTGGGCCAATCTGGGACAAGGTCCAGACTGTTGGCCCAAAATAGAGTCCCGGAGGACTGGAAGTCAGGTATAATTATTCCCTTGTACAAAGGAAAAGGGGAAAAATATATGTGTGTGGTAATCATAGGGGCATGTGTCTTCTTAGTATAATAGGAAAAGTGTATGGTAGGATACTTATTGACAGGGTTAGAGAATCAACGGAGGAATTAGTTGGAGAAGAACAGGGAGGCTTTAGGAAGGGAAGAGGTTGTTAAAATCAGATATTCATTCTTAGATCTTTAGTGGAAAAGTTTCTAGAGAAGGGAAAGAAGTTGTATGCAGCTTTCATGGATTTGAAGAAAGCATATGACAAGGTGGATAGACTAGGATTGTGGAAAGTGTTAAGAATATATGGAGTAGATGGGAAGTTGTTGAATGCTGTGAAGAGTATGTACGATGGTGCGAAGGCTGCAGTGCGTGTGGATGGTGAACTAACTGAATTTTTCTCTTTGAAAGTTGGGTTGAAACAGGGATGTGTCATGTCTCCATGGTTGTTCAATCTGTACATGGATGGGGTAATAAAAGAGGTACAAGGTAGGGTAGTGGATGTTGGAGTGGCCCTGGTGAGAGAGGATAGTGTTTGGAAACTCCCTGTACTGTTGCCTGCAGACGAATGAGGATATAAAGGAGCGTTGTGATGTGGATGTGATTATAGGAAGTGTTATGAGGATCACACTGAGGTGGTCTGGCTATGTGGAGAGAATGGAGGGTGAAAAACTGACGAAGAGAGTGTATGTGAGTGAGGTGAAGGGGGGAAGAGGGAGGGGGAGGCCGAGGATGAGATGGAGGGATGGGGTGGAGAGGTATATGAGAGAGGGGGGTGTGAGTTGGGAGCAGGGCAGTGAAATGGCGGGGGACAGGGCGACGTGGCGGCGATTTGTTTGTAGCCACCCCAAACGGGATTGAGGCGTCTGGCAATATATATATAAACGGGGACGGGTAAAAATCGTTTTTTCGCCAAAATTCCTTTCATATTCGCAATATCGACATGAAACCAAAACCTAAAGATGCATCTTTCAAATCTGCATCCTATAACATGCCTCATTACATCATGGGGGTCATCCCCCTAGTTAGGGGTAGGGGGGTCAGTGTCAGGTGGGTCGGGCCAAAATTTTCAAGTGGGCATAAAATCGTCATTTTCATCCGATCTACTCCAAATTTGACATCTGACATCTTTGACTAGATATCCTGTTGTGTATATAAATCAGCACTAAAATGACTGCCGGGGACGGGTTTGATGTGCCTTGGCACCGCTTCTTGCTTTTACTCCTCTCACCTTCCAGTCTAGAGGAGTAATCGTCTCAGGCATTAAAATCCCACATGAAAGACACCCGGTACCCCTAAGACGCTGTGTGTGTGTGTGTGTGTGTGTGTGTGTGTGTGTGTGTGTGTGTGTGTGTGTGTGTGTGTGTGTGTGTGTGTGTGTGTGTGTGTGTGTGTGTGTGTGTGTGTGTGATATCAAACACCTTACATCAATCATGTTATAATAATGGTCATTTTTCTTATTAAGCAACTCTGACTTTCAATAAGGAAGATACAAGGAGCTTAAAAACACCAGCTGGTCCAAATATACCGCTCTGCTTCCACTCCACCCTGTTGTGTGTTGTGGCGACGGCTCAGTTATCGTTATCTACTATCTATCTACTATCGTTATCTACTATCTATCGTTATCTAGTACGTTATCTACTATCTATAGTGTACTATGCTACTATGCTTCATTTATTTATTTCCTACTTCCACTGCCAAACCCACCCCCACACCTGCAGACTGAGCCATTCCCATAACTCATTATATACAGCCAGGTGCGTTTTTACTGCAGGGGTATTTACGGCCCACCCTGTAAGACAGCTGTAATTTTATACAGTTCCATGCACTGACTAAATAATTATATAAAATAACTAACGATTTTTAACTCTCTCTCTCTCTCTCTCTCTCTCTCTCTCTCCCCTCAGACTCAGTGCTATTACGGAAACTTGTCAAAGGCGATTATAACCACCTTGAGAGGAGAGAGAACAGGTGTGGAATAGGAAGAAGAGGAGAGAAAGGGAGGAGAGGAGGGAAAGTGGAAGAGAAGAGAAGAATAGACAGTAGAAAAAACTGAGAAGGAATGCGGAGAACAGAAAAACAGCAGAGGAAATAGAGAGAGAAGAGGTTAGAAGAGGTGAGATGATTGGAGGGAAGGGGAGGAGAGGAGGGGACAGGAGGGAAGAGGAGGAGAGAGGACATAAACAAAAGAGAAGAGCAGAGAACAAGAGAGATGAGGAGAGGAAAGAGGGCAGTGGATAAAAGAGGAGATGGGAGATGAAAAAAGAAAAAATAGGGAAGAGAAAGAAGGGAGGGAAGAGGAGAAAACAGAATAAGATATGAAAGGAAGGAAGATGAAACAAGAGAAGATAAAAGAGGAGAAGAGGAGAGGAGAGAACATGAGGGAAAAAGAGAAAAGGATAAGAAGAGAAAATATCTGAGAACAGAAGAGAAAGGAGGAGTAGAGGACTGGAGACACAGAAGAGAACAGGAGATGAGAAGTATGAATAAAAGAATAAGACACGAGATGAAAAGAGAAGAGGAGAAAGGAGAGGAATGAAGGGGAGAGACGAGGAGAGAAGAGGAGAGGAGAAAGGAGGACGGAAAAGGAGAGAGCAGTAAAAAGAAAAACAGGAGATGAAAAAATTACATAGGGTACTGATAACGCGAATCTCCTGATACAACAACAACAATAACAAAAAGATAACACACGTTAATCTACAATACCAGAACTACACATAACCTGTACTTTACAGGTTCATTCATTGCGGCAATTTGTATAAGTATGGGAAGACACGGTCACGACATGCTGATCCTTCACTGACTCCATATATGCCAGGCCTGAGGTGTGACTGTTCTCTTCCCGTCATTTATAAGTTGTCCAGGCCATGACAGGCTGACATGACCGCCTCTTAGGTAAATACTTGTGTCTGGTTAAGCTGGACTGGCATACGTGAGTTTTCTGGACCATGATAAAGTTAACGCACCACCGTTATAACACACCACCACAACACCATGAGTGGTCTGTGAGCATACCTACACCGCACCCAGACTTTGACCTTGACCCACAACCTTGACCTTTGATTGCCCTGCACAGAAACCATATATATATATATATATATATATATATATATATATATATATATATATATATATATATATATGATATATATATATATATATATATATATATATATATATATATATATATATATATATATATATATAAACACACACACACGAGCTCCATCACAGTAGCTAGGACAGGGATGTGGCTAATAATACAGCAGGTCAATATTATCCCCAATAATGAGGAATGAGATGAGGACAGAGTGTACACCATAACACCACCTCAGCAATACAGAATACTACTGTATACCACCATAACACCACCTCAGCAATACAGAATACTACTGTATACCACCATAACACCACCTCAGCAATACATAATACTACTGTATACCACCATAACACCACCTCAGCAATACATAATACTACTGTATACCACCATAACACCACCTCAGCAATACATAATACTACTGTATACCACCATAACACCACTTCAGCAATATATAATACTACTGTATACCACCATAACACCACCTCAGCAATACATAATACTACTGTATACCACCATAACACCACCTCAGCAATATATAATACTACTGTATACCACCATAACACCACCTCAGCAATACATAATACTACTGTATACCACCATAACACCACCTCAGCAATACATAATACTACTGTATACCACCATAATACCACCTCAGCAATACATAATACTACTGTATACCACCATAACACCACCTCAGCAATACAGAATACTACTGTATACCATCATAACACCACCTCAGCAATACAGAATACTACTGTATACCACCATAACACCACCTCAGCAATACATAATACTACTGTATACCACCATAACACCACCTCAGCAATACATAATACTACTGAATACCACCATAACACCACCTCAGCAATACATAATACTACTGTATACCATCATAACACCACCTCAGCAATACATAATACTACTGTATACCACCATAACTACACAAAACATCACATCACCATTGACTTACATACCACCACAACACTATCACATCACAAATCAAAAATAACACACTAGAACTAACACATCACCACACCACACCACAACCACCACAATAACACCACAACCACCACAATAACACCACAGCATCAACACAATAATACACTGGGGCCAGCCTGATCCCCTTAATGAGGAGTGTGGCGAACAGATTCTGAGTCTGAGACAGAGATTTTCTCTGACACACACACATACACACACACAAACTTACAGAGAGAGAGAGAGAGACAGAGAGAGAGAGAGAGAGAGTGTGTGTGTGTGTGTGTGTGTGTGTGTGTGTGTGTGTGTGTGTGTGTGTGTGTGTGTGTGTGTGTGTGTGTGTGTGTGTGTGTGTGTGTGTGTTTATATAAGAGAGGGGGAGACATCAGGTATGCAGCAGTGACAGGCCTTGTATGGCATAAGCTGTTAAATTATGGAAGGTTAATATAATCTACCCCACCACGCAAATACCAACTCACTGGCTCCTATGACCCACTCTGACGTGTAATAGTGTGGCGTTAAATGGAATACAGTACTGGACTCATCCCTGCAATAACAGATATAACTCACAGGCTCCTATGACCAACTCTGACGTGTAATAGTGTGGCGTTAAATGGAATACAGTAGTGGACTTATCCCTGCAATAACATAAAAATAACTCACAGGCTCCTATGACCCACTCTGACGTGTAATAGTGTGGCGTTAAATAGAATACAGTACTGGGGATGTCCCAGCCATAGCAGATATTAACTCACGGGCTCCTATGACCCACTCTTACATTATTAAAATCACTTGGCGCTACCTGAAACAGAATGCTAGAGTTGTTTCGACGATGTGAGGGTTGAAATAGCGAATATTGAATATTACTTTGAATATTCACTGTACACCTACACAACGATGAAGTAATATTTTAGGCTCTTGCTTCAGTCTTTTGTATCCAGGCAGTGACGCCGCCCAGTTACATCAGTGCCACCACATGAAGGCATTCATCTCCACCACCAAACCGTTATTCTCTCCGACAAGGAAAGTATGTTTTCACTCCTGTCTGTCTGTTTGTTTGTTTGTCAGCAAGTTTACTCAAAAACTAACAGAGAGATCTAGACCAAATTTAGTGGGTAGACAGCCCATGTCCCAGGGAACAGTCCATTAACTTTTGGGACGGATCCGCATCGTATTACAGATTCTGGATCCGGAAAACACTTATTACGAAACCCTAATCAATGATGAGAAACCCTAACCCATTATGAAGAGGGGTTTGGAAATTACGTTGCCCTTGTCGGGGAGATGTGCTCCACTGAGTGCCCCTCTAGTTGAAGAATATATTTATAAAACCCTCCAACTAAGAAAAGTCGCTCCAACGCTGAATAAAATCGTCTGGAAGTAGCAGGTATAAAATCAGATAACGTCCTCGGATTAAAGCGCTTAATAAATACACTAAAATTCTTTCACTCAAACTGTAATCTGTTTACTTTGACTATAACCTGTTTGTTTTCATTTGACGGAACTTGCCCACTCTTACAACTTAAATACATAGTCGTGGTTGGATGGAATTCCCTATGTCTTAGTTATGAGGCAGGAATAAGTCTCCTTGGTTACTAGTCTGATCAACCCTCCTGATTCCACACGGCCATCAACTGACCTAAAGGGGTTAGTACGTTTGTTAGGTGAAAAGAAATTGACTGTGGTGGAAAAAGTGTTATCTCTTCATCTTAACTGCTAAGCTATAACACGAGATTAACACTAGAATATGATGCTAATCACGAAGAAGTGCTACGAAAAGGATACTGAGCCGTATTACTGTCTTTTTCTGCCACTGAGCAACGAGAAAGGAGCTGCAAAAGGACGAAAATCTTCGCTTAGTTAAAATAAATGAACTGTAGGCGGAGATTGTCCTTATGCAGCTTACTTTCCGTACCTCGAGGGCAGAACAAAACAATACCAAGGCCCTACAGCCTTTTCATGGCACTTCTTCGTGACAAGCGTTATGTTCTTGTGTGAGCTCTTCGTACAGCTGAGCATGAAGGTGGAGAGATACCAATTTTACGCCAATTTAAAGTGAACAGAATATACATCCACTCCAAAGCACTTCGTGACCAGCATTAAGTTTCTGTATTAATCTCTTGTTACAGTTCAGCATGGAGGTGGAGCCATGACTCATACTATCTATCTATCTATCTATTGCCAGACGCCTCAATCCCGTTTGGGGTGGCCACAAACAAATCGCCTCCAAGTCGCCCTGTCCCCCGCCATTTCACTGCCCTGCTCCCAACTCACACCCCCCTCTCTCATATACCTCTCCACCCCATCCCTCCATCTAATCCTCGGCCTCCCCCTCCCTCTTCCCCCCTCCACCTCACTCACATACACTCTCTTCGTCAGTCTTTCACCCTCCATCCTCTCCACATGACTCATACCAAAAAAAAATAACAGGAGTAACAGTAACTGAAACACCAGGCTTATCTGGATGTGAACCCAGTGGAGTGCAGGCTTAAGTTACCTGCTGCTGCAGTCCCCCATCCTGCTTTCAGGGGATATGGATAGAAATGAAGAACGTTTGTATAATCAAGCAGCTCCACCGGCCAGTCATATCGGCGCCACCACGCGAAGGCGTCCCTCCAACACCAAAGCACACCTGAAGATTACTGCACATACGTATAATCTCTCGTTTAATCTCTGCAGTTCAAAAAGTCTCTTCTATGCCCCATTTCATGGCACTTCTTCGTGACTAGCATCATTTTCTAGCGATAAATCTACAGTTACAGCTCAGCATGCAAGACGGAGAAATGGTAATTTTAGGCTTAGTTGAAGTGAACAGATTATACAACATTTTAATACCACATCATTGTGATTATTACCAGGTATTTCAGTTTAATATCAACAATATACTATCTAATAACGTCAACGACAGAGAGAGAGAGAGAGAGAGAGAGAGAGAGAGAGAGAGAGATTCAGCATAGTAGAGGATATTACAATTCCATTTCATAACAGAGACCTTAATCAACTTATTTAATGGCTATGAATATATGCACACTATTAATACACAGTTAACACACACACACACACACACACACACACACACACACACACACATACACACGGGATTTGAATTTCATAAAAGCAGATTTTCCTGATCTACCACAAGACCCACCGACACGTCGTAAAAGTACCCCCGCTCATATCAATACACCAGTCCTGTATGAGACAACCCTAGCATGTATTCAATATGTACGGTGGGTGTTAGTGCCGAAGTGGTGACATGTGGAGGTGCAAGAGGACTACTGGGCCTCGGGATAGGCCACTGCCCCCGAGAAATAGGCCCTGAAGCCTTTGCCCAGAGTCGGATACCTAAAACACACACACACACACACACACACACACACACACACACACACACACACACACGGGACTCATCAACCTGTGCAGTAGTTTTTGATTGAGCGATTAATCACCAATACAGAAACACCGTCACGTCCAAACTTCTCCCTATTATTCCTATGGTGTATGCTGCCTGGCTCATACGCACATACGAACAAATACGTACACATACACACGCACACTCTTATGCACTCATACTCACCAGCAAAATACCCGCACATACACACCCACTTACACACCCACATTCAGACACATACACAAGCACATCCCCCAAGCACACACATTCAGACACAAGAAATACGTGCATACAGAAGCACATCCAAACAGGCACACACACAGAAATACACAAACACTTACACATACACTTATACTAGCTCACATTCATACTCACAGATTCATTCATTCCTTCATTCTCTCTCTCTCTCTCTCTCTCTGCCACCCTGAGGTCATAGGCCAGTTGTGTTCGCCTCTCAGTGTTTAGGAAGTCACTCAGGCGCGTAATCTGAGGGATCTCCAGCCTCCCAACCCATCTTTCCCTCTCCCTTCATTTCCAGAACATTTTTTTATATACCTCCCCAACTATTTTATACATTACCTTTCGTAGTCCAAATTATCACCTTTATTCTACGATAATTTTAGTCGGTTTTTACCTACACTTGAGGGATCTTCCACACACAACCCACTTCTCCCTCACTCTTTATTTCCTAAGCATCTGATTCTTCAGGTATTACCACATTTTTCGTTTTACATGTTGGATTTCGTAGCGTAAATTATCTCCGGTATATGTTCTACTATGAGTTTTTCTTTTTAACTTACGGGATATATGACCTCACCCAACCCACTTGTCCCTCTCCATTTCATATCATTTTTTCCGTATATTTCCCATTTACCAATAACTTATTTTCCCAAGTGTAATTTTCACCCATTAACTCTCATGGTGGGAACAACTCCCACCAGTTAACACCACACGATTTTACTCAATCCAGTGTCAGCCATTGCGGCCTCAGTGGTATAATACACAATCACTGTTTTTACCTTCCCCTTCATACAGTTTCACTTGCACAGTTTCTACATTGATTTAACGCCCCCCCCCTCTCTCTCTCTCTCTCTCTCTCTCTGTAGACGTGAGGGTTGTTCAGGCTCACCCGACCCACTTCACCTCCTCACTGTCTTAAACAAGCACAATCACTGTCTTAAACAAGCACAATCACTGTCTTAAACAAGCACAATCACTGTCTTAAACAAGCACAATCACTGTCTTAAACAAGCACAATCACTGTCTTAAACAAGCACAATCACTGTCTTAAACAAGCACAATCACTGTCTTAAACAAGCACAATCACTGTCTTAAACAAGCACAATCACTGTCTTAAACAAGCACAATCACTGTCTTAAACAAGCACAATCGCTGTCTTAAACAAGCACAATCACTGTCTTAAACAAGCACAATCACTGTCTTAAACAAGTATATCTTCTTATATTTCCCTATCTTCTGTCTATATACTCTCGTGTGCTGCGGGGACGGTTCAGTCAGCGTTATCAATGTCTGTCCTGAATTAAAAAAAATAACTGCGTATTACTACAGTCAGCGTTATCAATGGCTGTCCTGCATAAAGAAATAACTGCGTATTACTGGTGAATTTATACTACGAAAGGATAAAACGCGCATGGATACCAAACTCCCAAACCCACACCGGCAGGCTGAGCCATTCCCGTCATACACAAGATAGCGAGGCGCAACGTATAACCAACCTGTCTATTATTTCCCAGGCACGGATATTCACCTGCATAATTTCTTCTTTGATTCTTAGCGTCTGAATAACCTCTTCACTACCAGGACGCTCTTCATATATTCTTGATATTTCCACAAAATCATATTAAACGTAAAGAAGACGTCAGGTACAAAGGTCTAACACTTCCCTTTCCGAAAAGCCTCCACTGACTTGAATAAAATCGCCTGGATATGGCAAAATTAAGGTAAAAATACGATGTTTTGTGTGTATCTTAAGGGAAAGGCAAACGGACAGTCACACTCCGAGACGGGCCCATGTCCTATGTAAACACTGCTTGAGGGTACTTGTCCAATCTTGCATATTGGGAAGATGTGTGTGTGTGTGTGTGTGTGTGTGTGTGTGTGTGTGTGTGTGTGTGTGTGTTATATAGACACATGAATTGTAGAGGTGTATTTATTGAATGTTTATAACGCTTTCAACTGTTTTGCACCAATATTAAACTAGAGAGAGAGAGAGAGAGAGAGAGAGAGAGAAGGGGGGACGTCAGTAAACTGACGCCTTTCACGACCAGCATAAAGTCCTCTAGTGACAGCCTGAATACAATTAAGATATATCATCACAGTGAAATAGTTAACTAATGACTGCCAACACTGCCAAGGGAATGCAGGATGGTATCCACAGTACACTGACACGCCTCTGTGCAAATTACCATGATGAGTAATGAACAGACAAAAACACAGGATCCCAAAATCTGTGTTTGCATGGTTTGGCTTTTGTAAAAAAAAATTTGTGTTTACATGGTTTTGTCTTTGACGCCATAAAACTCCTGAAAAGACCTAAATCAAAAAATGAATGTACGAATAAAAAGGTGTCTGTGGGTATTTGCCTATGGAATAACTGCACCAAGTCAGACAGGAACTAGTGAAGTACTGAAGGACTGGCACTAAACTGAACAATGTTTGGATGAAAGGAGCAACAACCGAGCAAACACAGTAGGTTTCCATCACTGTGTGGACAACTAATCATCAATGATATTAAGATTACAAGAAAAAATTACATCCTCGGCTGCAGGAGTTAAAGTGCGTCATCGCTTTGAATGGAATTAAGACCATAAGAATCTCATATTCTCTGCTACGTCATTTTCTGGTTCAGTTCATTTCCCACAACCATCAAAGTTATTTCAGTCACTTCAATGACAGATCTCTCTCTCTCTCTTTCTCTCTCTCTCTCTCTCTCCAGACCATAACTCCGCCAAACTTGTCCCTCTCTAATTTCACCTCTCCCTAGTTTTTCTCCCTACGGCTATATTTTCCTCTCCCTTCATCTCCCTTTTTATCTAATCCTTGTCTCCCTCATTTCTCCCTCTCTCCCCCTTTTCTCTCCTTCATTTGCTCTCTTCTCTCCATTTTCTCTTCTCTAGTCCCTCTCTCTCTCTCTCTCTCTCTCTTTCTGTCCCTCATCTTCATTCATCTTTTTTATTCCTCCCTCCCTTTTCCTCTTTCTTCTCCTCCCCCCCCCGCTCTCCTTCCCCCTTCTCTTCCTTCATCTCCCTTTTCTTCTTCTCCTCCTCTCTCCCTCATCCTCTTCTTCCATATTCTTTCTCCCTTCCTTCCCTCTCCTCTCCCACCCATTGCCCTTTTCTACTCCTCTCCCTCCCTCTTCCCTCCCATGTCTTTACCTTTCTCTCCCTAATTATTCTCTCTCTTCTCAGTTTTCTTCGTCTCTTCTCTCTCCCTCATCCCCATCCCTCTTCTCTACTTCCCTCTCACTCCAGATTTCTTCCTTCCTTTTATTTCTTCTTCTCTTTCTCGTTTCCTCTCCCTCTTCCTTCTGTACCTTCCCTCCCCTCTTCTGTCCCTTCCTCCCCTCCTCTCTTTTCCTTGTTCTCGTCCTCCCTGCTTACCTGTCTCCTTTCCTTCCTCCCTCCCTCCCTCCTTTCCCTCCTCCTGGCCCCTCCACATCTTCCTCTTTCCCTCTTTCTTCGTTTCTTTCTGTTCTTCCTTCTGTTTTTTCTTCTTCATCCCCCCCTTCTCTCCCTCACCTCCTCTTTTTCTTCCTGTCTCCTCCCTTCTTTCCTTCCATCTTCCCTCCCTGTCTTCCTCACTCCCTTCCCTCTCCCTCTCCCCACCCTCACTCCCTCCCTCCATCACCAACTTCATCGCAAGTCAACCATGCCTCTTCATCCTCCCTCACTTCTTCCATCTCTCTCGTCCTATCCTCTTCGCTCTCTCCTCTTTCTTCTTCTCTCCCTTCCTCTCTACTTTACTGTCCTCTCCCCTCTATCTTTTCTTTCCATCTCTCTTCTGTCTCTTCCTCCTCTTCTCTGTTTGTTACTCTCCTCCTCCTTCCCTGCCTCCCCCCGAGTCCCTATCCCTACCTCCTTATCTAGCCTACCTATCTGTCTATCCTACTTACCTACCCACCTAGCTCCTTATCTAGGCTACCTATCTGTCTGTCCTTCCTACCTACCTCCTTATCTAGGCTACCTGTCTACCTACCTAAATGCCAACCAAGCTACCAACCTATATTTCCTGTTTTCCTCCTTCCTCTCTTCCCTCCTTCCCTCCCTCCACCGCACTCTCTCCACGTCAGTTCAGTCAAGCCTCTTCATAGCCTCCTTTCACCCACAACGCCTTTCAGAAATCATCGTCCATGTTTCACTAATAATTGTCCCTTTTCTGTATTCAATGATCGCGTTTCACAAATACATCGTGTTTTACAAAATAATCGACACACTTCACAAATATTCGTCCTCTGTGGTTACATCCACTCACTGTGCATCACAAATATTCAACCCTTCAATAAATTATCGATCACGCTTCATATAGATTCATAGCATTACACAATCTTTTTAACACGCTTCATAGCTTATCAACCGCCTAACACAAATTACTGACAGTTTCACAAACCCCTACAGCTTCCACTAATTAACAGCGGTCCACAATCACATCGCGTTTCACAAATCATACATACCGTAACGTTTCACAAATCACCGACCCCTGTTTCTCTACGCATCGTTCACCTGGCGTTTCGTTTCACCCACTTCCGTTCCTACTGCTTTTCCATTTGTACTCTGCGTCGTGTTCTGAGTGGCTTGGAAGACTGCGTAACACCTATTCCTTAGCGATTTATTCTGCACATTACACCTCTATTATCCTCTTCTATGTAACTGATGCCAAGGAAGTCGGTATTTACAGCGATATAAACAACATACCTGCGTAACACCTATTTCTTAGCGATTTATTCTGCACTTTACACCTCTATTATCCTCTTCTATGTAACTGATGCCAAGGAAGTCGGTATTTACAGCGATATAAACAACACACCAGTGGTAACTGTAGAAGCAGCTGCAACCCCAGGCTCATCTGAACGCGAACCCAGTGCACTACAGGCCAAAACCGCCCTTCTTCTGGGGATAGATAGGGAACTGATGGACGTGTGTAATAACAGGGCAGCTCCAGCGGCCGGCTATATCAATGCCACCACATGTAGTCATCCCTCTCCAGCACTACATCATAATAAACACAACATAAACATAAACACTTACCTTTACACTCATAATTCCCGTTACTGCATTACCCACCAGCAACATACCTGCGGAAAAAAATTATAGTTAATCATCATCATCATCATCAGTATCACCACCACCACCACCACCATCGTCACCACACCCGGATCTCATTATCCTCTTGCCCCATCGTAACCACGGTAACCAATTGATATGAACGTCTCTTAATTTTGCGTCAGAGAGAGAGAGAAAGAGAGAGAGAGAGAGTGTGTGTGTGTGTGTGTGTGTGTGTGTGTGTGTGTGTGTGTAATAATGACATTCAAATCATCAAAATATTCCCTGCCTCGCCCTGCAACACACCTCACGGCCATTCGGGCAGCAGACGATTTTCTAACCACTGGGCCACCACCGCCAAGTCAGATATTAAAAAAAACACTGGAACAACCCTTGCTACAGCTACTGCCACACCCACCAAGTTTTATTAACGCCCAGATTTTTTTTTTTTTTTTTTTTGAGAGAGAGAGAGAGAGAGAGAGACTGTAATTAACCTTTTCACTCCGGTAGGTGGTGGCGACCATCATCCACTCACTTGATGTAGTGCTGCCTACTTCTTCCTTAGCCTTTATCATTCTTTTTCTGTGCCTGCCCTCCTCTCTTCCTATTTCTCCCATCTTTCCTGTCACTTCTTATTGCTTTTCTTTCCGTTACAGGTGGCTTTACATTGAGTGACAAGCCAAATGGTTTCCTCTAAGCCAAGAAACCATTGACAACGTTGGGTGGTAACCATACAACCAAACCATACGTGCTCCCTACGTGTCAACAAGTGAGTTGGCGGAGGGTTAGTGCCCCTTCCAGTAAAACAAATAACTCGGAGTCAAATGGCCACCCCTTACGGGATTATGGCGTCTGGCAATAGTTAGATAGATAGATAGACTCCGGAGTGTTCCAAACAATTCCATCAAGTTTAAGGGATAAGTCCTGAAGTAAAGTAATAAAGCTTACCTGTGTATCTAACCTCACCTGCTCAATAACTCTCTCCCTATATAAAAAATAAAACTGCGTCATGGTACTGAAAGGTTTAAGTGGGTAAAACTCAAAGTAGTTGTCCTGCACAACTATCACGAGGTGTACATAGCTCCCCCCACACACACATGACTCATTATGCTTCTAATTATTTACTAAGTCATATAAAACCCTTACTGTCAGGAAACAAATACCATTATGCCAGCTTCCATCATCATTACCACCTCAGTCATCATACCATCATAATCATTATCATCACTATAATCATAATTACACCTATCACCACTACTGATCATTCATCACTATATTCTTCCACTAATACCTGACACTATCATCACACTCAATACCAGCATAATCATCGACATCACACCATCATATCAAACACCACCACAACCAACAGTAACACCATCATCACCATCACCATCATCAAAAGCATCATCAAATCCATCACCATCACCACCACTAACACCATCATTAACATCATCATCATCATAACCATCATCATTATAACCACCATCGCAAAAACCACAACTAAGAGAGTCATTATTAATAGCATCATCATCATCATCATCATCATCACTGTGCCTCCAATTCACAAAAGAAGCTTTGACACAAACCAGCTCCTTTGATGTCTTATGAGAAAAGGGAAAAAGGAGAGGAAATCCCGGCTCTATTTCCTTCCCTTCTGTGTCTTGGGAGTTACGAGGCGGCTTGCATTTCAATTCCTGGTGACGGGGAAGGCTGACATTATTTTGATGGCAACAGAAGAAAACGAAGAAAAAAATAAACAGAAAAAAGAAAGAAGAAAAAGAACTACTGTATACAAACACACCTCATACTAACAATAATAAATACAGTAATAACTACTACGACTAATAATAGTATAATGATGATGATAATGATAACAACGGAAGATGATGATTAGAAGGAGGAGAAGGAAGAACTAAAAAGAGGAGGAACACAAGAAGATGAAAGACGAAGAACAAATGAAGAAAAGGAGGAAAGAAGAGGAGGAATATAACAGGAGAGGAGGAAAATAAGAAGAGGAGGAAAGAAGAGGAGGAAAATAAGAGGAGGAGGAAAATATGAGGAGAAGGAAAGAAAAGGAAAATAAGAAAAGAAGGAAAGAAGAAGAGGAAAGAAGAAAAGGAAAATAAGAAGAGGAGGAAAGAAGAGAAGGAATGAAGACGAGAAAAGAAGTAGGGGGAGACGGAAGAAGAAAAAGACGAAGATTATGATGATGATGACGATGATGATGATGATGATGATGATGATGACGATGATGATGATGATGATGATGATGATGATGATGACCGTGATGATTAGCAACAATAACAACAGTACCAACAACAACAATACCAACACCACCACCACCACCACCACCACCACCAACAACAACAACAACAACAACAACAAAATACCATCACGAACAACAACAACAACAACAACAACAAAATACCATCACGAACAACAGCAGCAACAACAACAACATGACGAAGGAAAAAAAACTCAAGAAGGGCAAGAACATGAGTGTTGGTGCCGCAGCCGCTGATGACCATGACCACGACTGTCTTTTATTTTCTGCCAGTTTTCTCCTCTAATTTTTTTTTTAATTTCTTTCTCCTCTCTCTAAAAATCCCCCCCCCCCATTTTCTGTCCTCGACTAAACTCCTCTCTCTCTCTCTCTCTCTCTCTCTCTCTCTCTCTCTCCCCTCGGGCTGTAGTCTAACAGCATAGCTGGCTCTGTAACACCTTTACATGAAATTTTTATGCATAATACACCTTTATGTACAGTATTCTGTTTTGTTATGCATTTCAATAGTTCATTCACTTTAACCCGGCAGATTTTTTTGCTTATGCTTGTTTCCCACACATTAGAAATAGGCTGAGACAGTACTACGGGTCTACATCCTTTCCACAGCACCTTTTCATGACCAGCACCATATTCTAATGTGAATCTCTTCTTACAGTTCGACGTTCAAGATGACGAGGTGGCAAAATTTAAGCATAGTTACAAAAAACACAGTACATAATATCAACACAGTCTACTTCAGTGATGTACAGGAGGATAATATAAAGCATTAAGCAAAATAAATCGCCCAGAAAGAGGCATTACGAATTCCGTGAAGCGACTATGGTTCTTTTACCGTAACTTGGCCCAGATTTGTGTCCGTTTGTAGCTTAGTTCACGTAGCTCGGTGGCGGAAATAGACACTGCTACGTCTCTATATCCTTTCCACAGCATTTCTTCGTGATTCTTGTGTTAATCTATCGTTACAACTCATCACTGGAAGTGGAGAGATGGCAAGTTTAGGCAATTTATGGCAATACAATTAACAATGTACTGTAATTGTAACATACTAGGAAACTGAGAGAGAGAGAGAGAGAGAGAGAGAGAGAGAGAGAGAGAGAGAGAGAGGAGGGGGGGGGTGCTATCTTTAAAGGCCAGATGGTGTCGTGCAGGTTACGGGCAGCTAAATAATTCCCGATGGCTTAAAAGGTGGGTAGGGTGAGGCCATCGAGAGGGTTATTTAACCCTCGCCATACATTGCATGACTGGTGGTGAATGTATGATGGAGGTGCAGGCAGGGCAGGACAAAGGTTTTATCCAACACAACTTATTCATGCATCGTGTGTCCTGGTCTGCCAGAGGGATGCGAGTATTTTGTCAGGAGTAACTTTTTCTTTACACGCTCTCTCTCTCTCTCTCTCTCTCTCTCTCTCTCTCTCTCTCTCTCTCTCTCTCTCTCTCTCTCATGCACTTCGAGTCGTGGCCTGTGAATGGAAGGGTCAGTATTTTGATCAATGTACTTTTTTCCTTACCTTCTCTCTCTCTCTCTCTCTCAATTTCGGGGAAAAAAGTTCTACGTTACAAACTATTATGAGATGGCAAGCTGAACTACTGAATTTTGTTTGCATAACTAGACATACGAATTGAACTTTAAGCTTACCTGTACCCATGACCTTTGTGTGACTGCTCTCCAAATCTAACCCCTTCTTTTCTGCATTACCTTCAAGCTTAAATCCCATAAAACCTTTTTAAGTTGATATTGCTAGTTGATACTGCGTTTGACCTACCCCTGTGACCTTGACCTTTATCCTATTGTTCTAAAAAATAATGGATCAACCTCTTGGCTATCTATCACTCACTCTACCAAACTGGATGACATAAGAAGAAAACTATTTGAGTTATTTTGTTCTCTCTCTCTCTCTCTCTCTCTCTGACACACACACACACACAACTCTTTTGTTCATAATTAATCGTATGTACCAATAATACCGGTATAAGTATACTAATTCAAAAAAATTTTCTTTTCAGGTTACACTATGATAGTCTCTATTCTCCTTTCGCACTTTCCTGTAAAATGTCCACGCCAGTTTTTCTATACGGCGTGGTGTTCTTTCTGACTTTTTCCTGCCGGCTTCGGCTGGAGGGTTTGGAGGGCGGGGGAGAGCCTTCTTCTTTGCTATCCTTATCTCATTCTAGTAGTTCAGTTACCCTTCTAGGAGCTGCCTAGCATGGGCCAACCGGCCTACTGCAGTTATCCTCTCTTCTTATGTTCTTATAAGTTTCTCAGTGCAAGACATACTGAAATACCAAAACTGAATATCTTAATTAGCGTATTATGAAATTAAAACTGTTCTAATGGAGGAATTACACCCAGATACTTCTATTCTATTTCTGCCAGGATACAATAGTTTGTGTGTGTGTGTGTGTGTGTGTGTGTGTGTGTGTGTGTGTGTGTGTGTGTGTGTGTGTGTGTGTGTGTGTGTGTGTGTGTGTGTGTAGGAGGCTAGGCACACATTTGACAGTCCGTTCCCTGAGGTCCAGCAGTCCTCCTATGTGCCACACACCTTCACATGTTGCCACTTTAGCTCTCGTGCCCACCGTCCATACTGAATACGTGTTATTGGTGCCTCATACATGGATGGTGTGGTTGTATTAGTAGGGATGTTTTATGTAATATTACTAGGTCCTGTGAAAGAATAAGTTTACTTTCTTTTTAGCGTAATTCAAACCATTACTGTTCCCTACCCCAGCCAGGGATCGAACTAGTGTCGTTTTGGACAGCAAATCACTTCTTTAACTACCGTATTCAATCACCACGTCCTCCTTACCTAACCTGGACCTAGTAAGGTAACATAACTTGGAAAATATTACACTCACCGTCAAAACTGTTATTCAATATGTTTTTCTTTATCTTCCACTATACCAATGTTTCTTAAAGTGTGGTCCGCGGACCCCCAGGGGTCCGTGCAACGTTCCAAGGGGTCCGCAGGCAATTCTGAGTATCAGATAAAACATATGTAAAACGAATAATGTTATGACAGTTATGTGAAGTAAAATTGTACAGTTATGTTCAAGTTAAGCCATTAATAAATAATTCAGTAACAACTTTAGTATATTATAGCCTACAAACACCTGTAAACTCAAGAGGTAGGGTAGGAGGGAAATCTACTCATAATTAAGGGTCCGCCACATGATTAGTTTTAATTATTAGTTTTAATAAAAGGGGTCCGCTGCACAAGAAAGTTTAAGAACCACTGCACTACACTATTCACGGTGCTGTGAAATACTGACCTGTACCACAACGTAAGCTAATCCAGAAAATGCAGAGTGGCCAACAGCATGAATTCACTTCACAAATATGTCCTCCTCCAACCTCGTCTACTATAACCTTGCCTAACCGAACCGAACCGAACCAAACTAAACCTAACCTAGCCCAGCCTCACCTAGCCTACCGTGGAAAATACAAGCTGAGCAACAGAATATACTTGGTAAATGTGAATGCTTCTCTGACCCGATGCCGTCTGCACTCAAGCCTACGTGATTGGCAACGTATAATTGGCTACGGCGTTGTTGGCTGAGAGAGAGAGAGAGAGAGAGAGAGAGAGAGAGAGAGAGAGAGAGAGAGAGAGAGAGAGAGAGAGAGAGTGTGTGTGTGTGTGTGTGTGTGTGTGTGTGTGTGTGTGTGTGTGTGTGTGCCAGGTAAGGTGAGGTGAACTGGGCAGGGTGCCACTGGGTTGCCTCAGTCGTGTTTGCTGGCACTCCTTTGGTCTAGCACTGACAGCAGGTTACAGTATTGATATTGACTCAATTTTACCCTCTCAGGCTCGGAACAACTCTAGTATCATATTTCAGCCAACGCACGACGACTTTATTCACTTCACCCGTATCTGCTGCCACTCTAGTTTGGTGCTGAGAGGACATGAACTGCACTGCCACGTTATAATAAACCTACTGACTCTCTCTCTCTCTCTCTCTGCACTGTACCCAGCATAACCAGGGCTGCACCCCTTCAACAACTTGGTAGTCATAGGGCATCATGTGGTAGTCACAGGGAATCCAATGTATACAAGCAGCATCGTCCATCACAGTGTTGTGTGGATGGTCTGGCCTGTGAGCTGGAACCAACAATTTACACTGAGGCAATGGACAGGTGGTTCTTTTTACTGGTAATGTATTGATTGTTGTCCTGTACTGGTTATCGATACCTTCCACTGAATGTGTTAGAAGACTGAATGACGACGACGACGACGACGACGATGATGATGATGATGATGATGATATGATGATGATGATGATGATGATGATGATGATGATGAGGAGGAGGAGGAGAACAACCTCGCCACACACGCAACTATATGGCAGGTGCCCCTTTTAGTTCAATGACGTCTGCCATATAAATTATTCTCTTTCACTTCGGTCCTAGGAAGTCAGAATTTATATTACTCTTGCTGCTACCAGACGACTTCTTAACAGTAACTGAGCATCCTAGGAGGGATTAGTGTAGGGGTTAATGACGACTGTATCTAACCCCACCAGCTCGAGTAGTTTCCCCTGAGCTGAATAATAACGTCTTGAGACAGCATGAATAAAATCACAAAAGACTGCATCTTACCCCTACAGTTGTAAGTCTCTCCTAAGATGAATTAAATTAATACAACAGTCTGGATATAACAAGAAAATAAACCGCCATACTGAAGAGGTTAACCCATTTTCTTGGATGACGTGGTTCTGATTTGCTGCTGCTATCGCCAGGGTGTTTTGTTCAGCGGTGGCTCAATCGGTAGAGAGGTGGCCTGCAGTCCTACCGGACCCAGATTCAAATCCCCGCTGGGGCAGAGAACAGTTTAAGGATTTGAATTTCATGAAATCAGACTTTACTGATCTACCAGAAGAACCGCCGACATGTCGTAAAAATACCCTCGCAAATACCAATACACCAGTCCTGTATGAGACAGCCCTAGCATGTATTCAGTATGGACGGTGGGTGTTAGCGCCGAAGTGGTAACATGTAGAGAGATGTATGGTATGTAGGAGGACTACTGGGCCTTGAGAACAGGTTGTGAAGCCTATGCCCTGAGTCGGACACACACACACACACACACACACACACACACACACACACACACACACACACACACACACACACACACACACACACACACACAAAACGAAAAAAAAAAAAGCTACGTAACACACGTGGCAAGAATATCAACTGACTGGTCCACTGGCGTCACACACACACACACACACACACACACACACAAAAAACGCTTCCACCTTCTCTCCTTTCCTTTCCCTGTCTCTCAAACATATGGTACACACTAACTCACTCATATTCTAATTCTCCTCTTTCTGCTGTTTATCTCCTCTCTCTCTCTCTCTCTCTCTCTCTCTCTCTCTCTCTCTCTCTCTCTCTCTCTCTCTCTCTCTCTCTCTCTCATCACCTTCCTCCCCCACTCTCTCCCCCCGATTCCCCCTCCTCTGACTTTCTCCCTTCCACCTTCCCTTTACCATTCCTCTCCTCCTTTTCCTCCTCCCCCACCCCCTTTCTCCTAATCCTCCTTCGTCCCATTCCACCCTCTCATCTTTTCCTTTCCACTCCTCCTCCTCCCCCCACCCTCCCTCCCCCCACCCCCACACCGCGTACTGATATAATCCAAACACAAAATATGATATTGCACACCATTTGTCAGAGGCCAACAGCCAGGGCTTTATACACCCATCACCACTACACCTTACATTTTACTAATTCCTCACCCCACCACTGATGTAGTGCTACATTCAGGTAACTCTACACTAAGTGATAAACCAACAGTTATACGTAGCCCAGAAAAGAATTTAGTACGTTGTGTGGTAACCATATAAGTACATGTACGCCTGGTGGTATAATAGGTAAACTTAAGGCACTCCAACCTAGTGAGAATACGAGGGATGGTTAAAGTGTATTGGCCACAGGGGTTTTTACTCTCGCCTTAAAATGCCTAGCCCCGGACCCCTATGCTTCTGATGAGGCAATAAAATGAGTGGATGGATGATGGATGGATGAATTAATGTATTTTCTAAACACCCAACGTTCTGACAACAAGTGTAGGTTTACCAACTTGGGTAAAAATAGTGTTAACCACTCACTGTCTTGTACAGCGGTAAGTGACTTTACCCCAGTGTGTTCGTAGCTACACAGGAAACAGGGACCTGGATGGTAAAATGGACTGTTGTGTGTCGTACCCTGGGTAAATACTGAGGTCTTCCCCGTTGTCCGTTTGAGCCAGCAGTACAATTAAGGACCTGGATGTAAATACAGTATAATGGTTGGGCGTGGCAGTGTGAGGGAAGACTGGCGCTTGGCAAAAAGTGAGTCTGTGCAGCAATGACCCTCGTGTAGTCGATAGGCATCGGCCTTTGCGCTTTTTTGTCAAAACAAACGAATATGTAGGAGACACAAATGTAGGTGAGATAAATACTTGACGGAAGAGATACAGATGGAGATGAGGAGAGGACAGAACACATTTAATAAATGACGGATGGATGGGGTGGAAGACTGGGAAGAACTGAGGACAGTATATACACAATACTCGTACAGACAGACAACAATATACAGACATATACAGACATGGACAGGACACTGTCAGACAGAAATTACAAATGACAGAGACAGACAGCTAGTGTAACGATAGTGAGAGAGAGAGAGAGAGAGAGAGAGAGAGAGAGAGAGAGAGAGAGACTCACTTGTCTATGTAGATGTTTACGTTGTTTCTGCCAACCCTCCTACAGCAACATACCTGTGGAAACAAAGAACATTATTAAGACAGAGCTGGTGGTACGCTAACACAAGATGCTGTGTGTGTGTGTGTGTGTGTGTGTGTGTGTGTGTGTGTGTGTGTGTGTGTGTGTGTGTGTGTGTGTGTGTGTGAAATCACCTGTTACTACAACATTCACTCAAGCACATTCAACTATCAAAAAAAAAAAAAAGATCATCGATAACAGACCACAACGATTTTCAGTAAACGCTTCTCTGACATTCTGGCTGTGATACCGTCTACAGGATCATCATAAATAATTTCGTAACACAGCGGTTACCCCTTCTGCCCGAGGACGTCACCTATACTTTGTTCTTGGTATCTCTACAGGGCTTCATACTGTTCAAGAGAGATTTTTCGAACTGGGCGGTTTAGACACAGCCTCCCCTCTTAAGTACGACACGTCATCCTGTGGCAGAATAAACTCGTGTGGAGGTAGTAAGAATAAACTGATAAAATATGCCAGCGAACTCCAGGGTTTGACACTGCCTACCATGTTAACACTCATGGTGCCGTCTTCTCTCATGCGGTATTACATTCCAGCTGCCGCAACACGATTTTATTTATCTAAGTGAATCTAATGAGTCTCAGTGTCAATATTGGTACAAGAATCCCTCTCGTGCTTGGTACAACTCTAGTATTCTATTCCAGTTAACGCCAGATTGTTATATTCAACTGTCATGTGCTTTCTAAGCCCACGAGACTATCAACTCCCGAAACGGGTGAAGTATTGAGAAAAGTTTTTACTAAATGAGAGTTGTGCAGAGAACAGATGTTGGGTGCACGGATTAATGGGGTGCTTCTGAAAAGCCTAGTATTCCGGTAGATGTCACCACCATTGGGACAAACACATCCCCGCTCTGTTTAAAAAGCATATTTTTCTTTGTTAAATATCTACACTGTTGTGTGAAACTGTGAATCAAAGTAATGTCATATACCGTAATATAAATAATACAAATAGAACACGTATATATTACGTGGTGTGAATTGTTTATATTTATCATAAACGGAAATTAAAATATAATTGATGGCATGTGATGGCAACCCGCCACTTCAGTGGTCCTATATTATTTAATTTCTGCTACATTTAGTGCAAGTTAGGTTCTTAATTCACAGTTTATTATCGTATTTGTACTATAATTCCAGTGCTGTGTACGATGTACTATAATAACATCTGAAAGTACTATAATTTTTATTTCATTAAAAAAAAAAAACATTAATTTTGAAATACAACTGTTTGAGCCCTGCTTGAGTGGCCTGGGTTTAAGCCCGAGCCCGAGGATGAGTCATTATGAGCTTCTCAGCTGAGTGATACTGACCTGCCAAGGTGAGAAGTAAGGTGGGGGGAGGGGAGAGACAGGTGGACATGAGAGGGAAAGAGGTCGGTGGGGTGGGGGGATATGCCTTTGCGTCGGAGGAGAGAGATGCTGGTGGTCAGGGGAGGAGGGAGAGGAGGACTCAGGGATGGTGAGACCATGAGAGCCACTGGGGTCGGGGGATTAAGCTCTGTCGAACAGTCTAGCTTTGCCGGACAACGAGCCAATAGGAATGAAGTAAGGATATAAACCAGCATGAAGCTAGCTTCTCATTGGTTAGGGTCACCTTACTGAAAAGAAACAGAAAACTGGGGTCATGAGGCGGGGTCGTGACCTCATAAGTGATGTGGTAGATCTTCTGACAGTCAGCTTTTGCTGAAGCTAGACCAATAAAAAAGAAGATACCGACATAAGAACATTTATAGAGAGTTTTCATTGGCTACACACATTGCTAAATTCTCAATTCAGAAATAGCGCACGTTAATGAACCACAGCCAAGAAATCATACGGTATTACGCTAAGGTAATACATTTTTTTTTTCACTATGTGGAGATAAATTATAATGATATTTAAGCACTAAATGGCAGAAATGTGCTTAATTTTTTTTTAAATAAATGGTTGTACGATAATCTTAGGGAGAATACTATAATTTTGGCCACGCTGTACGATAACCTCGGATCCGAGAATTTCCAGCCGCCCAGGCCCAGGTCAGGTGATCTGTGATCAGGTCAGTGTTTCTCTTGAGCGGTTAAGAGAAGGTTGTCCCGGTCAGTACTACTCCCTCACTAATGGAGACTCCCAGAAAAATCTTTCATACGCTCCTCATTCTCGGGGATGAATTATTGTCTCTCCAAAGTGACGAACATTTTCAGTGTTCACTGGTACAGGGCATGCTGTTACTAACCGAGTTGTACTGGACCCAGCCACGTGATATGATGTTTGAAAAGCTGTTTCTTGCCAGTCTTGCGTTGGAGGGGTTAGCACGTCGCGACGTGAGTGTGACGGGGGAGTGGCAACTGACGGTCAAGACAGTGTTGATGCTGGTGAAGCCGTGGCAGCCCAACATGCCACAAAGCACACTGCACAAGGCACACCCGGCCATAACAGGCTGGATAATTAAAGTCTTCGCCAATCCTCATTTATGTCCTGACCCTCACCTTCGACTGGAAATGCTTTTCTTTATTCAGATTTGGGGACACGTTGATAAAAAGGATGTTGAGCTGGGAAGCATGACTGCCTCTGGACTGATGCAACTGACTCGCTACCTGGATGCAGAACGTTTGGTGGAGCAACTTTCAGAGCCAAGTCTGGGGCAGCCTTTGGTTCGTGTGCTTAGGAATCTCAACCGCAATGGTCATCTCAACGGCGTATATTCCAAGGCCATCCTTCAGATCCGTAGTTTGACAGTGAACGTGGAGGCCAAATGGTTGGCCCAAGTTATTGAAAAAGTCAGCAAAGCAGCTACGTTAGTAGAATCAAAAATTGCATCCGGCTGTTTGAGTGCTACTAATTCATTAGTTTCCCTTGAAGTGTTACTGGATCTGGTGCATGAACTGATGATCTTTGGATGCAACATGACAGCATACAACTGTAGCGGCCTGGCAGCGGTGGCTGCAAACGCCATCGCCAACATCACCACCACCATCACGACAACCCTCTTCGACCTGCAGTTAAATCATCCCAACAGCTGTGCCAGGCTCTTAATCAAAATCGATATTGTATTACAAGCCATTGTGATGTCCAGGGACAGACCTTCGGTGTGTTCAGCACTGTTCCATGGTCATGGACACTCCCTAGCGCTGCTGCAACAACACTCGTCCGCCCTGGGGCGGCCGCTGCAACACCTGCCACAGCCCACGGCTGAGGATGAGCACAGAAAGGACTATCCCAAGCAGTTTGTGGACACCCTGACGCAGGCCGTGATGGAGAGGCCGGTGCTGCTGGTAGCCTGTGGGCAGACCGTGGACGAGGCCACACTGCTGAGGTTGTTGCTGACTTCCTGCCAGTGTCCCTTCACCCGCACCCCGCTCACCAAGGACTCCTTCACACGCCTGCCCAGCCTCCAGCATCAGATACAGGCCTGGAGGGCGCCGCCACCTACACCAGGTAAGTCGTAGTCTTGGATCAACTTCACCTTCACTGTGTGTCATCACATTACTTATTCACTACTTCCGTAATTTACCTTTTACTCACTCATATACAGTCATCCATGTTCACTGTTTGAATATTCCAGATGACACTGTAGCTGTCAAGCAATTATAACGTACTGAATGACAATATCAACTAGGTGCCATGTATGTCACCTTTTCATTGTTGTATTCATAACTTAGCACCAAATGAGGCCTAGACATGCCTCTCTCATGCACACGTAAACACACTTTGTTTAATGATCGTATTGCCTGGGAATATTTTGGTTATTCTCATCTTCTGGACGTCCATCAGTCCATCTATACACACACACACACACACACACACACACCATTCCTCCTTGTTCAACAGACCCTACTACCATCACCTCATCCTTCCCATTAAGCACTGCAATAATGAACACATCAAGTGAGGATAATTACTATACGCAAAACTCATTTCCTTCGACACAAATCAATACACTTTCTGTTCAGATTCTTGTGAGTGGCGGGAACAAGAGCGTGAGATCTGAGACGAAGGAACGGTGAGCGATTTATTTTGCATATTACACTTTAACATTCTCTTATATATTGTTTGTGTGGCTTTATTATCAACAGGGTTTGCATCAACGGCATATAACAGGGCAGTAACGTGTAATGTGCAAAATAAATCGCTAGGAAAGAGGTGCTAAGGAACCTCCCATACAACTTAGAATACGTCTTCAAAACCTACCTGGCGGCGACCTGACAGTGTTACCACCTGAGCGGGAGTATGTGGCACCAAGATACTTCACAGAATTAAATACACAACTTCAGAGCAATACACATAACTGTACTGTTTGTTACGCCAAGAAATAAAGAATGTTTCATCTTTATATTTTACTTAATAATGTTTCATCTTTATATTTTACTTAAGAATGTTTCCTCTTTATATTTTACTTAATAATGTTTCATCTTTATATTTTACTTAATAATGTTTCATCTTTATATTTTACTTAAGAATGTTTCCTCTTTATATTTTACTTAAGAATGTTTCCTCTTTATATTTTACTTAATAATGTTTCATCTTTATATTTTACTTAATAATGTTTCATCTTTATATTTTACTTAATAATGTTTCATCTTTATATTTTACTTAATAATGTTTCATCTTTATATTTTACTTAAGAATGTTTCATCTTTATATTTTACTTAAGAATGTTTCATCTTTATATTTTACTTTCTCTAAACCATCCACTTAGTATAACCAAAAGACGTCTAAGAAACGTACCCTGTCCTTTCTCTCCCATCCTTATGTATTTTGAAACAGTTGAAAGATGTGAACATAGTCTCTCTCTCTCTCTCTCTCTCTCTCTCTCTCTCATGTACAAAACCTTACAAATCAGCCTATACACTATGGTCCTATACTCGTTCCAAGCTGGTTTGAAGGTAAGTGCTCCGCCTCTGGGATTTGACGTCAAAATCGCTCCACCTACAGTCCACTATGATTGGCGGCTGGTGGGGTGACAGGCACGTACACACACGCTCACGGACACACACACACACACACACACACACACACACACACACACACACACACACACATTTCAGACTGAATCAAATCGTGTCTTGCCCTGACTCAATGCTCTCACCCTTTTACATATACTCTGTACAATATCCACGATAAACAATATAATCTCTCTCTCTCTCTCTCTCGATAGGGTTATCAACTCTATGAAGTAGGTAATATACTGATTTGCAGCATGGACCTTGATAGTCATTTTCACTGTCCTTTCTCTCCAACATTCTCTCTCTCTCACCAAACCTCACCCAAGGTCACCCGGTGGCCATGCCTCGCCTCCCCTGACCTTTCCTCCCTCCCTGCTTGTGTCGGGTCACCGTATAAAGGTAGCACGAGGGATTTGTCTCATTTTGCACTAAGACTCCTGCATAATAAAATAATTGAATTAATATAACAAAATTCATACATTAAAAATCGCATTTACTCTCTCTCTCTCTCTCTCATTCGAGTCAACTGAGGTCACAAGACACGCCCTGCATCATCCGCTGCTGCCGTATCCTTTATTTTCATCATATATTAAATGTAAATACCCTCAATAAACTCTTCACTGGAATAATTTTCTAAATGAAATTGTATTGGCTGTGTCTGTCTTCAGTGGGAAAATTGGAAAACAACTCAATACAGAAGTCGTTTAATCAGATAAAGGAGAAAAATATATATAAGCATCACATAAAGCTCTAGAGCGAAAAAAGGAAACATAAGAGGGATACTGATAAAGGATTTGATGTAGAGATAAGTTTCATTATACATAAGGAGGAGGAAAGTTAAAATGAACGGCAGCCAAGAGGCCCACACTGCGCTCACGTCCCAGGGGATTTTCATGGAGGGCTGATGGGAATCACAGGTCGGAAGATTCACCTGTCCATACTTGCCACTCCTAAACCCCTTTCTTCCCTCCGTTGCTCTCTCTCTCTCTCTCTCTCTCTCTCTCGAAACACACCACAACTAAATGTAACCAAAAACGTACATACATTCTTATATATATATATAAAGAGAGAGAGAATGGAGAAATGAATTCCCCGAGCTAGGCAACTAAGGCCATATAGCCCCGCTGGGGTTACAGGAGGACGCTACCCCTCCCGGCAACGGTAGCCCGGGCGAGGCTCGAACTTGCGACCTCCCGATCACAAGTTCAGCGCGCTACCACTGTGCTACCGCGCCTCCCAAAGAGACAGAGAGAGAGAGAGAGAGAGGTACGCTACGTTTACAAGACGATGAAAGGGGCGAAAAGCTGAGGGAAAATAAAAATAGGGCGATAGAACAGTGGAAGTGACGGGATTGTATATACCGGTAATGACTTTATTGACGTGGTACAAAGTGTACGAGTTCTGGAGTATGATAGAGAGTGGCACACACACACACACACACACACACACACACACACACACACACACACACACACACACACACACACACACACACACACACACACGCACACACACCAGAATACTGAATATTGTCCCTTGAGAATTAGCCTCCCTCCTCAGGTCACACACACTCTTGGCTGCCTTTCATTGTAACTTCCTTCTTCCTTACGTATTATGAAACTTATCCCTACATCAAATCCTTAATCAATACCCCTCTTATGTTCCTTTTTTCGCTCGCTCGCTCGAGATAGATAGAGAGAGAGAGAGAGAGTAAGAGAAATTTATTATATCGTGGATATTATACAGAGCATATATAAGAGGGTGAGAGCATTGGGTCAGGGCAAGACGTGATCAAATTCAGTCTGAAGTGTGTGTGTGTGTGTGTGTGTGTGTGTGTGTGTGTGTGTGTGTGTGTGTGTGTGTGTGTGTGTGTGTGTACGTGCCTATCACCCCACCAGCCAATCATAGTGGACTGTAGGTGGAGCGACTTTGACGTCAAATCCCAGAGGCGGAGCACTTACCTTCAAACCAGCTTGGAACGAGTATACCAATTTATCCAGATCGTTTTGGCGTTGTCCCTCACGGGAGTTCCCTTTTGAGCGACTCTGCCAAATCTGTACCAAAACACACCTCTCTGTCTCATGTCAGCTATTAACTACTTCTAAATGAATTTTATTTACAATATATATGTATAAAATACTCTATTATGGCTATATAGTGTAAGAAAATGCCTATTGTTTTTAATAATAATAATGACTTTATAAATACCTCAACACTTGGCACCGTTGTCGCGCTTGTAGGTGAGTCAGTGAGGGTAGGTCAGGTGTCAATCCGCAGGTCACTTTCTCTGACCGCCATTAAAAGATAAGCTCCTACCCCTACTACTCGCCCTCGTCTGCTCCACAGTCGAGAAAAAGAACTTATTTACAGCGTAAATAAGTATTTTTTAGAAGAGAAGGCAAACAGGGGACCTATAATTGATCCCTCAAAAGCTGTTGCTCGAACAGCAAAGGCCACCAACGTGAGTGAAGTAACAGTCAGACGAATTTGCTCTTCCTTCAATCAAGCCTGCATTACACAAAAGTCACCAGAACAAACTAAAATAATTCATAAAACCGTATAGACTTTTTATAGAAATAAATCACCATAAACTGTAGATTTTATATGCAGAGAGAGAGAGAGAGAGAGAGAGAGAGAGAGAGAGAGACAGACAGACGAAGTCAGGAGGCTTTTCCTCAAATTCTAATAATTCATAAAACCGTATAGACTTTTTATAGAAATAAATCTCCATAACATGTTGATTTTATATGCAGAGAGAGAGGGAGAGAGAGAGAGAGAGAGAGCTGGGAGTGAGGGTTGTGGCACGTCGCACGTAGGGGAAGTCCCGTGAGGGACAACGCCTAAACGATCTGGATAAATTGAAAGGACCATAAGGAGGGCTAAGAGGAGAAAATTTTAAGAAGGATTAAGAAGGTGCGACGATGGGAAATGCCACTCATGGGCCTAACCAACTCCTCTCTCTCTCTCTCTCTCTCTCTCTCTCTCTCTCTCTCTCTCTCTCTCTCTCTCAAATGTAGCCATGTGAATTAATCAAAGACACAGTCATACTTAACAGACTTAATCCTACGACATTCCTCAGTTGTGCTTATCGTACGGTATATAATTCACTTTTAGCCATAAATTTCTACGTAAAGAATTATGTTTTATGTACGTAATATTTTTTATTCTATATTTAACTAGAAATAAATCCATCCATCCACCCATCTTCCAATCCTACGTTGCCCCATGTGGAGCGTAGGAGCCCGGGGCTAGGCAGGTTGGTCCTGACATTTAAGATGAGAGTGACCAGCCTCACCCATCCCTGAGTGGCATTACGTGAACAATAAACCCCAACCATACCTTGGATATAAACCTTCACCGGCTCAATCCGAGCGCCGTAATTACCCACTTAACCACCAGGCGCCATAATTTGGTCATATGGTTACCACCCAGCGTAGCAAATGGTTTCCTGGTGTACAGGAAACCATTTGGCTTCCACCTCCTTCACTTTGCTCCTCCCTGAAGATGTGACTACATGAAAGCACTCGGGATATTTCGCGTTTCCTTTTTCTAGGTGGATATCAGCATATATACTGTAAAGATAGATAGACAGATAGATAGATAGACAGATATGGATACATAGATAGATTTAACTGAGAGAGAGAATGTGTGTGTGTGTGTGTGTGTGTGTGTGTGTGTGTGTGTGTGTGTGTGTTTGTCTATCAGATCTGCCTATACTCAGGTGCCTTAATCCCGTAAGGTGTGGCCATAAGCATTACCTCTTCCATGTCGCATTGTTTTCTCCCTCTCTCCGCCCTTTCTCTATCTACCTGTCTCCCTCTCTCTCCCTTTCTTCTCTTTCTGTATCTCTCCCTTTCCCCTTCTCCCTCCCTCTCTCTCTCTCTCTCCACCATCCCACCTCACCTCACCCATCCCACCTCACTCCACATCCAGGCCGCTTTGTCTCTGCGACTGTATGCTTTGATTTTGGCTTTGGGTGTTTCCTGTATGTCATATCTAAGGCTTCACTGTTTATATACTTTTAGCAAACATTTCTTATTGTAAACATCAATATTTACACCTATATTTAGTGTAATCTTGTGTCCAGTTCACTTTATAGACGCCCATAAACTGTTGAAGACAATATATAAAACTTTCCAGCAATGGTCATCAGATTGGTGACAGCAGCAGAAGGTGAGGGGCTGATTTCAGGAGTTTTGTGGCGGCCATTTTAGCAAGCCTTTTTTATTCTCATTAAATTTAATTCATTATCAGAAAGAGTGCACAGCATTTTGTGGATTCTGGTGAGACAAGATACATTCCAGATGATGACTGGACTAATTCCAGGCAGTACTACGCGCTACCTAAAGAAATAGTAGGGAAAAATGCCAGCGCTGCCACATGTCTCCATTCTACTGAGCTCAGCTGACCAGCTAGACACGAGGCATGGAAAGCCTTTTCCTCACTCCACCCTAGGGCAGGCGCTTCCCCGACACTTCTCCCTGTTACCGCTATACTCACTGTATAATATTGTATTTTTCTTTCGGTAGAGTTACGTTTTGCAGCTAATAACTATGTCAGGATAATATATTGAAAAATATATAGATATATAACTGTGTGTGTGTGTGTGTGTGTGTGTGTGTGTGTGTGTGTGTGTGTGTGTGTGTGTGTGTGAACAAAATTAAAGAGCACAGCTACAGTAGGCTGGATGGTGCATGTGTGACTAGGTCTGAATAATAAGACAAGGATAACATAACAGGGTGGTTCGGGGTGGGTGAAGGGGAGGGTGGGGGTGTATAGCTAGAGGTGGTGAAATATGGGATATTGCTATCGTGATCGGAACTGAAAAGGTGTTACTAACCGTCAGCTGTACAACATTAAAACTGACAATACTGCAACAGACGGGCTGACTCATGCCAGGCAGATTCTGCAGTAAACAAGAGTAAGACAAGGATAGTAAAGCAGACTCTCCAGATATCGCATATACACTCCAATCTGGCTACTGCCAGACGATTGGATTATGCCCAGGTATGTTTGTAGCCAGCCAGAGCTATATATTGAATGTTCCTTGTTGCAAGGACACAAGAGAGAGAGCAGTGGAAATGAGTTATTTGAGAGGAGCATGTGCAGTTACGTGGAGAGACAGACTGACAAAGAAGGAAGTTAAAGGGCGTTGTGGCGTGCATGTGGATGTGATAGAATGCGTTAGGAGAAATACACTGAAGTGGTTTGGCCATGTGGAGAGGATGGAGAGCGAGAGGCTAACAAGGAGAGTGTATGCAAATGCGGTGGAAGGGGGGAGAGGGAGGGGGAGGCCGAGGATGAGATGGATGGATGGAGTAGTGAAGTATAAGACAGAGGGGTGTGTGACCTGGGAGCAGGGCAGTGAAATGGCGCTGGACACAGCGACATGGAGGCGATTTGTTTGTAGTCATCCCTTACGGGATTGAGGCGTCTGGCAAATAGATGGACAGTTAGATTTTCCGCCATAATATGGACACTTCTTCCTTTAAATATTTGTGTCCAAAATCAGGCTACGCGTTATACCACGCAGGTGATGGTGTGAGGCAGGCCTACGGGATGTGGTGACTGGTACCAAAGCCACTAAACAATCAGAAGAAAATCATTTGATGGCCTTACTAATTATTATTTAAGATTTCAATAATGCACACACATGAGTGTGCATTATCATAAACACATAATAAACAACGAAAAAACAAAGCACTCTGTGGGTTAGATATGCACACACGTGCAGCACGGAGCGATTGCATCACGCTAACCGCATCACCAGATGACAACAAAAAACAGCTGCTCACCTACTAGTAAATGCAAGGATCTGGTAGATTAGTACATTCGTGTATTTCCACTTCAAATAAGTTAATGCAAAGTTATTTTCCCTCATAACTGGTGGATGTCGAATATAAATGAGTTAAACAGTAATTTTTTCCATAAATATCACATGTAAAATAAAGAATGCGCAATATATGTGGGAAAATACGACAACTGATCGTATCTGCCACATTTTATGGACGTGACTTAAATACCCAGCTGTGGCCAATTCGTCAAAAGATATCCAGTTCATCATGTATCAAGAAGCAAGGTAAGAATGCGTGGATGAGTGAAGACCCTGTGTGTGGGTAAGTGTAGGGGCCGTGATCTGTACCTGTCAAGTGACATCATACCCTCCTTCCCTCCTCTACCCCCTCCCTCACACCGCCCTATATAACCCCACTAAGTCACACCCCAGCTCAATGTTTCTCCTTAGCGGTTGAGGGAAGGTTGTCCTGGTCGGTACTACTCCCGCACTAATGGAGGCTCCCACAAAAACCTTCACTCTCAGGGATGATTTAATCTCTGCCCAAAGTGACGAACATTTTCATCGTACCCTGGGAACTGGAATACTGATATTATACACGTTGTACAGGACCGAACCACGTGCTATGATGATTAGAAGGCTGTTTCTTGCCAGTGCCGCGTTGGAGGGCTTGGCACGCCGCGACGTGAGTGTAACGGGGCTGTGGCAACAGACGGTGGAGACTGTGTTGATGCTGGTGAAGCCATGGCAGCCCAACATGGCACAAAGCACACTGTTCAACACACACCCGGCCATAACAGGCTGGATAATTAAAGTCTTCGCCAATCCTCATTTATGTCCTGACCCTCACCTTCGACTGGAAATGCTTTTCTTTATTCAGATTTGGGGACACGTTGATAAGAACAACGTTGAGTTGGGAAGCATGACTGTCTCTGGACTGATGCAACTGACTCGCTACCTGGATGCAGAACGTTTGGTGGAGCGACATTCAGAGCCAAGTCTGGGGCAGGCTTTGGTTCGTGTGCTTGAGAATCTCAACCGCAGTGGTCATCTCAACGGCGTATATTCCAAGGCCATCCTTCAGATCAGTAATTTGACAGTGGATGTGGAGGCCAAGTGGTTGGCCCAAATTATTGAAAAAGTCAATGAAGCAGCTACGCTGGTACTATTAAAATCTGCATCCACAAGTATAAGTGTTACTGACGCATCTGCTTCATTTGAAGTGTTACTGGATCTGGTGGATGAACTGATGACCTCTCGATGCAATATGATAACATACAACTACATCGGCCTGGCAGGGGTAGCTGCAAACGTCATCGCCAACATCACCACCACCATCACGAAGGCTCTCCTCGTCTTGCAGTCAAGTTCTCCCATGTGCTGTGACATGATTCTGATCAAAATCGACAATATATTACACGTCATTGTGAGGTTCGGGGGCACAGTGTCGGTGTGTTCAGCGCTGCGCCAGGACCACAGTCACTCTCTGCAGCTGCTGCGACAACACTCGTCCACCCTGGGGTGGCCGCTGCAACACCTGCCGCAGGTCAAGGCTGAGGATAAGCACAGCAAGGAATACCCCGGGCAGTTTGTGGACAGCCTGACGCAGGCCGTGATGGAGAGGCCGGTGCTGCTGGTAGCCTGTGGTCAGACCGTGGACGAGGCCACACTGCTGAGGTTGTTGCTGACTTCCTGCCAGTGTCCCTTCACCCGCACCCCGCTCACCAAGGACTCCTTCACACGCCTGCCCAGCCTCCAGCATCAGATACAGGCCTGGAGGGCGCCGCCACCTACACCAGGTAAGTCGTAGTCTTGGATCAACTTCACCTTCACTGTGTGTCATCACATTACTTATTCATTACTTCCGTAATTTACCTTTTACTCACTCATATACAGTCATCCATGTTCACTGTTTGAATATTCCAGATGACACTGTAGCTGTCAAGCAATTATAACGTACTGAATGACAATATCAACTAGGTGCCATGTATGTCACCTTTTCATTGTTGTATTCATAACTTAGGACCAAATAAGGCCTAGACATGCCTCTCTCATGCACATGTAAACACACTTTGTTTAATGATCGTATTGTCTGGGAATATTTTGGTTATTCTCATCTTCTGGACGTCCATCAGTCCATTTACACACACACACACACACACACACACACACACACACACACACACCATTCCTTCTTGTTCAACAGACCCTACTACCATCACCTCATCCTTCCCATTAAGCACTGCAATAATGAACACATCAAGTGAGGATAATTACTATACGCAAAACTCATTTCCTTCAACACAAATCAATATACTTTCTGTTCAGATTCTTGTGAGTGGCGGGAACAAGAGCGTGAGATTTGAGATGAAGGAACGGTGAGCGATTTATTTTGCATATTACACTTTAACATTCTCTTATATATGTGGCACCAAGATACTTCACAGAATTAAATACACAATTTAAGAGCAATACACATAACTGTACTGTTTGTTACGCCAAGAAACAAAGAATGTCTCACCTTTATATTTCACTTTATACCATCCACTTAGTAAAACCAAAAGACGTCTAAGAAACGTACCCTGTTCTTTCTCTCCCATCCTTATGTATTTTGAAACAGTTGAAAGGTGTGAATATAGTCTCTCCCTCTCTCTCTCTCTCTCTCTCTCTCTCTCTATCATGTACAAAACCTTACAAATAAGCATATACACTATGGTCGTACCAATTTATCCAATCGTTTTGGCGTTGTCCCTCACGGGAGTTCCCCTTCGAGCGACTCTGCCGAATCTGTACCAAAACACACCTCTCTGTCTCATGTCAGCTATTTACTACTTCTAAATGAAATTTATTTACAGTATATATAAATATATATATATATATATATATATATATATATATATATATATATATATATATATATATATATATATTTATTTATATATATATATATATATTTATTTATATATATATATATTTATAGATATATATATATATATATATATATATATATATATATATATATATATATATATATATATATATATACAGTATATATATTTAAAATTCTCTAATATGGCTATATAGTGTAAGAAAATGCCTATTGTTTTTAATAACAACAATGACTTTTTATAAATACCTCAACACTTGGCAACGTTGTCGCGCTTGTAGGTGAGTCAGTGAGGGTAGGTCAGGTGTCAATCCACAGGTCACTTTCTCTGACCGCCATTAAAAGATAAGCTCCTACCCCTACTACTCGCCCTCGTCTGCTCCACAGTCGAGAAAAAGGACTTATTTACAGCGTAAATAAGTATTTTTTAGAAGAGAAGGCAAACAGGGGACCTATAATTGATCCCTCAAAAGCTGTTGCTCGAACAGCAAAGGCCACCAACGTGAGTGAAGTAACAGTCAGACGAATTTGCTCTTCCTTCAATCAAGCCTGCATTACACAAAAGTCACCAGAACAAACTAAAATAATTCATAAAACCGTATAGACTTTTTATAGAAATAAATCACCATAAACTGCAGATTTTATATGCAGAGAGAGAGAGAGAGAGAGAGAGAGAGACAGACAGACAGACAGACAGACAAACAGACGAAGTCAGGAGGCTTTTCCTCAAATTCTAATAATCCATAAAACCGTATAGACTTTTTATAGAAATAAATCTCCATAAAATGTTGATTTTATATGCAGAGAGAGAGGGAGAGAGAGAGAGAGACTGAGTTGGGAGTGAGGGTTAACCCTTGTCTCTAATCCGATAATTGGCAACGTCGCACGTAGGGGAAGTCCCGTGAGGGACAACGCCTAAACGATCTGGATAAATTGAAAGGACCATAAGGAGGGCTAAGAGGAGAAAATTTTAAGAAGGATTAAGAAGGTGCGACGATGGGAAATGCCACTCATGGGCCTAACCAACTCTCTCTCTCTCTCTCTCTCTCTCTCTCTCTCAAATGTAGCCATGTGAATTAATCCAAGACACACTCATACTTAACAGACTTAATCCTACGACATTCCTCAGTTGTGCTTATCGTACGGTATATAATTCACTTTTAGCCATAAAGCTATACTTAAACAATTATGTTTTATGTACGTAATACTATTTATTCTATATTTATTTAACTAGAAATAAATCCATCCATCCACCCATCTTCCAATCCTACGTTGCCCCATGAGGAATGTAGGAGCCCGGGGCTAGGCAGGTTGGTCCTGACATTTAAGATGAGAGTGACCAGCCTCACCCATCCCTGAGTGGCATTACGTGAACAATAAACCCCAACCATACCTTGGATATAAACCTTCACCGGCTCAATCCGAGCGCCGTAATTACCCACTTAACCACCAGGCGCCATAATTTGGTCATATGGTTACCACCCAGCGTAGTAAATGGTTTCCTGGTGTACAGGAAACCATTTGGCTTCCACCTCCTTCACTTTGCTCCTCCCTGAAGATGTGACTACATGAAAGCACTCGGGATATTTCGCGTTTCCTTTTTCTAGGTGGATATCAGCCAGTCAGCTCAGACGTGCTAGAGACCTGTGGTAGTGTTGTGCTAGTGTGCTTTAGTGATCTGTGATAGTGGTTGTGTTAGTGTGTTGTAGTGATCAGCGATAGTGCTGTGCTAGTGATCCGTGAGTGTGTGTGTTGTGGTGACCCATAGTGACCCGTGATAGTGTGTTCTACCTTGTGTGAACTAGTGCGTAATGGCTTCCTCGGCAGAGAGCTGTGTCCCCACTGCAGGTACTGAAAAGGACTACCTTGAATTAAAGGAGGAACTTCTCGAACTGAAGCGGGAGGTACAAATTCTCAGGCAGGAGAAGGCACAGATGAGGGAATTGTTGGAGGAGATGTTGGAGGAGAAAGAGAAAAAGGCTGAAGGTTGGACACTAGTTAACAAGGGTGCAACGAAGTTCACTCTTAAGAAGCAAACGGAAATTAAGACAACTAATACATTCGACACACTACGGGACGAATGTGAAGGGAAGGCAGAGAGGGAAGTAGAGGAGAAGGACGGTGAGAGAACTTCCAGTACAGGTAAGTATAAACAGAACAAGAAAGGTAAGAAAAATGTTGTTGTTGTTGGAGACTCCCAGGTGAGATATCTGAACAGGGCCATGTATACTCCACTCGCTAAACATGTGTGTCTTCCAGGGGGAAGGGTGGCTAATGTGGTAGATAAAATTTCAAATATCGTAAAGGAAAGTGGTGACAAACCCACTGTGTGCCTCAGTGTAGGAGGCAATGATATTAGTAGCCGTAAGAGTGAGGTACTGTGGAAAAGGTACAAGTTGATGTTAGAAAAGGTTAGGGAGAGGGGAGGAACCCCTGTAGTGCTTGGTGTTTTACCAAGGTGGCGGGTTGGAAGGGAATGGTTGAGCAGGGCAAAAGGGTTTAATTGCCGCCTTGAAAGGTATTGCAAAGATAATGCAATACCTTTCATAGACAGCTGGGACCGGTTTTATGGACGAAGTGCCTTGTATAGTTGGGATGGGACTCATCTTAGCAGGCAAGGAGTTACTGTTTTAGCTGGAATGATAGATAGGGAGTTGGAGGGATTTTTTCGAGATTGAGAAGTAGGTGTACAGGAAGATGCAGCAACTACAGTCAGAAATCATTATTACCATGTTTGGATAGATGCATCGATACTTGCAAAATTAAGAACAAAAGTTCAACCAATAGTGTAGATACATCCACTCAGGCACCTCAAATTGAGCAGGCGATGATAGATGATAGAACAAGCGATGATAGAAGGGCGATAAGCGATAGTACAAAAAATTGTTATATTAGTAAAGTAAAGAGTTTCCCAGTTAGTAATAAAATAAATAACAGTAAATGCCAAGGTAAAGGCATAACTACTCGTAATAATCTGAAAGTGTACTACACAAACAGCCGGAGTTTACGTAATAAAATGGATGAACTGAGGGCTTTAATTTGTACAGAGAAAATAGACATTGCCGTTATTAGTGAAACTTGGATGAATACAGACACTCGAGAATTTTTAGCAGAATATCAGATAAAAGGCTATAATATTTTTGTGTCAAACCGTCAGGGAAGAAAGTGGGGAGGGGTAGCTATTTATGTAAAGGATTCATTAAACTGTTACAATAAAGCAGACATTAAAGTAAATAGGGACACAGAAAGTGTCTGGGTTGAAATTAGTAACAATAGGGAGAAATTAGTCTTAGGAGCAATTTACAGATCTCCAAAATTAAGTAGAGCTGATAGTAAATACCTCTGGGAGGAAATTAGGAAAGCATCACAGTCCAGCTTAGTAATAATTGTTGGGGACCTTAATCTGCCAAGGATTGATTGGAGAAATCAGACAGGAGATGCAGAGTCAGAGGAATTTCTAGAGGTAGTACAGGATAATTTCCTTTATCAGTATATCAGGGAGCCCACCAGAGGTAATAATATACTAGATTTGGTTTTAGCTAATAAAGAAAATATCATTAGCGATATAGAGGTTGGTGGACGACTTGGTAATAGCGATCATGAAGAAATTAAGTTCAAATTTATTTGGGATGTCTGTTCCACTGAAAATACCTCCACCGTTCCTAATTTTCGTCTAGGAGATTTCGATGGCTTAAGAGCTTATTTTCGAACGGTATTCCACAGGGAGATTAGCTATTTGAGGGAATGTCAGGTTAGTGGGGATCCCCAGGTCATAGGTCAGGTGCAGGAAGCACGTGGGGATGTCCGTCAGGTGTCTGTGAGGGGGGAGGTGGTAGATAGGAATGTAGTCCAGGTGACGGAAATTAACTCAGCTCCAGTACCAAACAGACGTTCGACCAGTGAGAAGTATAACGAGTTAATAAATATAATATACGGAGGCCAAGATAGATATATTCCTTCAAAACCGTTTAGAACTAACAATTCAGAACCAAGATGGTTAAACAACAGATTAAAATCTCTCATAGGCCAAAGGAAAGGAATATATAGAAAAATAAAACTTGGAGAGGAACACTTACGTAACCGGTACACAATTTTAAATAGAGAAGTAAAGAGGGAGATAAGAAAAGCAAAGAGAAGTTATGAAATTAAGGTTGCAAGTGAATCAAAAGTAAACCCCAAGGGTTTTTATCAAATGTACCGAACGAAAAATAAAGATAGGATAGGACCACTCAGAACAGAATCAGGTGACATTACCAGTGAAGATAAAGAAATGTGCTCCATCCTAAATAATTATTTCATATCAGTATTCAACAAGGAAAATCTAAGCCTGGTCCCTCAAGCAGCAAATATTTACCATGAGAATAAGGAAAATATTCTTAGTAAAATAACCATTAGTAAGGAGGACGTATTGAAAGAAATTATCAAGTTAAAACCTCAAAAATCGCCAGGTCCGGACGATATATATGCAAAAATTATAAAAGAAACCAAAGAAGAATTATGTCAGCCACTTTTAACGTTATTTAATGACTCTTTAAGTTCAGGAGAAGTTCCAGAGGCGTGGAAAACCGCAAACGTAGTGCCCATCTTTAAAAAGGGTGATAAATTAGCTGCGTCGAATTATCGTCCGATAAGTCTAACGTCAATAGTAGGAAAAATGTTAGAGTCAATTTTGGCAAATAGGATTAGAGAACACTTAGAAAGATTTAATCTTATAAACGAAGGTTTCAGGCAAGGACGATCCTGCCTCACAAATTTGTTGTCATTCTACTCGGAGGTCTATGAGGCAGTAGATAGCGATAAAGCTTACGATGTTATTTATCTGGACTTTAGTAAAGCTTTTGATAGAGTCCCACACGAAAGGTTAGTTAGAAAGGCTCGAGCACACGGTATAGACGGCGATATCTTAAAATGGATAGAATCCTGGCTGAAAGGACGAAAGCAGAGAGTATTAATAAATGGAACTAAGTCGGACTGGGGATTAGTAACTAGCGGTGTACCACAGGGTTCAGTACTCGGTCCCTTATTATTTATCATATATATAAATGATCTAGACTTAGGAGTCAATAGCAGAATCAGCAAATTTGCCGACGATACAAAAATAGGGCGTATCATTAACTCAACTGACGATTGCCATTACTTACAAAAAGACCTCGATACATTGTCCAAATGGTCTAAAACTTGGCAAATGGAATTTAACGTTGAAAAATGTAAAGTACTTAACGTAGGCAAGACCATTGGAGATACTAAATACAGCTTAGATAACAAAGAAATTAGCAAATCTGAATGCGAGAGAGATCTAGGAGTTATGATTAGTAACGACCTTAAACCTAGGCAACAGTGCATTAATGCGAGAAATAAAGCAAATAGGGTCCTAGGATTTATTTCGAGAAGCGTGAGCAATAGATCATCTAAAGTAATACTGAAACTTTATCTAGCATTAGTAAGGCCACATTTAGACTACGCAGTACAATTTTGGTGTCCTTACTATAGAATGGATATTAATTCGTTAGAAAATGTACAGAGAAGAATGACTAAAATGATACATGACGTCCGGAACCTGTCATATGAAGACAGACTGAAAAGACTAAGTCTGCATTCGCTAGAGAGGCGTAGAGTAAGGGGAGACTTAATTGAGGTTTTTAAGTGGATGAATGGTATAAATAAGGGAGATATTAGCAAGGTACTTAAAGTGAGCATACAGGATAGAACTAGAAATAATGGTTTCAAACTAGAAAAATTCCGTTTCAGAAAGGAAATAGGTAGAAATTGGTTTGGTAATAGAGTAGTAGACGAATGGAATAAGCTACCTATAGTAGCCGCAGCGAGAAATGAACGCTGTGGTGGGGCAGGCGGGATGACCTGGGATTCCCCCACTCTAGCCATATCCACATGTCACCGACCATCGGCCACCGCTGCAGCCCCGCTCCATGATCCTTACCCTGTGTCTCTGGCTTTCTCTTTCTCTCTCGGTTTCTATATAAACTGGTGTATTTCCGAAACTAATTATGAAATTATTATGACTTTTATTCCACACCACCACTGAGGTAAAAATCAAGGAGAGTTTTCTGTATAAAGGTTTCCCCCCCCTCCTAAATGTGGCATATGAGCGGGGGAGTGCGGCCTTGCCGATACCTCCGCCTGACCTATAATTATACACTCGCCAGAACTGACCTGCCCTCAGACAAGGGGGGGGAAACCTTTATACAGAAAACTCTCTTTGATTTTTACCTCAGTGGTGGTGTGGAACAAAAGTCATAATAATTTCATAATTAGTTTCGGAAATACACCAGTTTATATAGAAACCGAGAGAGAAAGAGAAAGCCAGAGACACAGGGTAAGGATCATGGAGCGGGGCTGCAGCGGTGGCCGATGGTCAGTGACATCCTACCTCTATGGTCGGTGACATGTGGATATGGCTACAGTGGGGGAATCCCAGGTCATCCCGCCTGCCCCACCACAGCGTTCATTTCTCGCTGCGGCTACTATAGTAAAGTAGTTGCTGCCTCTTCCATTGAGAGTTTCAAGCATAGGCTAGATAAGCATATGACAAATAAGGGGTGGATATAGAATAAAGAAAATCTTATAACCAATACGAATTCAAAAATAAATTTTCTTTTCAGGTTACACTATGATAGTCTCTATTCTCCTTTCACACTTTCCTGTAAAATGTCCACGCCAGTTTTTCTATACGGCGTGGTGTTCTTTCTGACTTTTTCCTGCCGGCTTCGGCTGGAGGGTTTGGAGGGCGGGGGAGAGCCTTCTTCTTTGCTATCCTTATCTCATTCTAGTAGTTCAGTTACTCTTCTAGGAGCTGCCTAGCATGGGCCAACCGGCCTACTGCAGTTGTCCTCTCTTCTGATGTTCTTATGTTCTAAAGATAGATAGACAGATAGATAGATAGACAGATATGGATACATAGATAGATTTAACTGAGAGAGAGAATGTGTGTGTGTGTGTGTGTGTGTGTGTGTGTGTATTGTCTATCAGATCTGCCTATACTCAGGTGCCTTAATCCCGTAAGGTGTGGCCATAGGCATTACCTCTTCCATGTCGCATAGTTTTCTCCCTCTCTCCCCCCTTTCTCTGTCTACCTGTCTCCCTCCCTCTCTCTCTCTCTCTCTCCACCATCCCAACTCACCTCACCCATCCCACCTCACTCCACATCCAGGCCGCTTTGTCTCTGCGACTGTATGCTTTGATTTTGGCTTTGGGTGTTTCCTGTATGTCATATCTAAGGCTTCACTATTTATATATTTTTAGCAAACATTTCTCATTGTAAACATCAATATTTACACCTATATTTAGTGTAATCTTGTGTCCAGTTCACTTTATAGACGCCCATAAACTGTTGAAGCCAATATATAAAACTTTCCAACAATGGTCATCAGATTGGTGACAGCAGCAGAAGGTGAGGGGCTGATTTCAGGAGTTTTGTGGCGGCCATTTTAGCAAGCCTTTTTTATTCTCATTAAATTTAATTCATTATCAGAAAGAGTGCACAGCATTTTGTGGATTCTGGTGAGACAAGATACATTCCAGATGATGACTGGACTAATTCCAGGCAGTACTACGCGCTACCTAAAGAAATAGTAGGGAAAAATGCCAGCGCTGCCACATGTCTCCATTCTACTGAGCTCAGCTGACCAGCTAGACACGAGGCATGGAAAGCCTTTTCCTCACTCCACCCTAGGGCAGGCGCTTCCCCGACACTTCTCCCTGTTACCGCTATACTCACTGTATAATATTGTATTTTTCTTTCGGTAGAGTTACGTTTTGCAGCTAATAACTATATCAGGATAATATGTTGAAAAATATATAGATATATAACTGTGTGTGTGTGTGTGTGTGTGTGTGTGTGTGTGTGTGTGTGTGTGTGTGTGTGTGTGTGTGTGTGTGTGTGTGAACAAAATTAAAGAGCACAGCTACAGTAGGCTGGATGGTGCATGTATGACTAGATCTGAATAATAAGACAGGGATAACATAACAGGGTGGTTCGGGGTGGGTGAAGGGGAGGGTGGGGGTGTATAGCTAGAGGTGGTGAAATATGGGATATTCCTATCGTGATCGGAACTGAAAAGATGTTACTAACCGTCAGCTGTACAACATTAAAACTGACAATACTGTAACGACGGGCTGACTCATGCCAGGCAGCTTCTGCAGTAAACTAGAGTAAGACAAGGATAGTAAAGCAGACTCTCCAGATATCGCATATACACTGCAATCTGGCTACTGCCAGACGATTGGATTATACCCAGGTATGTTTGTAGCCAGCCAGAGCTATATATTCAATGTTCTTGTTGGAAGGACACAAGTCAAAAGAGAGAGCACTGGAAATGAGTTATCTGAGAGGAGCATGTGCAGTTACGTAGATACATAGACTGACAAATGAGGAAGTGAAAAGGCGTTGTGGTGTGCATGTGGACGTGACAGAAAGCGTAAGGAGAAATACACTGAGGTGGATTGGCCATGTGGAGAGGATGGAGAGCGAGAGGCTAACAAGGAGAGTGTATGGAGGGGGAGGCCGAGGATGAGATAGAGGGATGGAGAAGAGAGGGATATGAGAGAGGGGGGTGTGACATGGGAGCAGGGCAGTGAAATGGCGCTGGACACAGCGACATGGAGGCGATTTGTTTGTATTCATCCCTTACGGGATTGAGGCGTCTGGCAAATAGATGGACAGTTAGATTCTCCGCCCTAATATTCACACTTTTTTCTTCTAATATATGTGTCCAAAATCAGGCTACGCGTTATACCACGCAGGTGATGGTGTGAGGCAGGCCTACGGGATGTGGTGACTGGTACCAAAGCCACTAAACAATCAGAAGAAAATCATTTGATGGCCTTACTAATTGTTATTTAAGATTTCAATAATGCACACATATGAGTGTGCATTATCATAAACACATCATAAACAAAGAACAAACAAAGCACTCTGTGGGTTAGATATGCACACACGTGCAGCACGGAGCGATTGCATCACGCTGACCACATCAGCAGATGACAACAAACAACAGCTGATCGGCTACTAGTGAATGCAAGGATGTGATACAAGATTAGTATATTCATGAATTTCCACTTCAATTAAGTTAATGCAAAATTATCTTCCCTCACAAACTGGTTGATGTTAAACATGATTTAGTAAATTAAACACCAATTTTTTTCATAATTATCATATGCCAAATAATGGGTACCCAATATGGCCTATGTGGGAAAATACGATAGCTGATCATACCTGCCACATTTTATTTTATAGGATTTATTTCGAGAAGCGTGAGCAACAGATCATCTAAAGTAATACTGAAACTTTATCTAGCATTAGTAAGGCCACATTTAGACTACGCAGTACAATTTTGGTGTCCTCTTTTTTTTTTTTTTTTTTTTTTTTTTTTTTTTTTTTATTGCGAGGAAGAAGGAACCAAAGGCCATGAGCCCGCAGTAACAGTTCCCTCCAAGAGAAAAACAAAATACAATATAGAGCCAAATTCAAGATCCGATCATTTTGAGATGCCTGGACACACTGCGTTTGAAAGACTGGAGATCATAGGCAGCAGGAAATACAGACAGAGGGAGACAGTTCCAGAGTTGACCTGTTGCATAAATGAAAGACTGGGAGTAACGGTTAATTCTTGCATTAGAGAGTTGGACAGAAAAAGGATGAGAGTCTGCTGCCAGACGGGTGCTACGCGCCCGTCGTAGCGGTGGAGGAATGCAAGCAGACAGTTCAGAGGAGCAGTGACCATTAAAGTAGCGATAGAAAAGAGATAAAGATGCAACAGTGCGGCGAAGAGACAGAGGTTGAAGGGAGTCAGTAAGAGGAGGAGTGTTAATGAGACGAAAAGCCTTTGACTCCACCCTATTGAGAAGAGCTGTATGAGGGGAGCCTCCCCACACATGAGAGTTGTACTCCACACAGGGGCGGATAAAACCCCTGTATAGAGTCAACAACTGCGCAGGGGTAAAGAAAGAGCGGAGTCGGCTTAGCACACCCAATCTCTTGGAAGCAGATTTTACAAGAGATGTAATATGATCTTTCCAAGATAAGTCCCGAGTAAATGAAACCCCAAGCATGTTCAAGGATGATGTAGGATTAAGCTGAATATTATTAAACATTAGTGGGTATACCTGTGGAAGATTTTGTCGGGTTGAAAAGTGTAAGAACTGAGTCTTAGATGCATTAAAGACAACCATATTATTTTTACCCCAGTCAGAGATACGAGCCAAGTCAGACATTAGGTGTGCCATAGCCTCATCCCTTGTTTGTTGAAGTAACTGTTGAGATGGGCGTTGCGGGAACCGAATGGAAAGGTGAAGGGTGGAGTCATCAGCGTATGAGTGGATAGGGTTAGATGTACAGCATGAAGATCATTGATGAATAAAAGGAAGAGAGTTGGTGATAGGACAGAGCCCTGAGGAACACCACTGTTGATAGATCTAGGAGAAGAACGATGGCCGTCTATAACAGCGGCTATAGAACGACCAGAAAGGAAGCTAGCGATGAAGGCACAGATAGAAGGATAGAAACCGTAGGAGGGCAGTTTGGAAATTAAAGATTTATGCCAGACTCGATCGAAAGCCTTTGAGATGTCAAGTGCAATGGCAAAGCTTTCGCCAAAGTCCCGAAAGGAGGATGACCAGGAGTCTGAAAGGTAGGTGAGAAGATCGCCAGTGGAGCGTCCCTGACGGAACCCATACTGACGATCGGAAAGAAGGTTGTGATAGGAAAGATGCCTTAAAATTTTTCTATTAAGAATTGACTCGAAAACTTTTGAAATACAGGACGTTAAAGCAATTGGACGATAGTTGGAGGGTTGGGAGTGGTCACCCTTCTTTGGGACTGGCTGAATGAGAGCAAACTTCCAGCAAGAAGGAAAGGTACAAGTTGACAGACAAAGACGAAAGAGTTTGCCTAGGCAGGGTGTAAGCACAGAAGCACAGTTCTTGAGAACAACAGGAGGGACCCCATCAGGCCCATATGCTTTGTTAGTACTGAGGCCAGTGATGGCAGAAAATACATCAACTGAAGAAATTTTAATGTCAGCCATGAGGAAGTCAGAGGGTGGAAGTGATGGAGGAACAGCACCGGAATCGTCTAAGGTAGAATTGGAGGAGAAAGTCTGTGCGAAGAGATCTGCTTTATCAGTAGAAGAAATAGCTACAGAACCATCAGAGTAGAAAAGAGGAGGGAAGGATGATGAGGTAAAGTTGTTAGAAAGATTTTTGGCAAGATGCCAGAAGGAGCGGGAAGAATTCGAGTTGGAGAGTTGAGAGCATTTAGTATGGATGAAATAATTTTTAGTAGAGCGAAGAACAGACTTAGCACGATTCCGGGCAGAAACGTAAAGATGATGTGATTCAGGGGTGGGTTGGCTCCGGTACCTTTTGTAGGCCCTCTCCTTGTTGCGGACAGCATTAGAACAAGCGTGATTAAACCAAGGCTTTCTTGCATTAGTCAAAGGATATGAGAAAGGAATGTATGCTTCCATGCCCGAGAGAATAACCTCCGTAATGCGCAAGGCACACTCAGATGGCTCACGGCCATGGAAGCAATAATCATTCCAGGGAAAATCAAAGAAGTACTGCCTGAGGGCCTCCCAGTCTGCGGCTCCAAAATGCCACAGACGACGTTTCCCTGGAGGGTCCACAGGCCGTACCGGAGTGATAGGACAGGTTAAGGTAATAAGGTTGTGATCGGAGGAGCCCAACGGAGAGAAAGATTAACAGAGTAAGCAGAAGGATTAGTTGTGAGGAAGAGGTCAAGTATGTTGGAGCTCTCTCCAAGGCGGTCAGGGATACGGGTAGGGTGCTGTACAAGCTGCTCTAGGTCATTAAGGATAGAAAAGATGTAGGCTTGTTCACCAGGTGGATCATAGAATGGATATTAATTCGTTAGAAAATGTACAGAGAAGAATGACTAAAATGATACATGACGTCCGGAACCTGTCATATGAAGACAGACTGAAAAGACTAAGTCTGCATTCGCTAGAGAGGCGTAGAGTAAGGGGAGACTTAATTGAGGTGTTTAAGTGGATGAATGGTATAAATAAGGGAGATATTAGCAAGGTACTTAAAGTGAGCATACAGGATAGAACTAGAAATAATGGTTTCTAACTAGAAAAATTCCGTTTCAGAAAGGAAATCGGTAGAAATTGGTTTGGTAATAGAGTAGTAGACGAATGGAATAAGCTACCTAGTAAAGTAGTTGCTGCCTCTTCCATTGAGAGTTTCAAGCATAGGCTAGATAAGCATATGACATATAAGGGGTGGATATAGAATAAAGAAAATCTTATAACCAATACTAATTCAAAAAAAAATTCTTTTCAGGTTACACTATGATAGTCTCTATTCTCCTTTCACACTTTCCTGTAAAATGTCCACGCCAGTTTTTCTACACGGCGTGGTGTTCTTTCTGACTTCTTCCTGCCGGCTTCGGCTGGAGGGTTTGGAGGGCGGGGGAGAGCCTTCTTCTTTGCTATCCTTATCTCATTCTAGTAGTTCAGTTACTCTTCTAGGAGCTGCCTAGCATGGGCCAACCGGCCTACTGCAGTTATCCTCTCTTCTTATGTTCTTATGTTAAATACCCAGCTGTGGCCAATTCGTAAAAAGATATCCAGTTCATCATGTATCAAGAAGCAAGGTGAGAATGAGTGGATGAGTGAAGACCCTGTGTGTGGGTAAGTGTAGGGGCCGTGACCTGTACAGTTGCGAGCAGATGACTCGAGGCCACCTAGTCCACCAACATGTTGGTGTTTTGTCTGGCAACAGTGGTAGCTGTGAACTTGACCGAGATTCAGTCAGCTGTTCGGGCGAAACAAACCCAGTGATAATTTGTCAATGTGCAGTTCTAACTGGTCTCCGATCAATACCATGCAAGTAAACGTATTATACTGATAATGATTAACGTGTCATACACATGGTAGATATATTTATAACCACAATATTACAACACAGGCATCCAAATAGTGGTGCGTTCATTCATGTGAGACACACGGGTATCGGTAGTGATTTATTTTGTTGGACTATCGTCGTGAACCAAACAACCTTTACCAGCTTTCAAGAGATATGCCGTAGGGTTATCAGCTTCCCAGCAACCTAGCATTATTATCACAAAAAACACCGTCATGCCAGTCATCCTTCACCGTTAACCTCACTTTCGTCGACCTCTGACTCCAAAGCAGGTGGGACAGTTAAAGGTTCACACCACAGTAGGCGAAACAAGGGGAGGGGGGTGTGGGAGTTATATGGAGGGTGGTGGGTGAGAAAGGGCGGGACCGTGATCTAAGTATGGGAGGTCAGCCAGACAGCGCGCCGCGTGAGCCTTCATGACGTCACATCAGCCCTTTGGCGAGCGGGTTCAGCTTGTCCCATTCCATGCATGAATGAATGAATAGGGACACCACGATCTAGACACCACAGCATCAAGCCCGGGGAGAGAGAGAGAGAGAGAGAGAGAGAGAGAGACAGAGAGAGACAGACAGACAGACAGACAGACAGACAGACAGAGAATGAATGAATGAATATAATATACACCAGGAATGATGGATGTATTTTATCACACTAATAAATGCTGAAAATTACATTGATTTATTCATTTATCCGTCTAAGAGCCATCATAAACGTTGCTCGCGTTATTATATATCGGGAATAGAGAGAGAGAGAGAGAGAGAGAGAGAGACAGACAGACAGACAGACAGACAGACAGAGACAGAGAGAGAGAGAGAGAATGAATGAATGAATATAATATACACAAGGAATGATGGCTGTATTTTATCACACTAATAAATGCTGAAAATTACATTGATTTATTCATTTATCCGTCTAAGAGCCATCATAAACGTTGCTCGCGTTATTATATATCGGGAATAGAGAGAGAGAGAGAGAGAGAGAGAGAGAGAGAGAGAGAGATTGATAGATAGTTAGATAGATAGACATAGATAGATAGATAGGTAGGGAGATGAGTGTGAATGTGATCGAATGTGTATTTGTGTGTGAAGGTTTTTGTTATTGTTATTTTCTTGTCCTTTGTGGTATCGCTGCCCCACCGTGGTGGGAAGGTGCGATTAAGTATAACAAAAAATATAGATAGATAGATAGGAGAAACATATATTAAGTCCTGCTGTGGAATGTTACAGGCGGATGATACTGTGATTTATTGATATACTGACTATGGTTATGGTAAATGGTTATAAAGACATAAAATACTGTATACTGTAGGAGAGATGAAGCTATGAATGAAGCAGTGTGGTTGAACATCAGATAGCGTGTCCAGGCTGACGCCAGCCAGCCAGCCAGCCTTGAGAGCAAGGATTGGGAAGGCAGTGGGGCGTGTGTGACGTCATGCAGGCGGGGATTCCCCACTGTCTGGCTGACCTCCCCTACTTAGATCATGGGCGGGACGAGGTGGGACGTGTGATGGGAGGGGGGGTGAGGAGGCACGTGGTTGGCTGCGGTATGTAACGTATATGAGATTAGAGGTTGTAATAGGTTTGTTTTGACATAGAAAACCAACATTTCCTTAATATTTGAATGATAAAGTCGAACGATTACTCTCTATAAATGTTTATCATCGTGAACGGGTCAACTAGTTCCACCCCCCCATACGTGACGTCACGTGGTGCCTACGTCACAAACCAAGGTGGTGGTGAAGCTGCACACTCGGGATACCCGTGTGTCTCACATGAATGAACGCACCACTATTTGGATGCCTGTGTTGTAATACTATTGTTATAAGTATATTTACCATGTGTATGACACGTTATTCATTATCAGTATAATACGTTTTCTTGCATGGTATTGATTGGAGACCAGTTAGAACTGCACATTGACAAATTATCACTGGGTTTGTTTCGCCCGAACAGCTGACTGAATCTCGGTCAAGTTCACAGCTACCACTGTTGCCAGACAAAACACCAACATGTTGGTGGACTAGGTGGCCTCCAGTCATCTGCTCGCAACTGTACCGGTCAAGTGACGTCATACCCTCCTTCCCTCCCCTCCCTCACACTGCCCTATATAATCCCCAATAAGTCACATCCCATCTGCTGGGCGAGGTTCTTCACTTTTTGTACAAATTATGTAAATACATTATACTATCTTGCTTAAGTTATTCTAATTAGGGACGACAGCTGACGTATATGGAAATGTTCCTGACTCGCCTGGTTCCCTTTCATATATTGATGTCCCCTATATTAGGTTGTGCCTCGACTGACAGTCACCAGGTGATGAGTGCAGGTATGTAATGTAAAATGGCATTACATATCTGCAGTCGATGGTGTTCTGTTAGTCGAGGTATTTTTACCATTAGTGTAGGTCTAGCTATTTGTCTCTGTAGGATTTAGTATAGGTTAGCGATTTGTCTGTTAGGTGATTAGTTTTAGGGTCTTTAGATTAGTTTGTCTTTATAATATAAGGTATAACAAATATAAAACCAAAAAAAAATTTAAAAAAATAAAAATACAAAAAAATAAATAAAATTAAAATTATTATATATATATATGTACGTTTGCATGAAAGTGTGTCTGTATGTATGCATGGAAGTGTGTGTGTGTGTGTGTGTGTGTGTGTGTGTGTGTGTGTGTGTGTGTGTGTGTGTGTGTGTGTGTGTGTGTGTGTGTGTGTGTGTATGTTTGTATATGTATGTATATATGTTTAAATGTATATACATATATATATATATATATATATATATATATATATATATATCCGGCCTTAATAACCAGGGGCTTCGGCCCCAATGGTTGATAGGCCAGGAAAAAAAAAAAAAAAAAAAAAAACAGGACTCGCAGCCCACCTCTCGCCGAGGCAACACCTCCACCGCTGTTCCCGGCGGGACCAGCTCTCCACTGCAGTCGTTTCAGCCGAGGGACGGGCCTGTCCTCCATCTAAGGGGTGCCCTGGTCAGCCCACCAGGAGGTTGAGGCTGGTAGTATTAAACAACCTCTTCCCCTTCCCGCGAAGCATCTTCGTGAAGAGGCTCTTCCCAGTTTGGTACCTTTAAACCCCGGCCGAATAGCCTCTTCCCAGAAGGAGACTACGGAAGGGTTGGTATGCTGCGGGGGTGCTCTCTGGGAGAGAAATTGTGAGATTGGTACGCGGGAGGAGCGCATGTTTGCCGTCATCTGTTTTATATTTACTCTCTCGTGTGATATATTGCAAAAATAATATGCTAAATCTGATAAACAACATCTCCGAATCAGTCCAATGGTAGGAAATAGTTTTAATACATGATACTAATACTCGAGAGGGGGTCCAATGGTGGTTAGGATTACGGCAACTAGAATTTAGCGGTTTTGTTTGGTGGTTCAGTTAGGTTAGAAATAGGTTAGTTTAGATCAGGTCAGGTTATCTAACAGACTTGTACACCATTCCACTTTTCATTACTGTCTTCAGAAAGGTTAGCACTTGGTATAATTTAAGGCCGTGATTAGGATTACGGCAGTTAGAATTTAACGGTGACTTCCGTAATCCAATCCACGGTTAGGATTACGGCAGCTAGAATTAAGTTGTTTGGTTTGGTGGTTCAGTTAAGTTAGAAACAGGTTAGGTTAGGTCAGGTCAGGTCAGTTTTAGTCAGGTTAGGTTAATATGCTACAGTTCAGCTTCACACGCTAGAATTTAGCGGTCATGTTTGGTTTTTCTGCTGTTAGAAATATGTCAGGTAAGGTTATTTAGGTTAAGTTATGGCTACCGTAAAAAGGAAGTGATTAGGAATACGGCAGCTAGAATTTAGCGTCGATAGTAGTAATCTAACCACGGCCTTAATTATACCACGTGCTTGCCTTTCTGAAGACAGTAGTGAAAAGTGGAATGGTTTACAAGTCTGTTACATAACGTGCTCTCGGAAATAAGCGGTGAAGTTGCCTGGATCACCACTGTATGAGACACAGGTAACTTGGGAATATAGCAGTAATTTGATCGTAAATGGGTAGCACCAGTCTCCTAAAAATCTGTAAATAAAGATAGTATCACACACAAAAAAAATGATAACAAACTTTTAAAAATTTGCAAATGCATTTCGTGAATGTAAAGGTACTAACTAGTTACATGAATATGATATCAGTATAAAAAAGATACGAAGATATTTGGGAAGAGGCGGGTGATGCTCCTGCTTCATATTCCAGTACTATGGGTCCTGCGAGGAACCTCTTCGCTTTAAAACTACGGCTGGCGCGACGAAGAGCTTGCTCGTGCGAAGAGGTACCTGCCTTAGGCTCGTCCGCCCCATATACCTGGCCGACCACCCTCCCTCCGCCAATACCTTGACCGGGGTTGTGCCCTCGTAATCACCTGGACCGGGCCTGACCCTTGTGCATCCACCTGCTGCTGTGGAGAGCTGGAGCGAGTGAATGGGGGTTGAGGGCGGAGTCGGGACGCTTTGATCCTGAGCTTCGGCGCCCTTACCATCGGCGCTGTTTCGTTCACCGAGCTCTCGTCCCTCTCTGCCCTCTATAAACATCTGAGCAGCCGGCCGCCAACCACCATCGAGTTGTTTGGGGATCCACCTGAGCTTGCCGGCGCCCCTTTTATCTGGCGCCGTGCAGTCTACCGCTCTTTCCCCCTTGCCTCGTCGATCATCGGGCTGTTGTCTCCACCATCGCCTCGTTCCCTTCCTCTGCCGCCCTTGCCCTGTCTGCCAGTCTGCTGTCCGTGCTTTCCTCCTTCATTGGAGCCGTTTCTGCATTTTTCCCTGACGGGCTCTCCTGTTTGCCCGTTCCCCACCATGTTGTGGGGAAAATATCCAACCAACCACACCCCAGGTCAGTGTTTCTCCTGAGCGGTTGAGGGAAGGTTGTCTTGGTCGGTACTACTCCCGCACTAATGGAGGCTCCCATAAAAACCTTCCTTACGTCCTTCACCCTCAGGGATGAATTAATTTCCCCCCAAAGTGAAGTACGTTTTCAGCGTGCCCTGAAAACTGGCTTCCTGTCATTATACAAACTGTACAGGACCCAACCACGTGCTATGATGATTGGAAGGTTGTTTCTTGCCAGTCTCGCGTTGGAGGGGTTAGCAAGCCGCGACGTGAGTGTGACGGGGCTGTGGCAACAGAGTGTCGAGACAGTGTTGATGCTGGTGAAGCCGTGGCAGCCCAACATGCCACAAAGCACACTGTACAAGGCACACCCGGCCATAACAGGCTGGATAATTAAAGTCTTCGCCAATCCTCATTTATGTCCTGACCCTCACCTTAGACTGGAAATGCTTTTCTTTATTCAGATTTGGGGACACGTTCATAAGAACAATGTTGAGCTGGGAAGCATGACTGCCTCTGGACTGATGCAACTGACTCGCTACCTGGATGTAGAACGTCTGGTGGTGCGACATTCAGAGCCAAGTCTGGGGCAGGCTTTGGTTCGTGTGCTTAGGAATCTCAACCACAGTGGCCATCTCAACGGCGTATATTCCAAGGCCATCCTTCAGATCCGTTGTTTGACAGTGAACGTGGAGGCCAAATGGTTGGCCCAAGTTATTGAAAAAGTCAGCAAAGCAGCTGCGTTAGTAGAATCAAAAATTGCATCCGGCTGTTTGAATGCTACTAATTCATTAGTTTCCCTTGAAGTGTTACTGGATCTGGTGCATGAACTGATGCTCTTTGGATGCAACATGACAGCATACAACTGTAGCGGCCTGGCAGGGGTGGCTGCAGACGCCATCGCCAGCATCACCACCACCATCACGACGGCACTCCTCGTACTGCAGCCAAGTTTTCCCTACTGCTGTACTAAGATCCTGATCAAAATCGATGTTATATTACAAGCCATTGTGAAGTTCGAGGACAGCCCGTCGGTGTGTTCTGCGCTACGCCATGGCCACAGTCATTCTCTGGAGCTGCTGCGACATCATTCGTCCACCCTGTGGTGGCCGCTGCGACACCTGCCGCAGGTCAAGGCTGAGGAGGAGCGCTGTAAGGGCTACCCACAGCAATTTATAGACAGCGTGACGCAGGCCGTGATGGAGAGGCCGGTGCTGCTGGTAGCCTGTGGTCAGACCGTGGACGAGGCCACACTGCTGAGGTTGTTGCTGACTTCTTGCCAGTGTCCCTTCACCCGCACCCCGCTCACCAAGGACTCCTTCACACGCCTGCCCAGCCTCCAGCAGCAGATACAGGCCTGGAGGGCAACGACATCTACACCAGGTATGTCACAGTCTTGGATCAACGTCACCTTCACTGTGTGTCATCACTCTACTTCTTCACAACTTCCTTAATTTATCTTTTCCTCACCCTTGCAAAATCTTTCTGTTCCGTGTTTGCCTATTCCAGATGACTTTGTAGCTGTCGAGCGATTATATGGTTCAAAATCATAATATCAACAGGTGCCAAATGTCACCTTTCCATGATTTAATCACAACTCAGGACTAGCTGAGAGCTCGACATGCCAGTCTGAGCACTCTCATGCACGTGCATTTAGTCTTTGTTTAATTTTATGCTTTTGTCTTCGAATATTTTGGTTATTTACATCTTCTGTACAGTCATGGACAGAGAAACCTGGACAGGTGAGACGAGGCAAATGTAATATTTTCTCTTTTCCCCTGTCTTGTCCGTCACTCTTCGTTCACGACTCCTTTCCCCCATCCCCCCCACCCCCCATCCCGTTTACCCTCTCTTCATAGCACCTGCCAGGCTGCACTCCCCCTCCCCTCTTCCCTGCCCCCACACACGCCAGTTCGCTAATCCGCCTACCTTGAACCGTGTGTGTGTGTGTGTGTGTGTGTGCGCGCGCATCCTTGACACAAGCAACTCCCTACATTTTTCCGATCACAACCCATCCCTCCCTCTTCCCTACGGCTACTCTAACACACACACACACACACACACACACACACACACACACACACACACACACACACACACATAAGCTCATCTTCATTCTTCGTATACGCAGCTGTTCTCTCTCTCTCTCTCTCTCTCTCTCTCTCTCTTTCAAGATTCCGTAGAAGTGAATAGTAATGTCAGTGCAAAGTATGCCTTTATTATTGTGATATAAGTATTATAAAATAAAACTTAGGAATATATTTAAAGAAAACAACTCCAGTAGGCTGGTTGGCCCATGAGAGGCATCTCCTGCTGATTTTGGATCTGCATACGAGAGAGAGAGAGAGAGAGAGAGAGAGAGAAAAGTGAGGAGTGACCACTTGTCCCTCCATCTCTCTCTCTCTCTCTCTCTCTCTCTCTCTCTATAAACTGTAGGAGTGAATAATAATGTCAGTGCAAAGTATGCCTTTACTGTGATATAAGCATTACAAATTAAAACACTGGAACATATTTAGAGGGAACAACTGCAGGAAATCCTCTCGAGACGTCAGCATGTGGAACTGTCATTATTTCCCTGCGGGCCAATTAACGTCCACCTTCATACTTGCCTACTCCCTTCTGCCACCATTTTCGCCAATTCTCCTCATCTTTACTTTCCAATTCACAGCATGCCATTCGTTATGATGATAATGGCACGCACGCGCACACACACACACACACACACACACACACACACACACACACACACACATATATATATATATATATATATATATATATATATATATATATATATATATATATATATATATATAAATATACATATAAGACAGACAGAGAGATGGTAGATGGGGGAGGGATGAGGGGGAGAAGAAAGGATGGAAGCAAGGGTTTAGATTGAGAGAGAGAGAGAGAGAGAGAGAGAGAGAGAGAGAGAGAGAGAGAGAGAGAGAGAGAGATGATAGATGGGGAGGGAGGAGGGGGAGAAGAAAGGATGGAAGCAAGTGTTTAGTTTGAGAGAGAGAGAAAGAGAAAAACAGAGAGATGCCACCATTTTCGCCAAAGACTCCACTATATTTCTTCTCATCTTTACTTTCCGATTCAGATCATGCCAGTAGTCATGAAAGTCATGATAATAATTGCACAGAGAGAGAGAGAGAGAGAGAGAGAGAGAGAGAGAGAGAGAGAGAGGTGAGGAGTGTCCACGTGTCCCCTGGGAATGACCCGCCTTCCCGGGTCATATGGGTAGGACGGAGAGGAGGTGAGGGAAGGAAGGGGATGGGGGGGTACTGTTCATATGGACGAAGATTTAGTGGAAAAATCGAAAAGGAAAAAAGAAACTATCAGCTCAGCCCCTGAGTGTCCAGGCTTATTTGTCCATGACTGTACATGTCTATCAACCTTCTACACACACACACACACACACACACACACACACACACACACACACACACACACACACACACACACATTCATCAAACTCTGTCATCTGCACCCCCTGCTGTCCATTTCACTATCTATCTATCTATCTATAGCCCGACGCCCTAATCCCGCAAAGGGTGGCCGCAAACAAAACGCCTCCAAGTTGCTCTGTCACCCACCATTTGACTACCCTCCTCCTAACTCCCCCCCCCCTCAAATACCTCTCAACTCCATCCCTCCACCTCATCCTCGGTCTACCCCTCCCTCTCCCTCCCTCCACCTCACCTACATACACCCTCTTAGTCAGGCTTTCATTCTCCATTCTCTTCACATGTCCACACCACCTCAGTGTATTTTCCTAATCTTCTCAACCACATTCACATCCACCCCACAACGTTCCTTCACTTCTTCATTCGTCAACCTGTCCCTCCATGTCACTCCACATGCTCCTCTCAAGTAACTCATTTCCACTGCTCTCACTCTTGACTTGTTCCCCTCTTGCAAGGTGCACGCCTCGCTTCCATACGTCAGGGTAGGGATCACAATACTATCATGCAGTGACTTCTTAACTTCCATACTCACCTCCCTATTTCTCATCACTGCTTTCAGTGTACCAACAGCCTTCCTTCCCTGCTGTACCCTTTCATGCACTTCATCCCCCAAAGTTCCATCCTTACTCATCACACTACCAAGTACTTGAATGCACTCACATTCTCCATATCCTCATCATCCAACCTCACTGCACACTCTGTGACTTAATTCCTCTCAAACACCATAACTTTACTTTTGTTTACATTAACTTTCAGATTCCTCCTCCTACACACTGTCCCAAATTCATTCACCAAACCTTGCAACTCCCATTCATCTTCACTCAACAATACTGTATCATCAGCAAACAGCAACACCGGAATCTTCCAAATCTCACCCTCATTCATTAGAGCCACCCCACATCCACTGCCCTACCTTGCACCTCCTTTACAACCCCATCCATGTATATATTAAACAGCCATGGAGACGTCACACAACACTGTTTCAGTCCCACATTGAGATCAAAGAACTCACTCAGCTCACCATCCACTCGCACAGTAGCCCTGGCTCCCTCGTACATACTCTTCACAGCACTCAACAATTTCCCCTCCACTCCATATAGTCTTAATACCTTCCACATACATTGCCTATCAATTCTGTCATAAGCTTTCTCCAAGTCCATGAAGGCAGCATACACTTTCCTTCCCTTATCTGATACTTCTCCACTAAACATCATAGAACAAATATCTGATCTACACACCCTTTTCCCTTCCTAAATCCCCCTTGTTCTTCTCCAACTAGCTCCTCTGTCATATGCCTAACCCTATCAATGAGTATTCTACCACATATTTTACCAGTCACACTAAGAAGGCAAATACCCCTATGGTTACCAAATACTTCTCTCTCCCCTTTTCCTTTGTATAAAGGAACAATTATACCTGATTTCTAGTCCTCTGGAACTCTTCCCTCTTCCCAAGCCAATCTACACAACTTCCATATCCACTCCACAACAATCTCACCCCCATACCTAAGCATTTCACCACACACTCCATCAATTCCTGGGGCCTTTCCCAACTTAATCTTCTTCATCGCTTCCACTACTTCCGCCTTACTGATCTCTTCCTCCCTCCTCTCATCTCTTCATCTCCCAGCCATTCCCCAACCACTTATATTCGCACTGCTCTCACTCTCTACATTCAACAAATCCTCGAAGTGCTCCTTCCATCTCCTCAATTTCTCTCTCTTCTCCACCAACAATCTAATCATTCACTCCCCTACTATTTCCCCTTTCACACTGCCTTACTTTCTTTACCTCCTTTTAAAACAATTTCTTACTCTCCCTCCATTTCACACTCGGATTCCTCCCAAACTCTTCATCCACTTTCTTCTTACTCTCCTTCACCAGTCTCTTAACCTCTCTTCTCCTGCTCACATATACCTCTCTCTTCTCTCTCTCATCTTCTCCCCTACCTCTACTCGCTAACCATTCACTATATGCCTTCTTCTTTTGTTCCACAGCTCCACAGCTCGTCCATTTCACAAGTTTATATAAAATGCTCAGACTACCTACTCAGAAAGACAGGGGAGGGACGCCTTCATGTGGTGGCACTGTATATAATCGGTAATTTTCAATGCACTTTTCATACAGGTTTACCAATTATCAACAAATTATTTTTGAACAGTACACAACCTAACTTCTCTCTCTTCTTTCCCCACCTCCACCTCCTCATCCCCAGCTCCCTTCCCCCACACTTCACGCTTCCGACCTATTATTTCACCCCTCCTCTTCCTTTTCCTACCCACCTCACTGCCTCCCTCTCCCTTAGCCCATTTCATCTCCCTATTCCCTTCTCTCATCCTCCTCCATTAACTACCCACACCTGCCTCTTCGTCTAAGTTCTTCCCCTTATTCCATACTTCATCTTGTTCCTCCACATCCCACCTTTCACTATCCTCCGTTCCCTTTCAACCCTTCCCCTTCCGACCCACACCGACCCTTCTCTTCCTCCACACACCAATACCCATCATATATACACCCTCCACCCCGACACACACACCTTTCCTCCTCGTTCAACAGACCCTACTACCATCACCTCATCCTTCCCATTAAGCACTGCAATAATGAACACATCAAGTGAGGATAATTACTATACGCAAAACTCATTTCCTTCGACACTAATCAATACACTTTCTGTTCAGATTCTTGTGAGTGGCGGGAACAAGAGCGTGAGATCTGAGACGAAGGTACGGTGAGCGAACACCCCCCGAGCCCGGTATTGTTACGACCAAGACATTCTCTGCACCATGTGGCACCACCATCTACCGAGGACACAGCAGAGACCCGCCAGCGTTTACACCACAGCAGGCGTGTGCAACCAACCACCCTATTCTGGCTGCCATGGCAGGCTTCGTAGCAGATCTTCCTGTGCGATTTATTATGCATATTACGCTTTAACACTCACTTATGTATTGCTTCTGTCGCTTTAGTATCAACAGGGATTGCATCAGCGGCATGTAAGATTATACTGAAGTACAATGTGCAAAATAAATCGCTACGAAGCCTCCCATGCCACTTAGGATAGGTCTTCAAGACCTTCCGGGCGGCGACCTGACAGTGTTACCACCTGAGCGGGAGTATGTGGCACCAAGATACTTCACAGAAGTAAATACACAACTTCAGACCAATACACATAACTGTACTGTTTGTTACGCCAAGAAATAAAGAATGTTTTAGCTTTATATTTTACTTTCTCTAAACCATCCACTCACTATAACCAAAAGGGAAAAGAAAAAATATATTTACGTAATCACTCCAGAAAGGTGCCCTGTCTTTCCTGTCCCATCCTTATGTATTTAAAAACAGTTGAAAGGTGTGAATATATTTGCCAGTCATTTCCACTCAGGTGTGTGCCTTCTGTCACTATTAATACAACTTAAAGAAGGAACTTTGTCCAGCCAATGAAATACACTCCACAGTCAAACAAACAACTATCTTACCTGTTCGTCTGATGAAAATTGACAACTGACGAAATACACTGAAAACCCTGTCTCTATTAGTGCTTGTTTCAGATGGTTCGATTTTTCCGCTATGTATTCGTCAGACTTTGGCAAGATCCTTGTGTCTGTGTCTGTACGATTCAGAAATATTGGCCTTACCAGGAAACAACAGCCACTGTCAAACCAGGGATCACCCAAGCTGTTTTTGTGGCCCCAGGTTTATCTCAGTGTCAACCCGGTGGACTGCAGGCTGAACTTGCCCGTCTCCTGCACTCCACCATCCTCTTTAAAGGGGATGACAGGGAAGTGAGGTTTATTTCTATAGCTAGGCAGTGGCGCCGCCTGGTTATATCGTTGCCACCACATAACAACATAAGAAGAGAGGATAACTGCAATAGGACAGTTGGCCCATGCTAGGCACCTCCTACAAGAGTGTGACTAAACAACAGTACTAGAATAAGACAAGGATAGCACAGAAGGCTCCCTCTCCACCACTGATACTTTATGCAGCGCCTGTACCTTCTTCAGACTCCACGCTAACTGTTCTATTTATTTAGTGACCTTAATTATGACAACTATATTCTTTTTATTCTGACTTAACCGAAAACTGCCATTCCTCCATCTTCAATGCTGAGGTGTAACAATATACCGACGCTTGAATATAATGCTGGTCACGAAGAAGTGCTATGGAAGGATGTAGAGCCGTAGCACTTTTTTTTTTTTTTTTTTTTTTTTTTTTTTTTTTTCCAGCATAAATATCGTCATGATGATCAAACCTTCACTACGATGACGTGATTTCTATTTAGTTCTTCCTCCCACAATACGATTTTCCTCAGCATGGGAGAGATTTCTACTGGACGGGTTAGAGACAGCCTTCACTATAATAGGTACGGATCTCTCTCTCTCTCTCTCTCTCTCTCTCTCTCTCTCTCTCTCTCTCTCTCTCTCTCTCTCTCTCTCTCTCTCTCTCATGTACAAAACCTTACAAATCAGCATATACACTAGGGAGGGATAAGATAAGAACATTTTAAGAAGGATTAACAAGGTGCGACGAGGGGAAATGCCACGCATGGGCCTACTAATCCAACCAACTCTCTCTCTCTCTTTCTCTTTCTCTCTCTCCTTGAAGTACAACCATGTAACCCAGACTTGGCCACATAATCTCGTCCTCCTAACTAGCTAGCTTTAATAAACACAAACATTGCGTGACTACCCTCCCCCCTGACACACACACACACACACACACACAACACCCCATACAACACCATTATATACTTATTACACCCAGTCCCTTGTTAACACACACACACACACACACACACACACACACACACACACAAACATACAACACCATTATACACTTATTACACCCAGTCCCTTCACACACACACACACACACACAAAACCCCATACAACACCATTATACACTTATTACACCCAGTCCCTTAACACACACACACACACACACACACACACACACACACACACACACACACACACACACACACACTTTGGTCTCCACAGCAAAAGCACCTTAATTTTACAGCCAATGACTCAACTGAGAAATTAGGCTTTAATTTAGGGGGAGGCGGTGGCTCAATCGGTAGAGAGTTGGCCTGCAGTCCTAACGGACCCAGGTTCGAATCCCGGCTGAGACAGCCCTAGCATGTATTCAATATGGACGGTGAGTGTTAGCGCCGAAGTGGTGACATGTAGAGGTGTATGGTATGTAGGAGGACAGCTGGGCCTTGATAGCAGGCTGTGAAGCCTATGCCCTGAGTCGGACAAAAAAAAAAAAAAAAAAAAAAAAAAAAAAAAACTCATATTGTACTGTATAGTGTATTAACCCTGGCAGTGGGTCATAGCAGCCTCTAGAGTGTAGTAACCCTGGCAGTGGGTCATAGCAGCCTCTAGAGTGTAGTAACCCTGGCAGTGGGTCATAGCAGCCTCTAGAGTGTAGTAACCCTGGCAGTGGGTCATAGCAGCCTCTAGAGTGTAGTAACCCTGGCAGTGGGTCATAGCAGCCTCTAGAGTGTAGTAACCCTGGCAGTGGGTCATAGCAGCCACACAGTACACAGGCTGGTCCATATATATAGGCCGGTTCACACGAGCAAAATCGCGGTCGTTTTTTGCCGGAATTTGCATCCCGGTAGAAATTCCGGCCGCTTTTTTTCGCCGGTATGGAGAGACCGACATGTCGGTCTTTTTTTGCCAGAATCGGGAGAAAGACGCCGGGCCGATTTAAATGGAAGCACCGAACAAGGCAAAGCTCTGGGAACGAAGACGAATACGACATCTTGTTTACAGTACTACCACAACTAATCTCACTTTAACGTTCATTCCAGTTTGGGTGTATCTGATATGAGCATGAGTATAAAAGTATGATTACTTAAGTATGAGTTAAAGGTAAAGGAACCTTGTACATTATTTAAGCTTAAGAAAATTTATGCATACGGCCCCTGAAGCCCCGGAAAGCTGAGTGGCAGTAAAGGCCTATTCAGAGGAGCTAAATCGCGGCCGTGAGGGCTCATCTTGAAGTTGGAAAAGTGCAAGAGCTGCACACCTAGTACGAGTACGGTGGTCCATCTTTGTAAACACTGATGCCGCGTTCCTGCCTCTGCAGTCCCCGTACGTGTGAACACCTTTCCGGGAGAAATGCCGAAAATCGGCATTTCCCCCCCGCAAATCGGCGAAAAAAACGGCCGCGATTCAACTCGTGTGAACCGGCCTTAACGCTCCTCTTCCACTCTGCCGGGCCATTACTTGTGTGTTGTGGGGACGGCTCAGTCAGTCTTTTCAATGTCTATTACGCATTACGGCTTTACATCATTTTCACTGCACATCTTCGTGATTAGGATTATACTCCAGTATTAATTTACAGTCACAGCTCAGCAATCAAGGCGGGTATGTGTCAATGTTATGGCAAGGTAAAGTACAAATGGTATAGTATGGCGCTATTTATGTACATAAATAGCGCCAAACTATACCATTATGCTCAGCTCAGCACAGCACTCATGCTCAGCTCAGCACTCATCATCCTCCCTCATACCATCCTTCCTACCTACTTACCAACCTACCTACCTACTTACCTGTCCTCCCATCTATCAATCTATCTATCTCTTCCATTCATTCATAAATTCGCTATATAATTTCAGAGAGTATATCGCTGTCATCTCAGCACGCATCATCCACTCTTATACCCTCCTTCTTCTGTCAACACGGGTTTCCTCTGTAACTTATTACTGTTTGGCTTTGGACCACATCCTCTTAGTAACGTTATCCTTTTATCCAATTAGCCTTTATATCCTGGTCTTGCTTTATTATGTCCATTATTATCGTGCCTTTCATTTCAGTTTTATCTTGATATTAGCTCTCTACCCTAGCTTTCTGCCGATTTTTTTTTTTTTTTTTTTTTTTAACCTTTTCGCCGACTTTAGTTTTTTTCTGCCCATTCCAGCTCTTTTCCTGCCTTATTTATCTCTCTCTTTTTTAGCGTTCTTTCTGCTCATCACGTAGTACCTGTTTCTTCACCTTACCTTTATTTCTGCCTATTTTACCTGTCGCTCTATCCAGTATAGCTTTTTCCTCACTCTACCTTTGATTATGCACATTTCAACTTTTTCTTAGTAAGCTCCTGCCTATTAGATTTCTTCCTGTACTCTCTCTCAGTCTCTCTCTCTCTCTCTCTCTCTCTCTCTCTCTCTCTCTCTCTCTCTCTCCGTTGCTATTCGTGCCACCAGAAATTTAAAAATAAAGAAAATCCTCAGTGAAAATTGTAGAAAAGATATCTCGAACAACAGCAACAACAACAACAACAATTAGATGATGCTGACGATGATGATGATGATGATGATGATAGGAATGGTTGATAAAAGTACCTCAGACAGAAACAAACATATATATATATATATATATATATATATATATATATATATATATATATATATATATATATATATATATATATGAGCCCCGTTGTTTTTTTGTCCTACAATCACGTCCAAACCAAGGGCCAGAGACCCCCGGTCCCTATATATTCTGAATCAGGGTGACCCAAGGATGGTTTTAGGGGGGTCAAAATTCAGATCTGGGTCATTTCAGGTCATCGGTAGAGTTCGCCTTTTTGGCCTGGGCAACGCCGGGTACCCTTGCACTCCAATTTTTGGCATGGAGACTCACATGACCTCCAGTTTGGACACAGGCTATGTGAGGTTGACCACCGAGGTCATTTGAGGTCACTGGTCGGAGGTCGTTTGAGGTCACCGGTAAGAGCAAACATGTGCCCACAAATACCGTAGTCTGCAAAAGCTGAAACAGAAAGTTCCTGGACCTCTTATAATCCCTCTTCAAAAGCATAGGAGGTACATACATGGTCTTTCTGGAGTAGAAAGAAAGACTGAACTAGAACAAATAGGATTAGAGTGTTCACCCTTTTGGTCCGGCAACGCAGGCTACCCCTGCTGGTTTTATATACAAGAAAAACAGACGTAAGAGAATGAGCAGAAAATCCTGCGGAACAATACCATGCAATAAATAGTGACTTAAAACCACGCCGAGAAAAGAAAAGGATATGAGAGAGAGAGAGAGAGAGAGAGAGAGAGAGAGAGAGAGAGAGAGAGAGAGAGAGAGAGAGAGAGGCTTAACAAAGAAGGAAATAAAAGAAATACACAGACAGGGGGATGAGTAAGCCGGATGAAAGACGAGAGGAGAACAAGAACACCAACTACCAGAACAATATCTATCTATCTATCTATTGCCAGACACCATAATCCCGCAAAGGGTGGCCATCTGACACTGAGTTGTTTTACAGGGAGGGGCACCAACCCTCCATCAACCCACTTGTTGAAACGTAGGGAGCACGTATGGTTTGGATATATGGTTACCACCCAGCGTTGTAAATGGTTTCTTGGCTTACAGGAAACCATTTGGCTTGTCACTCAATGTAAAGCCACCTGTAAAGGAAAGAAAAGGAATAAGAAGTGACAGGAAAAATAGGAGAAACAGGAAGAGAGGAGGGCAGGCACAGAAAAAGAATGATAAAAGCTAAGGAAGTAGGCAGCACTACATCAAGTGAGTGGATGATGGTCGCCACCACCTACCACAAACCATAAAGAAAAAAAAAATAACTCGAACAATACACATAAGAAGAAAGATTAATATTATTAAGAACATGAAATTTTTTATTACTGGTGCTATTATTATTATTATTATTATTATTATTATTATTATTATTACTACTACTACTACTACTATTGCTATTATTATTATTATTGTTGTTGTCATGATGATGATGATGATTATTATTATTATTATTACTGCTGTTGCTGTTGTTGTTGTTGTTCTGTTGCTGTTATGTTGTTGTTACTATTATCATTATCATCATCATTATTATTATCATTATTATTATTATTATTAACAGTAGTAGTAGTAGTAGTAGTAGTAGTAGTAGTAGTAGCAGCAGCAGCAGTATCATTACTGATACGAATTATACGGTAATATACAGTCGAGACAAAATAAACAGTATTATTTTTAGTGACAAAATTACTCTGATACGAAGAATTATACACTAAAACAATATCCCTGTTACGGTTATTATATCCAAAAACAAATGAACTGATGAACGCAAAGGCTTATAAAACCGGTAAACAAAAGGGGAATGAAAGGCAGGGAGAGACAGGAAATAGAGAAGCGCGAGGGATAGAGAGGTGCCATTGTAATTCTAACATGGAATATTATACCCACATACAACAGCACAGTATCCCTATAAATATCTGCGTTTGGGCAACCTCATCAAAAGAAACAAATTATAAACACAATTTATCTGTAGTAATTACCAAAAGATCCCTGAAAATGTGAATTTCTGTTAATTATTCTGCACCATAAAAAATTATCAGGGTATAACTGTTCAAGAAAGAAGATAATTCACGTACATACATTAGCACACAAACGTACGTAAAAAAAGGAATACTGTCTTGCTTCGCTACCATGCCTCAGATCAATATATTATCCCTAAATACTACAGCACAAACATCCACATGTGGGCAAACTCCATCAAAAAACAATGCAATTTAAGATCACTAAAGCACTCAGAACTAGTGTACAGAAGACTGCTAAATTAGAATCACTGACAATGATCCAGTACTATAACACAATACTCTCTAACTTCCATAACCAAAAGAAATCATGAACGAAAAACTCAACAGACAACAAAAGGACAAAAAACAGTCTATTCTAAAACACACTATCCCCAACCTTCCATGAACAAAACAATTCCTGAACACACCAGCTGTCCAAAACAACTGTACAATGGATGTGAGGGGTGGCGATGGTATAGAGGAAATAGAGGCAGACAGGCAGTGCTGGTCACCAATACTGGGGCACTCAGGCGCAGGGAAGGTGGAAGGGATTACGTTGCAGCTTACAAAGGCACGTGGGGGAAGGTGGGGTGCTGAGAGAGGGTGGATGTGTGAGTGTTGGATGAGTGTGTGAGAGTGTGGAAGGATGAAAGTTAAGAAGGAATGGAGGGAGGCAGATGGCCGAGTGTTAGAGAGGGTTATGGATGACTGTGGGTGAATGTGTGGGAGTGTGTGGAAAGACAAAAGGTACGAAGAAAGGAGGATGGTCTTCAGTGTGTGTGTGTGTGTGTGTGTGTGTGTGTGTGTGTGTGTGTGTGTGTGTGTGTGTGTGTGTGTGTGTGTGTGTGTGTGTGTGTGTGTGTGTGGACAAAAATAGACAGAGAGGGAGAGGGACAGAGAAAGAGACATTAAGACATACGTACCGTATATATGCATAAATACATAAATTATATTTGTCTATCTATCTACCTACCTGCCTATCTCTATCTACCTATCCATCTATTTATGGGAATGAGAGAGAGAGAGAGAGAGAGAGAGAGAGAGAGAGAGAGAGAGAGAGAGAGAGAGAGAGAGAGAGAGAGAGAGAGAGAAGGGGGGGAAGGGGGACTATCTAGACGATGCTTACCTTTCAGGGAAAAAAAAAAAAAAACACGACAAAGGAACAGACAAAGATACTGGGGAGAAAACCCACAAAAGAAAAAAAAAAAGGCAGAAATTCATAATGGGTAGAGAGAGAGAGAGAGAGAGAGAGAGAGAGAGAGAGAGAGAGAGAGAGAGAGAGAGAGAGAGAGAGAGAGAGACCATTTACTCATCCAGCCACATTCCTTTAAATATAGAGAGAAAGAGACAAACTGAAGAAAATAAATAGCCAGAAAGACGAAGAGAAAACAAAGAGGGGGAAACAGGTATGAGAAAAAAGGTAACGAGCGAGGGTCCTTCCAGCCAGCCACGTTCCTTCAAGGAAAAAATAAAAAAAAACATACATGGACCAGAAGAGAGAAAACAAGAAAAAACAGGGCTGAAAGAGCCACCATTTAATGTTCTTGAAAATATTATAAAAAAAAAAAAAAAAAAAACACCTTGCAAAACAGAAACTTTGGTAATAAAGCAGAGAAAACATCTCAGGAAAAAAAGTACTAACGCCTGTCCCGTCCGGCAGGTGGGTTCCTTTAAGTGGTGCTGGAATTCGGTGTGGTTGCTGTGTGGGGCTATAAAAAGAGATCACGGCCAGCGGGAGAGTTAGTGCCATACCACACGCCGGGAGGGATACGTCACGCTGCTGCTCTGACATTGCCATCCTCGTGGATCAGAGGGAGTAGGGGTGGACTGATCTTATCCTTCATCATCAATATCTACACTCTTCTGTCCACACCTAAAGACCAGGTGACGTTGTTGTTAATATTGTTGTTACTGCTCTACCCCGGTCTGTCTGGCCGAGCAGACCCATCGATCGCCTGCAAGCATCTGCCTTCCCATGGCAGACAGTGCTTTGCCCGGATCGAAACAGGGTCTTTTCACATGGCGAGGCGCACGGGAAATGAAGGAGGCGTAACTCCCAAGAGGACGAGCTGCGTATGGGAGATGTGTATGAGTAGCAGTCTCAGCCAGGACTTTGATGACTTGGTAAATGTGGCTGAGTTCCCCGCCTGAGAGTGTTGTGCAAGGCCAGCAACCGGGCTTTGACCCCACATCACTCCCATGGCAGTACCTCCCGGCACGATGGTAACCATCCACCTACTAACTTTTACGAAGCGAAGTGGAATACAAAAACAAAGTACAAAAGCGGGAGTAGTATCCTCATGAGATGGAGAGATGGGGTGGAGAGGTATATGAGAGAGGGGGGTGTGAGTTGGGAGCAGGGGAGTGAAATGGCGGGGGAAAGGGCGACTTGGAGGCGATTTGTTTGTGGCCACCCCAGGGATTGAGGCGTCTGGCAATAGATAGATAGATAGTATCCTCATTATGCCACGTACGAGTAAATACGGGTTAGACAGAACCTATAAATATCAGGCCAATCCTCATCATGGTAATCAACACACAGGATGCATAAACAGCATCATCTGACCATCTTGTCCACCTAAATATGGGTAAACAGTATCCACAAACAAGACAGCACATGATACAAAAGTGGAACAATTATTTTTCATCATTATCATCGTACGGTAACCATCTTCCCAACTCCAAGTATATAAATACGAGATCATGGCCACGGCAGCCTTAGTGCCCCACCTGACGCCAGTATGGGTGTACATCGCTGCTGCTCTGAGAAAACCATCCCCTCATGAACGAAAAGGTGGCCAGTGATAATTATATGTCATCATCATCATCATCACCGTTATTATCATCATCACCCTTTTCCCAAACCTAAAAACGGGGAAGACAAGATCCAGAAACAAGGATAAATAATATGAACGTTAACAAACTAGGCTGTCACCACCATCATCATCATCATCATCATCATCACCACCTTCATCACCTTCCCAACCCTTTTCCTCAGGTAAAGATGGGGTAAGGTAGAATCCATAAACATCAACCTATTCATCACCATCTAACCCCTGTAAATCTGTTTCTCCTCAGCTGAATGACATCGTTTGGCAGCAGCTAATATATGCATGACGTCCTCGGGCTGGTGGGATTACTGATACCGATAAATGAAATAATTATGTACAAAAAATGGCAACAAATAAATACATACCGTTACTGAAAAAACACATATGAATCCGTCGGCTTATGCAGTTTTCTCTCCGTCCTTCTTTTCACGACCAAACCAAAGCACTTAGAAACATGAATCTTTGCAGGGGGATTCGCCTCAACCCCAGCAAGACATGTTGTGTGAAATTAATCCCAGAAGCTGTATCAGGTCGCTTGAGGCTGTTTCTACAACCATAAATTCATTTCTGGTTATATACTGGGTAATATAAAATTCTATGGTCCGGCCAAGCCCCATTTCACTCTCTTCCTGCTACCCCTTCCCTGATGCTACACTTTAACACTTGACGAGGGACGCCTTTACTCACACTCTAAACACACATATTCCAATACTCACAACATGACAAACCCAACCTAAACACTTAAAATCTTCCATTTCGAGCTAGGACACAAACACGCAAATATTCGTTAATAAATTCTCAGTCATGTTATTGCAGAGGACACAATGAACAGTAATATAACCGGAGGCCTATCCATTAGTATCACCTCTTCAAAATTTGTAGTCCCTTACACACACACAGACACACACACACACAAACACACACACACACACACACACACACACACACACACACACACACACACACAGATTTTTGAACCTCGTGCACAAAATTCTCTTAAAACGTTCATTTCTACATGGAATTCAAACTATGACACAAATATTCAAATCTTCCCCAACAAATTCTCATTTTTATGCTCAGAGAAAACACCAGCAAGCATTAACACTCTCAGGCACCTACGACTAAATCTCAGCTAAATAAAATCGTCTGACGTTAGCTGGAGTCCAATACTAGAGTTGTTCCAACCATGAGAGGATTAATGGTAAAATATCAACACTCTCAGGCTCCTATGATGAACTCTCGGCTGAATAAAATCGTCTGGTGTTGGCTGATATAAAACCCCAGAGTTGTCCGGACCATGAAGGGGTTATACGTTCATGCAAAACTTCTCAAAACCTTTCCTTTCTACTCGCTACTTAAACTAGGACATAAAGAAGCAAATACTGCCAACAAATTCTCAATGCCAGGGTCGGCAACGGGGGATGGCGTAGCAAATATACCCTTATATTGGTGACTGGCAGAGTGACCCCAGAAGGGCAGGAAGTGACAGAGAGAGAGAGAGAGAGAGAGAGAGAGAGAGATTTGAATAGCGTGGCAACTGAACGTCAAAGGGAAAACATAGAAGTTGAAATGCACTCTCTCTCTCTCTCTCTCTCTCTCTCTCTCTCTCTCAGTTCTTACTCCTCTGTCTCCTCTTCATCATTTATTCATCTCTCGCCCTTCATCTCTATTGCTATTCACCGTCCATGCTGCCTACCTTTTCTCCCCTCTCTCTCTCTCCTTCCGCCCTTCCTGCCTATTTCCAACATACTCTAATTTTCTCGTACTTTCTTAAGTCCCTGTCTGCTCTCCTTTCTCTTGTTTCTTCACATCCTTCATCATCATCATCATCATCATCATCATCATCATCATCATCGTCTTTCATTATCCATGTCTTCTTATCATTCTCTTTCACATCCTTTTCCCTTTCCTTCTCTTATTATATCTCTTCCTTTACTCTTTTATCTATAAGCTTCATTTCTTCACCTTTTCTACCTTTCTCCCTTCCTTCTCTCTCTCTCATTCCCTTCCTGTACTTTTCCTTCAATCCATTCCCTTATCTTTTCCCTTCCCTTCCTTCCCCCTCCTTTCTGTACACTCCCTTCTTTCATTCTTTGTCCCTCCCTTCCTTCTCCCTATTTTCCTTCCCTATCCTCTCCCATCTTTCCTTAGTTTCATCTTTTACTCCATTCCCTCCCCTTCTTTCCCTTTTTCATTCCTGTCACCCTTTTCTTTCTCTTCTCTCTCCCTCTTTCCCCCCTCTTACTGATGATGGAGGGGGACGCCTTCACGTGGTGGCACCGATATAACCTGTCGGCTTCATTGTTAGTCATAAAACCATCCCTCAACTCCATCCCTATCCCCTGAGGGGAGGATGGTGGACTGCAGGAGGAGCAACTTCAGCCTGCAGTCCACTGGGTTCACGTTTCACATGAACCTAAGGCTGCAACTCTTATTATTCGTCCCTTCCCCTTCCTTCCTTCCTTCACATTTTTATTCCCTCCTCTCTCTCTCTCTCTCTCTCTCTCTCTCTCTGTCACATTTATCTTCCCTTCTCTCCCTTCCCTCTCCTTCCCTCCATTTTCATTCCAGTTCCCTCTCCTCTCTTATTTTTTTCTTCTTTTCTCCCTCTCCCTTCCATCTTTTATTTCCCTTTGTCATTCCCTTCCCTTCCTCTTCATCTGTTCCCTTTATCAGTCTGTCTTCGTTTCTTTCCTCCCCTTTTCCTAACCTGTTCCCACAAGTCCCTTCCCTCCCTTCCTATTATATCTTCCTCTTCCCTATCTTTCTTTGTCTTCCTTTAATCCCTTGTCTCCCTTTTAACTTTTCTTTCTTCTCTTCTCAGTTGTTTTCCTCTTCTCCTCGCTTTTTACCTCTACTTCTTCACAATGTCTCCCCTTCTTGTACTTCATTTCCTTTACATTTCCCACTCATCTTTACCTCTCTCTCTCTCCACTCTTTTTATTTCTCTTCCCCATCCCTCTTCTCTTTGGTCTTCCACTTCTTTATCTCCCGTTCTTTACTACTCTCCCCTTCTCTCCTCCGTCTTTTCTTTCCTTTTTTACTTCTGTCCTTCCCCCTCTCACATTTATCTTCTTTACATTCCTACCGTCTCAGTTCCCATCTTCTTTCCTTCCTTCTCTCTCTCTTCATCCTCTCTTCCCTTCCCTCTCTCCTCCACCCTTCACCCTCCTCCCCTCCT
>NC_137060.1:5086331-5088831 GCF_032717465.1 Coenobita brevimanus
TCTACCAAGCAACAGGTGTGAAAGCTTAGGTTGTGCACACGTCGATCACTTATGTACAGTCGATCAAATGGTGGTGGTTGCTGTATCATCCACTCACTTAATGTAGTGCTGCTTACTTGTTGCTTTCATTTTATCATTTTCACAATATCTGTGTCCGCCTCCTCTTTTCCTATCTCTCCCATCCTTCCCGTCACTTTTTATTACTCTTCTTAACACTTTAGGCGGCCCTGCACTGAGTGACAAACCTAATGGTTTCCTGTAACCCGGGAAACCATTTACAACGCTGGGTGGTAACCATATAACCGAACAACGAGGTGACGTGGAGCCTACTATGGTGGCCATGCTAACTTTTCGGAGACGCAAATGCCGCGTCCACCCAGGAACCAAATCTTCACTCTTCCCCGCGCGAGGCGATATCTGTTGTAAAAGTACATCGGTTCACTGCATGAAACGGCAATACAGGGACAGCTGCTTGCCTGCGGTTGATTAGCCTGTTCGGCCAGATAAACAGGAGATACTCAACAGCAACAACAACAACAGTCGATCAAAAAAGTATGTGTGCACACTTGGCGTGAACCAACGTGACAACACAGACGCTGGCTGTTGGCAAACCCCACATGATTCCACCCCACGTTATCAAACTGTTATCACAAGGATGCCACACACACGGTGGCACGTATATAACGCTCCAGTACAATCCCACACGGTGACATCTTGTTCCGGCCACGGCTCAGTCTGCTGCTGTGGGGTGGGCATGGCAGTGGGGGGAGGAAGTGAATAAAGGATGCAGGGCAGACATTGATAACGCTGACTGAGCCGTCCCCGCAACACACGAGAAACTGACAGGCGGGTGGAGGTAGAGCGTTATATATGGACCATCCTGTATAGCACTTGTCTGACACAGCCTTATCATTGCTCTTATCATGTGCACATTCAGATAACCACCCTGTATAGCACTTGTCTGACACAGCCTTATCATTGCTCTTATCATGTGCACATTCAGATAACCATCCTGTATAGCACTTGTCTGACACAGCCTTATCATTGCTCTTATCATGTGCACATTCAGATAACCATCCTGTATAGCACTTGTCTGACACAGCCTTATCATTGCTCTTATCATGTGCACATTCAGATAAGTCTTAATCACCTGGGAACATCACGTGCTGTACTGATCATTTAGCGTACCATCGTAGCAATCAAACACGATCCCTTCTTTGGCAGACTGTACACTGTTCTTCTATTGTTTATTCTTGCCAATGTCTGTCTAGTTTATTCTGCTTAGGGAGCCACATGGCACTGAGGGTGTTAATATAGGCTGTATCGAACCATCTGCTTTGAAAACTATCTCGTAAGCTCATCAAAATTGTCCGAAAATACCACGAATACAATCTTTAAGTTATCATATTGAATATACCGGCATTAATTTTGCTTCTGCTGGTGCTGTGTGTGTGTGTGTGTGTGTGTGTGTGTGTGTGTGTGTGTGTGTGTGTGTGTGTGTGTGTAATTCACCGGGTCGGTCAGGATCACTTGATGGTCGTGATCGTCAGCTTTTACCCTCCCGGAAGAGAGCTGAGAGCTCATATAGTCCGATCTAAGGGCAAGGCTGTGACCTTCACGCACGCACACACCCGTCCCCTTGCTCAACGGGGACAGTAACCATCCACTTCGTCAGTGAAACTTTTCGCAACCTGAGCGAGGCGCGAACTCCCGTCCACCAGTTGGCAAGCGGGAACGTTACCACTGCACCAGCGCGCGCGCGCGTGTGCGTGTGTGTGTGTGTGTGTGTGTGTGTGTGTGTGTGTGTGTGTGTGTGTGTGTGTGTGTGTGTGTGTGTGTGTGTGCTTTCCCTGTAGCGAATTGGTAATGTTTTCGATTGCATCTGTCCGCCTGTGTCTGCAGCCAAACTATCTGAAGACGTTACCCTACTGAAGGAGATAACTAAAAATAATATGGTTCTTATTGTTGCTGTTGCTGTTGTTGTCCCAGGCTCAACTGAAACATGAGCCCGATGAACTGTGGGCTTCATCTGCCCTTCTGCAATCCGTCATCCTTATTTCGGGGGATAAAGAGGTAGTTGTGGGACGTTTCTATAACCAGGCAGCTGAACCACTCGATTAAATCAGTGTCACCACATGAGGGCGTCAATTAACAATATATCTGGAAAAAAATATGCAGATACAATAAACAAACACTGAGCTAACACAAACAGCTACATTTATGAAAAAAATGACCATGGGAGCAGAAACCTATGGGTAGGATTGGTGGAGAGGAATGTAAACAGCAAACACGGGCACCAGCAACACCACACAGCACAGCAAACACAGTAGTATACAGCTTACAGTTCCTTAACAGCAATAGCAATATTCCTGTATCTGTATTTGTATTATTCCACAGGAGTTCCACTGCAAGACCAGACTTTTCCTCGGAGGGAGAGTGACAGCCAAAATTAACCTATCCCCATATGTTGGTGAAGTACGAATGGGGACTGGGTGTCTGC
>NC_137060.1:5093831-5661331 GCF_032717465.1 Coenobita brevimanus
CCATAAGCAGACAGCAAAAATAAATCCGTTATTGTTGTTGCTTAACCCCGGTCTTTCTGGCCAGCCAGACCCATCGACCACAGGTAAGCAACCGGTTCTGTGGGGGGGCCGTCCTGCAAGTACAGTACAGTATCTATACCGTATAGGGATCCGGCGTCCCCTTGTGGTGCACAGCGCTTCACCAGATTCGGACAAGGGTCCTTTCCATAGTAAGGTGCAGGGAAATATGAGGAGGTTAGACTCCTGGGTGGACGCCGCAGCTGCTTCACCCAGGCTACTCAGCGCCACCACGTGTAGGCTCCTGGTCAGCGCCAGAATAAATCAAGTAAAACACGTCATCGTATTGAAAGGGTTAATTCCTTGAATATGAGAAGGCTTACCTGAGCTGAATAAAATCATGTGGTCATTGTTGTGGTCCAGGTTCATCTGAACATGAACCCAGTGGACTGCAGGATGAAGCTGCTTTTCTGCACTCCATCACTCTCCTACCTTTGGGATAGGCAGGGAGTTGGAAGAAACTTTTTGTAGCCGGGCAGTTCCGCCGCCTGGTTATATCGGTGCCACCAGGTGAACAGGTGAAGGCGTCCCTCTACAGCACCCAAAGGCGTAAATAAACAGCAAGAACAAAATCCAACACGACATCATATGCAAAAGGTTTGAAGTATTTTTTTCGGCTAGCTTTCAAATATCAAAAAATCCAAAGCTGAAGGCTGAACATTTTTCTGCCAAACATTTACAACCATTCACCGCCATCAGACAGGTTTACTCTGGCCCATAAATACTTTAGAAACTCCTATGTAATATTTTTGGTTCTAGAGAGAGAGAGAGAGAGAGAGAGAGTGTGTGTGTGTGTGTGTGTGTGTGTGTGTGTGTGTGTGTGTGTGTGTGTGTGTGTGTGTGTGTGCCCGAGGGAGTCCCACAGGCTGTTACCTTGAGATATGTGAGTGTCCACCACCACCACCACCTCCACCACGCCCCCCTCACCTCTTTCGCTGCCCCTCCTGGTCCCCCTCCACTCTTTCTACTCACCCCTTTCCCCTCCTCATCCCCACTCCTTACACACCTCACCCCCTCCTTTTCCATCCTTTCACACACCCCAGTATTACTTTCTCCTTCCTCCTTCACCCCCACCCCTCTCACCACTTCTTCCTTCCAACCCTTACCATTTTACTCTTTGGTTCCCTCTCTTCTTTCACCTCACCTCTCTCCATCTCTTTATCTCTTACCCTCATCCCCTCCCCCCTCCCCCTTCACTCTCATCTCATCCATTTCCTCCCCTCACATCCTCTTCCCCTCTCCTATCACCTCACCTCCTCCTTTCATTTCCTCTTCCCCCACCTTCACTTCTCAGCTTCCCTCTCCCTTTTCCCCCCTCCCTCCCTTTCCTTCCCTCTCCCTCTTCCTGTCCACCTCTTCCTTTTACCATGTTATTTTCAAGCCTTTTTTACCACCACTATCCTTTTAACTCCTTGCCTATCCACTTGGTACTATCCCTGCTACACTGTCCACTCCAGGCCTCATCCAACCCACTATCAACTATTTCAAGACAGCAAACACTTAAAATACGGGTTAATCGCCACTTGGATTAACACTCTCGGGCTCCTACACTCGCTCTCAGATGAATAAAACCGTCTGGTGTTAACTGCAATAAAATACTAGAGTTGTGGCCACCATGAAGGGGTTAATGGCAACAGTATTAACACCGTGGCTCCTATAACCCACTCTGGCCTGCATTAAATCGTCTGGCGTTATCTGCAATACAACACTAGACTTGTGCCCATCATGAGACGGCTGACTGGACCTCTGCACAAGCCAGGTAAAAAAGTATCACTTGATTTAAAACAGTAACTTATATCAGTTAAATAAATTCCTATCACGATCTAAATCATTGTCAACCCGTAAAAATGTACCGGTACATAAAAAGGAAAAAAATGATCGTCATAGCAGCCTTGATTATGTCAGAAAAAGGGCTATTTGAAGCCTGTTCATTTTTGTAATACATATATAAGTTTCCGGATCATTAAGTACACAGCAGCATACGAACTGGAAAATAATGGGGATAAAAGATCACTATAAAGGACCCAATAAGAATACATGAAACAACGAAGCAGTAAAAATCTGATAATTAAATAATCCCTTTAATACGGTTACGTGATGCTGGAGAGGAACGCCTTCACGTGGTGGCACCGATATAACCAGGCGGCTCCACTACCTGGTTGCACAATCGTCTAAGTAAATTCCCTCTCCCCCGCAAGAAAGATGGTGGGATGCAGGAGGAGGGAACATCATCCTGCAGTCCACCGGGATCACGTTACACATGAATCTGGGACTACTACCACTATACTACTACTGTACCATTACTATACTACTACTACTACCGGTACTACTACTCGTACTACTACTACTATTCTTGCTACAACCAGACGATGTTATTAAGCTGAACAGAGACTAGAGACTTTTGGAACTGCATGAGAAGTTAGTAATAGCCTTCATTACACACTACACTACAGTGCTTGGGGTTTCTTCCCAAGATGAATACAATTGTGTGATGGTACCAAGACTGAACTACTAAGTACCGAGAGAGACTATTTTATCAACTTCTAGATAACCTTTTAGAACTGTAGGACTTAGATAATGCCTCGAGTCCTACACTAACAGGGAATTCTTCTGTGCTGAATACAGTCGCGTGACAGAAGTAAGAATAAACTACAAGGATACATTAACGGAGTGAAGAGGCAGAATACAAAGCAGCGTACTAACTGGAAAATAATGGAAATGAGAAATACACAAGTGACCCATTAAATAACAGATGAAACGACAAGGCAGTGAAACTTTCATATCAATTAAGATCAAACTGCCACTCCTGACGTTTTTATATGATGATTTTTACATCTTGATTTTACCTGCTCATTGATGGTGGAAGGTGGGGAAGCCCACCATCCACTCGCTTGATGTAGTGCTGCCTATTTCGTCCTTCATGCCTATCATTCTTTTTCAGGATCTGTCCACCTCTTTTCCTATTTCTCCCATCCTTCCTGTCACTGTTTACTACACTGCTTTTTCACTTCTGGTAGCTCTACACTGAGTGACAAGCCAGATGGTTTCCTGAAACTTAGGAATCATCTACAACGCTGGATGGTAACCTTATTGCCAGATAACGAGGTGAAGTGGCCTGCTATGGCGTCCCTGTTACCTGGGTGGATAGACGTAAGAGTAAATGCGGCGTCCATCCAGAAACCAAATCTTCACACTAATCTCAACGCTTCACTATGGCCAGGCGCTCTCAGCCGCATGGGAACATCGGCTCACTGCACGGAACGTCCCTACAGGGCGGTTGCTTGCCTGCGGTTGATAGGTCTGCTCGATGAGATAGACAAGGGAAGTAGAATAACAACAACAACCTATACACTGATCCCCTTCAGCACGACTATGTCTCTTTTACTTTATTCTTGCTGCCTCCAGATGATTTTATTTAGTTCGGTAACACACTCTAGAATATGTGGAAGACGAGAAAAATATACATGATGGAGATGAGATGGGAAAGACAAAAAAACAAGAAAAATCAATATAAACAGAAGTGCTTCAAGGCGTCCAATATCCCTTGCCTTCAGTATTACAAAGTCCTGAAACAAAACAACACCTACGTGTACAGGAAAACAGAGGAGGGGGACAAGGAACAGAAAATGAATACTGTATACGAAAAACAAAACGAAAGATGAAGTATACCAAACTGAGGAAAAAAAAAAACAGCCTAAAGAAAACAAAAAGAAGGCTTCATATTCCTGGGCTATTATATCTCCAACTTTCAAAACAAAAGAAAAATACTCGCCAAACAAGTGCCATCAGCCCGTACCCTCCAGATTGCATTATGAGCGACGGAGTATGAAAACGAAATGAAGGAGAGAGAGAAAGAGAGAGAGAGAGAGAGAGAAACCCAAAATTCTGGTGTTGCTAGACTCCTCCCCTAGACCAAACAAAATATGTATATAGTCATGAAAGAAGGTAAAGAGGAGGCAGGGAAAAGAAAATGAAGACGGGGGAAAAACAACAGCGAAAAAAACTAATAAAAAAAGAACTCCACTCAGACCCTCCAAACTCCTACCCTCAAAAACAAAACAAAAAATTCACGTGAAAAGAATTGCAGAATAAGAAAATGGAGATAAGAAGGACACAAATGAGAAGACCCCTATACTCCTAAATTCCCATATCCTCTACTTGCAAAACAAAAATTCTTATGAAAGCAGATGAGAAGAAATAGATGGAGAAAAGAAAAAGACAAGACGGAGGAAAAGAAAAGAAGGAAGCAATCTATCTATCTATCTATCTATTGCCAGACGCCTTAATCCCGTAAGGGGTCATAACAGGAAATAAAACCTCAAGCCTATCCTCAGACTCTCGTATCCTGGACTATCGTATTTCCTAATCTAATCTTAAAAAAAAAAAAAAAATGGTGAAAGAAATGCCATAAGCCCGGAACTCCAAGGCCCGTATTATCGTCGGTTAAGGGAGCTCCCTAACACCATTTCCTAAGCCATTTATTTTGTTTATTGATCCTTACTAACCACTTCCGTGCTATTTAAAACATTCAAGTACCATCACACACACCATATACAATATACAAATTGATATTAACTACCCGTATCCAAAAATAAATCGCTAAGGAAGAAGTGCTAGGGAGCTTCCTTAACCGACGAGAGTACGGACCCAAGACTCAGTCATGAGCCATTGAGGAAAGAAAGAAACAATGGAAATGGGACAATAAAAAAAATATAGTGAGGCTAGATTTTCATATTACAGGTTCAGATACAAAAAAAAATACAATAAATAACAAAGTTAAAGACGATGAGAAGCAGAAAATGGAGATAAGGAGACAAAGAATGAAGAAAGAAAACGAGAAGTAATAACCAAAATATCTTTCCCTTGTACCCCCCCCACCTTTCCCAAAGAAACGAAAGAAGAGACAAAAGAACCAGGAGATAAAGGAGACCGAAAAACGACAACAGAGGAGTGGAAAATGCAAAGGGCAGCCAGCAAACGCCCTATATTCCCTCTGCTCTCTGCTCCTCTCAACCCCAACAAACTCTGCTGGTGCAACAAGTGTGATTATGGCGCATCGGCGACACTGTATTACGAAGGAGTGAGCAGGCAAAGCGTTCCGCCCCCAAAACTCTCTTACGCCACGGAAATGACGCCTAAATTACCTACATTATAATTGCTGCCCCAAACATTTTCACACACTCAAAGGATTCCATTACTACACGCGCTCTTGTGTGGGACTGTTAGTGTTGTTTGTGGTGTGGGACGGGGCTTGAGGGGGTTGTCTGTTATGTGTGCTTGTTGTTGAGTAACACTGATCGAGCAGACCCATCGACGGTAGGCAAACGACCGTCCCTGCAGGGCTGTCTCGTCCAGTGAACCAATGTTCCTCTACGGAAGACAGAGCGAGACGTGGGAAATAGTGTGGAGATTTGTTTTCTTATGGACGCCGCACTTTGCTACTCTCCACCCAGTTAACATGGGCACCATGGTAGACTCCACACCACCCCGTTATTTGGTTATATGGTTACCACCCAGCGTTGTAAATGGTGTCCTGGGTTACAGGAAACCATTAGTCTTGTCACTCCATGTGGAGCAATTTGAAATGAAAAGGAGAGTAATAAAAAGTGACAGGAAGGATGAGAGAAATAGGAGAAGAGGACGCCAGACACAGAAAAAGAATGATAGAGGTGAGGGAAGAAGTACGTGGTTGAGATGGTGGCAGGTGTTTGTGGTGGAGGGGATTGTGGTGCTTGGGGTGTAAGAGTATGTGTTGTGACTGTGGTTGGTGGAAGAACGCGACAAAGTGTAATGGTTATGGTGGTGGTGGTGGTGTCTGTGGTGTGGTGCGTGATGAGGGAGGTGACTGAGAGTGGTGGTGTCGTGGCAGTGTTTGTGGGTGACTGTGGTAAGGAAGATGTCTGAGTGTTGTTGTGTGATGTGTGCTGGAGTGGTTGCTTGACTGCAGGTGTTTGTGTGATGTGGTGGTGATTGTGCTGTGTCAGGTGAGGAAGTGTGACTAAGTGTGGTGGTTATGGTGATGAGGAAGATGGCTGTGTGTTGTAGTTGTGTGTGGTGAGGGAAATTATTTTGGCGGTGTGTGCTGGTTACGAAAGTGATTTGAATATGTCAGTGTTATGCTGCTGCTGCTGGTGATGTGTAATAAGGGAGGTGTTATGTGTGGTTGTGATGTCTTTGTAAAGGAAGCAGGGAACTGTGGTGTGATGGTGAGGTAGGGAGCTGTCTGTGGTGTGATGCATGGTGTAGAGTGCCCACGGTGGGAAGGGTGAATGAGTGTTGTGGTGGTCTGTGATAAGATGAATGAGTGATGGCTGTTTGTGGTGTGGCTGGGGTGTGTTGTGAAGGAGGTACTGGGTGTGGCATTGTGTGTGGTGGTGATGGGAGTTTGTATTGTGGTTGTAATGTAGATGATGATGATGATGATGATGATGATGATGGTGATGATGATGATGATGATGATAATGATGATGATGACAAACGAGGTGTTGTGAAGTGTGGTATGGGAGGTGATTGTTTGTAGTGGTGTTGGTGTGTAGTGAGGAAGATAATAGCGTGGTGAGAGAGGGGAGAGCCATGTGCGTGACTGTGGTGTGGTTTGTGGTAAGGGAGGTGACGGGAAGGTTGTGGCAGGTGTATGTGTGGTGTGTGTGGTGAGAGAGGGGAACGTCTGTGGCGTGATATAAAGGGAAGGCAGGGGATGTGATTGTGGTGTGTAAAAGATGGTGACAAAGAGTGGAGGTTAAGCATATGGTTCAGTTTTGTGATGCAGTGTGTGGTAAGGAAGGGTACTGGGTGTGATGATGGTGTGGTGTGTGGTGAGGAAGGTGGCTGTGTGTGGTGGTAGTTATGGTGTATGGTGAGGGAGATGACGGCTATGGTGATGTGTGTGGTGATGTAGGTGACTGGTGACTGTTTGTGCTCTGATAGTGTGGTGAGTGGGGGACTATGACTGAGATGGTGTGGTGTGGTGGAGAGGAAAGAAGTTAACACCGTCAATCCAGTGACGTATTTTCTGCTTTATAGCTTTTGATTCCAAACTATTAAAATTTGACATACGAAATGCCTCTCGTATTGAAAGAGTTAATAAAGGCTAACTATATTAACCCTTCCAGGTCAACAAAATCATCCCTGGGCAGAATAAACTCGTCTGGAGGCAACATGAATAAACTAAAACACGTCATCAAACTGGTGGGGTCAAATGATCACATCTACAATAAAGTGCAGTAATTTTTCGCGCATCATGTACACCCTCACCAAAAAGTATCCACAACACCGGACATGATGGACGTGGAAATGAACAAAACATAACTTGTCATCTGGAAATAGTTGGTGTGCCCCACTGTGGAGTGACACACTATGAAGCCATTACACTGGAGTATCGTGCACTAAACATTACTGACACATATACACACACCAGGAGAGCTATTCTGTGATTCTTCGGTCACATTTTTCAAAATGAATGGTGCTTCCCGTGTTCAAATATTTTTTGGTGAGAGTGTATACATCGTAACAGCCACCAGTATAGATCAACCTCTTCGCCTCCCCAGCCGGCAAAAGACAGTCGGCTCCTTCTCCCAGCCGGCTTCAGAGCGGAAATAGTGACGACAGGAGTTAAAAGCCGACTTAAGAGGCAATGGGGTGGAAAGGGATGAGAGGGAAGACGTAGGATCCACCTGTCATCCCAGGGCACCACACCTGAACCACACACCTGACACACCTGAATCCTGAACAACACCTGATACACTGACTACATTCCGTCAATGCAGTGGCGCATTTCCCAGTTTATTCTCCCCAATTTTAGACAATGACTAAAAAGATAATACACATAACAATAACGATAATATGAGGAGTTTAGCATCCTGGGTCTAGGCTACTTGGTCAACACATTTAAAGTGACCAGTTGCTCTTCCCTAAATGGCATACGTGAACATTATACCACAACCAACCCTCGGATGTAAATCCTTATGGACAACATTATTAGAGCACAGAAGCTTACTAGACCACCAGGCTTCCATTTGGTTGTATGGTTACCACCCAGCATAATATGTTGACTCAGGCATCAGGGGAACAAAAAAAAAAAAAAAAAAAAAAAATAAAAAAAAGCTTGGTATTCAGTGTAGAGTCACCTAAAGGCAGCACTATATCGGTTGACTGGATGGTGATTACCCCCATCTACCACAACTCGAAGATTATTAATAAAAATAATACCATCCACTAACACACACACACACACACACACACACACACACACAGCTTCCCACCATTCAACAGTCATAGACAAATATACTCTCATTAAAGGTGTGTGTGGCCAAAATGGAGGTGTTTGGGTCATTTACAATGGCTACCAACTCACATGCCCTTGATTACCAGCATTAATACCTGGTGCGTGTGTGTGTGTGTGTGTGTGTGTGTGTGTGTGTGTGTGTGTGTGTGTGTGTGTGTGTGTGTGTGTGTGTGTGTGTGTGTGTGTGTGTGTGTGTGTGTGCGCGTGAGAGAGAGAGAGAGAGAGTCATACCCTTTTCGGTCAGGTTCATACATTTCAACTAACGGTGCTCATGGACGCCAGGTGACATGTAGAGGTGTATGGTATGTAGGAGGACTGCTGGGCCTTGATAGCAGGCTGTGAAGCCTATGCCCAGAGTCGGACACATAAAAAAAAAAAAAAAAAAAAAAAAAAAAAAAATTAATCATTAACTATAAATTCACATTAGGATATCTCCAAGGTAAACAAAATCGCCTGATATTAGCCTGAACAGAATGTCAGCCAATACACAAGTTACTCAGATCATAGTCTTGCTGCTGCCGTGGTGGTCGAGTAGTTAGTGTTGCTATACGTTTTTTACTCTAACTTGGCCTAAAATTGCCGCCTCTCCACCCTGACGCCTGAGTTGTAATAATACATTTACACCAGACTCTCCATGATGCTAGTAACGAAGAAGCACTACGGAAGAATGTAGAGTCGTACACTTTTCTTACTCTGTCGCTGAGTTACACGAAATACGCTACAAAAGGATGAAAATCTGGGCCAAGTTACGGTGACAGAACTACAGCTAGATACGAAGATGGCGACCCATCAGCGCCAGGGTTTGAAACCTGGTGCTGGCGTCAGTGTACTCAGGTGTGCACCCACCCTTTGTGGGTTGGTGGGTACAGCAAGTAGTACCCAGAGTAACACCTAGGGGAGGTTACTGTGGTAACCTGGATGATGCAGTGGCCTTGTATACCAGGATACTGGATGAATAACTAACCTAATACCGGTACTCAAGGTCAAGTTACACAGGTAAGCACCGTGGCTGAGCACACTATAACATATTATCTCATCTGACCTTTACCACCAGACAATTCTATTCAGCCGATGCAAGAACTGGAAGTCTTCATTACCCACCTGACTGCTGTATTCTTTTTGTCTTAACTTGTCCCAGATTTTCATGCAATTCGATGCCAGGATAAGACAATACTACGGCTCTACACCTTTTCACAGCACTTGTTCGCAATTAGCGCTGCATTCCACTACCAATATATTGTTACAACTGAGCATTCAAGATGGGAATTCAAATCAAATGCTGGTCACGCACATTGTTAAAAACGCCATTCCAACTAGAATGGAATTAATAGGTGACACTCCCACATGCATAAGCACACAACGAGCTCCACCCCCCCCCCTCTCTCTCTCTCAGCGCACCTCGTCATCGTACCGTCCATTGTCAGGCTACAGACCAGCCAACTCCTCTCTTTAATTGGCTCTTTCTTCTCACCTCTGTCTTATATTTTTCCCGGGGTTCCAACTGCCAGGACTTTTACGTAAATTCGTGGGTGAGGCGGCATTGTGCAGTGGGTAATGATTTGGGGGCTGGGACCGAGGGAGGGAGGGAAAAGGACAACAGGAGAGAAAGGGGGAGTGAAAATGGTTGAGAGAGAGAGAGGATGGAAGGATACAGTGGGAAGATGAAAAGGGTGAGAGTAGGGAATGTGAGGGGGGGAGGAGGAAACGAGGAGAGATGAATGTAAGGAGAGTGTTGGTGAGAGAGAAGGATGGTAAGCAGAAGGAAGAAAGAAGTAATAATGATGAAGGGAATAAGAATAATGGAGCCTTGGAAGACTCTTTTCAAACTGCAAGGGTTACATACAGCCTTCCTTAACCCCCTCACAGGAAATATCCCCTAAGGTGAATAAAAATGTCTGTTAGAGGCAACAAAACATACAAACAAGAGGTGTGGGTGGTATTTACATTTGTGTTTCCTATTCACTGCTTAAAAGACGCGTCAACTTTACGCAGCGGCGAGAAGTTGATACGGCTGAGTTGTGTGACCTGTCTGTCTTGATTATTGTATACCCAACCTTTATGTCTACTCTCTTTGTCTCTACTGTCTTAATTATTGTATACCCAATCCTTTGTGTCTACTGTCTCCTTTTTTTGGTCTCGGTGGAGTCGTGTAGAAGAGTGGTGAACATGATTACATACTTTACTTATCATTTATTATTATTATTATTATTATTATTATTATGGCTCAGAAGACACAATTTTATTCAGACTGGTAGTGGTCCCTGGGTGAAAATGGTTTAACAGGCCAACAGACATTAATATACCAGGTCCCTATCCACTTCACAAAATATGCCACAACTTGAAACAACCTTAGAAAAGTGTTGTTGAACTACAGGATTCAGATACAGCCTTCCTTCACTCCTTCACAACACGAACTTTCCCTCAAACTAAAACAATCGTCTGGCAGAAGCAATACCACACCTACAATAGGCGTCAGGTCGGTATTTACATTCCAGGTGCCTATCCACTGCTTAAAAGACGCGTCAACTTGCACCAGCGTCGGGAAGTTGGTGTGGGTAAGTTGTGTGACCTGCCTGTGTTGATTACACCCGACCCTTTGTGTCTACCTACACACCTCTCCTTCCCTGTCTGTCTTTCTAAACTGCCTTCATTATCTTTACCACAACTTTCTGTTCCCTTCTGTTTCTTCAGCTATCTCCTCACTCGGTCTCTTTCTACCCCTCCGTCTCCCACTTTGTCTCCTTTCTGTTACCCTCTGTCTGTAAACTCTCTAACCCTATCCCCATATCTGTCCCCCTGCCATGATGATGATGTTGCTGTTGTGGCCCCAGGCTCATCTGAAACGTGGCCCCAGCAGACTGATGGTTTAAGCTGCTGCTCCTGCAGTCCACCATCTTTCTTTCGGGAGGCAGGCAAGTAGTTGATGGACATTTATAAAACCAGGCAGTTGAGACTCCCTATTATATCGGTGCCGCAGCATGAGGACGTCCCTTTCCAGCCCCTCCCCTCCCCCGGCCTCTGGTTGTATAGTAATACAGCAACAACATAACACAGAGAAGAAAGCATAACCATAGTAGGGCAGTCAGTCGATATTAAGTATCCCATTTTGATGGACATGAGTAAACTCCTTGAATCTGGTGACGTAATAACTTAGGATATTCTTGTTACTTCCAGACGTCTTTATTCAACTCAGGAAAGGCCTCTTATATCGACTAGGTTCTGAAAAGCTTCATCTTACCCTCTCCAGTTTAAAAATCGCCTCTAACCTGCATAAAAGCGTCTGGTGCTGGCGAGAATAAAATACAAAAATACGTCACTGGAGTCAAAGGGTTAAGAACAAGACATCAACAGCAAAAAAGAAGGCAAGGAATAAGAGCCAGGGAGCCTCCTACGCCAATACGGTTTATTTTTCTTACCTCTCCTCTCCACCTTCCGTCTCTCCTTTCATCCATTCCTCCGCCTTCTCTCCAGCATTCCCTTCCTTAACACTCACCTGGAAATGAGAAAAAAAGTACAAATTACTTGTTCGTTACACACAATATCTGCAGTTAAAATTTTTTTATCCTCTTCACTTTACTGAAGCAGACAATGTGGATACTACAGTAATACTACATGATGCAGTACAACGCCACGCACTGTCCTCTTTGAAGGATTACGGCATTATTCCTTGGTAGAGAACTTTTATTAGAGAGTGTAGTATTTTGTGACCTAATGCCCTTCCTGATGCCAGTCAATGGCCCTTGGGTGGCATCCAACACTACAACCCTTGGTGGACAGCACTCACCCTAACCCACTAAGCCACCGCGGCTACTACAGTAACTTCTATAAATAAATCAATAACAAAAACAGATCATGAGTTGTAATCACATAACAAACCGGTAAAAAGGTGAGTCACCTAAATTACAGTCCTATGATCTTGAATAAGAAACTTAAGTAGGCTGGTAGTCCCTTGGCTATGTGGTGAACCAACATGCCAAGAGACCGTGGTTCGATCCTCTCCCTGTGGCAGTCACTAACATAGTAAGCCAGGATACCTAATTTTATTACCGGTATATACTTGCTACCACAAGAAATTTTACTAGGCTATGTGTAGGAGAGGCTTCTTCAACTGTTAGTATTAGATACAACCTACACTTGTCACCCTCACTACACAAGGCTTCTCCTAACTTAAAACCAGGGCAGTGAAATGGCGGGGGACAGAGCGACGTGGAGGCGATTTGTTTGTGGCCACCCCGTATGGGATTAATCGTCTGGCAATAGATAGATAGACAGGTAATAAAACTACTACTACTACTACTACTACTACTACTACTACTAATAATAATAATGATGAAGATGATGACGATGATGATCATCATCATCATGATGACGATGACGATGATGATAAAGAAGTCGTCCTCTGTCTACAGTTAATTTCTTAGCATTCGTGTCAATAATCAGGCAGTCGGACACTTTCGGAACAGATTACTAGCCTGCACAGTTAGGGAATCTGCCTCATTAGATAACAGGACGATATGAACCACATTCCCCTCGTACCTGGACAAAAGAAGATACAGATCACCACACAACTGGACAAAAGACGGCGGCAGTGGCACGTTGGCACTGATGGCTTTATGTGCGTTATTAATTACTGGTGTATATGACGCCACCTGCCTTAATTAAGTATTGGCCGGGAGGAAGAAAATGTATGTTATTGTTAAGCAGGATCAGTCGATAATTAATTACGATTTAGTCTCTCTCTCTCTCTCTCTCTCTTGTGGTAGCTGGTCGTTTGGGTGCCGTGAATCACTGTTATTGTTAAAAAATAAGTGTGTGTGATGGGAAGTCGAGTGTTTGTGTTTGAATGAATGTGTATGTTTGCGACGAGAGAGAGAGAGAGAGAGAGAGAGAGAGAGAGAGAGAGAGAGAGAGAGAGAGAGAGAGAGAGAGAGAGAGAGAGAGAGAGAGAGAGATTCTTTTGTTTCAAATGTGCATTTACTTCGTTATAATTACCTAATTATATATTTTCAGCTAAGATAGTGTGTGTGTGTGTGTGTGTGTGTGTGTGTGTGTGTGTGTGTGTGTGTGTGTGTGTGTGTGTGTGTGTGTGTGTGTGTGTGTGTGTGTGTGTGTGTGTGTGTGTGTGTGTGTGTATAAAATAACATTTGTCTTAACATTCATATATTAGGTACAGTGAGGGACAAAAGTTCACTCAATATTTCACATCTTGTACTTGTCAGTTTACTCTGTTAGTAAATATTTTCTGGCCAGAGATACAAAAGATGGCGTAATATTTCACCTCCTCTTATTACTTTCCTCTGCTGGCAAATATTGCTAAGCTGCGGGCGCCTTGGTATGTTTTTTTGCCCATAAATGGTTCGTTTTAATGTGACACCTTAAGGGACAAAGTGACGGACATGCCCTAAGTGTGAAGCAGACGCAGTGGAGTCGTAGGTCAAATTTCATTCCTAAAGGTAGTCTGGTGTGTTATAACAAGTCTGTTATAACACACCAGACGATTTTATTCACCTGAGTGAGTCACAGGAGCCTGAGGTGTTAAAGTAACGCAACAATCCAGTCCAAGAACCACAATGACGGCGGTCAAAGCAGCCTGACAGACACCAACACCCAAAGTTTGACAAGAATGATTCAGACGAGAGAGAGTTGAAAAATGCTGCGCTCTCTCTCTCTCTCTCTCTCTCTCTCTCTCTCTCTCTCTCTCTCTCTCAAAAAGAACATGGTCACTTTATCAATGATGGGTGGCAGGACAGAGGGCAGTGGGGCTGAAAAATGCCGCTCTTACATTCTTGATGCGTCTTTCAACACCACCACGGCTGCCATCTTAGTTATTTACCACACCAGGCTGCTGAACGAGTGTCTGATCCAACCCAAACTGTCAGTTTTGATACTGCTTTCCATTTTATTTCAACATTTGTTCTTGTTACGACTACTACTACTGCTACTACTACTACTGTTAATACCGGTGCTACTACTGCCTCTTTTTCTTCTTCTTCCTCATGCGTTTCCACACCAACACGGCTGCCACCATTTAGTTATTCACGACCCACGGCCGTGTCACTCGAACCTGTCATTTTTGTTCCTAACCTGTCATTTTTTCTTCTAACTCAACTGATCTTCTCAAACTTCTTGGTGTCTACCAGGGTCCTGTATTCAAGCCCTAGTGGCCAAGGGGTCTTTGTTTCAGCCTAACTTGTACATTTTTTTCTCCTAATTCCATTAATCCAACTTCTGACTTAAACCTTTTAAGGTACACCAGATTCCTTCTTATATACATTGGGTTATGAATGGTGATAAAATTCGAGATTAAAAGAGACGGTTCAGGATGGTAAGTAATGGTGGTGGGAGGAATTTGTAGGTATGTATGGTGTGCATGGAAAACTGCTGGATAATATAAAGAATATCTTAAACATGGCTGTTCAATAAATGGATGGATTGTGAATGAGGTTAAAAATCGAAATGTACAGACAAAGGCGGTAAGACTGGTAATGAACAATGAAGTTTTTACGTATGTATGTGGTGTGAATAGAAAACTGCTAAATGTTACAAAGAATATAATACACAAAGGTGTTACCGTGCTGAAGGTACTGCTCTAGCGATGCCGTGTGTGTGTGTGTGTGTGTGTGTGTGTGTGTGTGTGTGTGTGTGTGTGTGTGTGTGTGTGTGTGTGTGTGTGTGTGTGTGTGTGTGTGTGTTTCCATCCATGGTGAGTGTTTGTTTTCTCTCTAGCCGGTGTATCATTAAATCGTGAGGACCGTGAAAACCTGAGTACGAGGGCACCAGGCACACCCCAGAAATTCTCTTCTCGGCTAATTTTCACCATTCATAGGTGTATTCATCGCCATAAAACCTACATCATCGTCTTTGTCGATGTTTTTTCCAGCTGATAAGCATGAAAAAAAGGGGGAAAATCAAATACTAGCACCTTAAGGTGAGGAAAATACATCCTAGCCTTAAGGTGCTAGTATCTGACTTCCCCCCCCCTTTTTTTCATGCTTATCAGCTGGAAAAAACATCGACAAAGACGATGATGTAGGTTTTATGGCGATGAATACACTTATGAATGGTGAAAATTAGCCGAGAAGAGAATTTTTGGGGTGTGCCTGGTGCCCTCGTCCTCAGGTTTACACGGTCCTCACGATTTAATGATACACCGGAAGTATGTATGTGCCTATTCTTACCGTTCATGATATTATTTTTTAAGGACTGAACCTGACTTTTTACAAACGAAGCAATCTGCTGGTACCACGACGCAATTGCTATTATCAGAAAGCTATATTTCGTTTAGATCTTTATCCCCTCGTACTTGGGCTGTGTCCGCTTAACTTTGTGTTTGCTGGTAATATGCAGTGTTTGTTATCATTTTCCTGCCTTCCTGTTACACATCTGTACGCTTACCCCAAACAGCATCGGTGCACACTTGGCGCCACACAATGTAACACACCAGCAAATTACAAAATATCCAGTAATTCCATTCCACGCTGGTAAACCTGCTTTCATTAGGGTGTATTATATCAAATGATTGTGAAATTTTATAATTATATAGTATTTATTATCGTATAAATATTCAAATGACAATATACAGGATGTCCCGGGAGGAAGGGTCATAATTTTTGGAGATGTGACAATTGCAAGTAAAAATTTGATATCAACGAGGGTGCAAATCTCCAGCATATTGGCGCTACAGTTACTGATAATCTTTGGGGTGAATTGTAAGGAAGACCATTTTCACCCATAAGGTTATAAGTAATTGTAGCGCCATAACGGTTGGGATTTGGACCCATATTGATATAGCATTTTTTACTTTGATTTCACTCACTTATCATTTCCCGAAGATCTGCTCTTTTCTCACGGCACACCCTGTATTTAAATTATCTTGGGACATCACGGACTATTACATATCATTTGGTTTATCTTCGTCTCCTTCCTGAGCGATACTTTTTGAAGCTGGTGTTCATTATCATATTTCACGCTTTTTCTTCTTAATTCGCTAATAATTCATCATTATGGTGATCCTCTTTCCCACCTAAAGATGGAATGGACAAAGATTCAGAAATGAAGAACGCTAAAGAAGGAAAAATGCATGTCCAGTGAAATGGGCCACACAATCATTCAAACATTATTGAAGCCCGGGGAATCCTGGCTCCATTTTACAAGACTCACTATATAGACGAGCTTCACATACGTACACCTGTTAAACCAGCCTTACTTCATCCATTCCATCCACACCACAGTACCATCTAACCACACTCTTCTATCCTCTTATCAGCTAACATCTTCACTCCATATTTTTCGTGAATCACATGGTTCCTGATAACATCAACCCACCGCAATCGACACATACTCCTAACCAGTCCCATGTCCACTGCTTTTACTCATGACTTCTATGACTCCTGTGACCTGTCATACATGTACATGTAAACCTTTTGTGGCCTTCACACCCAGTCCTGTATCTTGTCAAGGCCTTCATACTCGTAGCACCAGCAACTGTTCTTCCCTGAGCCATCCCACTCTCCACTTTTATACCCGTTCATTACCCAATCATTTACTGACGGCAGGAGCGTAATGTCCCGGGCTGGGTTACTCTGACGATACCTAAGGCATTTAATACTTGGTAACTGATACCGAACCATTCCTCTGACGCAGCATCCTCAAATTCACAGGCAGAGACATTTAGCAACAGTACAATAATCTCATCAGCTTTGGTACAGCGCCATAATTCCACCAGCTACCGAAACATCACTTATCACACATTACTACGTTCACTTCACACACCCTAAACCAACAACCACACAAAACCTACACCTATCATACCCAGCATGGAAGAGCAACACAATATTAGTCTCAGACAACATGAAAACATCACTGACAGTACAATACAATGGTCACCTCACAGTCAACTGACGAAGTGCTAAATATCAGCAAAAATTACAGACACACTGACACAACCACTAAGCAAGAGTGGTAAAGTTCTGGCTTACACAGTTCCCCAATCGTACACACACACACACACACACACGCTTCACAGACCACAAGAGAACAATCACTCACAATCGCCAACAATGTGTGCATGGGTGCAACAATCCTGGCTCTAACAGAAACCCTCCCCCCCCCTCCCTCTCACTCACTCGCTTTCCTACACACCTCAAAGGGCGGTGCCTTTCATGATAAGACGACTACAGCTGGCAGGCCCAAACAATGAACTGCAGGAATGGCAGGGTAGAGCTAGTTCTCTCTCTCTCTCTCCTTCAACATGGCCTTTATGTCATTCCTTCCCTGTCCTTCCTCACTATGCCCTGCTCCTACTGACTCCTAATGCATACAGTACTTTTCCCTTCTTTATACGGTACTTATACTCAATTATACTTACAGTACCTGTTCTACGGCAAGGAAAAAATGCAATTTACCTGCAATAAATAATCTACAATTGACTGAGCAGAAATTATTATTATTATTATTATTATTATTATTATTATTAATAATATGAATTATACTGTTAATAATAACACATTCATGATAATAATAAAAGGTAAAAAAAAAAGTGCATTTTTTCATCTGAATCCCAAACCATAGCAAATACTTAGGCTAAAATCATCTGAAAGCTACAAGAAAAAGAAACTCAAAAAAAATAAAATAAAATAAAAGTCATCATTCTAGTTTAATAAGGGAGATGGTTACGTATGGTTAAAATCATCCACTTAATGCCACAACGTATATGTCGCTGCGTGTGTGCTGGGTAATGTTAAATATATCATCAGTGTGGTGCATACGGAAAGGATAATTATAATGCTGACCTTACTTGTGCCTGCACGTCTTTGATATTTAACTCTTGCTACCGACACACTGTATTCAGCTTACCAGACATATTTGGCAGGCGTTAAATACAGCCCTACTCATTCATTAGTACCATCCGTCCTTTCTAAATTCAACAAAATCATCTGGGGGCATCCTCAATACGGTAACCAATGCTTCATGGTGCTGAAGAGGTTAATATTTTACTACAATGGCGTCTTGTTTTATTCTGGCTACCTACACATGACTTTATACAGCATATTAACTGAAGGAGTGACAGAACAACAAGAAGGTGGACAGATATTGGTAGTGAGTGTGAGAAAGAGAGGCACGGAAGCTGACGAAGCGAGGGGTCTGACAAGGGATAGAGCTGGCTGGATGAACTGTGTGCAGAACGGATGACCAGGGTTTGGCACTCCTTTTTAACCTGACAGTCGTCAGATTGACTCTGTCGGATAGGTGTGTGTGAAGATACGTGCGGTCAGGATTCCGCTGGCTTAAATGATGAGTGAGTGGGAGTGTGGCTCATTCAGCTGGGCAAGCTTTGGTTAGTATCTCACTCTAACAATTTTTTTCTGGCTCTCTGGACTCTACCTCACCCTATCTTGGGGTGGGAAAGGAGGTTTGGATGATGATGATGATGATAATGATGATGGACTGCAAGGATTAAAATGTCATATGGCAGCCATAATATCCACGTCCCTCACAAAACTTATTTAAGCCGTCCCCGTAACACAAGACATTTGACGGCGATATACAGGGTGGTCTATACATAACACTCCTCTTCCTTTCCGTTGAGTGATTTCTCGTGTGTTGCTGGGACCGCTAAATCAGCGTTATTATTGTCTATCCTGCAGCATTTGTTCATTTCCTATTCCCACTACCATATTTACCCCACACCAGCAAACTAAGCCTTCCACACAACACATCAGACACCGCTAGGGAAGGTTCTAGTGGAGTGGTATTTATGGACCACCTTGTCTATAGGCACCTCCCTCAGTAATAAAAGCTAGGTCCTTGGACAGACAGAGAAAATCTTAACCCTCCGTGCCAGAGGAAAGTCTGTTTTTACTTAACTTTTGTCATCCACTAACCACTTCATTCAGCTTATGATGGAACTTTGTAACAGGACGGGTTAGATACAGTCTTAGTGCTGAGAAGGGCGCCGTTCAGCAGTGGTACTGATATTACTGGCCGGAGGGACTGCCTGGTCATAAATACCTCCCTCAACTTCCTCCCTATCCCACCCAAAGGAGGTCAGTGGACTAAAGGAGAATGGTAACTTGTGCCTGTAGTTTACTGTGTTCACGCTTTAGGTGACTTACAACCACTACTACTACTACAACCACCACCACTGCTTCTAGGTACTACTATACTGATATTACCACTACCACTATCACTACTACTAGCTAAGCCTTAATAATCCCCTTCACTACGAGAGGCCTTTCCTAAGCTGAATAAAACTGCCTGTCAACGGCAGGAATAAACTTAAAAATTAATGACGTCACACGTATGCGAAAGGTTAGGTTATCTTGATACTACACAAATAGTGATAGGCACTTCAGTAGGTTCACACACACACACACACACACACACACACACACACACACACACACACACACACACACACACACACACACACACACACAATGATTTTCCTCGGTGTTTCTTTCCATATTCCTATGACCTCCAGTCGTTTATACGCCATGTGTCTAAGCATCTGAAGCTGAATGGATGTTGATGTACGCTGTTTTTAATGAGATTTCCTGTCTTTCTCAATATTTAGTTTTTACTTTTTTCATTAAAACTGACTAATGTAATGAGCCAAAAAATATACTGATGAGAGAGAGAGAGAGAGAGAGAGAGAGAGAATGCCAGTGGGTTTCACAAGCCCAAGAGACTGCGCCCCCTAAATGACTTCATCACCTCTTGCAAAAACAAACACGTGACATCCAATACTACCAGCGAAACCCAGCCTCTCTCTCTCTCTCCCCCTCTGAATAAGGGGCGTGTTGAAGGGTGAGTTACAATACTCTTCCCAGTACCGGTATCTTTCTGTATCATTATCACACATCTAGTTACTCCCCTTTCTACTTCCCTCTTCCCGGTATCTTCCTCCCAGTTTAATCCCGCAGTACTCATTTTCCAGCACCCCTTTCAACCAATGAATAGCATCATCATCATCATCATCATCATCATCAGCTTCAATCAAAACTCATTTCCTCTCACTTCCCTTCTCTAAAAGCCTGTTCCCAGTTCATAATTCATTTTGGTGTGTGTGTGTGTGTGTGTGTGTGTGTGTGTGTGTGTGTGTGTGTGTGTGTGTGTGTGTGTGTGTGTGTGTGTGTGTGTGGTACTGTACGTGTAGTACGTATGCTGGCATGTGTGTTTAAGTGAAAGATGGAAGCCTAACTTTGCGTGAAAGATTCGACTAACTATATATGAATGTATGAATGTATGCATGTATATATGTATCTATGCATGCATATATGTGCAAATAAAAACTATGCAGCACATAAATGTGCAAACGTGTGCGTATATACGCAGTAGTCAAGCATTAAACGTGCGTGGGAGGCTGTAATTGAGCATAATTGTAGTGTGTGTGTGTGTGTGTGTGTGTGTGTGTGTGTGTGTGTGTGTGTGTGTGTGTGTGTGTGTGTGTGTGTGTGTGTGTCGTTCACTGGGGTCGTTACTGAGTAAGGTTAGAAGTGGAAGAATTCCCACACAGATACAGAACATGTATGGACAGACAGACCAGCAGATACACAGAAAACGATATGGACAGATAGACAGGTAGATGGCAAGGCCGACAGGAGGATAGATAAACATATAGACAGTCAGATTTACGGCAAGGCAGAAAGATAGATACAAATAAACCTGAGTGATTATAGATACAAACAGATGGATAAATATAGACAGACAGAGATAGTTCGATAGACAGACAAACATTTACATAGGCGGATAGACAGAGAGATAGACAAATAGATATACGAACAGAGGCAGACTGACAGACACGCACAATGTAATTATGATAGGTAGAGGTGTTACATAAACATTCCGCCATATGATATTGTGTTAACATCTGTGGTCAACCTGGAGTCAAGGTCTTGTACAGAGAGATGGGCAAAAGGGTACAAAGACAGACAGACTGATATAGGCAATGTAGTGTCTGTAAGTAGCGGTATTACATAACATTCTGTCATATGATATTGTGTAATATTTGTGGTTAATCTCAAGTCAAAGTTGTGAAACCAGATACCATGAATGCTGCGAAGGGAAAGGAGTGAAAAGAGGGCGATGAGAGGAATGGAGGAGGAACGGACAAAAAGGAAGGAGAGGGAGGGGTTGGAAGATGCAAGGAGAGGAAATGAAATAAGAGGGTTGAAAGAGGGGTAAACGAGAGGTGGAGGATGGAGCGAGAGGGAAGGAAAAAACTGGGGGAGTGAGGAAGAGAAAAGTAGAAAGAGAGGGTACAGAGGAAAGGAGAAACTGACGGGAGAAGGAAGGAAGGTAGGAAGAACGGAAGGGATGCAGCAGAAATGAAAGGAATGGGGGAAGAGAAAAAGAATTGTAAATGAAAGTAAGGAAATTAGAAGTGAAGGAAAAGGATACAGAAAGGGACGGAAGGGAGGAGGAATGAACTGGGGGGGGGAGGCAGAGAGAGAGAGAGAGAGAGAGAGGTGGGGGGGAGCTGGGGAGCTAGATGTGGGAGGATGGGGGAGGAGGTAGAGCATAGAGGTAGGATTAGGGTAGAGTCGGCGTGAGAAGACTCCGGTGAAGCCAGAGAACTGTCAAACGGCCATATTGGTCAAGTCAAGAGGTCACGGCAACACCTACCTGACTTGAAGAAGATTGCTGTGCACTCCTACCTCTATGGCTGTGCCCATAGAGGTAACAGTCCTAATCCTACCTCCGTGGGTGTGGCCATGAGATTATTAAGCCTTTAATACCTCCAGCTGTGTGTCCACCTGGTATTCCTCAGGGAGAATGCCAGAAACAAAGCAGACTTCATTCTACCTCTGGTTTTAGTTGTAGTTCAGCTGTGGGTGTGAGACGTTCTGTCCTAAATTGTATCCCACCATCAAATAACCTAAGACTCCAAAAATGCCCACCACCTGTGCCGCATTTGGGTGTCAAGAAAGAGGAGATAAGAAATCTGACCCATCCATTACATTTCACCGGTGAGTATCTTTAGAATGAATTATAATTTGTAAGTGTACATTATGTATATGACTGGAGTTAGTAAAGTCAAGCTGAATATTATATAGAATAATAGATATAAACTTTTTTCATAATGTGCTGATGTATATTATTTTAAATCATCTATCTGTCTTCCATCCTTCATTTTACCATATGTTCTTAAATGCTTCCTTTTTTTTCATTCATTAACTACTTTCTTTTCTCCTTCCATTCATAACCTACTTTCTTCCTCATTTTTTCTGTTTCCAACTAAGAAAACACTCGCGCCTGGTCAGCGGAACCAAGTCAGACAGCTGTCAAAGGGGTCGCCGCCATGTTGGTCGAGTCAGGTCTGTCGGCCTCACTCTGACCTACCCGTGGTTAAGCCCTTATGCCGCCTCTACCTACTCCTACCTCTATGAGGTAGAGGGACAGGCGAAGGGGGGTAACATGATGGGGGGGGAAGTGGGGGGAAGAGGTAGGAGTTACTGGACAGTGGAGCTGGGGGATAGGTGATGTGGTGAACCAACTCTTATGTCCCAACAGAATCAGGTTACAAACAGAAGCAACGTCTCTCTCTCTCTCTCTCTCTCTCTCTCTCTCTCTCTCTCTCTCTCTCATACACTTCACACTCCAGTCCACCCATTGCAACTATTACTGCCTTACTAAGCAATTTTGATGAATATCCCTACCATTATAGTTAAGAAACGTTTGAACACCCACTCATAATCTCTAAACACGAGGTATAAACTACACACCTCTGTTATGATTATTATGAACAAATTCCCAAACTGCTCATCATATCATCGGATATATATATATATATACGGTATATGACTTGATATGCTTAGTCTAAAACAACCATCTCTCAATCCTGAATGCTACAGTATAACAAAGTATTAACACTACAAAATGGTGCAAGTCACGAAGAAGCGTTATAGAATGGATAAAGTCTTAGTACTGAATCAAGTAAATAAAAATCCGAATGTGACGCTAAAAACGAAGTGTTATGGACAGGATTTATAGCCTTAATACTGCAACATAATAAGATATTAATAATGGAATATGATGCTGGTCACCAAGTGCCACGGACTGATGAAGAGCCGCAGTTTTGTCTCATTCTGCCAGTGAGTTACATGCCTTAGCTGCACAAAGGACGACAATCTTTTGCCAAGTTAGAGTGGACCAATTATAATTTCTTTGTTTAGTATTCTGAGTGTGTGACATCTTTTGATGACAACAAAGACTCATGATTCACTTTTCCTTGACAAACTGGAGAAAGAAACACCATTGTGGGACTTACTGTGTATTGACGTTTCGCCTCATGGCTTCCTCAGAATGAGGAAGCCATGAGGCGTCAATACACACACAGTCCCACATCTGTGTTTCTTTCTCCAACAAAGACTCAGTTTCAATACGAAAAAACTTGCTCTTTATTATCCTGGGAAGATAATTATAGGGAAAAAATCAACTACATATACTGGTTGAGACAAACCGACATGATGAGACTGATAGAGACAGGCAGGACAGATACATAAGCTGACGGAGACACACAAGCAAACAGAAAGACAGGCAAACATAAACAGGCAGACAGACAGACAAACACACAAATAACTAGGCATATATAGATCTAAAGACAGACAAAGCCGTATGTCTATAGATTAACAACAAAAACACAGAATTCCGTAAACTAGCGAAATAACAAGTTCCTCCGATTTGTATTCAGAAAGTCTTGTTTCTTTTAATAACCTCGAGTTTAAATCAGGCACACTTGTTCTTAATTAAACGGGGAAAAATTATCAAACTTCAAATAAAGTCCGAGTTTTACTGAGCAAGAGTGAACCGTGTTAAAAGTTATATACTTCATTTTTAAACTTTGTAACAACGTCACACAATATTATTCAACTCAGCTTCCCAATGACCTAAGAAAGCCACTCTTTTATTCTGCCAGAGTTTTACAGACCAATTCATGGTAGATATTAATTGATTCTTCTTCTTCTCTCTCTCTCTCTCTCTCTCTCTCGGCCGCAATAAACAGGTCACCTAATATCCCCTGACAAAGCCATAATAACGGCCAACATACCACGGTGACATTTATACAAGTGATCCACATCGAAATGCAGTGACTTTCACCTCTATCTTCTTAATACAATCAAAGGATTTTCTTCGTCTTAGCAGTCAATCTCTGAACTGAGCGGATTATATTTTGCCACCTCTTCCGCGATTAAGGCGTCTGGCCAAAGACAGACATAGACAGACAGATAAAGAGGGAGATAGTCCGATAGACAGTGATCGACAGATAAACAGATACACACTGATAGACAGGTAGTTAAATAGTTAGTTAGACAGACTGATAGATAGATAAAGCAGACAGACAGAAAGACAGGTTGATACTGACAGACAAACTAATTGAGACAGACAGACAAAGAGACACTTAATCACTTCCCTAAGATGGCACACGTGTATATTATATTCTTACTGGCACCACAGGACTGTATTCAGGTGTATGTAGGCAGGGTAGTAGTGAAGGGTTTAATGAAGGCGACATGTAACCCCTCCAGTTATAACAGTATCCCCTTACCTGAACAGATGAATATTACGTGGAGGTGGCAAGAGTTTATGAGAAAAAATGACGTTGTAATGAAGGGGATAATGATGGTTAGTGTATCCGACCTCTAATGTGCCATACACCTTCACATGTCACCACTTCAACACTAACACTCACCGTCCATATTGACTGCGTGCTACAAGTGTCTTATTCAGAACTGGTCCACTAGTAATAGTATGGGTGTTTTTATAAACTATTGGTGGGTCTTGTGGAAGATCAGTAAAGTCTGTTTTAACAAAATTCAATATTTCAAACTGTTTCCTGCCCTAGCCTGGAATCGAACTCACGTCATTTTAGACAAGAGACGACCTCTCTAACCACTCGGCCACCCCTCCCGCTGGAAAAATATCTCCTAAATGAAATACGTATCTGCAGGAACAGGAATTAAAAATATGAACTGTGCTCAGGCTGAAAGGCTTATGCGGCCGAGCTGACACGGTCAAAAAGACCTACGATAATTCTATTCTCGTAACTTGATTTTTTTAATAGGATAACCAAGAGATATGGAAATATTATGCTCCGTTCTTTCCTCGTCCATCCTGGCGAAAAAAAAAAAAAGTAAAGTTACGACAGGGTAGTGGTGGTAACTTTCCCTGTGAATGTGGGTGGTGTCGGCAGCTTATGAGCTTGTCACAGGAAAGCACTATACTTGGTGACTTTAATTAGGCGGAAATGTCATGCTGCCATCTTGAATGCTGAGCTGTAACAAGAGATTAACACTAGGAATACGGTGCTAGTCACGAAGAAGTATTATGGAAAGGATGTAGCACCATAGTACTGTTATATTCTGCCGCTGAGCAACGAGAAATAGGCTGCAAAAGGACAAAAATCTCCGCCACGTTACGGTGAATGAACTACAGGAGTCCTGTGTGAGGTGTGTCCTGGCTGAAGGAAATCGTCTGGTGGTGGCAGGAATAAAGCAGCATCGTAAAGTGTGGTTCTTATGGACGTGCAATTGGCTCTTGGATGTGACATAGATACGTGCAAAGTTTTGACACTCTGGCTCCTATGACTCACTCTGCTGAATAAAATCGTCTGGCGTTAGTTACAATAGAATACCTGAATAATTCCAACCATGAAAAGGTTGGAATAACACTCCTATTCCAGCACACGCCAGATGATTTCATTCAGCAGAGTGAGTCACAGGAACCAGACAGCTGTCACCTTTAAACCCCAGCCATGACAGTGACACCCAGTACCGTGAAAGTGATAGAGAGTAAAAAGTGTCCTACCGTTATCAAGCAAAGCACAGTAGTTCATTCCACGCACAATTAAATACCAAAGCGTTATCAGCACATGGATAGTACCTTTTTTTCATCCGTCAGCTTATCCTTTATTGGCCTACTAGGAGCGTAGGAGCCCGGGGACAGGCCATTCGGAGGATATTAAATGTAAAAATGTTCAGTCGCTCCTCTGTGAGTGGCAATAAACCTCAGTTATCCCTCGGATTTAAACCCTTTTGGGTCACAACCATTAGTAGCGCCTTAACACATGACACCAACAGGTATTCATTGGTTGGTATATGGCTGCAACTCAATACACTAACTTGTTTCCTAGATTACAGGAAATACGTTGGCTTCTCACTCAGTGTAGTCATTTGCAGGTAGTACTTCATCGAGTGAGTGGATAGTGGGCATGTAAAAGATCATTATGCAAGAAAGTGACACCTAGAACGGTGAATGTTATACAGACCGACTGTCACAAGGCCATACCAACGTTGCTTTCGTCCATCCACACACAATTAATTACCAAAGGACAACACTGGCATAAATTCTGGCGCCGGACAAAATTGCATTAGTGAGTGGAAATCCTGACAGTGAGGACGGACTCAATGCTGACATTCATACAAAGTGACGACACTAATTACATTCCTCACAGCGCACAAAAAAGTCTTTGCATAAACCCAATTAACTTGCATGTAAGCTGAATTTTTTGAGAGCAGGTACCAAAAAGGTTCTCCTTGACGACCCGTTTGACGGAGTAATACCGGGTATATTGCAGAATTATAAGGGAAAAGACATTCTGTTCTTGCTATTTCCAGGCGAGTGTATTCAACTGGCAAGGATTTTTATTATCGTGCTTATTAATAATGGCTGTATCTAACCCTCCAAATTTAGAAGTCCCTCTCAAGTTGGGTAAAATTGTCTGAGTAGCAAGTCAGTGGTAACATTCAACCAAAGTGAATGAAACAACCTTAAATTCCTCACTAATCTGAAAAAAATCCTTCCATAAATCCAAACTAACTTGCAAACTTGCATTTGAGCAGGTATTGTACCGGTATATTTTTTCAAGCCCTCAATGAACAGCTGTTTGACAGTGTGAAATCACTGAATAAATGACTTGTTTTCAATTAACTGACTTACTTGTGGAGACTTTTAGAACTAGAAACGGGTGACAATCGCCTCACTACTAGAAGTCACTTCTTAAACTAAATAAAACAATCAGGAAAAAAGAATAATTAAGTGCAAAGATACGTCACATACTGAAGGGGTTAAGCGAGTGGCCGTGTGTGCCAAGAACGAAATCACTTTACCAATGGAATGATGAACAATTCTGACCAACACCGAATTCGGAGCCAAAAATCCTGGGTCCTCAAACGTTAAAAAACATCAATTAGTGGCCTGTGAGAACCACACCTTTTCCTCACACAGGTTATGATCAAAGTAACACTGCCAACCACCGCCACAAACTGCCTTCACCAGATTACGCTGTGCCTGTCCCAATCTTTTTAATTCCGGTGATTCATCAAAGTCAAGGACATTACTTAGCACACTACCAACTCTATCACCATCATCATCATCATCGCCATATCATCATCATCATCGTCAGTCATCATCATCGTCACCATCATCACCCCCATCCATCATCACAGGCAACCATTTCAGTATGATGACGTGGCATATTTTTTCCTGCCATCCCAAGACGATTTTATTCCGCTCAGGCGTGACTTTTGCAACTAAGCTAACTAACTTTGAACTAGTCTTCATTACCCTTTCCCTGACAGGACGTTCCCAAAACAGGATATAATCAGTTGACAGCAGCAAGGAAAACAGTGACAACCTATATCAGGAGAAGTTAATCCTTTCAGTACGGTGACATTTTAATATATTCTTTCTTGCCACCTCCAGACGATTTTACTGAAGGGACTAACGACGGCTGTATCGGACCCCTCATTTCGTACTGAAGGGACTAACGACGGCTGTACTGCACCTCTCCTGTTTCATAAGTCACTCTTAAACTGAGTAGATTTATGTGCCGGTGACAAGAATATAGCAGCAAAAACGTCCTCGGACTGAACAGTTTATTTCTGTGGCTTAAAATACCAAGACCATTATTGTGACCTTTGCCACCACCACCAGCACCACCATCATCAGCGATTTGGGGGACACCCATACTGATGAAACTACTATGAATGAAATGTTAGCTGATACAGACAGAGACACTGATACTTTCTTTCTTTCTCTCTCTCTCTCCGTATATATATATATATATATATATATATATATATATATATATATATATATATATATATATATATATATATTACACATTTATTTATTCAATTATTTAGATAGAAAGAGAGAGAGAGAGAGAGAGAGAGAGAGAGTGTGTGTGTGTGTGTGTGTGTGTGTGTGTGTGTGTGTGTGTGTGTGTGTGTGTGTGTGTGTAGGCGTGGACGTGTGTACGCCGCAACTTACTGTTTTAGGTGGAGGGTTTGAGTTAGAAATTGAGGTTTGTGTAGTCTGGACCAGACACAGCTTGTGTGGCACTAAGTTGTGCTTGTACACACACACACACACACACACACACACACACACACACACACACACACACACACACACACACAAGTATGACGAATGACTATAAATGTCAGGTTGGCTGCAACTCTCTTAACTATGCCACCAACTCTATGAATACACAACGACTGACCAGAGTGTACCACGACAGAGTGAACAGAGTGCATGCTGATTAGAGAGAACAGTGTTTGTGCTGAGCAGATCGAATAGAGTACAGGTATATGCTGAGCTGAGTGGAATGGCAGGTGAAGGTGACTTAAGTGTGGGATGATTAGAGTGCACGCTGCTAAAGAACATCGATATCAGAGTGAACTATGCTGAGTAGTGTGGACAGACGGTGGGAGATTGGTGTACAGAGATCAGAGTTAATAATCACGCTGTTAGAGTGGATAGAGTGCATGTTTATTAGAGAGGACGGTCAATGAGAAATGAACTGCAAGTTTATTAGAGTGAACAAAGAGTGTAAATTGATCAATGTATGGTTAGAGTGTAAGATGATCAGAGTGAAATAAGTATATGTTGAAGAAAGTTAACAAAATCCGTTTGTTCAGTGAATACAATGCATGTTGATTGACATGCACAGAATACATATTGATTCAAGTCCACACATTGCATGCTGATTACAGAGGAGTGCGGGATTAGTACATATATTGCATGTTGATTACAGAAGTGCAGGATTAGTACATACAATGCACGTTGATTTGAGTACACACGATGTATGTTGATTAGAGTGTACAATCAATGAGGGGTGGTTAAAGTGAATTCTGATCAGTAAATCGTCAGATTATCGGTGAATAATGAGGGTAAATGAAGTACCGGTACGTGATGCTCAGAGTGAATAGTTAGTGAAGGGTGATGGCACTGCAGGGTGATCAGTGCCACAGTGAAGTCACATTGTAATACAGTGTATAGATTTATCAGCGTAGGTGTGCAGTGAATATAGTGCATATTCATTAGGGTCAGTATGTCCGAACTGATGCCTTCATTACGTAATTCATCCATCATTCAATCATCTTTTCGTCACATCAGCAGTGCAGGAACCCAGGGCTAGGCTATCCAGTCCCGACATTTAAGGCGAAGGTGAGTAGCTTCACTCGCCCTTGAGTAGCATTATATGAGCAATGACCGCCTTTAGATATAAACCCTGACTTAATTCAGCTGAATCGCCTTAGCCACTAAACCACCAGGCGTCACTTGATTATCTGGTTACCATCCAATGTAGCAAATGGCGTCCTGGTTTACAGTCTTGGTTTACTGAAAACCATTTAGCCTGTACCTCAGTGTTGAGTCACTGGCCGGCTGCACTACATCGAGTGACCGGACGGTGAGCGTCCCCACCTCCCACAAAGATACACACGAGTCCTCATCTCAGTTCCCACAACCTCCAGGGCTCTAAGCCAAGCTAGCTCCCACCCAGCGGCCTCCATTCTCGTATTCTTGTAATTATGACGTGACTTACCTGACTAACGCTGTGTGTCTTCTGCAATAAACAGAAGCATCTGTCCTGTTTAAACTTGTCTCCATGTTTGTGGTGACTAGCCGAGTGCACGGTGTGTGTGTGTGTGTGTGTGTGTGTGTGTGTGTGTGTGTGTGTGTGTGTGTGTGTGTGTGTGTGTGTGTGTGTGTGTGTGTGTGTGTGTGTGTGTGTGTGTGTGTGTGTGTGTGTGTGTGTGTGTGTGTGTGTGTGTGTGTGTGTGTGTGTGTGTGTGTGTGTGTGTGTGTGTGTGTGTGTGTGTGTGTGTGTGTGTGTGTGTGTGTGTGTTTGTTTTACATCATAATCTACTGTATAAGATAAGAAGATGATAAAGGATTGGCAACGACATTTACAATTAAAAATCAACACGCAACACTAAGGGATCGGAACCTCTTGTTTAACCTCTCCTCTTTTTTCGGAATAAAAAAGAATATTCTAGACAGTAGCTTTTCATCTGAGGAAACTGAGTCAAGCCTACAATTTAAATATTAAGTTATGATTGCATGCATTTTGATGAGCGTTTGGTAGGAATGAGTCACCTTGGTTATTAGTTCAAATGACCCTGCAATCTGACTACTCTTGACATCAACTGATCTGAAAGGGGCTGGCAATCTTTGTCAGGCTAGAGTGCACGTGCTATAGTAACGTTTTTCTGTATAAAATGTGCCCATAACTATATATCAACGTTTTATAACCAATGTTTGTCCTCTCTCACTAGTCCTCTGTATCTGAGTATGCTGGATTGCTGGGTTGGATGATCCAACCCAGCAATCCAGCACACCAAGACCGAGACCAAAACACTGAGCCGAATTCAAATGATCGAACTCACTCAGGAGCGAAATGGGCGTAAACACAATAACACCCCCCACCACCACCACCACGTGTAAACAATTCAATTCACCGTCAAACAATCGTAACAAGCATTCAATGGTCCTACAAAAACTAAGACAGGGGAGGTTCAGTGATAAAAATGCTGGCGGTAATTACGACATTACATCCTAAATGTATCTCGTTTCTGCTAATCTAGACGATTTTATTCACCTTACGCGGGACTTTTCGTACTTGGGGGGTTACATACAGCCTTTATAAACACGTTAAGTACGAGAGATTTCCTACGTTCAGCAAAATCATTTGGAGAATGAAATAAATAAATAAAACACGATGTCATTTGGTTAAAGAGGTTAAGCCAAGGGATGAGACTGGAAGCAAACAAGTTACCATCAAACAATCCTTCCAAGCATTACACTCACTGGTTCTACAAAAACCAAGACGGGACCCACACAGAAAAATGCTGACACTACTTAAGGCCTTAACCCCCCCCACCCCTGCTAAGTCAACATGGAGTCAATATGGCTGTTGTTGCCTCTCTCAGGACTCACAAGGCAAGTCTTACACACTCAATCAACAGGTACACACGCTGCCTGTGCGAATTTCTCATTTAGGAAAGAAAATTCGGTTGAAAACATGAAGAGGCTGGTGTGTTGCTTTGCCAAACACTGGAGCCAATTATGCTAGTTTGTGCAAAGGTTGTTTTTACAGTTGGTGTAAGGGAATATTACCCACTGTGTTGAAAGGCTGCTTTGAGATGGATTAAGTATACTTACATATATATATATATATATATATATATATATATATATATATATATATATATATATATATATATATATATATATATACAGTCATGTATACAAATATATATACATAATGTATATGTGCATAACCTGAATTCACTCTCTCTCTGTCTCCCTCTCTCTCACACACACACACACACACACTGCATTTCACTTCCTAATTCTGTTCCACCATAAACAGCTGTTTCTGATTTACCAGTGAAATTATTAATCCTCACATGAAGCCCAACCAACGCAAACTTTTTGCTAAATTCTGTTACCTTTAACTAGGCGTAAAACTGACATCTCTCCATCTTGAATACTGGGCTGTAACAAGATATTACCACGAGAATATGGTGCTAGTCATGAAGAAGTGCTAGGGAAGGATGTATAGCCATAGCATTGTCTTATTCTGTCACTGAGCTATGGAAAATGATCTGGAAAAGGACGACAAATCTCTGCCTAGTTAAAATTAATGAACTACGTTATATACCTAACCACTGTGGTAGCTAGGGGTATCCACTCACTGGATGCATTGTTACCCTCAGGTGACTCTACACTGAATGCCAAGCTAAATGTTATTTGTGGCCCAGGACACTATTATCCTCCCACAAACACATCGCGATGAGATATTAGCTTGTGGTGAAACAGGTGGTGTACTGGTTAGCACATTCACCTCAACTGGAAGGACTGGAGTTCCATTTTCTTACCGATCAGACTTATGGATTCAGTTTGTTTCTCCCCTGACCCTGTTAGTGTTCTCCCTCTAACCATTTAAAAAAAAATCTAACCGTTTTCAGTTCAGGTGATGGCAAAATTTCGTCAAGATTGGATGACTGATTTGACAACAGCCACGGAGACTCATCCCTGCCTTGAAATACATGCAACCACGTCTATTCAAGTAGAGGTGGTGGCACAGTTCCGTCAGATGAAAGCATACCGATTAGTGTCACTGTTCATAGTGCTCCTTTTGCATTTTGGGCTTTACCTTTAAATTTTTTTTTTTTCAACCTTGCGCACCCCAGTTATAAATGTGACGTTATTATTGATGATGATGATGATAACCTAAGGATGATAATGATGATAAAATTAATTACATAACATTACATTACTACTGTCTGTAACTGCATTACCTTCCATTAAAATAGTCTGAACACAAAGGAGTTTAAAACATAACCTAAAATACGTAACATAATACCTTAATGACTCATACAACACAATGAACTAAGCACTTAACTACAATTATGTCTTTCAAATTAACTCTTGCACAGCCTGACCATTTTATTCAGCTTTGGATGCACAGGGAGGCCCATATATAACGCTACTCATACGCTGCACTGGGGACGGATCAGTCAGCGTTATCAGTACCAATCCAGCATCAATTATCCACTTTCTACTCCCACTGCCACACCATCGCCCACACCAGCAGACTGAGCCGTCCTCATAACATAATAAGATACCAGTAGGTGAGTTTCTAGTGAACTGGCGTTTTAGAATCGCTTTGTATTCTTTACCAGACGAGTTTATTCAGCTTCAGATATACTTTAACACCTGGACAGGTTGGATACATTCCTCATCAACGTTTTCAGTACGAGGTCATTACTAAGATCAATAAAAATCGTCTGGAAGAAGCATTAGTGAACGAGAAAATACCGGTGCGTCAAACACACACACACACACACACACACACACACACACACACACACACACACATTTTCCACCACTTTCCCTCAACACCTGTTCCACATACACCTCACCGCCACTTCTCTCTCCCTTCCTCCTTCCCTCAAGCACTTTCAGTTCAGTCACCTTAACTTGGTCCAGATTTTCGTCCTTTTACAGTTTATTTCCCGTAGCTCAGTGGCAAAATAAGACACTGCTACGGCCAGGCATCCTTTTCGTAGCACTTCTTCGTGACTAGCACCATATTCTAGTGTTAATCTCTTGCTGTAACCCAACACTGAAGATGGAGATGTAATTTTAGGTCTAGTTAAAGTAAACAGAGTATAGTCTCATCAAAGCACGGTGTGTGTGTGTGTGTGTGTGTGTGTGTGTGTGTGTGTGTGTGTGTGTGTGTGTGTGTGTGTGTGTGTGTGTGTGTGTGTGTGTTTCTGCCACTAAGCTACGTGGAACAAGCCACTAAAGGACGAAAATTCGGCCAAGTTAAAGTAAAAAGCATAAGAACAGTGAAAGTGTTAATGACCCTGAGAGTGTTAATGATGCCGGGGAAGTAATTAGCGATGTAAGGATGTATACGGTTTATATTACTGCAATTAGGCAGCCTCACCTTCAGATTACAATTATTTGCCATAATAACCGCCGTCCTTAGAGACTGCTCTCTCTCTCTCTCTCTCTCTCTCTCTCTCTCTCTCTCTCTCTCCCATCCATATATCTCTCTGACATTCCTCAACACTTCTGTCTTTCCTTCATTTCCTCTCTCATGGCTTTACCTGGTTTTAATCTGGGTACGGCCAAACGATACTACTGTACTCACCCACGCACCGTGTGGGAAGTCCTTGCCTTCTGTAGGAAGTCCTAACTTTCTGTAACACTTGGCTCAGTATTACAAATTACTAAAGTAAAGTGTATTCACTACAGTCTGTTTGTTTTCACCTGACGGAACTGGTCCACTGCCACAGCTTGAATACAAGTTGTGTTTGCCTGACATTTGACGAGCCTTAGTTATGCGGTGCGAATGAGTCTTCTACGTCACTAGTTAAATCAACCCAACAGTCTGACTCCACTTAGCAATTAACTGAGCTGAAAGGGTTTAAGGATCTTTGTCAGGTTACAGTAAATGCACTATAGCTGCGACCACAGTGACGGCAGTTGTGCCATCTCTGTTTACTGCAGAGTCTATCCCTCAACCAACCTATAATCTGATAACCTACCACATTAACCAAACACCCCTTCCCCCCCACCCATCCTCCACTGTCCACTCACCAAGTACATTACAGGTAACCCCACCACCACTCCCCCAACCATTACAGGTAACACACCATCACTCCCCCAACCATTACAGGTAACCCCACCACCACTCTCCCAACCATTACAGGTAACCCCATCACCACTCCCCCAACCATTACAGGTAACCCCACCACCACTCCCCCAACCATTACAGGTAACCCCACCACCACTCCCCCAACCATTACAGGTAACCCCACCACCACTCCCCCAACCATTACAGGTAACCACACCACCACTCCCCCAACCATTACAGGTAACCACACCACCACTCCCCCAACCATTACACCCCACACTGTTTACTACTTTCTCCCGGAAGCTGCACCATTAACTCCTGCAGGTCGATGACGTCTATATTTGACTCCTGCTGTCACCACACGACTGTATTCAGCCGGGGAAGGACCATCCTACAGTAAAAAGGAGTTACCCTCACACCCTGAGGTGTTTCCCAGTGGCGAGTCAAACCGTCTGGCGTTACCCACAATACAAGAGATGTGTAACAGGTTCTCAGCACTAACAACTCGGCAGGTTTGCCAGTGGCGATAGAATTGTTTGGCGTCAGTCACAGCAAAACAGATAAGTCTTCCCCCTAAATTTAAGAGTTGTATATAGTACACTGGTCAGGGAAGGACAATTGATTTACCTTCCCTGTTGTATACCAGCAGATTATACTCATTTCATTATAGATTGGCACAGGTTTTCGTCCTTTTGCAGCTTGTTTCACGTAGCTTAATGTATAAACACACAATGCAGTGGCTTTACAGTCTTTTCACAGCATTTCCTCATGACTAGCATCATATTCTAGGGCAAATCAAATGATACAACTCAGCATTCAAAACAGAGATGGCAATTTAAGGTAAAGTTAAAGTGAAAATAGTATATTATAAAGCGTGTACCAAACAACACAACAATGGATCACCTTGCCTTGATTAAAGCTGCTTGAGGATTAAACTGTTTACGGTGCTGCCAGAGTACGTTTGATTTCCTGTGGCCTTAGCAAGAGGACTGTCTGGCACTTCTCCCTCCAATGCAAGAGTTGACAGATACCCTCAGTCATTTATCTAGGCAACAGGTCAACTCTGCTACTGTCTTCCTCAGTCTGTATAGCCTTCTGACAATGACACACAGTTTTTTAAAAGCAATGTGTCCAAGCATCTCGAAATGAACGGATCTGACTTTGGATCTCTTTTGTTCACCTTTCCCTAAAAAGGAGAGGTTTATCGCAGAGTGCCAGCTTTTGGTTCTTTCTTCTTTGGCTTAAAAACATAGATTCTGCCAATTGCACCGTCACAGTCTCCAGTATCATCACCATGACCATCATCATCATCATCAACTACATCACTACCATTATCATCACCACCACCATCATCACACTGATATTAACACAGTGTCTGTCAAAAGAGCCGGTGTAATAAATCCAATTGCCTTAATTAGTGCGGGTGAAGGGTTAATTTGTTTATGTTGCTGCTGGATTAGAGGCCCGGGTTTGATCCCAGGGAGGCTGTGTTAATGCGGGATACAGCAGCTTTAACCCCCCCTCCCCCCCCTCTCTCTCTCTCAGGTAAACACACACAGTAAGGCCACACCAAAAGCCCTTCACATCCATAGTCCAGGTGTGTGTGTCTCACGTCTCCAGGATTTGTATTTTTGCCTAACATCCCCAGGGGCCGACCTAGAACCGTTGATGTCACTGAGTTACTGATTAATTGATTTCCTGAGTTGCTTACTAAGGGACCGACTTGAAATTAGTTCTTTCAACCCCCTTTAAAGCCTCCAAGAAAGTTGCAGGGGCATTCTTAGAATCGCCCTTGATGATCCACGTTTACGGTCTTCTGCAGGAGCCTTCCTAGACCCCTCTTTTTACTTTTTTTTTTTTTTCTTTGAGGGAGGGGGAGAGTTAACAACTCCGCGACACGCGGGTAGAGTTCTCATAGAGTTTTACCAGCTTTTTCTAATTCGTTTGTGCTGTCTCTGGTTATTAAAAGTTTATACTAGCTCTTTCTTATAAAGTATGGCAGCAAACAGCTTGGCTGTTCTAATTCTTGTTATCACCTGTCGACATCATTTAGCTTCGGGGAAACCTTTCACAGTACCCTTCACTGTGAGTATATGGTGCTAGAGATGAGCGCCTTCATGTGGTGGCACCGATATAACCAGACAACTCTGATGTATGATTAAGTAAAAGTTCCCTCATTTCTTATCACCTCTGAATGGCTGGCTGAGCTATATGATGAGGGCAACTTCAGTCTGCAGACCACGGAGTTCACGTTTCAGATGAACCTGAAGCAACTGCTGCTGCTACTACTACCACTAGAACATCATCATCAACAACAACAACAACTACAACTATTACTACTACCACGATACGTCATATTTTAGTACAGTCTTATTACCTCCAGATCATTTTATTCCCCATACAGGCCGGGGGCGTCATTTTTGGTGTTATTCTTGCCACCACCTAATAATTTCATTTAGCTTTGTGCAGACCTGTTAACCGTACAACGTGTTTGGCTTCATTCCTGCTGCCCCTCACGACTTTACCTCTAGGAAGTCTTTTACAGTAAGCCCATCCCTGCACTGCCATGGTGTTGTAATGAAACAGAATGATAGGGAGAGAGGGAGACAGACAGGCAGACAAACGGATGGAGAGAGAGAGAGAGAGAGAGAGAGAATTTATATATGACAAGAGCTATTATACAGTTAAACAAATATAATAAATTTATGTACGTAGACGTGGTTGCACATATGTGAGTATGTGTACGTATAGCTGTGCCTGGGGATATGGTAGTGAGTACTCACATGCAAGTGTGTGTGTGTGTGTGTGTGTGTGTGTGTGTGTGTGTGTGTGTGTGTGTGTGTGTGTGTGTGTGTGTGTGTGTGTGTGTGTGTGTGTGTGTGTGTGTGTGTGTGTGTGTGTGTGTGTGTGTGTGTGTGTTCAGGGATGCTGAAGGTTTGATTGGCTGGTACTATTAAAAAAACGCAACACAAAGGCGTAAGTCTATTGTGCTTTTGTATGAGCACCACTATTGATACGGGCCTCTCTCTCTCTCTCTCTCTCTCTCTCTCTTTCTGTATCCAGTAAGAGCGTATAGAGGTATGTGTATGTACGCGACACACCTCCAAATAGACTGCCACACCCGACTGAGTATGAAGTACAATAGTTAGTGTGCATGTTTGCTTTGTGTGTTGTTAATTGTTATCCTTTATGGCGATCACAATATCCCTTTGTATCACTCTCAGTGTTAACACTTACTTAACGAATGGCTAACACCAAAACAGACAACAGTTACTAAAAAAGACAGACGTTAGAACCGTTGTAGTTACAATAAAAGAGGACCACCATAACAGCTACAACAAAAAATAAACGCACTAACAGTTGTAGCTACAACAAAAGAGAAACACCACAAAAATAGTGAATGTCCAAGTCACTCAAAACGGTTTGTAACTCCTTCTCTAGCAGCGGACTCTCATGGGGTGAATGTGAAGGTGGTTATGCTGAAAAACATATCCGGTAAGAAGGCAAGGACCAAGTTTTGACGGCTATTTATGGATCGCCTTTAGTTCTCAGGTGTAATCTGTCGTGTCATTCCACATTAGGGCGCAGTCAGTAACGATAAATAGGAGCCTGGAACGTTCCAAACTCGAGGACTTTGATGGATGGTTGCGAAGAGTGAGGACGTGTTTCTGAGCTCTCGTCTAGCTGCAGGGTTGCCTCACCGGCTTTAGCTTTGTTTTCTCCGCCACTAGGGCGTTTTTCAATAAAGTTAGGTTAGCTAGACCTCATTTTCCTCCCTGGCCTTAGTAGATATAGTAGGTGTCTATATCTAATTTCTGAGATTGCCTTTGCTTACTCACCTCTGGAGTGTACCCCCCACTGATCGCTCTGGGGTGTGAGTTACACACGGGCGCGTCCTCCCGAGAGTGGTTTGAGAGGGTAATCTCAGACTAGGTGTTTTTCCCCGGGCAAATTCTCCCTTGGTTGTTTTTCTCTTTCTTCCCACTTCCCCTTACGGGGGAAGTGGTAACTATGGCGGACGCCACACCTGCCTCCCCCCCCTTCAGGGGGGGAGGTGGTCCTGACGAAAGTAGGAACGACCGGACTGACCACCCCCAGACTGACGGACGCCAGACTCGAGCCCCACTTGATATCCCGGTAGCAAATGCGACCTACGTCACCATCCATGCGCTAGGTTCCACTCCCTGTCCAGTCTCAATCCCTTCCTTATCAAGAAGGTGATTGACCACTGTGCGGGAGAAGTCGAACAAGTTAAAAACTTGCTAATGGAGATCTCCTGGTCAAAACTGTAAACTCGGCACAAGTAAAGGATTTGTTGAAACTGCGCAAATTTCATTGTTACGATGTCGAAGCCAAAATCCCAGTCTCCATGAATTCTTGCAAGGGTGTTGTCACTTGCAGGGATCTCATGGTGATGAGCGAGGACGAGATCGTAAGTGAATTGGCGCAGCAAGATGTCATAGAGGCTAAATTCATAACTCGCTACTCGGAAGGCATAAGGACGAAGACAGCAACTATCATCTTGACGTTTGCCAAATCTTCTCTTCCTAATGAAATAAAAGTTGGTTACGAAATTATTCACGTTCGGCCGTACATCCCTAACCCTTTGCGTTGCCTGAAATGCCAGCTGTATGGGCATGGTACAAAGACTTGTCGGGCTTCCCAGCCAGTGTGCGGCAAGTGTGCAAGCCAGGGTCATGATGCGGAAAGTTGCACATCAGAGACAGTACGTTGCTTTCACTGCAAGGGTACTCACTCCACTTCCTCTAGGGATTGTCCCAAGTGGAAGGAGGAGAAGGAAGTCTGCGCAGTGAAGGCAACTGAGGGTATTTCCTACTACGAAGCTAGGAATTAGGTGAAGGAGTTGCATGCAACTCCCACGCCGAATAGGTCCTATGCTTCGGCGGTAATATCCCGTCCTGTGATGTGCTCTGTCGAGACGCAGACTGACCCTGTCTTTCTCCCTCCTGCCGCTCACAGTACATCTCCATCTCGACCTCCTGTCCGTTCCAACTCTCTCACTGACATCCCTAAAGCTTCAACTTACTCTCAGGCTGCTGCTGCCTCTTCATCAGTACGGCCTAAAACGAAGCCTGACAAGCCTACTAAGAATAACATGACCACCCTCACGAAACAGTCACGTCCTCATGTCCTTCCGGTTCCTACTCCAGCGAGGGAGAGAAAGGTTAGCTCTTCCTCGGGGGAGGCTGGGAACCTAGTTATTGATGATAATATGGAGGTTTCCATTAACAAGCACTGGGATAGGTCCCCCGGTAGTCGCTCGCCTGCCGGCGGGCGACAAAAAAAGACAAAACACACTGGCCCCCAACGAAAATCTTAAACCGCCGCATTCACTATACTACAGTGGAATTGTAGAGGTATTGGGAATAAGTTACACAATATAGCAATCTTGCTTTCTATACACAGGCCAGACGTTGTTTGTTTACAGGAGACGCGCCTGGAGGATCGTCCTGATCCTCCACAGTTCAAACACTACTACTCGTATAGAAGATATGAAGGTCACGGAGTTGCCATTTACACACACAAATCACACCCACAAACGGAAGTGATTCTAAATTCTACTCTGGAAGCGGTCGCGTGCAGAGTAAAATTTAATAACACGTATCTGTCTATTTGCTCTCTGTACTGTCCTCCACATGGCCCCATTGATAGTGATGCTTTAAATTCACTAGTGGAACACCTGCCTGGAAATAAGTTAGTGTTGGGCGATTTTAACGCCCATCACTATCAATGGGGTAGCTTGAGGATCGATGGTCGTGGGGAGCAAGTAGCCGACCTAATACTACAGTCCAACCTCTGTCTTCTGAACGATGGTAGAGCGACTCGTGTAGATGATCGTACTGGTAACTTTTCGGCCATTGACTTATCTTTGGCCTCCCCTGGTATACATCAAGATCTCTCATGGGACCCTTACGATGACTCCTTGGGAAGTGATCATTTACCCATCTGTCTTTCTTATACACGCGACATCATTTCGGACCCTCCACCTCCAAAATTTAACTATAAGAAAGCAGATTGGGGATCCTTCTCAAGGATCGCCAATTTAGATATATCTGGGGAGACCATAGATGTTAAGGTCGAAAATATAACCCAATCCATATTACACGCAGCTGAGGCTGCTATTCCCAAGACTTCTACAGTTCATGCGAAGCATAGAGCACATTGGTGGACGCCGGATTGCCGACAGGCATTAAGAAAACGCAATAGGAGATACAGGATTTTTGATAGTCAGCCCACTGAGAAAAATTTTATTGCATACAAACAAGCACGGGCTGAGACAAGGAGAATAATAAGAAGGGCCAAACGTGACTCCTGGCAGTCCTTTGTGTCCACGGTGACTCGTACAACACCATTACGTAAAGTCTGGTCCACTATAAGAATATTAAATAATAAAGGCCCATATTTCCCCATTACCACCTTGCAAGTAAATAATAACATATATGACGAGCCCGTGGACGTTGCTAACATCCTCGCCAGGAGTTTTTCTCATCTAAGTAGCTCAGCCAATTATGACCCGCGTTTCCAACATCATAAACGCACGGCTGAGCTACAGATATTAGACTTTGCCACAGAAGACGTAAACTCCCCGTACAACCAAGAGTTTACGCTAGATGAACTGCTCCTTGCCCTTAAATCCTGTAAAGACACCAGCCCTGGACCAGACACCATCACGTACGGTATGATCCAGCATCTTAATCAGGACAACCTGATTAAGATGTTAGCATTGTACAATGAGATTTGGGCGTCTCGAACGTTCCCAAACTCATGGCACTTTGCGCACGTCATACCGATACCCAAAGAGGCTGGTCGTCTTATAAATCCCACTTCATTTCGTCCTATTGTGTTGACTTCTTGTCTATGTAAGGTCATGGAACGTATGGTTAACAATAGGCTTCTTTTTGTTTTAGAGTCGAAGAATTTGTTAAATGATCAACAATGTGGCTTCCGTAAATACAGAAGTTCACTAGATCATTTAATGAATTTGGAGCATTGTATTGCAGAGGCATTTGCCAATAAAGAATTCATGATAGGGGTGTTCTTGGACATCCATAAAGCCTATGACATGACCTGGCGACACGGTATACTAATGAAGCTCTATGCTTATGGTTTAAGAGGAAATTTGCCTGTTTTTATTTCAAATTTCTTAAGGGACAGAACTTTCTCTGTCAAATTGCCCCGTAACGTAACATCGGATATATTTATCCAGGAAAACGGGGTGCCACAGGGAAGTGTGCTTAGTCCTACTTTATTTAGTATTATGATCAATGATATTCTGTCATCAGCTCCCATCCCGAGGAATCTTAAATACTCACTCTACGCTGACGATTGTGCAATATGGCACTCTTCCCGTAATGCACAATTTTCGGCTGGGCGGATTCAAGCAGCCCTTGACTCCGTCCACCAATGGGCCTTGCAGTGGGGATTTAAATTTTCCGTACGTAAGTGTGCCGCTATAGTTTTCACTAATCGTAACGTACCTAATTTGTGCTTAACTTTGGATAATCAGGCGGTACCTTTTCAAAATTCTGTAAAATTTTTAGGAATACATTTTGATCGTAGAATGAATTTTAAACTTCACGTTAATACTTTGCTTGCTCGTTGTGATAAACTGTTAAATGTCCTCAAGTACCTAGCGGGTACTACCTGGGGTGCCGACAGAAAATCTTTATTAATGGTGTATAAGTCCCTTATTCGATCGAAGCTAGACTATGGCGCACAGGTGTATGGCTCGGCATCCGATGCCACGCTGAAAGGATTGGATGTGTTACAGAATAAATGTTTGCGAATGTGTCTTGGAGCTGTCCGGTGTACCCGTGTAGCTCGTATGGAAGTGGAGGCGAATGTGCCTCCTCCGTATTCGCCGTGACCACCTGGCCTTGTCCTATGGTGTAAGGACATTAAGAAAAGTAATATCGGCAATGTGGCCTGTACCCCCCTGCGTCAATACCACCACCTTCTGCGGGGGGTGCGTCGGCCACTTGCCGCTCGCCTCCACTTACTGACTCAGGAGCTTGATGTGGACCCCAGTGACTGTGACAAGTTGGTGCTTAAAAATATAGCACCTTGGGAGCCACCCGGCTTTACAGTCGATGTTACATGGCTCCCAGCACCAAAGGCCAAGGCGCCGGAGGCGGAGGTCCACCACTTGTTTCGTAAGATCATTGTTCGTCACTTGGGGTCCCATCAATTGTACACCGACGGCTCCAAGTCGAGTGAATGTGTGGGTGCAAGTGTGTGGTCGACTGAATGTGTTCTCAGGTATCGGGTGCCGACTCATACATCTGTGTTTACTTCAGAACTTTTTGCTATTGACAAAGCCATAGACTATGCTCTCAATTCTAGACATGACTCATTTGTCATATTTTCAGATTCAAAATCAGCCCTTCAGGCAATTGCATCTTGCACTACGGACTCTCATGAGATCCAGGGCCGCATCGTTAATAAGTTGCATTCATGCAACAAGTCATTCACGCTGATCTGGGTGCCTGGTCATTGTCATATCTACGGCAATGAGCAGGCTGACTTACTTGCAAAGTCGGCTGTGGAGCTCGAGGAGACTTGGGACGTTCCTCGTGATCTACGGTCGAGTCTATCTCTCGGAAAGAAATCGATAAATCTTCTGTGGCAAGGTCAGTGGACCAGACTAAATATTCCAACTTGTAAGCCGTACCTGGGCGACTGGGACACTGCCAACCGTCCCAGTCGCCTAGAAGAAAAAGTGTTGGCACGGCTACGGCTGAATGCCACCGTTTTAACCCACATAAAACCTTATATGGAAAGACGCTTCCCACCGCACTGTGACATCTGTAATGCGGTGTTATCTATCAGTCATATCATCCTGCGCTGTCGGCGATTTATTCGTGAACGCGCTTCACTTATGAATTACTGCGGCGCAGTTGACGTCCCCTTCACCCTTTCCACCATCCTGGGTGATGGGGACATTGTTATGACTGATAAATTGATGGCTTTCTTGAGAGAGACCGGACTGATCAGAGTGATGTGACTTTTTTACTGTGTGGTTATGGTTTTTATGAACAGTAAATATGTATATATTGTAATATTAATTAGGGTTGACAGTTGACATATTTTAAATAGTTCCTCCTCCCACCGATCTATTTCTAATATAGATGTCCCCTACATTAAGCCAAATTCCTCGCCTGACAGTCACCAGCTGATGAGTGCAAGTGTGCAATATAGGAAGGTATTGGGCACTTGCAGTCGATGGTAGTCTGCTGGGCGAGGTTCTTCAATTTTTGTATAAATTATGTAAATACATTATATTATCTTGCTTAAGTTATTCTAATTAGGGACGACAGCTGACGTATATGGAAATGTTCCTGACTCGTCTGGTTCCCTTTCATATATTGATGTCCCCTATATTAGGTTGTGCCTCGACTGACAGTCATCAGGTGATGAGTGCAGGTATGTAATGTAGAAAAGCATTACATATCTGCAGTCGATGGTGTTCTCTTGGTCGAGGCTTTTTGAACATCAGTGTAGGTCTAGTTATTTGTCTCTTAGGATTTAGTATAGGTTAGCGATTTGTCTGTTAGGTGGTTAGTTTTAGGGTCTTTAGATTAGGTATTTTGTTTATAAGTAATATAAGGTTAAAAATATAAAAAATAAATAAAAATAATAAAAATAAAACTACAAAAAAATAATAAAATAAAAATTATTATATATATATGTACGTGTGCATGAAAGTGTGTATGTTCATATGCATGGATGTGTGTATGTATGTATGTATGTATATATATATGTTTGTATATATATGTATATATGTGTCAATATATATACATATATATATATTTGCCTTAATGACCAGAGGCTTCGGCCTCAATGGTCGATAGGCAAGAAAAAAAAAAAAAAAAAAAAATCCAAACTCGTTACGTGGTCAGGGAATTATCATGAAATATGTCTGGGTCTTCCTTTACCCTATATGCATACCCGGTACAGTTCAGGAATTGAATGACGCAATAGTCTTCATCTTTTTTTCATCTATTTTACAGGAGGAAATTCGTATTTTAATTTTACAAACTACCGGGCGATTTTATCAATCTTATAAATATCTCCAACAACAGCTTCAGGATAAGACGTTTTATATTTAATGCTTGCTGTAGTTGATTCCATTCTTTTACGGTGGAACCTACAGTCATTTCAGTCTTGATCATCATCATCGTCATTCCAACCTCCATCATAATTTTTTTTGCTTTTGTGGTAATCATTATCATACAACCTTATTTCATCATCGCTATCATCCCAACACTATTCAACATTACAATCATCATTTTTTCAATCCTGTCATCATAATCGTCATCATTACCAACATCATATCACACCAGACCCAACGTACTCTCATCATTATTATTACAACTCTGTTCATAACAGCTAATCCACACTAAGATCATATTCAGCAATCGTCGTTATCATCATTACCACCACCATCATCATCACCACCAACACCACCACCACCATCATCTCAACTCCCGAAACAAAAAGAGAAAATCACAGAAACAGAAATGCAATAAAATTACCGCCAAAGTTGCTGGTAAGGCAGGAGTACACTTAGGGTGGTGTGTCCTGTGGTGTTGTTCTGGTGTTCCTTTACTGAACACATACCTGCAAGACATAAAAGCAACGTTTATACCTGAACAACATGTAAATAATACTTTAAGAACATGAACACTATTAATCAGCTGGTAGTCAGGACAACTATAACACCATATTCATGCTAACGCCGGTGATTTAGTCAGGTGAGGGAGTCAAAGGAGTCTGTTAATACCTGAAGAAAAACACAACAAATTTATTACTGCAAGAAGAAGCAAACCTAATTGTTAGTGTTGTTGTTGTTGCTATGACTGTACGCTCATCTCGACGTGAGCCCAGTGGACTGCAGGATGAATTTGTCCTTATCCTGCACTACACCATCCCCTGGTGTCCTTCTGTACCACACACACACACACACACACACACACACACACACACACACACACACAGTTAGTAAATTCATGCTACTCTATCACACTCACAGCTTAATCTGCTGACTCACGCAACCAACTCAAGTTACACCCTCATACAAACCTAATTATCTCGCAGGCAACTCTCAACTCCAGCTTTATTCACTCAGTTCTACCGCACACTACTCACTCGCTCACTCACTCACACTCAACACACATGAAGTTAAATCAATTCACTTGTTCATTTTCCATGCACTCTCTCACACTTACTGTACCCACTCATTCACTCACTCAGTTACTCTCAGACAACCCGCACATCACAACATTAACAATCACAAAATTATCTCTACTCAGTCCCTTTCTCACCACACTCACTCACACACAATCAACTAATGGCACTCAACCATCTCAAAACTCACTAACTTTATCTCACAACTCAATCCCTCGCTCTTTCACGGTCACTCACTCACTCTTTCACTTTCACTCACTTGAAACTCAGACACTTGCCTCATTCCCTCACTTTCACACATTCCCACTCTCTCATACCTTATACAATCATCTCACTTATTCATTCACTCATCTACTCACTCGCTGACTTACTCACTCCAGCTCTCCAGCAGATCAGGTCTAATATCCTCTACCGTCCTAGGAAAAATACCACTCTCATAAAATGGACCTGCAATCATGCGTGGGTCAAGATGGAAAAAAAAAAAAAAAGGCAAAAATAAAAACAATATTGCCTCAACTGCGTTCACGTCAATGGCGTCTGTTATTCCTTCAGTACCATGACGCGTTATATGTATTGTTCTTGTTGGCTTCAGATAACAGTATTCAGCTGAGGAGAGTTTTTCATATGGAAGGTTTAGACACAGCCTTCATTAACCCATTAGGCTGTGTGCTGGAGAAGAACGCCTTCATGAGGTGGCACTGATATTGCCGGGCAGATCTGCCGTCCAGTTGTAGCCTACAGCTGTACCTTGGCTCCCTCCCTGTCCCCCCAAAAAGGTGATGGTGCACTTCCGGAGAAGGGCAACTTCAGTCTGTAGCCAGCCGGGTTCATGCTACAAGTGAACCTGGGGCAACAAGAACAACAACAATAACAAGAAAAAGAAAAAGAACAAAAAAAAACAGGAACAAGAACAACAAAACAACAGGAACAAGAACAAGAACAAAACAACGAAACAATTACTACTACTACTACTAATAGTACCACTACTACTACTACTACTACTATTACTACTACCACTACTATTACTACTACCACTACTATTACTACTACTACTACTACTACTACCACCACCATCAGGGTGTTCTCCAGAGTCAAATACAGTTGTCTGGATATAGCTATAAGATAACCAAAACTGCCATGGCAGTGACAGTGTTAATACTTCCTTCTTGCTGCCACAGGACAATTTACTATACTCCTTTCACCTTAACTTGACCCAGATGTTCGTCCCTAAGTAGCTTATTTACCGTTGCTAACGACAGTGCTACGGCCTTCCATATATTCCACAGCACTTCCTCGTGACTAATATCTTTTTCTAGCATTATCAGTTGTTATAACTCAGCATTCAAGACTGGGAGATGGCAATTTTAAGCCAAGTAACAGTAACAAGAGTATAGCTAGTCTCTAACTCGTATTTCCTCGTATTTTATCTCTCCACTTCGTTCCCAGTCTCCCTCTTCTCCTCCGAACTACCTCACTATCATACACTCTATTAGTCAGTCTCTCACCACCCTCGCTCATACCATCTTATCTCTCCACCTCGTTCTCGGTATCCCTCTCTTTCTCCCCTAACCACCTTACTCTCATAAACTCTCCTAGTCAGTCTCGAAATCTAACTCAGATACTTTCTAACCTTATATACCGTATCTCCAGTTAATTCGCAATCTGTCTCCTCTCAACCACTCTTCTAGTCAGTCTCTCACTCATATACTCTCGCATCTTATTTCACCATCACATTCTATGTCTCCTGCTCCCTCTATCCCAAACCAACTAACTTTCATACACTCCTAGTCAGTCCCTCACTCATCACCCTCCCTCACATAATCTCGCGCCTTACCTCTTCACCTCGTCCTCGGTCTCTCCTTCTCCTCTCCACCACTTTCCCAGTCGACCTCTCACTCGTGTACTCTAGCACCTTATCTCCACCTCGTTCTCGGTCTCCATCTTTTTCTTCTCTCAACCACTCTCCTAGTCAGTCTCTTGCTCATACTCTCTCATACTATCGCTCGTTCATTTAAGCCTTTCAAGTTGGACTATTTCGTAACACACCGAAACATTCTGTTCACAAACAACAAACATCAGATTAGGTGTTAAATCCTTACCAAACACGTGTGTGTGTGTGTGTGTGTGTGTTACCATGTCTGGCGAGAGATGAGATACGAAGACTTGTATGTATGATATATGTATATGGGTCCTGTGTATGATCAAAGGTTTATGTGCGTATACACTCATGAATACAAACGAGGGGATATTTTATTTCGCGCGCGCGAGCACACACACACACACACACACTCTCTCTCTCTCTCTCTCTCTCTGCCAGCAGTTGTGTGCGAGAAGGAAATTAACCCTTTTGGGCCTTGGCCGTCATGTGTGTGTGTGTGTGTGTGTGTGTGTGTGTGTGTGTGTGTGTGTGTGTGTGTGTGTGTGTGTGTGTGCGCGCGCTTCAAGATCTGATAAATAAGGGTGTATAAGAGAGTAAGTGGGTGTAACGTGTGAGTGAGAAAGTGAGGAACGGAGGAAAGGGACGTACATGCACGTTGTGCACGCATGCAAGTCCACGCATGGAAAATCACAAGATATTAGATTTTTGCAGTGCATCAATTTCACCAAACTGGTCTTCCACCCTGGACCACACGGGTAACATATTTATATCAAACTAATAACTACAAACTGGCATCATAATTAATCTGGGTTTTACCATAAAAATCCCCCAAAGAGTCATTCCGTCTGGGTATAAACCTTGGCCAACGCATCACCTGAAATTATTAATCAACACTCAAAACTAATTGCAACTTTTTACACCCGACACAATGTATATACAGTACAGGCATTAGAGTACTGGTGACGCCACTTCAGTATGGCGGCACACCGGGGAAATACTTTGTACAAAATGTTTTTTTTTACTGTTATTAAGACCATATTAACGCCTATGAGTTATGTTGCATGGAGCTATACATATAACATGGTGCATACACCCAACAGTGATTCATCGCTACAAACATTCGTATGTCTATCTACCTATCCATCTATCTATCTAGATGCACAGGGATGGATAGATAGATACAGACAGGTAGAAAGATATATCGATTTGTATGTATGTATGTATTAAACATAGGTAACATAACTATTTATATTTGTATGATATGAATTTCCCCTAATAATGGTGTAGCGATGGCCGGAACAAGATACAAAACACTACAGTATGGTGTAAAGGTTTGACCCAACTAGTGTTATACTTCCCAGGTGACCTGGTAACTGGTACTTGCCATAACACAGGTTGGCACATCATGCTGGCATGTTGCCACACACCAAACACATTACAGGCAAAGGCAACAACCTGACAGGCAGCGAGGGTAAGGCCACGGGTGACCCTGACACTTGACACATCTATGACAACAAGAAAATAGTCTTGAAGTATCAGGGACAGCATTCCTCTATTAAGAAAAAAATCACTCCCGATAATACGAATGATACCTAACAAATTCAACAAAGCAAAGACAGTTGACTAGCTCGGAAGAACAGGAAAAAGAACTACGGTATCGATCTTGGTGACAAACAAATATAAATACACAAATTTTGGAACAACAAACACACAGATAATTACGCAGATAAACAGAGAGAGAGAGAGAGAGAGAGAGAGAGAGATCCAAACCCACGAAAACTGTGTCCAGGAATCCACGAAACATACAAACAAACACAGCTAAACCAACGCCAACAACAACAATAACAGGAAGACAATGAAGGAGCGTGATTGCGGGGAAAAAGTTGTGGAAATGTTTGTGTGGGATATAAGAGATGAGGAGAGTAATGAGCTGGAGGGGGGGAGGGGGGTGACGATGATGATGGGTGCAAACAATGGTGCTGTGATGGTGGTGAGCGAAAGGACTGACAGTGAAGACATAGGTGATGGTGGTAGTGGTGGTGTGAACTACGAGGGTGGAAGTGGTGATAAGAGAGGGAGGCTGAGCGATGATGATGATGATGATGATGATGATGATGATGATGATGATGATGATGGTGATGGTGATCATGTACGAAGGTCATGTGTGATGAGAGACCGAGTGGTGGTGGTGGTGCGGGGGTGGAAGTGGTGATGAGATATGGAGGCTGAGTGCTGATGTTACTCATGATGATGATGATGATGATGATGATGGAGAGAAAAACAATACTAGTGATTATGAAACAGAAAGGGAGGGGGCATGACTGGACAGGGCGGTAAAATATGCCTGAACACACCTTACGTTTTTCACCTTTCATATTAATTAACCTTGACGACAACAGAAATTATAATTACTTTTACCTTACGTTTTTCACCTTTCATGTTAATTAACCTTGACGAGAATAGAAAGTGTAATCATTTTTATTTTTGCTATGGATTAACGATTACATTCTGATTACGACAGATGTATCGTAAAACATTATGCACTATTAACCCTCAGATGTGAGATTTTCCTTTTTCTTTTCCTGCTAATGGAAGGCAACATCAATCAGCTTGGCATTAGCCCATCGTCGTATGAAACGATAAGGTTCGCTCCAGCTGGGAAAAAAAGAAAAACACTCATATACTTGTTTTACCCTAACTTGGTCTAAAATTGCCATCTCTCCATCTTGTATGCTGAGTTAACGCTACAAGTGATGCTAGTCGTGAAGAAGTGCTATGGAAACAATGTGTTTTTCTGGCAATGACCACCGATAAACAGGAGGCAAAAGGAGGAAAATCTGGACCAAGTAAAGATAAACAGAGTATACCTGCCTACTTCTTTCTTTTCTAGCGCCCAGGTTATGAGGGGTGGTACTGAAAAAAAAAAAAAAATGAAAAGAAAAAAAAAAGTTTTTCAGACATTTCTGCACCTGTAACATTAAATGCAAAATGACGATGATGATGGGTGGCAGATCATAAATGCGGTGGAGATATTACGCAGCTTATTTCGTATTACACCAATGAGCTCCATGGATTACAAGGCTGGATATTTGTTGTTTTTATTGTCATTTTTACACTCTCTTCTGTCCCAGGGTTGAGAAAACCTTTTACAAGCTGTTGAAATGGTTTATGCTTGTGAAATGAATGTGAGACACAGTGCTGTGAGTACAGAACTGAGACGCAGTACTGTGAGTAGGGAATTGAGATGCAGTATTGTGAGTAGGGAATTGAGGCGTTATTGTGAGTAGGGAAGTGAGACGCAGTATTGTGTGGAATTGAGACCAGTATTGCGAGTATGGAACTGAGACGCAGTATATTTTGATAGCAGTGAACTGAGACGCAGTACTGTGAGTATGGAATTGAGAAGCAGTATTGTGAGTCGGTAACTGAGACCCAATACTGTGAGTAGGGAATTGAGACGCAGTATTGCGAATAAGGAATTGAGACGCAGTATTGTGAGTATGGAACTGAGACGCAGTACTGTGAGTAGGGACCTGAGCTGGGAGGTGCAAGGTTAGGTTAGGTTAGGTTAGGTTAGGTTAGGCTACATTAGTTACCTTAGGTCAGACTGATGGGGCTAGGACTGAGTTTGATTATTTGAGACTGGATAGGATTAGATTAGATTAGGTTAAACTGTTAGGGCTAGGGTTAGATTAAGTTAGAATCTTAGGGTTAGGATTAGGTTAGATGTGACTAGGCTCGGGTAAGTTTAAATTAGGTTACTTAAATTAAGCGAGTGCAGTCATTTATGGAAAACCGTAACTTAGTACGTGGTGTTGACATTGGCTGTACTTGAGCAACGCCAGACAGCAGTATTGTCTGGATAAGTGGTATGGCGTGGCAGGTGTTCGTTGTAACACCTGTGTGTGGGTGATTGTCATACACGTTACACCACCACCACCACCACCAAACATCGCTTCCTAACTGCAATACTCGACCCAACACACTACCACCCTACCCCACCACATCACACTACACATTACTTCCTTACTACACTATTACACCATATTATACCTTTCTCGACCCACCACACTACCACACCACACTACACATTGCTTCCTTACTACACTACTACACCATATTATACCTTTCTCGACCCATTACACTACCACACCACACTACACATTGCTTCCTTACTACACTACTACACCATATTATATCTTTCTCGACCCATTACACTACCACACTACCACACCACACTACACACTACATCCTTACTACACTACTACACCATATTATACCTTTCTCTACCCACCATACTAGCACAATACCCCACCACACCACACCACATAATTATACTATTGTCGGTTTGTTTTCGCCTGGGAAAAATTCCAAACCCCTTTCAGCTTAGTTGATGGCCAAGTGTAGTGTACCCAGATTTGACTAGTAACCAAGGAGACTCAGTCCCACCCCATATCTAAGGCTTTTTGAATTTAACGCAACCACGACTTGGTACTGAAGGTGTTGCCCAGTTCCGTCAGATGTTAAAAAAAATACACCTCATTACTACCACACCACACATCAACATCCACCACACTACCACCTCATCATACCCACCGCACCACCATACCTCACCACACTACCATCGCACCACCATACCTCACCACAGTATCACCACACTCCCGCCACATCACCTCACCTTACCACATTATTACATCATACACCACATCGCCTCACCCCCACCACACTACCACACCTCACACTATTACCATATTCTCACCACCTCACCTCACCCTCACCACACACCACCTCACGACCACAACACTACCACATCTCACCACACTACTACCTCACTTCCATCACACCACACCACTGCACCACAAACCACACCACCTCACTCCACCACACTACCAATTCTCACCACATTACTACTACCACACTCCCATCATACCAGCTCACACCCACCACACCACACACCACAAATAACCACCACACTCCTACCACACCCCTACCACTTCAACTCCCTCCCAGCACTACCGCACCACACCACACCACACACTACACATGAAAATGGCAATACCAAGGTCACAGGTTTAGACCCAGGTGTGTTGCAGGTAAGAATTTACCCTTTATCGCAGTGTGTCTGAGTCTCGGAAAATTCTTGCAGACTACTGGAGAGGAAAGCCTTCATGTGGTGGCACCGACATTACCAGTCGGCTCCGCTGGCCTGTTACATAAACGTCCCTCAACTAACTCCCTAGAGCCCTGAAAGGAGGATGGTGGATTGTGCGAGGAGGGAAACTTAAGCCTGCAGTCTACCGAGTTCACGTTCAGATGAGCCAAGAGTTGCAACTACTACTATCATCATTATACTACTATTACTACTGTTAACAAAATCGTCTGGCGTTGGTTGGAATAAGAAGCAATGTATGAGCAGGTAATTCGCAGTCAGAGGGTTAAAAAGACGTCATTGTAGTGAAACTATTAAAGTTTTCGCGTGTGGGAAGAAGTTGAAAATTTTAAAAGCATGAATGTGGACTGAATGAACGTATGGTCCATGTCGAAAGGTAGTGTGATGATAAATAGTTTCTCATCCTTCTGGGACTTCCGCCTGTTACTGGAGCCTGACTACGGTACTCTGTTACATAGAAAGCGCAAAGGGTGGGGATGATGATGATGATAATGATGATGAAGATAATGATGATGATACTGATGAAGATGATGATGATGAATTCTGCCAACCCCTTAAAAAACAGAGGGGAAAAGTAGGACGACGACGACGATGACAATGATGATGATGATGATGATGATGATGATGATAACCAAGACAACAAGGTCGATTTCAACTCTGATTTTCCCCAACCCTTTAACATTACATTCATCCACTACACAGAAGCACTTAATACAGCAACTGGCCCTTGCCAAGTGAGAGAAATTCGGGACACGGTTGGATCACTGTTATGCCTGTAAACCCTTGTGGTACGTGCACGACGTTTTCACCGGGTCTGTGAGAATGATGCAGGCTTACTGTTATGCTGTTGTGCCAGGGGAAATCTTTCAATAAAATACATGTTCTTCCTTTTTCTTTTTTTTTTGGGGGGGGGGAGCTTTTCCTCCAGTTCAGTATGAGATCACTATTTGCCAGGCATGTAAAACTGATGCGTGCTTAGTTTTTGTTTTCTTGCTGTCCAATGGGAAAACTTTGCTGTAGCCTCTTCCTTTCACTCAACACATCTCCAATAAACTGAACTAAATCGCACCAAGGCAGCAAAAACAGAATATAAAGTAAGTGAGAGTAATGATACGGTAATGTGAAGAAATGAAGGCTGCACTTACTCCTGCAGTTCGATAAGTTTACCCGTTGATACCAAGGGAGTATAAATGCATCACTGTATTTAAACGGTCAAACCAGTGAATCCCAAGGAGCATTTTTCAGTATTCTTTCTACTTCCAGACGACTGTATTCGGCTTAGGGAAGGGTTTTCAAACAGGGAGGGTTATATACAGTCTTCATTAACTCCTTCGCTGCAAGAGGTTTTCGTAAATTTAATGAAACAGTCAGGTGGTAGCAAGACGTTGATTACCTTTTTGAACTTTGCTTGTTGGACACACACACACACACACACACACACACACACACACACACACACACACACACACACACACACACACACACACACACACATTAGGGCAAGGTCAGATGCAAGCACGCAGCTGACCTCAAAGATGCGTGATAAAAAGTGGTTAACTGAAGCTTCTGAAGTAAGTTGATGGCTTCAGTGTGAGGTGGTGACGGCAATTACTCCACCAACACCATCACTCACCACCTCTCCACCTGGCAGTCCATGTGATCCACTTAAGTATTAGCTTTAATTAGATTTTCCTCCACTTTGATCTGACTCTGCATCTCACTCTGTCATTGTCTTCCTTGTTAGGCTTTGTACTCCACATCTTCTAATCTACGTTAATTAATCCTGTGTCAACATCATCCTCTCTTCCACTTGCCACTCCACCTTATCCACTTCTTCATACCTGACCCAAAGCTATCCACCAGAAACGGAAAGCCTGTTTATGTCAATTTGTGTCATGCCTAAGACATTTGATCTTGCAGCATCCAGCACATCTCACCCACACCATCCACATCCTCACACTTAACCCATATCCAATATCCACCATACATGTAAAGTCATACATTTTAACTGGGCGATTATTTTCGTCCTTTTGCAGCTCATTTCGCATACCTCAATGGCTGAACAGCATTACAATGACTCTACATCCTTTTCATAGCACTTCCTCGTGACAAGCACCATATTCTAGTGTTAGTAAGCAATTCAGCATGGAGAGATGGCACTTTTACGCCTAGTTAAAGTGAACACCATATATATGAACACAATTTACCTTCATTCAACTTCTAGGCAATGTGACGTATTCTGCCTCCATATTCTCGAACCTACAACAGTCTATCCCCCTACCGCCATCCAACATCTCTCCACACGCCACTCCACCTCATCCACTTTCACATGCTTGACCTATATGTTATCCACTACAATTACATGACTATACGGTAGTGTGTTTATCCTAACCTGACAAAATCCTCTAACTCCTTTCAGCTCAGTTGATGGCCAAGTGTAGTTAGACTGGTGGGCTGATCTGATCAGCAAACAAGCACTCACTCCTACACTCCATAATTAACACTCACTGATCATAACGCAGCCAGGACTTAACACTGAAGCTATGGGAGAGGCTCATTTCTGTCAGATGAAAACAAACAGACTACAGCTGTTTAACAGGATTCTCTAACCAGGCCTCAGTCCGTTATTATATACGGTACCTTTTCCAACCAAGAGTTGTCAATCCTTCGGCATTTTGAAATATTTCTTCCATGAGTCACTTCATCTGATTCACTTCTAGTATGAATAGGTGATCCACTCATTCCACCTCTCTCTCTCTCTAATTGAAAGTATCTATCTACATAAATCTGTGTATCTATCTATCTATACATAACAATCTCAAATGGCATTTCAAAACTCTTCCACTCTCTCCCTCTATATATTCGCCACGTGACCGAACACAAAAAGCCTAGTGGAAAAACAAGAGCCAAAGAGGGTGGGAAAAAAAGTGGAATAATGTATGAAATCTGAAGTGACAAAACAAGGCTGGCCACTCAGAGCGCCATGAAAAACAGAAAAAGTGAATTTTGTAGTGATGGTGACTGTACTGGAGAGAGAGGGAGAGAGAGAGAGAGAGAGAGGAAATTAGGCAGTAGAGGTATAACAATGAGCCGCGTGTGGCTGATGAGTATAAATGCAACCTTTCTTCCACTGTGACAAGTATACCGGTAGTTCTTATACTTTACCTGGGTGCAAATATTCGTCCATTTATAGCTTATTTCACATAGCTCAGCCGCAGAAAGACAATGGTGCGGCTCTACAGCCTTTACACAGCACTTCTTCGCGACTAGCATCATATCTAACTTTTCATCCATTGTACAACCCAGTATTCAAGATAGAGCGATGGCAATTCTGGGTAAAGTTAGAGTAAAATCAGTATAGCCTAGTAAGGTGTGTGTCATCTTACCTTCCTTCAGCTGGCCTGTCCTTAGTCCCACACAACACTCACCTGTCAAACAGAGAAAGAAGTTAAAACTCCATAAGGTTTTTGCTTGTTAATATATACTCGTGTGTGTGTGTGTGTGTGTGTGTGTGTGTGTGTGTGTGTGTGTGTGTGTGTGTGTGTGTGTGTGTGTGTGTGTGTGTGTAGATATATATTCTTCGTAACCATAAAAATTCTGTTTCTCTTCAGTCTTACAAGAGTAAGATATAAATACTCTCGAAATAGTGTAATAATTCCTACCTCAGGGCTGGTGCTTGCAAAATTTGTGTGTGATCACCAATCAGTGGGAGTATCTGGTCATATCCATGCAAATTACTGGGGTAAATAAGCCCACTAAGTATATGTTTCTGACTAAACTATGGAAACCCAATGACAGCAACATGATATAAAAAGTACATTAAAGTGAACATGAAAGAAGTGATAGGAGTACAGTTAATATAAAAAAGAGCATAATTTTTATTAAATAAACGAACACTAAGCGGCAAAAGAGTAGGAAGCAGAACACCACAGTAAGACAGCCCGGGGCAAAACAGGTGACCGGAATGGACGGGGGAAGCAGAATGGATGGACGAGTTTTAAGTTTGTCCAGATAAATGGAACAAGTAAGACACAATAGATCAGAACGAAAGAATACGAGACAGGTTTTTGTTATGATGCAGGGTCTTACACGATGTTTACACACACACACACACACACACACACACACACACACACACTTGCCACTGCCAGACGTCCTATGAATACATAGCTCCACGCCTGGTACTGATGGTGTTATCCGCCTCCAAGACGATGTGAGAATTTGACTGTGATTCCCCCAGAGGTTATACACAGATCACAGGACAAAGGTTAGGTCATGTACTGTAGGTTAAGTAGGAGGGATGAACACACTTTCTGAATTATATTCCTTCCCGCTCTGTGTGTGTGTGTGTGTGTGTGTGTGTGTGTGTGTGTGTGTGTGTGTGTGTGTGTGTGTGTGTGTGTGTGTGTGTGTGTGTGTGTGTGTGTGTGTGTGTGTGTGTGTGTGTGTGTGATGCCTCCAAAGGTTACACACAATTCAAATAACAGAGCAGGGCAAGTCCATTATTCATTTTTATCTGCGTGTGAGTGTAAGGTGGGGGGGGGGCGTGCTAAACCAAATTACTGTTATGTTTGTATATGTTGATCCATCAGGCAAAATGGCAGCAAAGTTTTCGAGGCGTCTCCCAAGAGTTTCCTACAAATTGCCATCACTCCTTCACCGTCACCAGCCTCACCCCTCCCACACATTGGCCTTACATTATTCTCTGTGGCCGTGAGATTTGTGTGACCCATTTTATAAAGCACTGCAAATCTGACCCAATATTGCCTTTTTATATTCACACACTGCATTCACACCGTCAAATACACATCATCTCTTTTTATGGAACCTTGTACTGTATTTTACTCGGGCTAATATATATAAACTATTTCATTCAACTTAAACTTTAGAATCCCTCCAGGCAATCATTTTCCTCCTCTTTTACACACACACACACACACACACACACACACACACACACACACACACCACGAATCATAACACCATCTTTTATCTTTTAATAACTGTAAGCTTTATTCAGCCAAACATCAGATAATTTTACTCTCGTCAAATTATGGAACCTTCAGACATGTCCCCCATATTCTCCTGTAATATGACCCCAGTTCTGATATTGTATCCCGTCCCATGATGATGATGATGATGATGATGATGATGATGATGATGATGATGATGATGATGATAATAATAATAATAATAATAATATAATAACAATAATAATAATGATGATAATATTACCGGGTGCTTCCGTGCTTAAGTATGTGTTTTCCTATTTCTGAGTTCTGGACAAAGACGACGACGACGATGATGATTAGGATGTGGAGACGATAATTGCTTTCTTGCATTTGTTTTCCTTCCACCCCTTTCCTGGTATGCGTGGAGGGGGGGGGGGGAAGCAGACCATAAATGATTTATGACAAGATAGTAGCATAAATCATGTCATAAATGTCATAAACGTTATAAATATGATAAGTCTGTGAAACTCTAACTGTATGAAAGTATACGAGTAACTCATAAAAGTGTACCATTACATAAAGCTGTGTGTCGTGTCCAGCCTGAATGTCACATAATGACAAACAATACAAGGTGCATTGAACTGGCTTTAATATGACGAAAAGCTGATATCAGTCTGACAGGAAGACGTTCAATATTTACCGGACTACATTCTGAAGGCCCCTGATGCAAACATAAAACGAAATCAAATATTAGTTCTGGTTTTATATGCAATAATTAAGCAAATTAATACACAGCTAGTACTGCACATCTGTCGACTTAATGTAACTTCCCATTCATTTTTAAATCAAAATAAAAACTCTAAAATACTGTAATATTAACTGCTGATATTCCTGATGCTTTTGAAAAGCAAGAAACACATACCGGTATTAAACTGAACTGTGGTACTGCAACTTGTCCTTAGTTCTTGATACATGTCTTAATTATTTAAGTAAAGAAAGCCGTTTTCTTCCAAGACGTGTACAATTATAAATGCTAAGTTATGTTTTGGTGTTACAACGAACCTCCTTACTTCATTAAATATAATCAATACATATTTTTATTGTAATTTTTTAGAGAATAAATGAGGAAATAAATAAACTCCTTGTGTAATTATGCATTAAAACATTATGACAGGATCAATGTATCAAAAATTGCTGATTTATAATGTTTAACTTAACATTTGAATCATATGACTTAAATCATGACAACCCTGAAACTGTGTGTGTGTGTGTGTGTGTGTGTGTGTGTGTGTATTTCACATCAATCACAACTAATTATCCAAAACATTGGGTTAAAAATCTCCCATAAACGTTTTTATATACTACCAATCAACTCCCCAGACACATTAGCCATTTTTCATTCATTAATCCGTTTATCGGTGTCAAGAGTGAAATTACCTGTCAATGCAATTACCATAGTTTTGCTGTTTATTTTTCTCTCTCTGGATGACTGCAGAGAAGGAAGGTAGAGGGTGTGGCTACGTCTGCTGATATACACGGATATCAGCATTATAATAAAAATATTATTACTATTATTATTATTATTATTATTATTATTATTATTATTTTAGTTACCATCATCATCATTTTCATCACTCATCACGAGCAACATCATTAATCGTGACTCGCTGTCATCAGCAGAGTTTATAAGGAAGGGAAAATAAACCTCATCCTCACCATCATCATTAATGGACATACTTTACAAGAAAGGGGAAAAAATCAGATTTATCGTTCTTCCCGTTGGGCATTATAAATTAGAAAAAGGAAGGTTCTATATCCTAACTATAAAAATCAATCATCACCATCATCTTCAGCCTATTTCTCACCACCAGAAATGAGGCAGGTTTCTCACCATCATCATCATCATCATCATTACCCAATTTCCCACCATCAGAAAAGAGGTGGCTTTGTTATCATCATCATCATTACCAAATTTCACCACAACCATAAAAAGGTGGGTTTCATCAGCAAACATGACATTAAATAGTAATGCAGTAAAACTATCACATGTGGTAGGTGGGGGCACTCACCATCCACTCACTCAATGTAGTGCTGCTCTCGGATGTCTGCCCTGTCCTCTCCTCCATCCTTCTTTCCTTCCATCTTCTTCTATCTTTCTTTCCTTCATTCTTTCCTCGTCCTTCTGCCTACGGGTGACTTTACACTCCCTCTTCTGTCTTTCATTCCTTCATTCTTTCCTCTTCCTTCTGCCTATGGGTGACTCTACACTGAGTGACAAGCCAAATGGTTTCCTGTACACCAGGAAACCATTTACTACGCTGGGTGGTAACCATATAACCAAATTTTGGCGCCTGGTGGTTTAGTGGGTAATTATTGTGCTCCAATCGGATTGAGCCGGTGAAGGTTTATATCCAAGGGGTGGTTGGGGTTTATTGCTCACGTAATGCCACTCAGGGATGAGTGAGGTTGGTCACTCTCATCTTAAATGTCGGGCCCAACTGCCTAGCCCCGGGTTTCTACGCTCCTCATGGGGCAACGTAGGAATGGATGATGGATGGAAAACTATCATCATCATCATCATCATCATCACCAAAGGGGAACGAAACACTCATATAGGACTGTTATGTATTGGTAGTTCGTCTCACGGTTTCTTTGGAAGCCATCAATTCATTCAGCAATCTCATATTGGGGTTTCATTTCTCAGTCTCTTCAAAGAGTACATCATCATCATCATCCACATTCCATATGAAGGAGCAGAAAAAATACAAAAGCAGAACTAGAAAATGATGAAGGAACTCGTGGCCAGGAGAACCTTGACGTATTATTATCCCTCCTCAGTAACGACCCCCTCCTACTCACTGTCCGGCAGCAACAACACCCAAGAAATATCAAAGAAAACACACCCCCTAATCAACATGGCCGCCACACAAGGGTCTGAGGGTGTTTTTGTCCCTACTCAGAAACGACACACAAGAGGGAGAAACAACTACCAGAAAATGTGCCACACTCCTCCACGTCTCTCTCTCTCCCTCTCTCTCTCTTCGATGCCTCCTGGGAGGGATACCCTCGATAAAATAGCCTCAAGGCGTTTTACTCCTGTTTAGTAATGACCCCTCAGTGACACACACACACACACACACACACACACACACACACACACACACACACACACACATGCCTGGAGAGAGGTCACTAGAACGGGTTAGTTTATGTCACTGTCATGTGTGGCTTTGTTATGTGGAGGTGTGTGTGTGTGTGCGGGGGGGAGGGGGGAAGGAAAGTGTGGGTAAGGATAGGGGTGCTTAGGGAGAAGTGAAGGTGGTGGTGGTTGTGGGCCTGTACAGAAGGATGGGTTACGGATTTTAAGATAGGATTCCATAGATTATAATGGTTTGATGAGGATAAAATTATTCAATCCCTGTTTATGTATAAGATATATATTATACACGAATTACAGAAAAACAGTAAAAGGTATTCTCTGGTGAGGCACTTAACACCCTAGTATTCACATAAATGACATTATGCTTAATGAAATATTACTCTCACAGAAGCGAAAGATATCTTTGACAAAATAATTACATGGTATTTCAGTATAAAACTAAGATAAAATTACAAAAGATAAAAACAGACAAAATAATTACATGGTATTTCAGTATAAAATTAAGATAAAAGTACAAAAGATAAAAACATAAATAGCCTAGACGAAAAAGAGTGATGGGAATTAGGTGGCGAGGGGAAGTGAGGAAGGGGCAGGCGCTGTGGGGGTTTCTGAGGGAGGTTATACGGGTGGAGGTGGCACTGCAGGACATGGCGGGGTTGGACGTAAAAGTTAAGAGTTGAAGGAGTTTGGGGGTGGAAAGGAAATGGTGGGGGCGAAGTAGTGGAGGGTGTGGGGGTGAGGAGGGAGAGGGAAAGGAGTGTGTAGGGGGGAAGGGGAAGGGTGGGTAGAGATTGGAGACTGGGTGAGGGCAGGGTGTTAATCTGGTGAATGGGTTTACATATAATGGTTTATAGGCGGGATGATGATGATGATAATGATAATGACTGATGATGATGATAATGATAATGACTGATAATGATGAGGATGAGGATCACTGACTGACTGATGATGATGATGATGATGATACTGACTGATGGCTGACTGACTAACTGATTGACTGACTGATTCGTGATGATGCTGATGACTGATGATGATGATGATTGATGATTGGTGACGGTGACAACGAAAACAACGACGACGACGACGAACACGATGATGACGATGATGATGATGATTATGATAATGATGATGATGGTGGTGGGTGAAGAAAAATGGGGAAAAGGGAACACAGTTCAGAAAACAAAACGTGACATGGAAATTTTATAAGAAAGGTGGAAAAGGGAAACATATATTAACGTGGTAAAACCTGGAAAAATAACAGTAATATTCCTAATGCCAGTCCATTAGCAACTGGAATATGATTTATAACCAACTAATTCCACCCACATGCCTATCTAGCCTGATTCTGAAACGCTCAGTGAAAGGAGCACAAACTACATCATTAGGTGCGACACTCCACTCATCCACCACCCTACTCCTAAACCAGTTCCTTCCCATCTTCTTACTGACATTAAATCTTCCTAGCCCACAGTACCATCAAACATTCAGCATAAGTCTGCTACTGAACTTCCACACTGCCATTCCCATCCTTCACACCAGCATCACAGTGCGGCACACAAAACAACACCTCACACTGCATCAACTCTTACCAACAAACCTGCCACTTTCTCAAGATGTTTTCTGGGCTAAAAGTTCACGTAAGAAAACAGGATGCTGGGGAGAGCTTGGAGAGTGTGTGGCTGTGGTCAACCATTACGGTAAAATATCATTGTCACCGGTCCGTAGGTCTTACTTGTGAGGGTCTGATTGTGTTAATATCGTTAAAGTTATTTTACTACGGTGTTCTCCCACACGACCCACTGACATCTGACAATAACACCTCCAATAGCATCAGTGAATCAGACAGCCGGTGGGTAATACCTCCGAGATGAGACGTGAAGGTGTGTGAGACATCACACTGCCGGGACTCAGGACACGGACATCTTTCCCCCCCCCGCCCACCCCTCTCTCTCTCTCAGGTGACTGATTACCTGCAGGTTTGGTTTTTATGTGAAATGCTTCCATGGATGTTGGTCGGTCTCCCACCCTTAAATGTTCACGACTACGGTAACCTAGCCTCGGCACCCTGCGCCATGATTGCCTTAATTTGGAACTCGTTGTTACCTTTGTCGTCCCTTTTATTCTTCACGCGTCTCCGGCTTCTAACAACTGCAAAAGCGTTAGCTGATAGCTAGGTGGCTACACGGTTAGGTCACGTGCATTAGATTAGGTAGGTTAGGGTTAGCTTAGTTTAAAGTCAGATCAGTTTGGTTTAGATTAGGCTATGTTACGTTATGCTAGGTATGTGCGTTAGGTAAGTTCAAGTTAGGTGCATTAGGTCAGGTGATGCATTGATTCTGGTTTGGTCTTATTTGCTTTGATAAAGTTTCATTGGGTTTAGTTCCGTTCAACTAGAGTAGGTTAGTTGGGTTAGGTATGATGCGACACAGTACGCTTGTGTGGTTATTTGTTCATGCTTCTCAGATCCACTGACACCTGGCCTCTGTGGTCACTGCTGAGTCTGTCAACACGGTGTACGCGTCGCAGTTGTGGCCTACATCCTGTAACCACACACAGCAAAAGGAAGCCACTGGATGAGCCAAGTGAGTTTTAGGGTCGTATTATTAACACTACAAAGGTTGTATATTTACTTCCAACTGAATAAATCGTCTGGTGTTACCTGAAGTATCATAAAAGAGTTGTCCCTACCATGACAGAATGGTACCAGTATTAACACACAAGCTCCTACAGCTGAATAATATCGTCTGGTGTCAGCTGGAACAAAATACATGAGTCGTCCCAATCATGAGAGTTCTGTGGTCATTGTTAGGTGTGGCTCCACGGTGTACGAGTCCAGATTGTCGCTTACTCCTAACTCCACCACACGCAGCCACAGGACGCCATTGGATGAGCACAATGATGCACTGTGCTGGGTGGTTTGGTGTTGAGGTAAGTGGAACGGGAAAGTACAAACACACACACACACACACACACACACACACACACACACACATTACTAGACGAGTGGATGCTGATAAATTAAACCAAACAATGCAAACTCGCCATACATGTGTGAATATACACGAAGCTCCATTTGTGTAGTGCTGCACCTGTTTGTGACATGACAGGTGAAGGAGTGGTTGTACTCTGATGAATTACATTACGCCCATGACTTTCTGTCTGATGGATGGAGCCGGAAATTCAGCTAGCATGAATGAGGAATGAACTGATAGGCGGTTGATATCAATTGGCACTCTGGCCATACAGTAGGTTTGTTTTCACCTAACAGAACTGGGTCACTGCCATAACCTAAACACTAAGTTATGGATGCATGACATTTAATGATCCGTAGATGTGAGATACTAATGAGTGTTCCTGGTTACCATAATACTTAAATCTATCCTCCAGTCTTACTACACTTGGCCATCAACTCAACTGAGAGGGGTTAGGAATCTATGTCAGGTTGTGGCAAACGCGTTCTGCTGCGATGACGATGTTCTTTAGTGTCAGAAAAGAACACCTCTTTATTTATTTATAAATTTTTTACGTCTAAGTATATGCGCAACAGATCGTCTACCTTCGTCGACATTTTCGGTAGTTTGCTGTGGTGATAGCAGTAACAGGTCGAACGTGAACCCGGTAGACTGCAGGCTGGAACTGCCCTTCTACGACAATCCACCACAAGCCCATCAGGGGGTTAGGGAAGAAGTTGAGGGACTTTGTATAACTGGGCAGGAGGGCTGTTGGACTACATCAATGCCACCGCATGAAGGCATCCCTCTCTAACACCCCCCTCGCTGTAAAAGGATTAATGACGCCTATAGGCAAACCCCCAATTCCAAAACTGTCAAGAATTACAAACAATGGTCAGGCGATAGCAAGAATAAAATATAAAAATGTCAGCCTGGTGGTTATGAGGTCAAATGAACTACTGGTAGTGCAGGACTCAGATGGTTGGTCATTTGTGTGATGTTATGTACTCTCAATAAACCTTAACAATATACTTAACCCTTCACCTCAGCCACATCATTTTAACACTTTATTCCTGATCCCAGTACACCACTTTATTGACCTTAAGAAGGATGCCTAGTAGTGAAGGAATACCAAGCTTTATCTTACCACTACACTCGCTGTCTCCTGTAACTACCATCCTCCCACCTTTCCTCTCTCAGCCATCAAACCTCGTCCCCTTCGCCTTAATATACCCAGCAAATTTGTCTTTTAGACGACCAAGATCAATCACTTTCCCCACTTTTCCACCTTACCCCCCTCCTGCCTCTCTCTCTCTGTCTCTGTCTGTCTGTCTGTCTGTCTCTCTCTCTCTCTCTCTCTCTCTCTCTCCTAAAAAGTAAATAATCATGCCGTAGTAATTAACATACTCGTAGGCATAAAAAAAAAAAAATCTGTGGCTAATGATGCATCTCTGTCCGTACGGTATATATATATATTATTTAATGAGAGAGAGAGAGAGAGAGAGAGAGTTGAATACAGAAATAGCAGTACTGTACAGTTATTTACCTCCTTATATTTACGGTGAAATCAAAGTATAACATTATTCAGCATGTACCTGGTATTTTCTTCAAGCTATTTTCACGCAATATTTCTCAATTTTAAACGCGATCTGTCCGATTAATTCCAAAATTAACACTGCCGATATTTTCAACACTCTTGTAGCCTAAATTTGCAAGTGGACATTTCAGAATATTCCCTACACACAGTCCTCCTCCCTTCATCAATATTCAACATTCGTCCCATACTTTATTTGCCTAAGTCTACTTGCAACTTAACCTATCCAAATAAAACCAAACTTAGTCTAACCTTACTAAACCCAAGAAGACAACCAAACCAAACCAAGCCAACCCTACCACAGCCATATCTAACCTAACTCTACATCTTAGCCCAACACAGTATCCACACCAAACAGAACAGATCACACCTATCCTAACCCAATCCAATCGCACCCAACCTAACCAATACAAACCAAACCAAGCCAACCCTACCACAGCCATATCTAACCTAACTCTACATCTTAACCTAACACAGTATCCACACCAAACAGAACAGATCACACCTATCCCAACCCAGTCCAATCGCACCCAACCTAACCTAACCTAACAAATCCAAATCAAACTAAACCAAATATTGCCAAATCTAACTTACCACTACATCTTATTACTCTAATCAAGCAGAACTGACCTAACCTAACCTAACTTTACCAAACAGAACCGCAGTACGCCTAACCATGTGAAATTACACCCAACCTAACTTAATCTAACATCACCCAACCCAACCTGACCTAACCTAAACTGACAACCTAACCAGACAGAACCAGACTAAACACAACCAAACCAAATTACGTTCAACCTAGGTTAACCTCACCTAATCTACCCCAACCCAAACTAACCTAGGCCAACCCAACTAAACCTAGCCTAACTATATTCTATCTCGCCTACAGTTCACAAGTGTTCACTCCCTCCCACAACCTTCTTCCTTCCTTTAGCCTAACCTAATCTAACCCAAACCTTATCAAATCCCACCTGCTAATCCACTAATCCAAATCCTATCTCAGCTATAGTTCAGGAATTTGCAGGTCCAGCCCCAGTCCTTCTCTCAATCCAGTATCAACATGCAACACTGGTCACATACTTCATTGGCCTACGTTTGTTTGCAACTGACCAGATATTCCATTGCAAACATCGTATATGCAACCTGAAGCACATGCAAGCCAGTGATGCGAGAATATACGACGGATTTGTGGGGGTCAAGCATCATCATCGTCACTATCATCATCGTCACTATCATCATCGTCACTACCATCATCATCATCGTTACTACCATCATCATCATCATCATCATCGTCACTACCATCATCATCGTCACTACCATCATCATCATCATCATCGTCACTACCATCATCATCATCATCATCATCGTCACTATCATCATCATCATAATCGTCACTATCATCATCATCCTGGAATATACTTCAACTTCGTAATCATCCTCATCCTTACCTACAGTATGATGAAACAGGGTTATGATGATGATATCTGCATCTCCCCCATTTCTCTCTCTCTCTCTCTCTCTCTCATAATGATACATACATACTGTACATACATACATACGGACTGTATATAAATAACAGAATATGAGCAGAAAACTGAAGCCTTAACAACCTACTGATAAGACATTCTCCCCCCCCCACACACACACACACACGTCAGCTGTTTGTCCACACACACACTTTCTAACACACCACAGAAGGGAACACCATGACTGGTAAATAATATCGATCGTGAACCAGGTTGGTCCATGAATAAGAACATCAGACACTGTCTTTCTAACGTTTTCATTTACCGGACTGACTCTGGCTTGGCCTAAAACTGTCATGTCTCCATCTGGAATGCTGAGGTATAACAACAGATTGGAATACGAGTATGATACCAGCCACGATGAAGTGCAATGTGCAGGGTGTCGAGTCGTAACACTCTTTTTTTTCCACAGGGTCACGTGAAATATGCTGCAAAGGGACGACTGTATGAGAAAGTAGAAGTGAAAAAATTGAAGGAAATTTCCAATCATTTCCCTCCTACAACTAATTTTTATAGGCAGGACAACGAAACTGTAAACCTTATCTTGTCTCTTGTTCTTTCTCCCAGAAAAAAAAAAAAAAAAAAATCTTGTTTAACAGCAAAATTATCATGTTACTTTCAGCTTTTACCTCAAAAGGTGCTGGCGAGAGCCGCCTTGACGCGGTGGCACAGATATAACCGCGTGGCTCGGTTACACACATGTCCCTCGACTCCTTCCCTATCCCCTGAAAGGAGGATGGTGGACTGCAGGGAGGGAAATTTCAGCTTGCACTCCACTGGATTCACATTCCAGATGAATCCTGAGCTACAACAACTTCTACAGGAATCTCACTCCACTACGTTAAATGTCTGATACCCGCGTCCTAAGAAGCTAGACATAGGCAAAAATCATCCATTCACTTCATGCTGTTACCTTTAGGTGACTCTTCGTCAAGTGACAAACTAAATGGTTTCTTGTATACCAAAAAACCATTTATTGCACTGGATGGTAATTACAAAACCAAATGGAAGCCTGGTGGTTCAGTGGATTACGACACCCCGGCTGGATCCTAACCATAGGGGTTTACGTTCGCACGGAGGTTGGGGTTTATTGCTTATAATCTACCGCTCAACGCTAAGCTTCTGGTCAATGTCGCCTCAAATGTGTACAATAAGCAAACAAGCCCAGGACTATGATTTAAAAACAAAATAAAAAAATAAAAAAGAAAAAAAAGAAAGGGGCAGTCAGAGCATTCCTAAGAGACCAGGTCTATAAGAGAAACTGATGTTTGCTTAATTGTGCTTGATTTTATTCTCATGCACAGGGAGACGAATTTAACGTTCGCCACGCCCATAACAGCCAGCCTACAATGACCATCTTCACAAGGTGTATTTCCCTGCCCTTGCACCGAAACCCACCACCACCCCAGCCCACTCACCCACTCTTTTCCATCCATTCCGCGCACTTATACTCCGATAAAGTGAATATCAGGTCACTATCCTCTTTATCAATCTACCCTGGCCCAAATTTTCGTCCGTTTGCAGTTTATTTCGCGTAGGTCAGTGACTGAACATGACAAATGTTACGGTTCTACATCCCTTCTATTGCACTTCCTTGTTACCAGCACTGTTTTGTAGTGTTAATCTCCTGTTACAACTCAGCATTAAATACAGACAGATGACAATTTTAGGCCAAGTTAAAATAAAAATAGCATAACAGCAGTCTTGCCACTCTCTCCCCTACCCATTCATTCTGTCAACTGTATCTTTTTTCCGAGATCACCTGTGCAGAGCAGCAGCAGCAACAGCAGCAATCCCAGGCTCAACTGAACGTGAACCTGGTGGACTACAGGTAATCCAGAGCACACTTTCTGCCTTTTGGGGGACAAAGAGGGAGGTGAGTGACGTTTGTATAGCCAAACAGCTCCACCGCTTGGTTGTATCGGTGCCAACACGTGAAGGCGTCTCTCTCCAGCAACCACGGAACACAGTCAAATATCTGCCTAGCCACTATCTTCTTCCACCCACCCACCCTCCCTCTCAATCTAACATTTTTTTTTTTTTTTTTTTTTTTAGATCAACTGTGGAGAACAAAATGAGGAAGTAGATTTCACTTTCATATTCAGGATACAGCCAGACGTCACATGGCATTCACTTTCTCCTGGGAACTGTGGGATGATCAATTATTCACCGCGAAGATGATAGCAGAAGAAGAAGGAGGAGGAGGAGGAGGAGGAGGAGGAGGAAATGTGAAACCAGTGGATAGCTGGCTGAAGCTGCCCTCGTCCTGCAGTCCGACATTTTTTTTTTTTTTTTTAAGGATACGGAGGGAGTTCAGGGGCGTTTGCATAACCAAGCAGCTCCACCGCTTGGTTTTATCGGTGCCATCTCGTGAAGGCATCCCTCTCCAGCACAGGGGTGAGACGCAAAATGCAAAAGCAAGAAAATATACAGTATACTCTGCCTTCCAATGAAACCCTGCTAACTTGGTAATAAAATGTTCTCCTGAACCAAACCTGACTACTGGTTAACAATAAATACTACGGCTGTTACTGAATGCACATCGGCACATTTTTATTCATGTTCAAAAGGAAAGGCTGCCACACAGCAAAGTTCAATATTCTGATAACACAATTCGAAAAATAAGTACTCTCATACCATAGTTGTGTTAACTGGGAAGATACTAGGCCCACACTAAACAACACAATATTCTTCCATGTGAACCAATCAGGGCAGAGTAAAATCCACACACACATGAGGTGCCTGGTAACCCTACCCTAACCACCATGACTCACCTTTGCTACTCTCCCATAATCCCGTTACCCAGTCCTCTCCCCACCACTCACCTGCACAAAGAAAACAGTTTTCATGTCATACATATTATCTTCTCGCACAGCGGAAGTATCTTACACCAAAGGCTCTAAAATATTGTTGAAATATTGAAACAGTTCATAAAACACGGATACAAAAAACACTATGTTATCAAAGGTATTAAACTGGGAGACAGACGTGCAAACCTGTGGATCTGTTAACCATTTCGCTACGGCAGAAACACTTGGGTATTATATTTAATACAACACCAGACGATTTATACCAACTGTGAGAACTTCTGGCAGACAAAGGCTTATGAAACTTTAAAAGTATACTGAGTATATAATATTTTCTTTGCACACCAAAAGATTTATATCAACCGATTGAAATTCCAGCAGACAAAGGCTTCAAAAACTACGTCAAGTAACCCTTTCTTCTCCTACTGGTACACCTAAGAATTTTATTTCTGCTCACACCAGACGATTTTGTTCCGTGGAGAGCAATGCCAGCAGGTGAAAGGGTTGGTAATCGCCGAACTGGCCATCACGGCCAGCGGCACACTGTGGTCACTTCCCGGACCACCTAAACACACAGTAATTGACGCGTAAAGACAACTAACCACTTAGCTAATGACCTGCTTAATGAAACAGCCTATACTTACCTTCACACATACAAGGCAAACTTGAATACTGAAACACACACACACACACACACACACACACACACACACACACACACACACACACACACACACACACACAAAATAATATTAACAGTTTTTACGCACTAAATATTACTGAAAAAAAAAAAAAAATCTGAAATGGTGTTTTTGTGGAATAATTTCTGCGAACGGACTATTTCATTTAGTTTAGGAGTGTCGTGGTAGTTAAGGAGTTAATGAAGGCTATAAATTACCTAACCCCTCCAGGTGGCAAATCTTCTATCCCAAGCAGCATAAGTGGTCAGGTGGCAGCAAGTATATCCATCACCCAAGCCAGTATTGCTCCATCAGAATCGTAAGGGGCCGCGGCTAGGCTATGCAGTACAGAAGGGCGAGTGACCAGCTGCTCGCCCTTCAGCGGCATTGTGTAAGCAGTAGTAACCCCAACCATCCCTCGGCATTACACCCTAATGTACCACACCCACTTGTACCATCTTAACTCACTACATCATCCATTACTACAACCGTCCTGTCTTCACCTAAAGGAAATCGTCTGGTGAGAAGAGGAATGCCAGAAAACACAAACACAGCGTATACCTCCACCAACGCCTTTAAAATTTAGTATTTATTCCTGTACACGGATCCGCATCCACCTCAAACACTCTTCCTCATCCCACAGCCCAACTATCCACCAGACTTAAATGAAATTCCCACAACAACTGTTTTAGATATCTTGTGCACAAACGCGCCTACAAACATGGGTGAATACATAACCTCCATCCAACATTGAAGGTGATAATGGAAGTGAAATATCACAAACACACCAGTTTTTGTGTGACTTGTGTTTGTGTTAAATCCTACAGAAATATACAAACCAATCTGAAATCACAAAACCGTAAATAAAAATGTTAAGCTGATTTATTGTGTAACATTAATACCCGATCAAGAAACAGACGCACTGAATATTTAAATTCTGCACAAAACATATTATTATTTTATAAAATCATAGAAGCATCAGTGTGGCTTTATATATTATTGGGCAATGTAGTCAATTAACGATAATCTGCAGTATTACACTTTTACCTGCTCGCCTTTGGGTGGAGAGGAAAGTCGCTTGCAACACCAACAGCTTCACGGCCTGAGCGACACTGTGAACATGCATTACACCACCACTGACCTTTGTGGCCACGGAAATACTGTGGTTATATGTGGGACTAGCCTCACCACCCTACGCGAGAAAGAGAGAGAGAGAGAGAGAGAGAGAGAGAGAGAGAGAGAGAGAGAGAGAGAGAGAGAGAGAGAGCAGGTTGAATCAGAAAGCAAAAATATGTTGCTTTGAAGATGAATGTTGAAGACAGACTGTATGCACGACCACCCAAACCAAAGACAGATAAATCAACAGAGGCAGACAGAGGGATAAACAGACTGACACAGACTGATACAGACAGATAGAAAGATAAACAGATAGATAGAAAGACTGACAGGCAAGCAGACAAACAGACAGACAGAGACAAACGTTGAACAGAAAGCAAAACAGTAAAACACAGAAAAAAAAACACAGCCACAGACAGACATATAGACAGATAGAGAGAGTATGTAAAGTCAGCAGAAAAAAAAAAAAATGCTCTGCTCTGAAGACGGCAGTGGTGAAGCAATGCAAGGACACCTGAGCCAAAAGCGTCAAGATAATTACTCTTGACCTGAATATTACTGTACACACACACACACACACACACACAGTCTTAATCACTTCACTACGATGACGTATTTTATTCTAGCCACCAACATGAGTCATTCATTATAACTACTCAGTTCATCTTAACTAGGCGTAAAACTGCCATCTCTCCCTCTTTAGTGCTGAACTGTGATACGGGATTAACATTAGAATACAAGGCTAGTCACGAAGAAGTGCTATGGAAAGGATGTAGTCTTAGTATTGTCTTATTCTGCCACTGAGCTACGGAAAACAAGCTGCCACAGGTCGAAAATCTCCAAGTTAAAAATAAATGAACTACAGGTACGCATATAAGCACATCCAATCAGAATAATCACAGTAAGGTTGTAACTGATTATAAAGCAGTTTATTAGGTGACACAGACAGCTTCGCAATGCCTGTTTCATTGCGAATTATTTAGCTTATTAAATAGTAACATTCTCTTTTGGGTTCTTTATGTTGCTTTATCACAGACCTATACTCTGTTCACTTTAACTAGGCGAGTAACTGCCGTCTCTCCCTCAAGAATGCTGTGCTATATACGAGACACACTAGATTATGGTGCTAGTCATGAAGAAGTGCTATGAAACAGCTGCAAGGCTGCATTATTGTCTTATTCAGCCACTGAGCTGCAGCAAATGAGATGCAAGAGGACGATAACTTCCTGCTAGTAAAAATGAATAAAGTATAGTCATGCACTGACGCATATGAGGCCGGAATCCTCATACTAAAGTGGACGTTTCCTAACACCTCTTCTTTAGTGATTTATTCTGCACAGTTCACCTCAGTACTATTTTGGATGTTGTTGATGAAAGCTATGTCGATATTATAACGATACAGATACATATAAATCAAAAGAGGCTGTTAGGTGTAATATGCAAAATAAGTCGCAAAGGAAGAGATGTTAAGAGGCCTCCTGCGGCAACCTGAATACAGGTTCAAAGTCGGAATCGGCAGTAGGGTCGTACACTAAGTGGCTCTTCGTAACACCTCCTCCTTAGCGATTTATTCTGCACAGCACTCCTCAACATCCTCTTGCATGTTGCTGGATAAGGCACAGAAGAGAATGGCAAAGATCTGACACATGACAGTAAAAATGTAACATATAGGGCTATGTTTATTTACTGAATCAGCACTGACTGGACACACAAAAGTTATTGGCGGACTTAATGCAGGTGTTAAAAAAGATGAAGGAAATAAATAAAGGTGATATTAGTAGAGTACTGGTCCAAATTAACCACAACACAAAGCGTGCAATGCGTTTCAGTCACCGTCGACACATCTCAGTTTAGTACAATAAAATAGGTTAGCACATGTTTGGTAATAGTCATGGTGGAGGGGAACAACTTACCCAAATTCCTTACTCCCCTCCCACTCTTTTGTAAATCTCTCTCTTCTACACATTGTTTTTCCTTCAATCTTTTTTAATTTTTACATAACTTATTTGTTATACTTTAATCCCTTCTCACATCTCTCACTTCCTTTTTGTCTCCTTCCATCCTTTCTCATTATTACCTTCACTGTTCTACTTTCATCCTTCTACACATCTCTTTCTTCCACCCTGTCTTCCCTTCAATCATGTATCCTTCTTTAAGTTTCTCCTCTGACCTTCCTCCTCACATGAATTCTCCTCTCATATTCCTCTTCGCATTCTCTCTCTCTCTCTCTCTCGCTCTCTCTCATTCTTCTTGCTTTCCTTACTTTTTCCTTACATCTGTTATATTTTTAAACATCTTTCTTCCTTGTTCACCTCCAAATCTGTTTTCAAGTTTTTTTTTTTTCCGTCGCTCACTTTCTCTCTCTCTCTCTCTCTCTCTCTCTCTCCTCTTACTTCTTGGCAAGACTCAACTCTTCTTTTACATTTTTCCTAATCCCCTTCCCCTTCTTCCTCCTCCTCTTTCGTTTGCTTCTTCTCCTTCCTCTTCCCTACCCTTTCTATGACCCTCCTCTTTCTTCTTACTACTTTTATCGCTTCACCACCACCACCACCACCATCGTAATCACCACCACCACCACCACCACCACCACCACCATCATCACCATCATCATCATAATCATCACCACCTCATTCACTCTCCTCTCCTTCCACACTCTCCAACCTTCTCCGGCCCCACCCAGTAACCGCCTACATAGAAACTGCTGACTAATGTTCCTTATTAATGTGTGTGTGTGTGTGTGTGTGTGTGTGTGTGTGTGTGTGTGTGTGTGTGTGTGTGTGTGTGTGTGTGTGTGTGTGTGAGAGAGAGAGAGAGAGAGAGAGAGAGAGAGAGAGAGAGAGAGAGACAGACAGACAGAGAGTTACTTAAAAAGGACATATACGGTACCTTATTCTTCACCTACCCTCTCCCCTCCTCACCCCACTCTCACCCCTCCATACCTTTCCTACCCAATGGTCACTTTTTTTTTTTTTTTTAACAGTACTTTCTAGCGCTTCCCTCTCATCTTCCACCCCCTATTATCTCTTCCTCCCTCCAATTCTGTATTCTTATCTTCCCCCTTCCCCTCCCTTGTCATAGTCTTCTCCCTCCCTCCCTCCCTTCTGTCTCTTCCTATTCTCCCGCCCTTCCTCTATTCCCATCCTCTGTTATTACCTTTACTCTTCCCTCCTCCCTCCCTTCCTCCTTCCGCTTCCCATCCTCCCTCCCTCCCCTACTCACCATTTCTCCCTCCCTCCCTCCCTCCCTCTAAATCCTTTATTCTTTCCCTTCCCCCCTTTCTACTCCCCTTCTCTAATCCCTCTCTATCTCCATCCCCTCCCAGCACTCTTACTCTCCCTCCCACCCTCCCTACCTCACTCACTTCCTCTACCCTCTCTCTCTTCTTCTTTTCCCCTCCATCCTCTTACCATTCTCTCTCTCTCTCTCTTCACTTTCTCTTTCCGTCCCATTCTACCTCCCTCTCTCCTCCCTACCGTCCCCAGTTTTCACATTCAAATGAACCTGAGGCTACAACAACAACAATAATTACTACTACTACCACTACTACTGGTCCTACTACTACTATCCCTTCTGTACAAAAATTGTCTAAGTTGAATACATGCTTCTGAGGCAACAGGAATAAACGAAAACATTACCGTACTGGGTGGGTTCATCTCTCTCTCTCTCTCTCTCTTTGTAATTAAATGTCTCCACTCTAGTCACACACACACACACACACACACACACACACACACACACACACACACACACACACACACACACACACGCAAAATCTTCCTAAGCCAATCGTTCTCTCTGACTATAACCTCCAGTCTTTCCATCACAACACTGTTTTAACCACATACTGTTGTTCCCACACTGCACCTGCTCACCCTACTACACCTTTCTCCCTCACTTCTAGCACCCTAACACACCTTTCTCCCTCCGTCCCTCCTCACCCTGCCACAACTTCCTCCCTCACCCCCTCTAACCTAACACCTACCGTACCCGCACCGTTAGGCCCTTAGGGTATACCAGCTGGATGATACGCACCAACTTACCCACCCACGTACTTGCATGAACGCGTACACACACACACACACACACACACACACACACACACACACACTGCATCATCCTCATCCTGATCGTCACCATCACCATCATGAAGTTTTTATTCATCATCATTATCTCTACCGTGATAAACGGAGACAGTGAGAATCAGACATCTATCAGTTCTGTATTGATATCATCATCATCATCATCATCATCATCATCATCATCATCATCCCAATCCTATTCGTCATCATCATCATCATTTTAATTCACCACCATCACCAGCATCCCAACCTTTTTCACCATCATCATCATATCACCAATGTCTTGTCCAAACAACAACATGGGAATAATTAATTCTTAGCTTATCCGCAACAGCCTGGTTGGCCCACGGAAAGCAACCTCTGTCTACTGATACGGCAAATATAAAAGATATGATAAAGGCAGAATTCTATAGTTCTTTCGCTTTAACCCTGTCACGAGAAGTAGTACCAAGAGCTAGTATAACCGTTTGCTGGCAGCCAGAATAAAATAAAAGAATGAGTCACTGTACTGTGTAGCGTAAAACAAACTGTTTGTACACTCTTCACTGACAGAACCTGCTTTATAAAGATAAATTATGTGTAGTGTCAGTAATACTGGGGTCAGAAGGTGTCACCGTATTAAGGGGGTTAACTTGGCTCAGGGAACAGTCCACGCAGCATAAGTTTATTCTAAAAGTGAAAACAAAGAGGAATATGAAAAACAAATCACTATACTGGCTGAACCTGTGACGGAAAATGGAAAAATACACATCACCGGTTGTCCCGCCTGCCACCTGACGCTGCATAACATTGCTCTCTCTCTCTCTCTCTCTCTGGTCTGGATGTGTTCCCCTTGCATCCTCCAGCCACACCACTCGCTAAATATAGGCCAGTGTTATACAGGCTGGCCTGCCAGATTTCTGACAATTTCACGAGCTTATTACAGGGTTAATTCAGAGTAAAAATGCTGTCAACATGGGTCCAATTCTCAGCAGCTATGGGTTAATTACCTGGTAGACGATTTTCGCCCATACGGCCATCAGTAACTGGAGTTCGGCTGAGCATTGGACCCACGTTAATACGGCTTCTTTTTACTTAAAATAACCCTTAAAATAACCTCATCATGTTTCTAAAAATTTCGTGGGACACCCTGTACTGTACACTGGTATTTCTCTGACAGCTGTGACTTCTGTACATTTCATCATCACCATCTTCATCATCTCAACCCTGTTCATCATAATTCCAATCCACTTCGTCTTTACTATTGTCATATTAGCCCCAATCATCACCATCATCATCCAAACTCTATTCATCATCATCCAACCTAAATCATCACCATCATCCTAACCCTCTTTATCACCATGCCAACCCAATTCAGCATCATCATCCCAACCCTACTCAAGGATTTCAACAGTTTAGACGTGTAAAGGACTGTGTGGTGTTTTTCACTGAACACACTTTTTGGTATTTCTCCTATTTCTAATCTTTACTCTATTTTTTAAAAATCCTACTACACTCATTCCCTTAGGAATGAATTAATACTCATTCCACAGTACTCTAATTTGGCCCATAATTGTCACCTCTCCTCCTTCAGTGTTGTGATTTATTAACAGATTAAAAACTGAGTACAGTACTAGTCACGATGAAGTGCTATGGAAAGAATGTACAGTTGTAGCAGGCTACTGTATTTTTCTGCCGCTGCTCTACCTGAAATAAGCAGCAAAAGGACGAAAATCTGTGCCAAGTTAGTGTGAAAGAACTACAGAACCTTCATTAATCCCATCAGTACTGGACGTATTGCTGAAGTGAAAAAAAAAAAAAAAAAATGGAGGTAGAAAGAACACATTATAAAGTTACGAAAGAAAGAGAGAAATTAAATGAAAACCGAGTGACAGTTTACAATTAAAGGATTACCCCCGCCATTGTTGTTTTGTTGGAATTCAAATGTAAAACAAAAGTGAAACTCCACTCGCCCCGGGCACCACGCTGCCATCTGTACCCACACTGATTTCAGAGAGAGAGAGAGAGAGAGAGAGGAGGGGATTGGTGGTGGGATTACTAGAGGGACAGAGTAAAGGGAGGGAGAAGGAAGTGGAGGGACAAAGGAAGTGAAGAGAAGGAATGTAAGAGGACGGAAGGAAGACAGAAGGGGAGGGGAGTGGAGCAGGGAACGGGAGAGAAGGAGAGGAGTGAGAGTGGTGGGGGGACTGGAGTGGAAGGACAAGTTTGTGGTGAGGGAGGGAGTGGGAGAGACGGAGAGTGAAGGTCAACGTACTATGCATTGGTGTGCCCTGCTGGTCCGCCTCCACCACCACACCATTATAACGGACCAGTTCCCAGCGTCCTTGTTGCCTCTCTGTCACGAATACGGGACTTTGATCCCTTGAATTGCCTGATGTAATTATTACTTTACTATTGCATCTACAGACTATTATTCTAACATTTTTAGTGAACATTCGATGTCTTTCCTAACTTTGATAAAATTGTCTGGAAAATGCAAGAATAAAAAATACATGTCATCGCACTGGAAGCATTATGTCATAGAAAATACACCAACAATATTAACACGACGAAGCACTCACACAGTGCGGCACCCAACTGTTCTAAGGGCCGAAAATATGACACTGTCCTGTGGCGTGTGGCCTTGAACTACGACCGATTACTCTCAATATCGAATTACTGAATCCTTGCTTCACCCTTAACCCTTCCGCAAAGTTTGGCTCAAATAACATCAAAACTGATGTAGTTATTTTGTTCACATACAGACACACGGGTCAGCATATACCCTTTGACTATAACTGTTCACAAAACCGAATCCCTTCGTTCGTGCCATACTCTCAACCCTGTTCACAAAGCTGATCTAACCTGGATAAAATCTGTTTGGGCTAAGCATGCTAGGTCAAATTTGACCGACCCTGACCTGTGACCTTGACCTCTGACTTACTGTTAGCAAAAATATATATATATATATATATATATATATATATATATATATATATATATATATATATATATATATATAATAATAATCTCCTTAGCTACCAGCCTCTCCACCAACTTTGGGTAAAGTCGAATAAAAGCTGTTTATTTTGTTCACACACACACACACACACACACACACACACACACACACACACACACACACACACACACACACACACACACACACACACACACTCACACACAAAAGGTAAAGTGGAATAAGGCAAAGTAAAATAAATTCAAACTAAAATGAAGCAGAGATGGAAACAATAGTGGAGTAAAGTTGAGAAAGGTGAAACAATTACGGAGTAAGGTGAGCATACAGAATTAAAATGGGGTAAATATGGTGAAGATTAAGTAAAGCCGATTCAGTAAACTCGTAGTAAAGCTGTGTTAAGCAGTGGAATTAAGGTGGAGTGAGGTGGTGGAGTCTAGATGGAGTCTGGGGGGGGAGGGGACTCTCGTAGGGACTAATTTCATCACAGTCACAATGATAATAAGGTGGGAGGTCGAGGGACAGGTAGGGCTCTTTAAATATACCGGGTTGTCCAGGTGTTGGCCGGGAGGTGTCTATGAAGTGGATTTATTTTGCTTTACTCCTTCTATACCACGATATCCTCTACATATTCTTGCTGCTTCCTAACCATCTTTTTCCCCCAGGAAGGACCTCTGGTATATACTGAAGGGAGTAATGCACGCTGTATTTTATCCCATCTAGTTCTAAAGGCCTTCACTAATAAGAAAAAAGTCGTCTGGGACAACAGTAGTAAACGGAATGGAACTCAGTAAAGTAGCGTGAACGTGGCCAAGAATGAAATGGAATGAATGAACGTCCCTGTAGTGAAAGGGTTAATTACACAATGATCGGCGGGTGTTGCCACGAAAGTGTTGACGATGGATTTTTTTTTTTTCCACCCACCGTCAGAGGAAATGGGCATAGAGAAAGGCCTGTGTTGTCGCTGGCTTCGGAGGCTCCCTATATTAAACCTCGGTTCGCGTCCATACCAAATGCTTGCTGGCGGGTGTTTTGCATCATTGTACCTATAGAAGCTCTCAACCCTACCCGCCAGGGTTTAGTGGGCCACTTGTATGTGTTCGTTTGTCGTGTGTGAGTGTTTCCTGATATTTAAAAAATAATAATAATAATAATAAAAACTAAGTTCTCTTTTTTCTCAAGTATAAAATGTTCATGGTACTTATTTTCGTATTACCCAATATAAAATCATGTAGGTAAAGTCTGCACATAATACTACCATAATAATAAGTCATGGTCGTGTGGAAGGCACCATAAAACAAAGCAGCACTGATGGTGGTCCACATGATTCATGCTCGCGTTGTGAAGGATTGACAATGATTAGCAATATTACAGATCTGATTCATTTAACTGTTGTTGTTGTAGTTATTGTTGTTCTTGTTACTGCCGCTGCGAGGGGTGGGTAATGTTTCTAGTTAGGCCTGAGTATCTGAATGTGTGTGTGTGTGTGTGTGTGTGTGTGTGTGTGTGTGTGTGTGTGTGTGTGTGTGCGCGCGCGCGCGCTTCATACTGCAATAACTTCAAAATACTTCAAGTAACACTTTCCATTACCACAGGCGGTAGAGAAGAGTCGGCGAACTTTTTCTCGTGGTTGTACAGCGAGATATAAAGATACGGTACAAAGGAACCTACCCCATCTTTCACTCTACTTTGTGCTCTGAACAGGAAATCAGTTGTCTTCGAATCGTGCACAAAATAACTCTAGTCAACGAATAGGTATTTATGGTCTGTGCAACCTACTGTATGTATCTGCAGACGGTGCTGTGTTGTCCACCGTTTTCATGCCGGGATTTGAGTGTGCGTGAGTCACATTTTACTCCAAAAAAAAAAAAAAAAAAAAAAAAAAAAAAAAAAAAAAAAGATTCAGACGGTTTGTGATTGTGAATAATTTTGAGTGTAGGCTGTGTATAGAAGGCTAATACATGTATGTATATCTATAAACAGTGCCTTTATATCTCTACTTAGCCTATATGCGTGCATAATTTTGTTACTTTTAGCCACCAAAGCAACAAAAATAGAGATAAGAGAAAGTTAAACAATATGTGAGTAGCTTTCATTATCCAGAGACTGTGTATCTACATACAGTGTACTGTAGCTGCTGTGTACGTGTTTGCATACACTGTTTTTGTGTTATTATTTATGTATGTGTGTGGGTGTCACTTTTTAGCTCCCCGTACGCCGTGAGAAAAAAGATGAAAGTGAAAAATGAGTCTGAGGATGTAAATTTTTTTTGTGCAGGTAGTAACCGTAGGTGGAATGTAGGTGTGTCTGCAGATGGTGCTCTTGTGCCTACATACTGTATATGTGTGCGTGTATGTCACCTCTCAACTTCCCTAAAGATGTAAAGAGTTGTGTACACATAGACTGTATGTAGGTTACGTGTGCAGATATGTGCACTGATGGTGTGTACTATACGTTTCTGTAGTTGGTGCAGGGGCTTCGTGTCTGTATTTATGTGTGCGTGCATGTCACCTTTCAGATCCCCACGCGACGAGAAAAAAGCGCTTAAAAAAAAAAAAAATGTTGCAGGACGTGCATGTTGGTGACTCCCCCTAAGACAGTGTAGTTCACCTCAGGACGGCACGACTTTCACACAATTCTTATTTGGCGTTGACATGAGAAGGGGACACAGACACGCTGCCAGTTGTTGAAGACTTTACCCTGATGACCTCTTATTTTAGTATATTCCTGCTGTTTCTATACGATTTTATTCAGCTTAAGTGGCACTGTGTACCCTGGGTGGAGCCAAGCAGCTGAAGTCCACCCGGGAACCAAATCACCACATAGGCCTACTTCCCTGCACCTCGCCATGGGAAGGATCCTTGTCCGACCCATGTGAGGCTTGTCTGCACAATGGTGGCCGGATCCCTACACGGTGTATGTACTGTACTGTACCTCTAAGACGACCCCACAGAACCAGTTGCTTACCTGTGGTCGACCGGTATGCTCTGTCACACAGGCCAGGGCTAAGCTACTACTACTACTATTATTATTACTCCTACCATACTACTACTACTACGACAGTTCATCCCTTAGCTAAAATGACCAGCTTACTGGCCACAATACTAAAACATTTATTATACTGGAGTTCTTTACCACTTCATTACGGCGAGCTATTGGGTCAAACTAAGAGTTGCTTTAGCCTTTACTACAAACACGTAATATATTCTAATTTCGCTGATGCACTACGATGCAGCAGGAAATGCTCCTGTGTTTGTTTTTCGTCACCACAACATGGACATGCTTCTTCCTTTCCTTGAAATCTGTTTCTCCAATTTAGCTTCAGGATATTGGTGCTTCCTCTCATCATCAGTCTACTTTCTTGGCTATTAGCCAGCCAACTCTCGCCTTTAATTAGAGACTTGAGTCTCCTGTATACATTTTATTTTTCTTCGATATTTTCTTCCATACCTCAGTCTCCTCATCTTCCATGTTCTTTGTTATTGCAGCTGAGGCCTGGGCCAAGGCGTGGCTGGCGGCGTCGGCGGAGGTGCAGACGGAGGCTTCAGGGGAGATGTGGACGACGGCGCTGGTGGTGCTCAGCAGAAAGGAAAGAAGTGGCAGCAGATCATGATGCAGGTGCAGCCAATTTCCAGTGCAACCAATCCCTGCAATAAATCCAATCCCCCAGTGCACCCAGTGAACCCAGTGCATGCAATGCAATAAATGCAGCCAATGCACCCAGTAAAACCACTTCAGCCAACGCACCCAAGAAAAGAAATGCTCTCACTGGACCCATTTCCTGCAACATTTTCACTGCATCCACTGCCATCGCCGCCAGGTCCATGCCGCCCTTGTCCTCCTGCCACGATGACGCGATGACGGTGAAGACTGAGCACCTGGAGGAGGGGAAGAAGGTGGCGGAGGAGGAAGGCGGGATGGGCGTGGGGGCGCTGCGGGGCTGCACCACTGGCTCCGCCACCGCGCCCTTCCACACCTCACTGCTGTTCTTCTCTCCTTCAGGGACACTCCTCTTCTCCTTAGGCGGCCTCCTCTTCCTTCTCCACCCCTGTAGGGTCCTTACGTTTTCTATGATGTTATTTCCCACTGCAATTATTTTCATTTTTTTTATCGTTTCTTTTTATGTACATAGTGTGTTGGTCTCGTCTTCCTTCCCAGCCCACAGAAAATGAGATGGTAAAATGCGGGAAAAATATGAGACTGGGGCTGCTATTACTACTGCTACATCTGAGGGTAGGAAGGTAGATGGATGGGTGGGTAGATATGCCCAGAGTCGGGGAAAAAAAGAAAACAAAAGGTAAGTAGGTTGGTACGTAGGTGGGTGGGTGGATGGATGGATAAGAAAGTGCGCAGGATGGATGGATGGATGGAAGGTGGCCTATAGTTTTGTTGCAGTCCCAATCATATATGCAAAGGTAGGCAGGCAGGTAGGTAACTATGCATACGTAGGGAGGTATGAAAAGGTAGATACAGAGGTCTGAAGGCGGGCAGGTAGTGGGTAGACAGAGTGGTAGGGAAATAGGAAGGTAAGGAGATAGGATGTTGGGTGAGTAGGTAGGTAGGAAAGCAGGTAGGTAAGCAGAGACGTAGGTAGATATTTATACAGTTTTTTAATCGTGTATCAGCCCCACAGCAGGTGGGTTAAGAGGCTTAAATCATAATGAGCAGCTGAAGAGGAGAAAAGAGCATGTCGGGTTTGAAAGAAGTGCTAGAGAGAGAAAGTGTGTGTGTGTGTGTGTGTGTGTGTGTGTGTGTGCAGCAAGATAAAAAGACTAAAATCCATCACTCAAACAACATCCTCACTATTCTTTCACTATGGCAGGGTGTTCACTTCACACGATTATATTCAGCTCAGGAGACACTGTCATAACTGCTGGCTTATATACACCGGTACACAAGTCCTGCAATACAAGACAGTTTTCCTAACTTCAAGAGAATCGTCATTGTTAATTTTTTTTTTCATTTATTAATTTATTGCTTTCATAATTTTATTTATGACCTGTATAATTCAAATCTTATGATCTTTGAAAATAGTTAGCAACATATATATAACGACTATAGCTTTATAAAACAATTATAACACATACACATGTATATTCATACATAATTCGGTAACCATTCTCTGAATTAAATCGAGAAACTGATCTAATATAGATATATATACCGTACAACTAAAATGAAGTGAAAAAGTTACTACATGACAGTACTGTGATACCAACTCTAACGTACGGAAGTGAAGCTTGGACGTTGTTGGAAGGACACAAGTCAAGAGTGAGAGCAGTGGAAATGAGTTATTTAAGAGAAGCCTGTGGAGTCACATGGAGAGACAGGCTGACGAATGAGGATATAAAGGAGAGTTGTGGTGTTGATGTGGATGTGATAGGAACCGTTATGAGGAACACTCTGAGGTGGTCTGACCATGTGGAGAGGATGGAGGGTGAAAGACTGACGAAGAGAGTGTATGTGAGTGAGGTGGAGGGGGAAAGAGGGAGGAGGAGGCCGAGGAGGAGATGGAGGGATGGGGTGGAGAGGTACATGAGAGAGGGGTGTGTGAGCTGGGAGCAGGGCAGTGAAATGGCGGGGGACAGGGCGACTTGGAGGCGATTTGTTTGTGGCCACCCCAAACGGGATTGAGGCGTCTGGCAATATATAGATAGATAGATAGATAGATAGACAACTAAAATTTATTCACTTTCAAACTGCCTGCTCTCCATCTTGAATTCCGAGCTATAAGAAGAGATTAACACCAGAAGACGGTGTTGGTCACAAAGAGGTGGTAGGACAATGATGTTATTATACCACATCGCAACGGGAAACAGGCAGCAAATGAACGAAAATCTCCGATAAAGTGAATGAACTATACTCTAAGGTGACCCTATTTAAAAAGGAAGATGATACGTTGGACCTTGATACAACTGATTTTGTATTGATGTATTTACTGACCACGTAACGATATCAGTTAGTCCTATATTCCTGTAACTGGAATGCGGTGTGCAAAATATACTGGCAATGAAACGAGACAAAAACTGATTCCCGCACGAAGAAGGGAAAAAGGGAAGGAATGGAATGGACGGCAAGGAGAGGAGGAATGACGAGAGGAAGAAAGGAAAAGGAAGAGGAAGGACGGTAGGATTACATAGGATAGAAGAGCACAGGGCCAGATGAAGTAAGACTGAGATGTAAGGTGAGTTAAGCCAACGTCACACGGCAGAAAACAGCTAACATGTCACCCGTTTGTGAGTCCAATGGCCAACAGTCAGTGGGATACAGCTTGCTGTAATATTTACTGCTTAGATGAGTACTCACATGAGCTGAATATAATTTTTAACTGTGAATAAAATACTGCACTAGACGACTGGGTAATGATAATAAAAAACAGCTAGCAATACCGGTTAACATGTTTGTTGTTTTTGCCCAGTGAAAATCCACCTTTAGGGTTACGAGCTACGCCTTATGGACAACAGATGAGAGGAGAGGGGAGAGGAAAGGGTAGGGTTAGGGCAGAAAAGCACAGGACCACATGACGTAAGAATGTAAGGCATAAGGTGAGTTAGGGAATTGGAACGACCTCCCAAGAGCCTCCTGCCTCTATAAACAACAACGCGGAAAGGAAAGAAAAGGGCACTACAAGCCCCCTCCCCCTCAAAAAAAAAAAAAAAAAAAAAAAAAAAAAAAGAGAGAGAGAGAGAGAGAGAGAGAGAGAGAGGACAGGGGTAGCGTCAGGCTATCTAGGGCAGAAAAGCACTGAATCAGATTAAACAGAAAAGTAAGACCGAGGGCAGGTTACAGCGACCCCCCGTGCAGCCTCCAGTGGCTATAAATCCCACACCTTTACCTCTTTGGAATTATGACGTCCGGACAGGCCAGGGCAGGGCAGGACAGGGCAGATCAAAACAGAATGGAAAACTGCAAGACAGACCAGGATAGGTCTGAACCAGGTAAGCTAAGTATGGCATAAAGGCACAGGGACAGACGAGGCTAGAGGTGTAGTAGGGATTTATATCGATCTTTCATGGACAACAGAGGAAAGACGACATGAGAAGGAACATGGAAAGAGGAGAGGTGCAGTAAAGGGAAGAGGAAAGACAAGAGACATGAAAAAACAAGAGAGGAGAGGTGAGGATAGAGGAAGAAAGGAGACAAGGGAAGAGAGGGGAGAATAATGTAGAGAGGAGACGGGATGGTAGGACTAACTTAAGCACGGGGTAGAATGGGACCGGACGAAATAGGAAAGTGAGGCCGAGAGTGACTAGACCATAAATTGCCCCCCTACACCCGTTCTAAGTTATGGCGTCCGGGAAGGGTGGTACAGTAAAGGACAGAACAGAGTGAGACTAACAAGGACACGAAAGAAGAATATAGTACAGGAAGGAAGGGAAAGAGAGAGAGACGAGAGAAAAGGGTAGTGCTAATTAGGGCAAAGAAACACATGAAGTAACAAACTGAAGAATTAAGACGGAGAGTAGGCTACCTTAGAGCCACTCCCTATATCGCCTCCAGTGACTATAAACTGTTGGTCCTGACCCGCTGGGAGTGATGGCGTCCGGGCTGCCGGTGGGAGGGACACGGAAGCTGGCTGTGGTGGCGCTAATGGCGGGGAAACTGCCTGGCTGGCTGAGAAGGGGAAGTGAAATTACCCACAAGTGCTGGCCTGGAACGGGCTAAGGTTGGAGGAAGACGTGAATTACTGTGAAGAAGAGATGGGCCTGGGTTGGAAGCAGCAGTGAAATAAATGGAGAGAGGGGCCTGATGGAGCTGGATGGAAGAGGTGGAAGTGAAATTACAGAGAAATGGCTGAAGAAGGGAAGTGAAATTACGAAGTGGTGACCAGGAACGGGTTACTTTGGAGGCAAGGGAAGTGCAAATATGAAGGGGGACCAGAGAAAGTTGGGGGGAGTTAGTGTGTAAACAAGAGTAGCAGTTGCAGTAGTTGTAACCTCAGGCTAAACTGAACTTGAACCCGATGGACTGCAAGTTAAAGCTGCCTTTCTTTCACAGTCACCATCCTCCTTTCGGGGGATAGGGAGGGGACTGAGGGATGTTACAGAACCGGCAGCTCCACCACACGATCATATTCGTGCCATCACTTGAAGGTGTCCCTCTCCTGACCGTAAACAAGAGCAATATTCATTAGCATGAAGGTAAGGTGAGAAAAAAAATACCCGTACTGCATGGTGACTATGCTTTGTTTTTCTTTGTACGTACACTTAAACGACTGTCTTCCATATAGGGGAAACTCTTCATTGTGAAGGCAGTAAGTGAGGCCTGTATCAGACACAGAAATACTGTATATTATCTCTAAAGCTGAATAGCGATCGCCTAGAAGCAGCAGAACAAAAAATATAAAAAGTCATGTTACTGCTTGTGTTAATGGGCATTAGCAGTGTAGCAGAACACGTGGGAAGGGAAGCGCAGAAGACTGGCGTGATGGTGGAGGAAGTACAGTCAGCAGCACGTTCACTTCTTCTGCCTGTCCTTCATTGCTGGATTCACAGATGCTTCAGTGTGACGTTGTGTAGTAGACTAGGGTGCATATTACCATCCATCTGTCTCATTAAAGCTTCTATGAATCCATCGATGAGAAGCAGGAAAGGTATATGAGCTTTTGTACTTGACTGTACAGTACGTATTAGGAAGTAAGGAAGTACTAGCAATATCCACTCGCCACTGGTTACATTCCCTAAGGGTCACTCCCCCACCAACCAATATTTGTCCCATGGCCCTTCTCCTGCATGGACAAATTTCCCCCATGGACCTATTTTATCGAAGTGGACATTCCTTCCACAGACCTAATGTACATTTCCCATACACTTCCGTCATGGATATATTTTATCAACGTGGACATTCCTTCCATAGACCTAATGTATATTTCCCATACACCTCTGTCATGGATCTGTTTTTCCCGATGAGCAAACACCTATTCCCCATACAGGTCTATTTTCTTCCATACACCTTTTTCTCACAAGGATCTATATTTATAGTCCGTCTTTAGCAAGGCGAGGCGATAGTGTGTGTGTGTGTGTGTGTGTGTGTGTGTGTGTGTGTGTGTGTGTGTGCCCTTGTCTGAGGGCAGGTCAGTTCTGCCGAGTGTATAATTATAGGTCAGGCAGAGGTATCGGCAAGGCCGCACTCCCCCACTCATATGCCACATTTAGGAGGGGGGGGAAACCTTTATACAGAAAACTCTCCTTGATTTTTACCTCATTAGTGGTGTGGAACAAAAGTCATAATAATTTCAAAATTAGTTTCGGAAATACACCAGTTTATATAGAAACCGAGAGAGAAAGAGAAAGCCAGAGACACAGGGTAAGGATCATGGAGCGGGGCTGCAGCGGTGGCCGATGGTCGGTGACATGTGGATATGGCTACAGTGGGGGAATCCCCGGTCATCCCGCCTGCCCCACCACAGCGTTCATTTCTCGCTGCGGCTACTATAGAATACCATCCCAACGTATCCTTCACTCTCTACTTTCTGCTCTCCCGCACTCCCTCCCCACCCCTCTCTTCCTCACTCACACATCTTGTCCCTCCCCCCCCCCTCTCTCTCTCTCTCTCTCACACACACACACACACACACACACACATTTAAACTTGTATCCTTCGTACCTTTAATTCCCAACTTTTTCAAACACCCCCTCCCCCCTCAACACCACCACGCTCCACACCTATTCCCCACACCTCCCTCCCCCTCCCCTCCCCTCTCACCCTTCTCCTCCCCCTACCTCCCCTCCCCCCAACAGACACAACCCCCCCAAAAAAAAATGAAATGGAGTTATTGCTTCTCGATACGATCAAATTTCACACTGGATAAAGAAAGACGTGTGTGTGTGTGTGTGTGTGTGTGTGTGTGTGTGTGTGTGTGTGTGTGTGTGTGTGTGTGTGTGTGTGTGTGTGTGTGTGTGTGTGTGTGTGTAGTACTCACCTTTGGGTCCGCCTCTGCTTCCCATCACTGGCATCATCAACTCACCTGGAAGGAACAATTAAATATTAACAAACTCACGTAACATCACTAGTAGTAGAGAGCTTTCCTTAGCTGAATAAAACTGTTTGTATGTAGCATAAACTAATATGATACGTACACACATCCTCCTACACATACACGAGAGAGAGAGAGAGAGAGAGAGAGAGAGAGAGAGAGAGAGAGAGAGAGAGAGAGGTATCTAGGGACTTTACTAGCTTCAGGAATTAATTGTAGCGTTGATGTTGGTTAATAAATGCTACATAAACATGGGTCCAATTCTCAACCGTCTGGTTACCACAGTTACTGATGATGCTATGGGTGAATTATGAGGGCGACCACTATCACCCACAAGGCCAGTAGTAACTGTAGCTCCGTAACGGTCCAGAACTGGACCCATGTTAATACAGCACTATGTATTCAACATTAGCTGTAGAATCACCTGAAATTAGTGCGTGAAGTCCCGGGACACCCCGTATAAGCACTGGTATGAAGTACAAGAATATATAGGGACAGGAGTCAGTACATGGGGCATGAAGCACAGGGTGAGGGATAAATCAAGGAAAGAAAATGGAGGAAAGGGCTGTGCAATTGTGTGTACAGGAATCAGAGCCTAGTCCAGACCCCCCACTACCTCCCCTGGCATACACAAAATGTTTGTACCTCACAGAAGCATCAATTACTATACCCGGTTTGTTTTCAGCTGATGGATCTGAGCCACTGCCACAACTTGAACAGTAAGTTGTTGTGGCGCGAAATATGATGAGCCTTACGAGGCAGCAATGAGCCTTCAGGGTTACCAGTCAAATTTATCCTCCAGCCTGACTCCATCTGGCCATCAGCTGGGCTAAAAGGGGTTAGGGATCTTTGTCAGGGGAAAACAAACCAACTACCGTATAGATCAACCCGTCAATACAGTGACTTACTGTATTCTTGCTGTAACCAAAACATTTTACTCAGCGTAGGAAAGTATCGTATTAATACAGGGGATGAGGAAGGTTTTATGTAACTCCATTAGTTAGAACAGTTTAACCTGAGGTTTACAAAAACGTGTGAGCACAGCAAGAATACCATGAAAGACATCAGCGCTAGACACAAGGGCATAAATTAAAGGTATATTTGGCAACGAATGGACCCTGATTCACAAGTGTAAAGGTGTGAATTACAAGGAAAGGGCTGCGGTACTGTGTGTACAGGGGAGATAAGGAATCCAAGCCTGTGTCCGCCACCGCCTCCACGGCATGCATATTAATGTGTTCAACTCGCTGCCACTCATAATGTATACATTAATTCCTGCTCCGACACCCAGCACCACCACCACCAAGTCTAGATTCCAACACTTGGCTTCTTTATTTTGTATCTTCGACACTTTTCTTTTCCATTTCTGTATCTGCCGCTCCTTATCTCAGTCTGGCCTTCAGACATCACCATCTATCATTCTATATCTCTCAATCACACCACCACCACACCGAGATTAATCCATTTTATATGATTTTTATTTTCTCATTTTTTAACTCTACCTCTCTGTTCCTATATTGTACTCTTATATTTGTACGTTTCTATCTACGCGTCTTGTACTCTCTTCATGTCCCTCATTCTCTCGTCTCCACCACATATGGCATTCATCCATTTGCTTTTCTTTAATTCTCGTATATATATATATATATATATATATATATATATATATATATATATATATTGTATGTATATATATATATATATATATATATATATATATATATATATATATATATATATATTGTATGTATATATAATGTATGTATATATATATATATATATATATATATATATATATATATATATATATATATATATATATATATATATATATGGTTAAGATTTCGAAACATCTCTTCATCGCCGATTTATTTTTCCTGTTACACCTTAATAACCTCTTGTAACTTAATGGAGTAAGCATACAACGGAAATATTAATCCCTTCACTACGATTACATATTTAATTTAGTTATTGTTATCTCCAAACGATTTTAAACAGCTTAGAGGAGCCTCTTAGTAAGGAAGGTGTTAATGAAGGCTAGATCTAACCCCTCTGGTTCGGAAGGTCTATCTTTGGGTAAATATGTATAGGAATATATATGTAAATAATTAAATCACCTGGGGACAAATAATAAAATACAAAAGTCATCTTAGTGAAGAGGTGTATCATCATCATCCAAACCTCTTTTCTCACCTAAGGATGGGGTGAGGTAGAGTCGACAGAGCAAGAAAAAAATTGGTAGATGGAGAAAAGCTTCAGCATAAATATACATACAGTATAAACAACATATAATGAAATCTTACCGTACCATATGCAAACTAAATTACTTCGGAATAGATACTACGCAGTATCCCACGATAATAATACAAGCCACTAAACCCACCTTTGCCCATTTCTGACTCTTTCATACGGGTACTTTCTCCTACCTATTTCTACTCTTTCTACCCCGTTTTAGATTTTTACATTTTTGTCTAACATTTCCTTACTCCTTCCTGTTGGCATATGTCCTGCTTTTTCTGATATCCCTGAATCTAAAATTTCCAATAGTTCTTCCACCTTAACCTGGCCTCCATTGCGTCCTTTTGCAGATTATATATTTCAAGCGGCTCAGTGGCAGAAAAAGACAATGCATCGACTCTACATTCATACCACAACATTTCCACATGACCAGCATCATATTCTAGTGTTAATCTATTGTTACAACTCAGCATTCAAGATGGAGAGAAGGCAAGTTTGGGCCAATCCTATCGCATCGTTTAAAAAGGCTCCAACATACTTGCAGGCGTCGGCCTTGGTCACCTAATGGCGGCTCTCCACGCTGCTCGACTTCTGGCAACCTCCCTATTCAGTCTCTTATCCTTGAGGTCACACTCTATGACCTCGTCCCAGTTTTTTTTTTTTTTTGGTCTGTTAAGAGTAAAAATAGTAGCTACAACACATTTCCTGCTTCCTCTGTTATTTCCCAATCTGTTTTCTCCTACTTGCAGTTGTCCCTACTAACACTGTATTCTACTTAACCTCCCCAATACCATGACCTATTTTTATTTTACCCTTACTGCTGGTGCTGGACAGGGACGCCTTCGTGTGGTGGCAACAATGCAACCGGTCAGCTCCTCTGCCCGGTTATACAAACGTCCCATCCCATAGAAAGAAGAGTATGGTGGTGCACTACAAGAGGACGGCAACTTGAGCCTGCAGTCCACCAGGTTCACGTTCAAATTACTCTTGGGTTGCAACTACTACTACTACTACTATAACCGGTACTAAATGTCTTAATAAAAGCTCCATCTATCCCCTCCAGTTCAAAGTCACTCCAACAGGGGGTTTTCAGGCCACTACACCACCAGGCGGCCAGCAATATAAAGGCAATATAAATTCATTACATACAGTATATCCCATCACACACAATATCTCAAAATTCATAAAATCATGCAAGATACAATTTCGCCGATTCAATTTAGTCCAGAAAAAATCCGTATCTAAATATCACGGGAAACAATAAATTAAAACATCGCAGGACTGAAATATACGGTGCATTATGAAAAAATCCACCACAGAAAAAGATATGGAAACACTTTCATCCCAAGAGTACATTGGTTACTTAGAATCGAGTGAAATAATACACTGTGGGAGTGAAGGGGTTGGGGCAGAACACCAGGCTACTGCCCTTGGTGGCATTACCCTACATGATCTAGAGTCACCCACTGGGGGATCAAACCCTGGCATATGGCAGGATCGTCACTCCATCAGGGACATTTTAACCAATGAACCACTGTGCGCCTCGCAGTGTACAGGGTGGTACATATATTGCACAAACTAATTCTCATGTGTTGCTGGGACGGCTTTGTCAGCGTTACCAGTGTCTACCCTGCATCACCTACTTACCATAACCCCGTTCATGATATACTGTGCCTCCTTTTTTACGTCCACTGATTGCAAAGTTGATCGGTAAATTCTTGAAGTAGTCAAACTATCTTCGCTTCTCACAAAAAGACTAAGCCGTACCCGCAACACAAAAGACTTGAGAGTGCAATAAACGGAAAACCCTGCAGCTGAAAAATATACAGAAAATTAAAACTGAAAATAATAGACCTCATATAATTCCTCAAAACAAATGGATATCACGGAAAGAACAATTTAGCTGATTGCAGTTTAGTTCTAAAAAATCAGTCATCTATCTATTACAGCAAAAAAATAATTAAAAAAGAAATCGTATGACACGAATATATATATTTTAAAAATCCTACCACACAGTTTTATTACTGATGAACTCTATCTACCTATCTATCTATAAAATGCGTCACCTTAATCCCGTATGAGGTGGATTCCTGACGAATTCTTTCTATCTATCTATAGCCAGTCACCTTAATCCCGTAAGAGGTGACCACAAACAAATCGCCTCCATGTCGCCCCGTCCCCTGCCAATTGGCTGCCCTCCACTCAACTTACACCCCCTCCCCTCTCTCATATACCTCTCTAATTCATCCCTCCATCTCATCCTTGGTCATCCCCTCCCTCTCCCCCCCTCTATCCCACTCACATACACTCTCCTATATAGTTAGTCTCTCATCCTCCATCCTCACCACATGGCCAAACTATGAAAAAAGTACCTTCGTTGGGGTGGCACGGTTGATATGGAGGAGACAGATAGACAGATATATATACAGAGAGAGAGAGAGAGAGAGAGAGAGAGAGAGAATCATCCTAACGCTACTTCTTAGCCCACCAAAAAATACCACCACCACCACTTTTATCATCATTATCATCATCATCAACAGCAGCAGCAGCAGCTCCACTGGAAATTCATCATCACCATCACCATCATCATCCTACACTAAAAATCCCTACAACAATCGTCCCAGCGACAATCATCATCATACTCGTCCTGTGTCTTACACCATTTGATAAGTTGTCAGTGGGATTCAGAAACGCTGAAGAGAAAGCACAGAAATTTTGGAATGGCGGTGGTTAACTGGAAGAGCAGCAGACTGGTGGCCCAAAAGACGCCTGATCGATACTATAGTGGTTATTTACGTGGTAGGGTCTCTCTCTCTCTCTCAGCCAGCCAGGGTCGTCATATATGCATCGCGGTGGCAGCATCCCCCTCTCATTTTAATTTTCTCTCTTTGAAGTGCATCATAAAAGGGGAAAAGATGAATCCCAAATGTGTGTGAGTGGAGGAAAATTTTTGCTTTTGAGGTGAGGAATATATATATTTCTATGGCTTTTCACATTCTAAGAAGTATAACGGGCTTCGTGGCACTTTCTCTTTAGGGATTTACTCTGCATAATATTATACTGATTACTGTTAGCACTCTGGGTGGTATTCTAGGTAGCACGGGAGACTTCTTAACATCTTTTCCTTAGCGACTTATTTTGCATATTATACCTTCACCTCACCTTTTCACACACGCGCGCGCGCACACACACGCACACACACACACACACACACACACACACACACACACACACACACACACACACACACACACACACAAGGACAAAGCCGTACATGAGGTGTATGAGAACGCGGAGTAAGTTAAATCAACAGAGCTGCCGGTCAAAGGAACAGGGTAATTGACTTATTTAAATGTAAGGATGGTGTGCGGGGGTAGGGGAGAAGGGAAGGTGAAAAGGGGTGAGAAGGAAGGGAGGGATGTGAGAGAGAGGAGAGGAAGAGGGCATGGGACTGAGGGGGAGAGAGAAGCAGAGGAGGAAAGAATAAGTGAGGAGGAAGAGGAAGAGTGAGGGGGAAGAAAAAGGGAGGAAGATCAGGGAAGACGTGGGGAAGAGAAGGGAGAGGACGCGTGTAAAAATAGTGGGTGAGGGGAGGGGGAGAGAATGGGTTAATGAAAGTGAAAGGTAGGAGAAGGGGGGGGGGAGGCTAAGGAGTACCGGTACGGCTGGAAGAGTGTACCGTGGAATGGGCAAAGGGAGGGAGAGAAGGAAAGGAGGAAGGTGGGGGAGGAGAGTGAGGGAGGAGAAGGGGTGAGGAAACGTGAAAGGGGTAGAGGTTGGGGAGAAAAGGAGGAAGGTGTATGTGATGGGGTGAGGTACATGGGGAAATGGGAAGGAGAGAGGAGGGAGGAAGGGAGAGGACAAAGAATACGAAAAGGAAATTTCTTAAACAAACTTTCTGCATGTGGGAGGGAATGATTTTGCCAAAACGAGGAGGAAGGAGCAAGATGGAGGAAAGGGAGGGTTGGAAGCAGGAGGGAGGCATGGGGGAAATGAAGTGAGGGGTGGGGGGGTGTAGGATGGAAGAGAAAGGATGGGGAAGAAGGGGGGGAGGGACAATGAAAGAAGAGGGGGCTGAGGGGGAAGGGAAGAGAGGGGCGTGTGAAGGGAAGGGATGAGAGGGGGGGAGATGGGTAGGAAGAAAGATAGAAGGAAAAAAAAAAAAGGGAGCTGGGGAATTATGGAGAAGGATTAGCAGGGATTCAGAGAGGGAAGGGAAATGAAAGGGAAAGGAAGGAGGGTAAGGAGAGAGTGTGATGAGGGTACAAGTGGGGCCTAAACTGTTGTACGATCACAAGAAATACGAATCACTGTGAGGGTGTAATTCTTCCACTGAACACAATGGTGTGGAGGCAGCACAGGAGGCGTAATAGCACTGAAGATGTTAAAATATTCCTACAAACCCTGCCAGTACCTAAAGCCATTCCTTACCTGCATAAAATCGTCTGAAGGTAAAGGTTAAGGTGGGGGTAGATGATATGACGATCTTATTCCCGGCGTTCATTTCCGTACCTTAGGCCTTTGAGCCTGTGACGGGATATTCACTCAATACCCTGGGATACAAGGCTACTGCATCATCCACGTTACCAACATTACACCCTCCCCCCCGTGCTATCCCAGGTACACATTTACCTATCAACCCACAAAGGGTGGCTGCACACCTGAGTGTGGTGGCGCCAGCTGCCCGCACCAATATTCCAACCCTGGTGGTACTGGGTGGGCAGTACCGTAGCCAGCACCACTAACCACTCGGCTACCACGGCCAGAGTACCGTAATAATTAATCAGTCCATCATGGCAGTGAATGGTTTACGTTATAGCAGGTGTTAGGTTGGTACAGTACCGGCAACACTTGTATATATTTACCATACTGTATATTTTTCAACATTATTTGTTTTATTTTTGTCGACTTATTCCCATTAGTCCACTTCTATTATTACACTGTTATTATGACCATTAATATTATCAAGTATATACAATTATTACCAAATCATCATCGTTATTATTATTATTATTATTATTATTATTATTATTATTATTATCATCACACCGGCCTTTTTCCTTAATTCTGTGTTTTCCTTCTCCTCCTTTTCCACTTTTCCATCGTCATCGTTTTCTTGCTCTTGTTCTTAAGCCGTCGTGTGAGTTTTCTTTCTCTTGTGTGAGGTACTTTGATGTAGGAAGCTGTGCATTTGCAAGGATGAGGGAAGAGGCTTTGCAGATATATACGTAAAGAAAAGGTGACGCCAAAATAATTTAACATGCCCTGATACGACCTGGTTACTCTCTCTCTCTCTCATACATACGGTACCGTATATTACATTCATACTGGCATAATACAAACATATGGTACATACATAATACATACATATATACATAAATACATAGGCCTATATAAGGTATACCATGAATGCAATATATACTACACATACCGCATATACATGAAACTGTAATAACACAGACACACACACACACACACACACACACAACTATACCGGTAATAAAAAGCTCTCCTCCTTGCCTCCCCCCCCCCACCTTTCTCTCAACAAAAAACTCTCCTCCCTGCCTCCGTCCCCTCCTCTCTCTCTCATACGTCACAAAACAACTGACTGTCGGCGGTCTCTTGATTGCAGCCAGCTATCTATCTATCTATCTATATAATAAAGGAGAGCAAGACGTCGAGTAGTAAAAGGAAAAAATTGTAGCACATCTTGGTGGGTAATTATGTGCTGTGTGTGTGTGTGTGTGTGTGTGTGTGTGTGTGTGTGTGTGTGTGTGAGAGAGAGAGAGAGAGAGAGATGGGGGGGTTAGAAGGTAAGGGATGGGGATGGGAAGAGTAAAAGGAAAGGTGGGGAGGGGGTGGGGAAGGGGAGGGAAGACGTCTTTCTATACTCTTTTTACTCAAGTTTGGCCAAAAATTTTGCCATCTCTCCCTGGACATTGGTATGTAACAATAGATTTACCCCAGAATATGATGCTAGTCACGAGGAGGTGCTAAGGAAAGGATGTTGGACAAAATTGAAATAAGCCGGAAAAGGACGAAAGTCTGGGTCAAATTAAGGTGTAAGAACTCTAACAAACATGGGAATATTAACATACATTTACCGTACGTATAAAAAAAAATCGGTAAGGAAGAGATGCTAGGGAGCCTACTAACAGCACGATAACACAGTGTAAGGTTTTGTCTGGTGTAACCGTCTTACTTAATGCATCACCATACAAAGACTGGTTCCTCGTCCCCAACATAACACACACAATCTCACTCTGTGCACACCCATACATTACAACAGTTACAAATACATGACAAGATATAACTCTCTCCTGGTCGGAACTACTCTGGTATTTTATTCCAACCAACGCCAGACGATTTTACTCAGATAAGTGTTGTTAGAAGAGGCTGAAAGTGCCAATTGCATCGGCATTCCCACTCACATGGGTGGAACAAGTCTAGTATTCTAGCTAATGCCAGACGATAATAATTAGCTGAGAGTTGTACGAGTCATAGGAGCTGTTATACAAAATGAACGCAAAGTCATTCTTAAGCATCTCAAAGAACACACACACACACACACACACACACACACACACACACACCTTTATCCTCCAAGAAAAAATAAACTGACCACATATAAAACCTTCCCCCCCTCTCTCTCTCTCTTTCGCTCTCTCTCTCGCTCTCTCTAAAAAAAAAAACACAAAACAAAAAAAAAAATCTCTGGGTTCCCCTGAAGCCTTGAATCCCCAGCCAGCCCACCACCACACCCCACCATTACCACATTTACTTCAGTGTACCAAGTATACTTAACAAACCCTTCAAGCCAGTGACGGGGTAATGTTTATGATTCTCAATGATGGTTAACTTATAAGTCTTCTGAACCCTTCTTATTACTACATTCTTTTACCTCTGACTTGTGTGCTGGAGGGGGATGCCTTCATGTGGTGGCACCAATATACCCAGCCACCTCCACTGACTTTAACTACCATATTTTAAATTTCCTAAGCTCGCTCCCAATGCCCCGAAAGGAGGATGCTGAGCTGAAGGAGAGGGGCGACTTCAGCCTTCAGCCAACTGGTTTCACATTTCATATGAACCTGAGGCTACAACTACTTCCTCTGCCTCTAACTTTGCCAATAATTGTTCTCTTTACATCTAACCGCTGCAGTGGGAAAGTCTCTCCCAAGACATGTAATACATCACTGGCGATTTGACTCGCTCCAATGCTCTAATTCCCGCCCTTTTTGTATGAAAACAGACATCATCCAACATCGGTCACACACAATGTCTCATCATATCGGTATTTATAAACCAATTTCCATCAATTAAGTGGCAAATCCTATGTTTTTATGGATGTCCAATTAAATGAACTAGGGTACTAAAAAAAATAAAGGAAGTACACTGTTATGACAATTTTAGGAATTGGCCTACTCTAGGCATTTCTTTACAATAATATTCCGTTGGTGAAATTTGAGGAAGTCTAAATTACACGGTAATACAAACTTTTCATGAGAATTACAAAAAAGTGTAATGGGTAAGTTCAATATTACCAGAACACTGCATGATTAGAGGATGTCTCAGTGTACACCCCAACCCACCGGCTGGCCTGAAGGGCAAACTTTGTGTTCTCGCTCACTTGTTCCAGCATTGACGACTGAGAACAATGAACTTCTACGAGGATTTATTACCATAAAAACTGGTTGCTTCCTTCAGCCCAAGAACATCATCATATTATTATTTTGTCATACCTAACGACACTGTTTTATTCAGTCTGGGAAACCCCTCGTACTGAAGGAGTTAATGAAGGCTATATCTTACTCCCCCATATTCAAAAGTTTCGTATAAACTGAGCACACTCGTCTGGACACAGCAGTACAAATATTACCAAACGTCCTGGTTATGAAGCTGATCACCCTTTCAATTCAGTGATGTATAGTGTCTTATTTCATGACTACTGGCACCATAAGATTTTATTACACTTGAGGATGACCTAAAACTGTAAAGGTATTAACGAAGGCTGCATCTAACCCCTCCAAAGTTTTATCGCAGGTTAAAAAAGTTGTCTGGAGATATCATGGCAGTAGTAGTAGAAGTGGCAACCCCAGGCTCATATGAATGTGAACCCAGTAGACCGCAGATTGAAGTTGTCCCTCTCCAGAAGTCCATCATTCTCCTTTCAGAAGGATAGGGTGGGAGATGAGGGATGTTTGTGTAATTGGGCGCTCCACCAACCAGTAATATCGGTGCCACCACATGAAGGCGTCTCTCGCCAGCACCATGGAATTGGCTATAATACATATAATAAAATTTTAACTGAACTGAACGACCTGTCCCTGAATAAAAGCTCATTCCTTCACTATGTTCACGTCTTTTTAATTTTAATACTGTTGTCTCCAGACGATTTCATCAGCTTAAGGGAGATTTACCTAACTACACGAGGCAGTAGCAACAAAAATAACATCTTAAAATGACAGAACTAACAGCGACATTGTGGAAGTATTGGTAAAGACAGCAATGATAGGGTACGAAACGAGCTGACATTCCACACTGTTAAATGTCACCTCACAGAATGGTCATCTTCCCCACATCACTTCCCCCCTCCCCCCCCAAAAAAAAAAAAAAAAAAAATCTTGGGTAACCTTCAGGACAAGGTAAAGGCCAAACATGTGATCTCACTGCTAATTCATAAAGGTAATCCATCACTGTTCTAACAAAGCCTCGAAGCCAACTCGCTCAATCCCATGACATACTCGTAATATGACAATCAGGCATTGTATTCTTGCTGCCTTTACATCATTTTATTTAGCTTTGGAGACACTTTTGCAACTGGCGAGGCGACACACAGCCCGACCTTCATAAACCCCTTCATACCAAGATATATAAACAGAATGGCGCTGGAGAAACTGGAGAGGGAAGCCTTCATGTGGTGGTACTGATATAATCAGGCAGCTCAACTGCCTGGTTACACATTCGTCCCTCAACTAGTTCCCCTCCCCTTCATAACAACAGATTGACCTTAGCCACTCCAGTACCATGACGCAGTATACAAGGTGTCCATATATAACGCTCCCTTTCACTCTGCCGGGTGCTTTCTTGTGTTGCGGGGACGGCTCAGTCAGTGTAATCTATCTTGCATCTTTTATGCATTTCCTGTTCCCATTGCCACACCTACCCACACCAGCAGACTGGGCCGTCCCCACAACACATAATATACTGCCACGTGAGTTTCGAGTAGGGCGCTATTTACGGATCACCCTGTATATCAAATTCTTGCTACTTACAAAACATTTTATTTAATTTTGTGAGGATCTCTTGTACTGGCGGGGTTAATGAAACATATCTTACCCATCCACAACAAAAAGTCTATCCTACGCTGTACAGAAATGGTATGAGGTACAGACCTTCCTTAACTTGACCTAAAACTGCCATCTCTGTATCTCCAGTGCTGAAAAGACTAACACTAGAACATGATGCTAGTCACGAATAAGTGCTACAGAAAGGATGTAAAGAAGCAGTATCCGGAACTGTCTTTTTCTGCTGCCTACTGAGCCACGTGGAATAAACTGCAAAAGTATGAAAACCTGGACCAGGTAAGCTTAAAGGAACTAAACAAGAATTAGCTGGGAAAATGCGTCATCGGACTGAGGAGTCAAAGTGAGTAGAACTGCCTATGATAGTGGTGGCTTGTTAAAAATGTAAACCACGGCATCTGATGGAGAGAGAGAGAGAGAGAGAGAGAGAGAGAGAGAGAGAGAGAGAGAGAGAGATCCATTCAACGCACTTCCATGAACCCCTTTAGTACGATGACGTGTTTATTATCGTTCTTCTTGTAGCCACCATGCTATTTTATTTAGCTTCGTAGAGAACCGTTTTAATGGAGGGGTTAGTAAAAAACAGATCTGACCTTTCCACTTCCACAAAGATCTCATAAGCTGAAGGGAAAAAGAAATGTGTAGCAGTAGCAAGAGTATTAAAGAGCCTCCATATCTGTTAATAAATGTTACAGGTAATCATATTTCTTTTAATCATGAATGAATTTGGGACAGTGTGTAGGAGGAGGAAGCTGAAAGTTAATGTAAACAAAAGTAAAGTTATGGTGTTTGAGAGGAATGAAGTCACAGAGTGTGCAGTGAGGTTGGATGGTGAGGATATGGAGAATGTGAGTGCATTCAAGTACTTGGGTAGTATGATGAGTAAGGATGGAACTTTGGGGGATGAAGTACGTGAAAGGGTACAGCAGGGAAGGAAGGTTGTTGGCACACTGAAAGCAGTGATGAGAAATAGGGAGGTGAGTATGGAAGTTAAGAAGTCACTGCATGATGGTATTGTGATCCCTACCCTGACGTATGGAAGCGAGGCGTGGACCTTGCAAGAGGGGAACAAGTCAAGAGTGAGAGCAGTGGAAATGAGTTACTTGAGAGGAGCATGTGGAGTGACATGGAGGGACAGGTTGACGAATGAAGAAGTGAAGGAACGTTGTGGGGTAGATGTGGATGTGGTTGAAAAGATTAGGAGAAATACACTGAGGTGGTTTGGACATGTGGAGAGGATGGAGAATGAAAGACTGACTAAGAGGGTATATGTAGGTGAGGTGGAGGGAGGGAGAGGGAGGGGTAGACCGAGGATGAGGTGGAGGGATGGAGTTGAGAGGTATATGAGGGAGGGGGGGGTGAGTTGGGGGGAGGGGAGTCAAATGGTGGGTGACAGAGTGACTTGGAGGCGTTTTGTCTGCGGCCACCCTTTGCGGGATTAGGGCGTCGGGCTATAGATAGATAGATAGATAGATATTTTTCACGTTACCATTCAGTCAGCGCTGGTTATGGTGTTCTGGTGCATGTATCTATACTGACGAAAGAACAAACAAGAAGCAATCACAGAGTGCAACACCTGCGTCACCAATTGGTATTAGGGCCGAACATTTGCTCTGAGACCTTCACCTTCCGCTGACTGCTCTCTAAATCGAATTACATCCTTGCCTGACCTTTAACATTTCCACCTACTTTAATCCAAAACAAATAATAACGAGTCGATTTTGCTCCATGACCCTGAACTCCGACCTTTCCCTATGACCCTAACCTTTGACTGTTCTTAAAATCAATTCCCTTTATCCTTCAATTACCTTGAAGCCTTCCAGAAGGTTTAGTCTAAATATAATAATTTTAAGTTGACTTTGGCATGTGACCTTCTGGCAAGTGACCTTGACTTCTGGTCTATTGTTCTTAAAAATGATGGGCCTTGGGTGATCCCCAACCCTTCCACTAAATTTTATACACAGCAGGTAAGAACAGTTTTAGTTGTTTTGTTCATACGAAGACACGCGGGTCAAACTCTGATCTTGCACACACACCTTGAGCTCTGATTGACTGTTCTCAGAATGGAAGGCCTGCGTTCTTGCTGCCCTCAACCCTTCCCCCAAGTCTGGTCTACACTGGATAAAAACTATTTAAGATGACCACGATAAGAAAACTTACGCAACCCTGTGACACTGGCCCTTCACATAGGCTCTTCTAAAAAACAAACAAACAAACAATAAGTTAACTCCTTGGCTGACCGTCAACCCCTCCACTCTGCTTGGCTAAAACCGAACAAAAAACTGCTATTATTCTATTCACACACACAGACAGCTAGACAGACAGAGAGAAAAAGACAGGCACAAACACACGCTGAGTAAAACATAACATCCACTCTCGCTTTACGAACGCGAGTATACGAATCTCTGACGTAGTTTAACCTCAAGACTGTTTATGAATAGAGGCTGTGATCACCACCAGACGGTTTTACTCAGCTTACGGCAAGAGGGTCAATGCATAATCAATATTGCAATGGCTGGTGCGTCTCGTATTAATGGCGTTCTTCTGACTGGGCTGGAGTCTGAGTTCTTGACAGTGTAGTAACTATTAATAATAATATTTTATCCCACCTTTGAATGTAACCCGTCTCTCTCTGACTATCTATCTAATATGGTTTGGCTTCTGAGTTCTTGAATTTTGTGGCATTAATTAGTAAGCAGACCAATTGTTTGACGTCTCACCTTTGAATGTCATTTAAATTTGGAGATTCTCTCCATCTGTCTATACATCTACTTTATTATTTATCTACCTATTCTTTACACACAGTTAACTACATGCATTTCTCTATCTCTGTTTATCTATCGATCTGTCTACCTAACTCTCCCTTACCAATCTACCTACCTAACTATCTGTCATTCTATCTCACCCATCTATCTGTCTATATAGACCTATGTATGTATTTATCCAAGTGTTTCTCTGTCTAGTATAGTCTGGCTTCTAAGTTCCTAAATTTGTCCTTTATAATAAGAAGACTAATAAGGAGACGTTTGTGTATCACCTGCATATAATGACTCGCGGGTCATCAATCTATATCAAATTTGTCTATATCTGTCTATCTGCATCAATCTATCTACCTGTTTAATAAGCTACCTAACTATCTACTGTACCTTCCATATCTCACTATACTCTGTTCGCTTTATCTTGGATTAAAACTGTTACGGCTCCATGGTTCACGTTGAGCTGTAACATGAGATTATCAGTACAATATGGCGTTACGTGTAGTTACGAAGAAGTGTTTTGGAAATAGGTTATTGTTGTTGTTGTCGTCTGAGCCCGGCCTGTCTGGAATATATCCCTCGCAGCTCAATAATCAATAATCTTGCTTTCCAATATGATCTAACTATAAAAGATGTCTTACTTTATTATTGCCACCACTGCTAGATTTTATTCGGCTCACAAGAAGTCCCTTAAACAAAAATTAAAAACTCCAACTTCCTAACATAACTGCCCGGTTTACTTTTCGAACTACTGAAGACATCTGCTTTTTTTTTTCTATTTTAATTTTGATCTTATTCCCACTGAACTATTTTACTCAGCTCACCACAACTCTCCAGCTGTGTACCATGATCACCCAATTTACTTTTCCGTCCATTATAACTTTCAATCCCTTCACTAACAGGTCTTATTATGTTCTTGTTAACATCAAACGGTTTTATTCAGCTTACCAACATCCGATGCAAGAGTAGGTTTTGTCAAAATCTTAAACTCCCTAAATTAGTAACATGATCTCACTATATACTTTTCTGGCCATTAAATATGACATTTAAATTCCTTCATCAGATAATCGTCTAATATTGTTGTTGCTGCGCCAGCCGATTTTATTCAACTTACCACACATCTCTCAAAGTCATGGCTTAGTCAAAATCTTATATTCCCCAACTGTGTAACATGATCCCCAATATACTTTACTGGCCATTAAAGATGACATTTCAGACTCAGGACAGTGCCACAGTCTTGCCCCGAGTTGGTGGTTAAGTCGATTGCTCTTTTGTCACAAGAACCCATCACAAGGAGGATGTTAAAGTTCTATGAAGTAATCTTGGTCAAATATACCCATTTTACTCCAACCTGGCCTAAAACTGCCATCTCTCCATCTAGAATGCTGGGCTATAACAGTAGATTAATACTAGAGTATAGTGCTAGTCATGAAGAAGTGCAAGGAAAAGGATGTAGACTAGTATTGTCTTTTTCTGCCACTAAGCTATGTGATATTAAGCACAGAGACGAAAACCTGGGCCAAGATAAGGTGAAAGAACTATAGTGGTAGGTGTTTTCCGAAGATCTGAACACTTACACCGGTAGGCTACATGAACAGAAATAACAACATTTTCCTTTTTCGCTATTAACCCTTCAATCCGATGGCGTTTCTACTCTGCCATCTCCACACAGTTATAGTCAGCTTTGGAAAGACGCTTCAAAATGGACAAGTAAGAAACGAGCTTCATTAACATGTCACCCAAAACTGAATACAATCGTCTGGAGGTTTGATAAATACATCAGTAAAATACATCAACTGAATAAAGGGGTTAGTAGTGGTACTGCAAATCCAGGTTCATCTGAACGTGAACCCGGTAGACTCCAGGCCAAAACTGTCCTGCAATCTACCATCCTCCTTTGGGGGGACAGGGTGGGGACTGAGGGATGTTTATACGACCAGGCAGCTCCAACGCACGGTCATATCAGTGCCATCACATGAAGGCGTCCCTCTCCAGCACTGGTTTAAGGATGATGATTATTTAAGATTCGGGCCATTCCCCCAATCTTCTTCCAAGTTGGTTAGTCAATTGCTCTCCTGTCACAGCGTCCATCACAGGAAGAATGTTAAGTTCTCTGACATTATCTTGGACTGCTAAAACACTCCTCTGGTCCTCCCTCACTCAATTTACTGTCATTCAGAACGGTTTCAATTTCATGGCTGAAACAAGAAAAAGCTTGTCTGTCTGTCTATCTACCTACTGCCAAATGTCGTAATGTATCAACAGTCAGAAGCCTTCATCCCGGAAGAGGTGGCCACAAAAGAATCACCTACATGTTATTCTGTCCTCTGTCATCAGGCTGCCCTATCTCCAACTCGCACACCCCTACTTACATACCTCTCCCCTCCATCTGTCCATCTTATCCTTGGCATCCCCCTACCACTCTCCCCCTCCATCTTACCACATACCCACTACTTGTAGCTAATATTTGTTGTTTTTGCGGATCTAAACTGTTCTATTTGGTGTTACAGACAGATAGCATTTCAATATTATGTTTGTAGACAGTAAAAATGAAACAAAAAGGACAACGCCGTCGTTAAGGATTTATTGTCTCAGGACCCAAACTCTTCATTCTGGTCATTCAAACTAACATTTTTTTTTTTAAGTTACTGAGAATTTAAATTTCTACTTGGCTGATTGATCTTCTATTACAGCATCCATCACGGAGATTATGTTAAGTTCTCTGAAAAATTCTTGGACTGCTAAAAGATTATCGTGATTCTCGCTCACTCACACTAGAGAATATGAAATGTTGTCTTTGAAACTCCACACTGTTTCAGTTTGGTAGCTTAAACTGGCAAAGGTAACAGTTGTCGATGTTTTAAGGCTCGTTTTTGGTTACGTAACACAATGGGCAGAAAGCTTTTTCTTTATTTATTTTTTATTTTTTCCAACACTGATGACCTTCAGGGCTCAGACTACTCCACAGACATTTCCCGAGTTGGTGAGTGAAATTGATTATTCTCCTGTCACAGCGTCCATCACGGGAAGACTGTTAAGCTCCCTGAAATAGTCTCCTGACCTGCTAAAACATTCTCTTGAGCCTCCCTCACTCAATCAAGGGAACATTTGCCTTTGCAGTTCCAAACAGCTTCCCTTTGGTAACCTGAACTGGCAAAAGCAATTGATTTTGTTGGAGATGTTTTTACATGGTCCTATGAATTCCTTCACCTATCTACCCATTTGGCCTGTCTCAACCTACGGCATCTATCTATCTGTCTCTCCATCTACCTAGCTATACGTACAGTAGATCAATCTACTTATGTATGTATAATAGGCATTACGGTACATAGCCTAACTGACAAGACATTCCAACCACCACATCAAAACTAGTTACACGTCACCATCAACCCTGCAACCAGCAACAACCAGCTGCAACACATTCAACACTGTCGTTCCTCCTACACACCAAGCCATCAACTAAACAGAATAATAAACATTTGTGAGGCATGCGGGAGGGATAGAGGGAGGAGGAGATGCAGGGTTTGTTGGAATCCTGAAGGCGGAAGTTGATGGTACAAACGAAGAAGAGTGGGAAGAGGGAAAGGAGAAAGAAGTAGACTTGGATTAAATCGTAATGGAGGTAGCAATAATAAAGTAAAAAGTCAGCGGATTGAAGTCGTTAACCCTAAACAAGTGAAGTAAACAAGAGGTCAAGTATAAATAGTATTGGAAGGACTACCACTATAGGGAAAACATACCCAACGTTTTAGATGGGTGGCGTTACGTGTTTACTATTCCATCACCAACGTAGGCGCCCAGGGCTAGGCTACTTAGTCCACACATTTACGACAAAAATAACCAGTCTTCCTCCCTAAGTGGCACTATGTGAGCAATAAACTTGTTTCATCCCTTGGAATAAAACACATTATGCGCCATATATGTAAAGTTAAAAACAAATGGCCTTCGTAGCACCGCTTTTTTACCGACTCATTTGGCATATTACCCCTTAACAATCTCTGGCATATCTTACATTTCATTTACATGGACCGTTTCAAACAAACAAGATAACATTAAGGTGAAATGTGCAGAATAAATCACTAAGGAAGAGGTGTTACGAAATCTCCCAATCCACTCAGAATTCGTCCCTGTGTGAAACAACTACAGGAATGGCCTTTGAATGGCACGATAAACTACAGTGGGTCTGTCTCCATCTGAAGGAACTGGGTCACTCTCTTAAACTGAATAATGAATCGTGTTTGTATGAAATTATATGTGCCTTTGTTATGAGGTAGACTGGGTGTGACTCCTTGGTTACTGGCAAAATTTATCCTCTACTCTTACTGTATCTGACCATAAACTGGGCAGAGAGAGAGAGAGGGGGGGGGGGATATTCGCACATACATAGGTAGATCTGGTACGGTACTGCACAAACAATTACCTGAAACACACGCAATGGGGATTATGACAGAGACCTTTATGCAGCTGGCCTACACATGAATTACGCCAGTGGTTTCCAACCTGTGGGGCCCGCCCTCCTAGGGGGGCACGAAGGGGGGGACGTGAAGGCTTGATAAAGAGGGTAATTATATTTGAAAACTATGAATTATGATGGAATTCAGTGATTTCTAAATATGGAGAAAATATTTCAGATATGAATAAGAAATCTAGTTATGTGAATATTTAAACAATTTCAAAGATTAAGAATCTATGATATTTACTGACATGTGTCAACTATGCCAGTACAGTACAGTATATATCTGAGAAAGGGGGGGCGCAGGGAACGTGTCATTCAGTGACGGGGGGGCGAGAATTAGAAAAGGTGGGAAACCACTGAATTACGCCAAGCCTAAGTTGAATACTGGCATATGTAGGAATTAAGATGAAAGGAAAAGATTGCCAAAGAAATGAAGTGTATTCTCCACATACCTCCGTTACACTAACACACTTATGTGCAAACTGTCATGATAATTTAATACACATACAAGAACACAAGTTACCAACCTTTGTGTGCTTGAAAAGGCTTAATAAAATGAGGGTATTTGCCCAAATAACAACAGTACCAAATATGACGCGAAATGAAGAACAAAATAAAGGAATTGCACCAAAGGGAAAAGAATTTGGAAAAGAGAAGGAATAATAAAGAAGAAAGTAAAACGTAAAAAGAAAAACAAACAGAATAAACTGAGCCAATACAGGTGTCCACACCATCCTGCTGAGGCCTAATGAAAAGGACAGCATGGCAGGTGACTCAGGTTCAGTTCCAACAATACTATACATTCTGAATTGAAATACGCGTCCATTAAGATATTTCTCAGGCGTGAAGATATATGGTGTGTACGTACAGACAAAACATATTAATCAACTCAAAGCCTTTCATTACAACCCTTCCCTTACTCTCTCTCTCTCTCTCTCTCTCTCTAAGACCCCACCACATCCCATCGCAGTGCATGAGGTGTATCTCGGACCCAGGTATGTAAATTAATGGTGGAAATATCAAAAAGTCTACAATCCCCGTGTGATTTATGGAGCCTGGCTGAGACAACGTGTGTGTGTGTGTGTGTGTGTGTGTGTGTGTGTGTGTGTGTGTGTGTGTGTGTGTGTGTGTGTGTGTGTGTGTGTGTGTGTGTGTGTGTGAGAGAGTGGGGGGGGAGGGGGGGAGATAGTGATACTGTTTGCAAGGCTGGAGGGGGCTGGGGGCGCGCGGTGAATGGCAGAGGGATACGAGGACCACAGCGGCTGAGCTCAGTGTGACGGTATTGAGATGGCCTAGACATGGGGTTGGTGGGGGGCAGAGGGTAGTTGGTATGGGTGGTAGGTTTTAGTGGTCAAGTGGTGAGATATTACGAAAGTGTGTGAGCCATGTATGAGGGAATATATTTAATACAGACGGTGAGCTTTAGTTCTCAGGTGGTGACATGTAAAGAGGTGTAACTCCATAAGTACCGAAAGATGGTTGGTGAACTGCTGGAAAGGGCACAATTAGCCTGCAGTTCACTTGGCACGCGTACAGATGACCCTGTGGCCAAATAACTAATTTAATGTTTTATATCCAAGGGGTGGTTGGGGATTATTGCTCACGTAATGCCACTCAGGGATGAGTGAGGCTGGTCACTCATCTTCAATGACCGGATCAACTTGCCTAGCCCAGGGCTCCTACGCTCCTCATGGGGCAACATAGGATTGGATGATGGATGGATGATGTTTTAATTCTTGGTACCTACAGACGATTGTAATCAATCTCGTAATGCTGTCAAGTGAAGAGGTTAATGAAGACTACAACTAACCCCTCCAGATGATAATTTATCTCTTAGTTGAATAAAATCGTCTATATAGAGTAAGAATGTTTTGCTTTAACCTTATCTCAGCTCAGAGAATTAGATATCACAGGCATTGTCTTCTTTATAACAAATAGTCCCGTAAGGACCAATAGTTCTGTTGCTGTCTGCTTTCCTTTATACCTTTTCAACTGACGGACCCCCCCCCCCAAAAAAAAAGGTCATAGTGACATTTTTCAATATATCTTTTTGGACAAATATTTGAGCTTGTATATTTATTGCACTCAGTTCTGGTTATTAAAACACTGTTATTGATCACCTCTCCTACCATGACGCCTTTTTTGTTTTCATTCTTATTACCTCTAAACGATCTTGTTTACCTTCAGAGAGGATGATAAGATGGTGGGATGGGTAAAGGAGTTATATGAGAGATGAGGGTGTGTGTTAGGGAGAGGGCAGTCAGATGGCAGAGGATAAAGTGACATGGAGACGATTCGTTTGTAGCCGGCCCCTACGGGATTAAAGCGTCTGGCGATAGGTTGCTACTGTAGATGGACAGAAATTATTTATGAAGGGGATAGTAAAGGCTACATCTAACCCCTCCAGCTGGATCTATCTTCTTCACTGACATCAAATCGCGTGGACGCAGCAACAATGACATGTTAAAGACACCATGGTAGTGAAAAGGTTAACCTCTACAGTACCATACCTCTCCTTAAACTGACTAGGCAAATAAACTGGAGGTGGGATTTAAATATGGCGTCATAAAGAGCGCATCACTATTTACCTAACGGTATGTGCTGTGGGGACGGCTCAGTCTGCTGGTGTGGGCGTGGGTGTGGCGGTGGGAGTAGGAAACCAATAAATGATGCAGAACAGACATCGCTAACACTGACTGAGCCGTCCCCACAACACACGAGAAATCTCCCGCCCAGCGGAGTGGAAGAACGTTATATACGGACCACCCAGGCCACCCTGTATCAAACACTGCATGGTAAATACATAACTAGAGCTGGTCTGTTTTCATCTGATGGTACTGGACCATTCCAAAAACTCAGATACTAAGCTGTGATTGCTGGAAATTAAATGAGCCTTATGAGGTAGGAATAAATCTCCTTGGTTACTAGTCAAATTTCCAGTCTCCCTACACTTTGTTATAAACTAAGGTGAACGAGGTTGGAGATCACTGTCAGGTGGCGAAGAGTAAGTACCGTACATAATAATGGAGATTATAGTAACTCCTTCAGTATACGAACATTTTCTACAGCTGTAAAAGAAATCGTGTGTGTGTGTGTGTGTGTGTGTGTGTGTGTGTGTGTGTGTGTGTGAAGCATCAAACAAATCATACGGAAATGACTAATGAAGACATGTTCTTCCTAACTCCAGGGCACTGTATTTACATGAATGGACAATCTTCGTAATGAAGAGGTTTGTAAGTCCAGCCCATACCTAACTCTTCCATGTCGAAAAGCCTCTCCTAAGCTTAATAAAGTCGCATGGAAGAAAAAAAAAATGTTAAAGCAGACAACAGTATACCTAACCTCTCCAACTAACTTCCTTTCTAAGTTTAATAAACTTCCAAGAAGGCAGGAAGAATGAAATCAACACAAGAAAACGTGCAACAGGCAACCTCCCTTCACGTGTTTATAACAATGGCTCATTATTCTTTTTTTTTTTTTTGTTTAACTGGTATATAACTTTCCCATAATTTTCATACTGAGAACTTTCTTATCCGGATGTACAGACGCAAATAAAACAAAAACAGTTTTTAACCTCTTCAGCCCATGGTCTTTTTTAAATTGCTACCATCTTGCGACAATATAACTCAGTTTTGTGGATAATCCCTGCTGCAACGGGGTTAATGAACGCTATAATGAACTCCCCCAGTTCAAAACACCTCTCATATACACAATTAATATAATGTTCCGAAGTACCAGGAACAAAATGTATAAGACATCATTACAGTGAAGTATTATGGCAACATGAAGTGGGTAACTTCATTTCAAACGTGCTTATAACAATCGTTTACAATTTTACCTTATATACGGGCTGGTCCATATGTAACACTCCTCTTACACTCCGACACCGATTCCTTACCGGTATGTATTGTGGGGACGGCTCAGTCAGTGTATCAGTGCCTATCCTGGTTCATTTATTCATCTGCTACGCCCACTGCCACACCCACGCCCATATCAGCAGACTGGACCGTCCCCACAACACACAAGATACGGCCAGGTCTCTCTCTGGTGGGGCGTTATTTACGGACCACCCTGTATATTATATGTATATTCCCCTGGTGGTAATAACTGTCCCGTCTCCATGTTCAAACACAGGCTGGTGAAAAACAATACCGATACTAAGAAAAGAGTCAGGCAACAGCTCTTTCATTAAATAAATATCGCCTGTTTTTTTTTTTTCTAAGTTACCTTCGTACTATCCGGATGCTGGTGAAAAACAATACTGATACTAAGAAAAGTCAGGCCTCAGCTCTTTCATTAAATACAGCTTTTTTTTTTAGTTACCTTCGTATTATCCCGATCAAAAATTCACCGACAATTCCCTGCCAACATTATACGAGTAATTATTAACTTTTCTCCTTACTCCCTGACCGTCACAAAGTATCACTGCTTATCATTTTTTAGAATGATTTCTATTTTACACTGCTGAGTAGAGTACACAGGCTACCAACGTTTCATATAACACCTGCCATCGTCACACCATGCAAATTAGCGTCAGCTAGCTGTTTATCGTGACTAATATAAGGAAACAAGTGCCTTCACAACGTTATCGTTTTTCTTAATCCTCTGTACGGGTTCAGCTGGTTAATGCCTGACCAGGTCACTGTGCGTGGCGGAAGGAAAGTTTGCCCCCGTGATCCCTTAAGGTTTTTACAGCCCGTTGTTTCCCCCAGTGAGGTATCCTTCCGTGAGTTTTGGCGGCTGTATAAACAATCGCTACTACTCACCAAGTTTTTCCTCGTCACGGTCTATCCATTGTGTTGTATGTCATTTGCCTCTTGTTTAGTTTATACCCAGGTAACCTGCTGACCCTTCCCTCTCACCCTCACTCCACCCGTACCGTACAGGTTAACCCTTTCACCACCAGCACATCATTTTCATTTAATTGGAGCTGGAGTCAGACGACTTCATTCAGCTGAGAGCGAGTCACAGGAGCCTGAGTGTGTTAATACTGGCACCATTAACCCTCTCCTCGACTAAACTCCAGTATTCCCTTCCACTTATGTCTGAACACCATATTTTACCTTAGGCATAACAGCACCAGTGCTAAACACTTCACTCCGATGACGTATTTATATTTTCCCTGCTAGTTTTAGTGGATTTTATGCAGCTTAGGAGATACTTTTTCGTACAGAAGGGATCAGATATTGGTTAAATTCATGCCCTCACAAGTTGATATTCTTTAGCTGAGAAACATATTTGAATATGCTACGAATAATGTAAAAAAAAAAAAAAATGCCGGAGTCAAAGTTACCAATGTTACCATTAACCCTGTCATGGTGGGGACAATTCTAGTATTCCAGGTAACGCTGGCTACATGATTTCTTTCAGCCGAGTAAGTCATAGGAGCCAGTGATAAAACTGCCGCCAGTAACCCTCTCATGGCGGGGAAATCTCTAGTATTGTATCCCACCTTAACCTCCACAGCCACGACTATGACCTTCACCACACTTGCAAATCACACAGTCAGGTATAATTAGGCCCACCAAACCTACAATTCTGTTACGCAGTTACTAAACCTGTTCCTCCATATTTCCAGCCACCATCTCAGCACACCCATCCATACCCACCACCACCACCTTCACCACACCCATCCATACCCACCACCACCACCTTCACCACACCCATCCATACCCACAACCACCACCTTCACCACACCCATCCATACCCACCACCACCACCGTCACCACACCCATCCATATCCACCACCACCACCTTCACCACACCCACCACCACCACCATCACCACACCCATCCATACCTACAACCACCACCTTCACCACACCCATCCATACCCACCACCACCACCTTCACCACACCCATCCATACCCACCACCACCACCTTCACCACACCCATCCATACTCACAACCACCACCTTCACCACACCCATCTATACACCACCACCTTCACCACAGCCATCCATACTCACAACCACCACCTTCACCACACCCATCCATACCCACAATCACCACCTTCACCACACTGACAGATCTCAATGCATCTACACATTTATATTCTTCCTTTACTTCAGTTTTTATTCCCCCACTAAGAGTGTAACGGCCCTGGGCTTGGTTACGAAGCTGAGAGTGATTTAGTCGCTCTTCCCTGAGTGACATCATGTGAGCAATAAACCCCAACCATACCTAGAGTAGAAAATTAATTAGTAATAAGATAGCTTAGGATAAAATCCGGTTGTAGCGCCTGAACCCACTAGGTCACCAGGCGTCCTCCAAAATTACCACACCTACAATTACCACCACAATTGCCAAACCTGCTCCTCCCCTCACGACACTAAAATAAGCCTGTCACACTGACCCCAAGAATCAATAGGAGAAAGGATGAAAATTACTCTGACCTTGAACTGTTGAGAGAGAGAGAGAGAGAGAGAGAGAGAGAGAGAGAGAGAGAGAGAGAGAGAGAGAGAGAGAGAGAGAGAGAGAACGTTTAAGTGAAAAATAATACCCCAGGACCTTTCAAGCAAGACACGGATGTGGTAGGGTCAGGGTGAAGAGGGAAATATCAAGGCTTCTTATGCACACTACAGCGTTCATCACAGACGTGAGTTGTACTCTTCTGTGGAGTTCTTTAAGTGTTAAGTGTAAAGTAGATCTGGTTTGAGAAAAGATGGCTAGGTATGAAGTATGTGAGATCAGAATGTTAGATTGTTAAAATTCGTTAGGTTAGGAGACACTAGGAAAAGTATGTTTGATCATGTTACGGTGTTAGTGCTGCCAGACTACGCCAGGTTACAGACAAGCGTTAGTTTATGCACGATCACTCAACAGCAGTCAGTGAGGTTGCAACATACCTCCCCAGAATGTCCCATGGGCATGATGTAATGGTGTCTCTTTCTCAACAGTACCCCCTGACCCTCTTCCCCCTCATCAACCACTCATGCCACCCCACTCTACTGACACACTTATTTCGTCTAATTTTACTTCCTGTGGCCTTGTTCCACTACCTAACCAGTCATCTTGATTTCCTCCCTTGCAACTTCCTCACATCAACTTTTACCCTCTTCCTCTTACCTACTTTCTTCAGCTACTGGATGTGGGGTCTTTATCTGCGTCTATTTCCACTCTCAACATTTCCAATCCCTAACCATTCTTGTACTAATTTCTACAGTTTTTTTTACTTGGTACGTTTTCTTACAGTAGTGTCTCCCATGTCACCTTTCAATCATTCTTTTACCTATTTTTCTACATTATTTCTTCCATTGCCATTCCGCAACCCTCGACATATAAATACCACACTAAAAGGTGTGCTCATTCGATGTTGTCTCCGTCTCTCTCACCTCACCTTTCAAGTGTTCTCTCAGCAATTCCTCCTGGCATTAGATTCGCTGTCGTAAGCTACCGTACTTCCTCGCCCAGTACCAGTACTTTCCACCTTCCACCATTCTCGTAGAAACCACCAAGGTTTGTCATTTGATATGGAGGTTAAAGAATTTGTGGGGTGAACGGTTACACGATAAAGTCTACGCACAACCACTTAGGCTATAATACTGTACAGCAAACCTATCCAAAACACTGTCCATTACCACTGTTTCACTACCGGTATCTATGTCTTGCATCTATCTTATCCTACTCTTAACCTACACCATACCACTGTAGTATCTCTTACCCTCCTGTTAACGCACATTAATGACTTTTAACTCCTTCAGCCTCAGGATGTTACTTAAATCCTACTCTTGCCACCAACAGACAATGTTTTTCAGCTTAGAGGGAACATTATTACTAACATAAGGAAGGATATCTCGCACTGATATGGCTAAATCTGGTCCCAATCTCACAAAACTTAACACGGTCTATCAAGCCTACTGTATGTTCTTGTTTCACAAGTCAGAACCCGTATCAAGGACTGCCTAAAGATGAGTCTCAAAGAAAGAGTCAGAAAACAAAACAATATAGGCAACATATATCGGGTATATACTCGTACACTGCTATTGGGGAGAGAGAGAGAGAGAGAGAGAGAGAGGGGGGGGGGGAAGCAGCGAAAAAGATAGCTGTGAAAAACTGAACGATGCATGAAAACATGACAGGTACCGGTAAATAAAAAAATGATCCTCTGGGTGTGCAGCATTCAAGCACACCAGTTTTTGTCCACAAGCGTGCACCGGTGGTCGACCCTGAAGCTGGCGTGAGGTGAAAACTACCTTCACCTTGTTTCTATATTTGGTTCTTGCTGCAACCACACTATTTAGAACTGTAGATACTTCATACTATCTATCTATGTATCTATCTAGCCTATCTATTTATCTGTATATATATCTAATCACTTTGCATTTTAAAACAATATGAACTGTACGAAAAATTACAAAGATACCAGAAAAAAAGTAAATAAAAAAAAAATACTGTCGTCCTGAACTAGGTGTACAGGAGCAGGGACGTATCGTACACGGTGTGACTATACCTTGGCCAACACGGTATTGCTTTTAGCACGAGACACACAGCGTTGTGGTCCTGTGGTCTTTGGATCCTGTCTGCAACCCCTTCACTGTTTTCTGTATTCTACACTTTTACCACCACCGGACGGCTTTACTATGATAGTATTCCTGTGCCTCACCCCATCCACTGATAAGAAATGATCTGCAATGTGATGATGATGATGATGATGCCATCGGAATGAACGAAGAATTTCTGCCATTTTCATAAGCTTTTTTTTGTTTGTTTTTCTATCATGTATTCCAGGCAAACTCCTTCACTGCTGAGAAAATTACCGATATTATAATTATTCTCAAACTTAAACTAATATTTTCCACTAGTGTTCCATGAATATAAAGTTTTTAATGAAGTTTAAAAGTTTGTGACTGATTTAGTGAATGTGAAGCTGTTATTTTCATTATCACCACCATCTTGTATTCTATGCAATTTCTTGAAATTTATAAAATTCACCAATATTACTTTCATGGCTTACAAACACATAGCCTATTCCACTGTATTTTCTTTAGAACAGGGTTCGTAATTTTGTACGTCTCATGGTCGTAACAACACTAGACTATACGAGTAACGGTACAGTATAGGCCCTATAATTATATACTTCATTAAGTTTCCCTGGGGGATTTTCGTCCATTTGCCGCCTAATTCTACATCAATGGTGGAATAAGACAATACTACGGTTCAGCATTCTTTCCATAGCATTTCTTCGTGATCAGCACCACATTCTTGTGTTAATCAATTGTTATAGATTCACAATCAAGATGAAGCGATGGCTACTGTACGCCTGGTTAGAGTGAAGAGAGAATAGTTAAAGGTTGACAATATTATTCAGCTAAGAGTGAGTCACGGGAGGCATTGCTTGATGAAAAGGTTTGCAATTAAGGTGCAACGTTAGTGTCTGATAACTGGAGAATGAGAATGTATTGGAGTTTTTCCCATTATAGTACATTTTTAAAAGTTTCTCATGGTGAGGGCAATTCTGCTATAGGCCTAGTCGCGGCGCTTTGGGGTTGTCATTACCGTACACTGGCAACCTCCCCGTCAATTGTGCTTCCGATTTTGTATCATATTATTCACGAATTATATTATTATATGCAAAATACTATACACGAATATTATTATGCACGAACATATAATACACGAATCACAGGCGTGTCATATTATACATGAAATCGGAAGCGCAGTTGACGGGTAGGTTGCCAGGGGACGATAATGACCTCATAGTCGTGCGCCTCGACTATAGTGTATTCCAGCCGATGCCAGACCAGTGAGTCATAGGAGCCAGACACAGTTAACTTCTAGGGCTTACAAACTTAAATACTGCATGGGAGTTACATGATACAGTTTGCAACGAAGTGCTTGCACAAATGATATATAACTGAAAAATGTGAACCTATTTGGAGTGATTACCAAATTCTGTTAACTCTCTCAAGGTGGGGACAACTCTGTGTACCTGTAATGTTCCAGCTAACGCCAAACGAATTTATGGAGCTGAGTGAGTCATAGAAGCCAAGTGTTAATATCATCAACATTAACCCTCTCGTGATGGGAAAGTCTCTAGTTTTATGTTCCATATATCGGCAGACGATTTTTTTTTTTTTTCAACCGAAAAAGCAAAGTTCCACAACGAGATCGAAAACTGGAGAATGTGAAACTACTTTACGAGTTTTCTTCGTCACTGGCAGATTCTGTGACGACATCAGAGAGAGAGAGAGAGAGACAGAGAGACAGACAGACAGAGACAGACGACTGCTAATGATTGAAGACAGATGAAGGTGGCATTGTAAGAGGTGAAAAGATATGGCAGGAGAGGTGAGAGGACATATGAAGCGAGATGATACAGTAAGAGACGACGGGAAACAGTGAGACGAAAATATATTGGTAGGTGAAAGTAGGCAGAGAGAAATTAAGAGATGGCCTAGTGAGAGATGACAAGAGACAGTGGTAGGGGTGAAAGTGTGAATACCGAACAGGTAAATGTGATAAGCGTGACTCTCTGTGTCCATGACCTTACACACTCTCACACCAACCTAACCTTACCAACTCAGTTTTATCACCCAACTTAAACATTTACAATCAACACTGTATACGCAACCTTGACTAGACCATACAGACTACTAGGAAAGGCCAAGGCCAGTACTGTGTCCTTACTATTTGGCTTAAGATTGTAAGCACTGACTGCATTAACCTATGGCTGTTTCTATTGTTACAGTGACTTCTGGTTACTTTTATACGGCCTTAACATTCCAGTCACAGGATCGGTCCTTACAAAGGCTATAATATATATATATATATATATATATATATATATATATATATATATATATATATATATATATATATATATATATATATATACACACACACACACACACACAAGAAAGGGTGCAGTACAATAGTGTACTGTAGGTGGTGGTGGATATGGCAGAGGGACGTGCTCCGACACGACGTATGATTCATCCCGTGTTGAGGCAGGAAACAAATTATTATATACTCTGAATTTCGATAAAACAGACATTACTGATCTTTCCTATGACCTACGGATACGTTATAACAATACCCCGCTAATTAAATGACATCAGTCCCGCATGAGACGTTCGCAGAAAATATTCAGCGGAAGCTATTAGCACCGAAGCGGAGACTCTCGTGAAAGAAGACGGCTGGGTCTCAAGGAACGGACTGTTGTCTATGCCCGGAATCAATTAAATATGGTTAAGAATCATGTATCAATCTCCCCTCCACCAACCAATCTCATCCACTCCCACACCTCCTGTCCCACACTCACTGTGACCCGTTCGCTCGTCCCCAGGCACTATAGCCTACACGCGTTCATACAGTAGGGACCATATTCATACACTTTCTTGTGCCTGCAATGCGTACATAACTGCTTGTTTACTCTTTCATCATTACTCAAACACCTACCAAACACTTCACAACAAGAACTAAAAGTAATAATAGCCAGTGAAAAAATACGACAAACAATGCTATCAAGACAGTGCTGCTATCGGGTGTCTGCCCTTACCTCTCCTCCATCCTTCTTTCCTTCCATCCTCTCCTGTCTTTCCTTCATTTTTTCCTCGTCCTTCTGCCTACAGGTGACTTTACATTCCCTCTTGTCTTTCTTTCCTTCATTCTTTCCTCTTCCTTCTGCCTGTGGGTGGCTCTACAATGAGTGACAAGCCAAATGGTTTCCTGTACACCAAGAAACCATTTACTACGCTGGGTGGTACCCATATAATCAAATTTTGGCGCCTGGTGGTTTAGTGGGTAGGCCTAATTACGGCGCCCCAATCGGATTGAGCCGGTGAAGGTTTGTATCCAAGGAGTGCTTGGAGTATACTGCTCATGTAATGCCACTCAGGGATGAGTGAGGCTGGTCACTCATCTTAAATGTCAGGACCACCTTGCCTAACCCCGGGCTCCAACGCTACTCATGGGGAAACGTAGGACTGGATGATGATGATGATAGTGATAAAGTGTTACGGTACGATATAAAGACTTTCCGAACTCTTCCCCTGGCTGCTGGAGTACGTGGTATGCTCAACATATTCATCCTTAACCCCCTGACTGCAAATGACTTGCTCTGCATTTTACTTCGGCAAACGTCACACTATATTTCACAAACCTTAGGCACAAAAGTACTTTAAAATTATAATTTTTACAAGACTACCCGTCATCCGTGAGCCAGGCTGACTATAATAATACTGTTAGATGAAAACCCATCCTGGATGACTCCCAGTACTGGTTGAGTGACATGTGAACTCAAGTTGTGACTCTCAACAACTTTTACCAATAACTTTTCCATCTCCAATTAATACTTTCTGAGATTTGAGTTTTCGACACACACACACACACACACACACACACACACACACACACACACACACACACACACACATTTCGTACAAAAATAATGACCATCGACTTAGTCTAGGCTACCTGGCTAAAAATTCTTGTCTGATGATACTAAATTTCCGATTTTATTCCACCACACGACGGACTGCTACTGTATATTCAGCACAAATTCACAGCAACGCCATTTTTAACTGGCTAAGTCTTGAATACTATCCGCCGATTTTCTTCACTCTACGAAAACGACCTCATACCGACCTTTTCAGTAAGATGTTCCCCCCCTCCCCTCAACAACGTACACAAGCAGTGGGACAAGTGCACTCTTTTACCAGAGGGAGTGAGAACAAGGAGGTGGAAGAATTTTTTTTTTTTCTTATAATGAACGGAGGGAGGAAAAACAAAGAAAAATAAGAGAATGTTTGGGAAGAGAGCGTTGCCTAGCGGCTGGGACCGTCCTGTTGCAGAAACTCTTTATAGGGCTTACTATGCTATTGTCACTGACACTTTTTACGTCTATCTATGGTATTATCTGCATTTTCTGTGAGCCTTTGGTTTTCATAAGTCGCCTGCTATGACGTGCAGTTCCACTGTTTTTCCCCCATCCGCCAGATGACCTTATTCATGTTAGCTGAGATATCTGTATGAAAAACTACAACAAAAGTAGCAGACATATTCAGGATCATCATGTTGGTAATATGGGACTTCAGCAAAGCCTACGGGAGTGAAGTACCACTCGTCCGAAACATCAGTGAACGACAAACGGACAAGGCTGCTTTTAAACATGCTCCACCATCCGTAGTCAGTTTCCATTCACCCCTTCACTGGGATGACCATTTTTTCCTCGCTACTGTGAGACAGTTGTATTAACATTTTAAAGCACCTGTGGTTGTGAAGATGTCGGAAAACACCAATACGTCTGAAAGCCTGAATAACGTGACATCTCTTTACATAAACCACAGACTGAATTCGTGATGTAAACACCGCCAGTCACCTGAGAATGACAGCAAACAGAGATGATGCCACCAGTCACAACACCACACATGTCGCCCAAAACCAGAATCAATCGCCACAATCAATCGCGGGAACACATTCAATCGCATCACCCACAACCAATCGCTAAAGAACACCAATACCGTGAGAGAACCAGCGCCAGCGGATTCGGTGGTGCGATAACGAGCGGACCCGTAAAATGGCATCAAGTGGAGGGTAAACAAAGAACCATTGTTGTTGTTGATACAGTAAATGATAAATAAACGTTGAATCACACTGTGCCTGCACATATTTTCAGAGTTATGTGTAGGTTGGTCATATACCGGTATTTTGTGCTGCAATGAACATATAGGCTTTATACAGAGAAATAGTTTATAAACAGCAGAGAAAGACTTATAATTAAAGGGACATATGAACTGAATAACTGACACGCTATGCAGATTTGTATCGATAGCTTACGTTGCTAATGTATACATACAGAGGACACAAAGAGGGATGGGGCTATAAAAATACAGGTACCCAAACAAAATAATCCAGGACTGAACAGGCTAGGTAGGCTATACACTATGGATAGATAGACAGACAGACAGATAGACAGATACCGTAGATAGATAGACAGATAGATGGACAGACACCCAAGACAGATAGACAGATGGACACACCCAAGACATACTGATAGAAAAATAGATATAAATATACAGCTACAAAGACACAAGGACAAAATGACAAAGACATGTGGATCTAAAGAAAACAGACACATTGACAGCCTGATCAAAAGATCAGTAAGTAAAAATGACATACAAATAATAGCTAGATACTCTACCTGACCGATGAATACAAGAGATAAAATTACTCGTACAGACTGATAAAGACAATTCAACACGCAACTTTACAAATATATGAGAGAGAGAGAGAGAGAGAGAGAGAGAGAGAGAGAGAGAGAGAGAGAGAGAGAGAGAGAGAGAGAGACAGACAGACAGACAGACAGACAGACAGAGAGAGAGAGACAGACAGACAGACAGACAGAGAGAGAATCACAGCCTACACTTGTTAAAAATACACGGTCTACTACTTTTAATCCCGTTATGGCACTCTTTACAATTAAAACCCTTAGTAATAAATGATTCACATGTTTCATTAATAAACTCTACAGGTTACGGTCGTTAATAGTCTGTACTGTACATAGTCACAGCCACTCCATGTATTACCCCCACCCCCGGTCTCTCTCTATCGATATATATATATATATATATATATATATATATATATATATATATATATATATATATATATATATATTGAATGGGCTGTATTCTAAGCGGGATAGCCGATTTCTAGCATCCCTGCCTTACCAATTCCACATATTACACCTGCCCTTCTGTTATTTATAGCGTTAAAATATCAATATATATTGTTTGCATCAGTAATATACAAGAGGATACTGAGGTGTACTGTACATATTAAATCGCAAAAGAAGAGATATAACGAAATCTTCAGTCATTTAGACTAGGACCCAAGATTTAAATACAACTGCAACATTAAAATAAACACTGGTTTATAGCCTAGTAGTGAAATGGTCAACAATGGCGTGATGCTGGTCTGCCATATCTTTCCATCCCTTATCACACATCTTTGCATCCTTATCTCTCTTATCTGATAAAAAAGATGCTCTGATAAATGGCGGCAATGATTCATGTCACGTCCATACAAGAACTGCTTTGCCACAGGGAACGGAGTATCAAGCTTTGCTTGCTGCATGTACACAGTAGAACACACACACACACACACACACACACACACACACACACACACACACACACACACACACACAGAATCAACACCCTCACTTCCTCCTACTCACCTGTTGTCATGAAGAAGGAGAGGGTCCTGAGTAGAACGGTGAGAAGGGTGGCAGTCTTCATGGTGACCGGGTTTTCCCACTGTTTTCCTGTCGGCACCCTCACACTTCCTTCACTGTCGCTACTAGCTTTTCACACTGACTCTATAGCTGCTAGGAACTCCTTACACTGATTTTTATAGTTGCTAGTATCTTTTCACAATGATTTTACAGTGATAGTAAATTTTCATACCGACTTTTGCAGTTCCTAGTAACTTTACAATGCTTTACTTTTACTTGTAAGTTAACACGGATTTCACAGTTGCTAGTAGCTTCACAATAATTTTCTTGTTGCTATTTGTAACTTTTCACAGTGATTTCAGGTCCAGTAAATGATTAACTGTTGGTAACTTTTCAGTGATATTAGCCTATAGATGCTTGTAACGTCAATCAAACTGACGACAGCTGATACTAGCTTCACATCAGCTTACCTTTATCGTAACTAGCAACTCTTCACACGTTTTATAATGAAGCTTCTAACTTCGCAGATTTTATTACGTACAGTAACTTTTCATACTTATCACTAACAACTTCACACTGTCTTCACTCTCGCTAGTAACTATTTAAGCTTAGTTTTACTGAGCTTTAACTTAAATTTCCAAGTCTCAAATAGCTTCCCTTTACTCCTACGGTGGCTACTAAATAAACTTCCTTCACTACCGCTAACGTCACACTTCCCTCACTTTAAATTGCCTTCATATCAGCCCCATTACTTTCATCTCACACTTTACACATCGCGTTCACTGTAGCTACAAACGCTTTAAACTTATATATCACGTTTTTACCGTATGTTCACTAGCTATATATACTGCACCGTTATCTCACTACACTTTCACTCTAACCCAGACCACGTTCACCATAGCACGTCAAATCACCTTCCTTGTCTTATGAAGCGATTCACACAACCTTTCTCGCTCTTTTCCCCTATACCGGCTATACCACTTTCGCTACTTCAAACCGGTTAACAAGGTCACCAGAGGCACAAAAACTGGTCAAGAGAGGCTGAAAGTAACACGTGAAAGAGTAAATATACACAGCTGAGTCAATAGCACATACGCGGCAAGTAATATTATCATGTGACAAAGGTAAATAAGTACAAGAGTCACTAGCGAGGAACACGTGTAATTACCACGTAGTTAGAGTAAATATACACAGCTGAACACAAGCCAAGACACTTGTGAATTACACGTGGCAATAGTGAACCACAACTTTTTCACTACCAGAAAGCACGCGCAGAGAGGATACCATGTTGTGATGTACAGTGCAAGCAGAGCATAAGTTACTACAGAGCACGAGTTTAAAGGGCTGTTGGTTCCACTTGTCTATCTAAACAAAGCAAGTCACTAGACAGCACGTTTAAAGAGCTCTGGGTATCACGTGACGATATAAGCACAAGGCACGTGACGATAACAACACAACACGCGTCAGGGGGCAAGGTGACACGCAAGCTGGGTCACTGGGTCAATCCAGGGGTCACAAGGCCTTATGAGGTCACGTGGATGATATATTACCAGTATGTAAGGCTCTCTCGGGCAGTTCCATGTTAATCTGAAAAGAGAAAAAGAACAAGATGTAACTAAGGATGAAAAGCAGAACACTTACCTGGTTCCAAATTAGGCTACATTCTTCAACTTACATCGTGTATAATATTGCTTATAATTTCATTTAAACTATTTCAAAACCAAAGACAAGTATCCTCTTCACTACGAGGACGCCTATTTAATTCTGTTCTTGCTGCGTCCAGACCATTTTTCATCATAAGGGAGACATATTTAGTGAAAGAGTCAATGACAATGAAAGCAGGAACCCCGAGTTCTAAGTATCCTAAATTGAATGACACCGTAAGATAATAATTAAAAAAGAAGTTACCGTACCGTACTGAAGAAGTTGAGACGTGGTGAGATAATGGCACAGCAACATACCGGTACCTACAAGAACCACTTAACTCTTTTGTTGTCAATAGAGTACCACACACACACACACACACAGTCTGTTCTTATCAATGAGTAAACGCTGTCTACGAAGGTAACAAAAGGTCTTCTCTTAAACCGAATTAAATCTCCTGGTACCAGGAGTAACTAGAAAGTATTCATAGAGTACATACCTCCGTCAACGCCAACACAATTTATTATTTTTTCATCAACCTCCGTCTGACATCGTTGTCGGTGGTAATTGTAATCAACTGTCTTCCTCTGCCTTCGTTACACAGTCTCAGAGATGGCAAACCTCCGCCAACGTCAATAAAATGTATGATTTGTTCCTACATCCAGATCCGATACTACCCCCAAATTTAAAAAACTCTTCCTTGAAAACTGTCCACCTATCCACAAGGCTTCATTTAAATACGATGAAATTTCTTCTGATATCTTGTCCACAGACAAACAGACAAACAAGGTTGAATACAAGATCTCCTCCAACTTCGTTGGTGGAGGTAATAAGCGAAGTAGCACATCATACTGGATAGTGCAGCCCCGGACCCCTACACTGTTGATGGGGCAAAACAGGATCACATGATGAACGACTACCAATAATTACAGTATCATTATAATCATCATCATTATTATTATTACCCTTATTATCATTATTATTACTATACATCTACGTCCCAGTCGCATACAGCTATTAACAGCGGCAGCAGGCAGTGTGTGTAATTCACCAACTGGACTCTCATGCTCAATAAATCCATTAGAACTATCTCACCGACATGAAAATTTACAGATTTTGGGGGGAATTACTGTTTTACCCATCAATATATCTGTCATCGTTACCTACGTGACCATAATTCATGTGGGAATACGGTATACCTTTCTAAAACCCATCAAAATTTATGTCCATTCCCACTTGCTGGATGACAATTTACCGATCTGTAGGGAATTTCTTGTAACCCATCAATAAATCTATGAGACTTTCCCATCGAGCATCAACACAGATTTGTAGGAATTATATTTTATACATCAAATCTTTATTCGGGATGTAGCTACTCTGCCTCGTTTGAATATAATTTTCTGTTCTGAAGGAATCACATATTTTTGTTTTGTTTTTTACCGTCAATAAATACATGAGTACTGTTAACTCGAGAATATTATACATTTGTAGGTGTAACTGTGTCAGAACCATCCTTCCATCAAAAAGTTGTGTACTGTTGCATTGTGCTATCAACAGCGTACGGTCCGGGTTATACTAGTTCCTCCTTAACATATTTATTTATTCACTGACTGGTTAGAATACTTACCTTTCTTGCGTGCAAAACTACAAGCATCCCCTACCTGGCGATAAGTCAACAACGAAGGAATAATTTTCTTTTTAATCCAAGAAAACTATACATAATCTACATGTTTGCAGGAACAATTTTGAAATATAGATAATCTTGAACAAGATTTAGAGTTTAGGTGAACACCTTTGGGGGAATCAAAACTGTAGCTATGTCTCCTGTTTCGCAGTTAACCCCTTCAACCTTAAGACGTATCCTTCACTTTATTCTTCAGACGATTTTATTCAGCTGAGGGAAAGGACTCTGGCTGTGAAGTGGGTACTGGAGGGGTGCTAACCCCGTCACTACAAATGGTTTCCCCAAAGTTAACAAAATCGTCTGGAGACAACATGAATAAGACAAAATATATATGAAGTCACTGATTTGAAGAGGTTAATCAGATTCGTGCGAATAACTTTTGCCTTAAAACCAGCACTACAATACTCATGTCGATACACCCAACACCAGTTCCCCCAGATGGACGATACGTGTGTGTGTGATAAAGGAAGGATATACGTCCAGGGAAAAAAGAAAAAAAAAACACTACTTTGCATAGGCCATCCAACAGAGCAGTGAGTGTGCAGGTAAAGGAGTTCAGTGTTGGCATGGTTCGGGTTTACTGGCCATCACACGGCAGTTTTGCTGTCAGAAATAGGAAACGCCCAAATCGAACTGGCCGGCCTGCACCAGCAACTGAGTTGCAACGCGGCGCAAAGCATATGCAAATGTATCAATGTGTTGCATTATGTATACAGCTGAAAAAGATAGGAAGACACATAGGGTACGGTACTTCTGGGATGTAGCCTACAGTATATGTAGGGCAGCCTTAAACGAAACTTCAGCATATGTCAACGTTTTGCGTCATGTATTAAACAAGATCACAATATATACTTTTATGCAAAAGTAACAGTACTGTGTGATGTACTTGTTATCACATCTGATTGGCACCTTCAAACTGATTTAATAATGTTTATGCAAGTGGCGGTAACGACCGTCATCCACTCACGATGTTGTGCTACGCTGCCTACATCTTCCTTCACTTCGAGCCGAACACTCCCTTCGAAAACTCTTGATTCCAAGGGGTTCCTACGCCTGTATGGAAGAGGTTTTTGTTTATAACAAAAATTTACTGAACGAGTGTATCACCTGCAGAATGAATTTCAACTCTACTTCACATAGGAGTAAAGTTATTAGCTTCTGATTAGGGTCAAGTTCGGGTCGGGCAGGGCCGCTTCCAAACCCTGAATAAACATCGCTCGCTCGCTTTGCTCCTAATTACCCTTATTTTTGCTAATGAATGTGATTATATTGTTCACAATTTTTCTTCATTCGGTGTAGCGCAATATATTTCCTGTGGGCACTGTTAACGATTAGAGTACACGATAACTTGCCCCATGCTATAATTGGCTATATTGTATATTTACACTGAGGTGGTTTGGCCATGTGGAGAGGATGGAGGGTGAAAGACTGACGAAGAGAGTGTATGTGAGTGAGGTGGAGGGGGGGAGAGGGAGGGGGAGGCCGAGGATGAGATGGAGGGATTGGGTGGAGAGGTATATGAGAGAGGGGGGCGTGAGTTGGGAGTAGGGAAGTGAAATGGCTGGGGACAGGGCGATGTGGAGGCGATTTATTTGTGGCCACCCCGAACGGGATTGAGGCGTCTGGCAATAGATAGATAGATAGTATATTTATCGGTACCCCTAACGGGACTGAGGTGTCTGGCAATAGATAGGTATTATGTTTACCACGGTTATTTTCATTTGATAATCAAAAAGCTATTTGGCATTTTCATGTGGCTTTATTTTTTATGATCACGTACTTCCTATGAATTAACGTTGCATGAGTTTCTGTAAATGAAAGCCTTAACTTGCGTCTGGGATGTACTTTACAGATATAAGCATCAGTACCAAGTGTCGGTATAAGTCAGTGAATATACAGTGAGGTTGGATGATGAGGAAATGGAATATGTGAGTACGTTTAAGTACTTGGGTGTTGTGATGAGTCAGGATGGAAGTTTGGAGGGTGAAGTGCTTGAAAGGGTACAACAAGGAAGAAAGGTCGCTGGTTCCTTGAGGGCGGTGATAAGAAACAGGGAAGTGAGCATGGAAGTGAAAAAGTAGTTACATGACAGTAATTGTGATACAAACTTTAACGTAAGGAAGTGAAGCTTGGACGTTGTTGGAGGGACACAAGTCAAGAGTAAGAGCAGTGGAAATGAGTTACTTGTGAGGAGCCTGTGGAGTCACATGGAGAGACCGACGGACAAATGAGGATGTGAAGGAGCGTTGTGGTGTGGATGTCGATGTGATAGGAAGCGTTAGGAGAAACACACTAAAGGTGGTTTGGCCAAGTGGAGAGGATGGTGAGAGACTGACGAGGAGTGTATGAGAGTGAGGTGCAGGGGGAGAGAGGGAGGGGAAGGCCAAGGATGAGATTGCGGGATAGAGTGGAAAGGTATATGAGAGAGGGGGATGTAAATTGGGAGCAGGGCAATGAAATGGCGGCTATAATAGCGGCAGAGTAATACTCCCCCCCCCTCCTCCTCCCAAAGAAGTCGCTGTGGTGGAAGTACACTACATTTTGATCCAGGTAGTCACGGTATCGGTAATTCCACTGATTTCAGCAGGCAGTGCGCACAGTACTGGATGTTGGTCGCGAAGGACCATGGACAGATAGTTGGGCCGCTGAACTGTCTTTCTGCCACTGAGCTACGTGAAATAAACGGCAGAAAGACAAACATCACCAAGACAACACGAAATCTACATTTAATTACCGTCCACATTTCCAGCCACTGCCGGCCACGTTTTTGCGGCAACTTATCCAATTTTGTTAATTGCTGATACTGTACTCATTTTACAGTAACTTGGCTTAAAATTGCCATCTCTCCATCTTCAATATACAGTTAGAGCGACAGATAAACACTGGCATATGAAGCTCGTCACGAATAAGCGCTAAGGAGAATGTTAACACATTATTGTCTTTGCCAGTAAGTTATGTGAAACAACTGCAAAGGGAGAAAAATCCGGGCCAAATTAATGTAAAAATAGTATACCACGTTCAGTTGTAACGGCAGGTATCTGACCATCATTTATACTAACGCTACTGCTTCACATATCAGATTTTTTATATTCCATTTTCATTTATAATCCATCGTTCCGTGTTCTTCCTGCACTTCCAAGGACCGTGTATGCTATTTTTTGCAAGGTCTACTTGGGAAGTTACTGATAACTACAACATAACATATCAAAAACATAATTGGACAAAACTCACGCGACGCTGGAGAGCACGCCTGAAATCTCCCCGAGAGCGCCAGACAGCACAACCACACCCACCTGCTGCCAAGGGGTCACTGGCGAGCTCGCTGTTGCGAACTTGCGTGCGAGGCTGCGTCTGCGAGCAGCACGTCTCAGCGAGCGAGTGGCAGTGTTGCCAACACTGGACTTCAAAACCCGCTAGACTGGACCAAACCGTTAAATTTGGGCAAAAACATGCTAGATTTTAAGTGTCTATTGTATAAAAATACTAAGAAATCGATATTTCACACAGTTTGAGAAACTAATGACGCGTTAAATGTTTCATGATTCGATTACAATTAACCTGATTACAGCAAGAAAAAGTAAAAAGTACTATTGCCCTCAAATAGGACTGTTAGGACACATTACTGTAGTCAGTATCAAGATCCGGCTATACAACAGGGTATTCCATTTGTATGGAAAAATTAAAAATGGGAATTATCATCTCGTGCTGTACCTAGCCATCAATGCATTTAAAAAGATAATACATGTGATTTCCAGACTTCTATAGATGATGTGTTCTAGGAATATTGAAAGCAACAGTACATCCGTCCTGTAAACTGACTCACCGGGGGCAGTAAAGGCACGTTTTGGCGAGAAAAGTTTAATCCCGGATCGAGATAAAGTCGATCCCGACGCTGTTTTGGAGAGGCACAGTCCTGGTCCTGGATTGAAGTGAGAAATGATCAATCCTGATCCTGGGTTGAAGTGAAAGATGATTCCAGATCGATCTGAGGCAGTCTACCTCCCAGGGGTGGACTGAGCTGGGCGATCCTGATTTGTGACGTCACACCAAGACAAATATAGCGTCAGTTCCTAGTAGCATTGCAAGTGCCGTATTTACTTTTTTTTAATAATATACTGATAAAATGCTACTGCTAGTTACTATGGTGGGTAATAGGGGTTCAACTGTGGTTTTATCAGTAATGGGGCCCTATTGCTGAATATGAGAGCAGAATTACTGCTAACCAAATCCTCCGCCTGAACTTACATCCGCCATCATTTTGTTTACAATCAGGTGGGGCACTGGTGTGTCGCCATGGCAACAGGACAAGCCGATCCGAAACTGCTAGACTGTCTTGGTGTGACCCTTCTCGATCAGTAATCCGTATCGATCCTAATCCGATCCCATTGATCCCGCCAAAAGAGGCGCTAACCGACTCGCCGACGCTCAGTGTGAAAGAACTGACAGGAAATAGACGTGAACATGAACCAATGAACGTGAACTGAACGTAGGCAGTAGTATAACACAGATATTTACGAGTGGGAGGCAGACTGATCACAAGTTCATTAATTTTATTGGCTGACTTTGTGAAATTGCATGACAAATATATCCTTTCCATCCCTCTAACAAACCGTCAGACGAATGTGCAATCCCGCTAGATTTCACGCTAGTCGCTAAATCAATATTTTACAAGCTAGATTACAAACAAAACATCCAGAGGGAAAACCGCTAACTTGGCAACACTGGCCAACGGGGACTGCGACATGGTGTCACTGCACGGTGCTCTGCGAGCCCAAGCGATCCTGCTCAGCCTGGCGAGCCAGCGAGCCAATTTAGCCAAAGCCAAGCGAGATGGGAGGACTGTTAGCGCACAAGCAAAGTAGCATATCCTGCAGCAAACGACTTACCAACCTCATCTTGCACCTGCCAAGACGGATAGAATGTTGCTAGGTAAACAAATCTATATATCCTGCTAGGCCCACGCACTCAAAATTTAGATATCGCTAGAAATTTTGGTAAAACTAACTGAAAACCGCTAAATGTTGAGAAAACTACATACAGCTAATTTTTACTGCTCGTCTTCAAACTTTGATGCAGACAAAACCTTGTCCCCAACTCTACAGAACCTCACACATACTCCCAAGCACAGTTAAATAAAAGGTTAAAAATCAAATTAATTAGGTATCGGCGGACTTTGTGGAGGGTGAAGAAGGTGGGTTTTAACAAAGGCAAAAAATCTCTATTCCCTGCCCCGCCGAGGGATTGACCTCACGTCCTTTCAGACAACAGACAATTTCTCTAACCACAAATCCACCACGTGTTTCAGTGCAAGGAACACCAAGGAGCAGGAACGTTTGTGATAGAGGGAAGGGGCGTGTGCTAACTGGTATCATCTCTCTCTCTCTCTTTCACTGTGGTGTGTTTGTGTATCTGTTTTTACTCGGCTGTTTGTTTTTGCTTCTCTCTCTCTCTCTCTCTCTCTCTCTCTCTCTCTCTCTCTCTCTCTCTCTCTCTCTCTCTTTCACTGTGGTGTGTTTGTGTATCTGTTTTTACTCGGCTGTTTGTTTTTGCTTCTCTCTCTCTCTCTCTCTCTCTCTCTCTCTCTCTCTCTCTCTCTCTCTCTCCTAGTGATAAAAGATAAATCATTAGCTCATATTATGTACACAGCTTACGATAACACTATGCTTCTTTCACTGTAACTTGGCCTAAAATTGCCACCTCTCCATCTTGAATGCTGAGTTGCAATAGTCGATATGCACTAACATACATTGCTGGTCACGAACAAGTGGCGAGCATCCAACAAAATCTTTGTTTCATAATTTTGCAAATTTTTTGAACATTAATAAATTCAGTACGTTACTGTAAATTAAACACACCTAGCAATTGTGGTTTCCTTGCATCATTTGTTAGCAAATGTAAAAATAACAAAGCAATTCTGACACTTATCATCACAAATGCAGTACTTATTAAGTGTACCACAGGAGGCTGATAAACTGAATAATGTACCATGAAGTAACAACGGTTGCGGAGGACTGATCTAGATTATGTTATTCAGTTCTGTGGACCAATTACCAGCCTACACATTTTTGCATAATGGTGCCTCTGTTTGTGTGCATGTGTGTGTATCTATGTGTATCTGCGTGTGTGCACATGTTCTCATGCTTGTAAGGCACTGAACAGAGGGAAGGATGAGAAAAACATGGGTAAACATATTCATGGCTCTTACTTCCCATCCCCTTTCCCTTTTTGCCCCGATTCCAATATATACTATAATCATCCCCCACAGCTCCAAATGCCACTGGATCTTGATACTGTATATGATCATTCCAATAGCCATATAAAATACTTTTACTGAAGGCCTTCTTTTGTCATGATTCAATTCTGTCGAATTTTCCTGTACAGGAATTACTCAACTAAAAGAGAAATAAATTCATAGATTGCCTGAAATGCTTTGAGGATTAGCTGTAGAGTACTTGAATAGGACGTTGCCTTACAATCAAGTGTTCAGTTCCTGTACAAGTATCAGAAGACTGCCCTAAATGCTGCCAGAAGCGTCGGTCTATCACCTACCCTTGATTGCTGTGTACTACTGTGGCTTAGACTTAAATTCATCTCCTCGAAGAGATTATTATGGAACTGATTTTTATTTATTTATTTTTATTTTTTGGCATACTGAACAATTTGCGTCAAAATTATTAAGAGCTAGGGATAATGCAGAAATATTATATACGATGAAACAAGTTTCAATATTGCCTGCATCTTAATGAGTCACGTATAATATGCAACCTAAGATTATCAGAAATATGTTGTCCTTGTTGCTGTAAATAATTTTTCAAAAAGCCTTCACTACCCTAAAATCATTCTTTATACTGATTCACGGTGTTACCTATACTTTCTTGGCACAATCTCACCCACCACCACTACCCCATCTCATCCCGCATTATTCTCCTCCCACGTCCACTTCCTTACCCCTCTCCCCTATACACATTCAGCCTTCAAGGAAGTAATTATATAACCTTCAGTGCACTCAGACCACTAACCGAACTACATCCATGTTCTGTAGATATAATGTTTTGCCTCAGTCTCACTGCCTACCAGTTTGTAGGTTATCCCACCCATTCTGTTGCTCAACACGCCCTTCCCTTTACCCTCACTGACTTGGGAATAAAATGAAACAATTCTACGCAGAAGGCGTTTGGTACGGAATAATATTAAAAGTTACCATTTTAACATCCAGCCAAATGCCCCTCCCTGTAACTTGTGTAGATGTGGTAGTTGTGGAAGTCTAACCACCTTAATCCCAGCAGGGGTGGCCTCTGAATTTATGCTGCCCCCTCTCTCCTCCAACTCTCCTGAAACAAACATGTCTTAGCTCTCTTGCTGACCCAGTCACAATTGTGACATTCATCCAGAGACCAAATTTCCACACTCTTCTCCGCACCATGCTTTGGTGAGGCATTGTTCGCACCAAGGAAATTTGGGTTCACTGCATGGGCTAGCCCTGCAGGAGCAACTGCTTGCCTGTTGTTGATGGGTTTGCTCAACCAGAGACTGGGGTTACTATACTACTACTATCTAGCTTAATATTATTATCAATTTATCATTAATATCATGGTTGCAATTAACATTGTTACAATGCCTGTCACAAAGTGCGATGCTATGAATGTAGTCAGTATCAAAAAGTAATATGCAAGAAGGGCCCAATGATATTTTAAATCTACAAAACTTATGACGCACTGATGTGATTAGTGGCTACATATATGGCTTCCTTCATGCACCAAATTTACTGATATGAGGTAGAATCATCTGGACTTTTGCAATTGCTATTTTGTGTGGTGTCATTCCCACACGGTGTGCACCGATACTTTCTTGATTAACTGCGCATAAATGAGCTTAATGAACTTAAGAAAAGATGAAAATTTTGCCCAAGGTGAAAAACTCAACATGGCATTATTTTCAAATTTCAACCTTAGAACCTGGTTCGTCAAAAATAGAAAAAAAAATGAGGTGTTACAGCTTTTATCACGCCGTGGCCTAGTGGTATCAGTCCCTGACTTCTGTCTAAGAGGTCTAGGGTTCAATTCCCAGTCAGGAGCGTATAAATATATTTGTACACACGCATGTAGTGTGTACCTCTCCAACATATAAAGACGCTCGTGTTGTGTCTGGGATAGATTAAAACTGCTCTGTTACTTGCCGAGTTGCGTGGAGCTGTGAAATAATCCTAATGGGTTGTGACTGAAGTATATCCTCCCATAATAGATTTACCTGGTTCGTCAAAAAAAAAAAAAAAAAAAAAAAAAATCTTGTGTCCCAGCTTCTCTCACGCCGTGGTCGAGTGGCATCAGTGCCTGACTTCTATCTAAGAGGTCTAGGGTTCGATTCCCAGTCAGGAGATTTTATATATATATATATATATATATATATATATATATATATATATATATAAAACTCAGGTAGATTGTATAGAGAACATTAAAAAAAATTAAGTGCCACATGCAGAGATGAACTGGTGGGGAAGAGGGACTGGGAGGTCTGCCAACCTGACAAGAATTCGGATGCTGTTGTCATTTGTTTTTTTTTCTTTTGCTCCTGTTGCTGCTGTTGTTGTTGTAACCCAGGCTCATCTCGTTATGAACCCAGTGGACCACAGGAAATCAGCAACTTCGACTGGTCGCTCCCAGAGGTCTTTTGTTGAGGTTATGTTGAAGGATTTTCTGAGTTGTGATAGTGAGGTGTGTGTGGTGAGCTAAATGTGATTTGGTGATGTCGGTGTGATGTGATGGTGTGGGTGTGATACGGCGGTGTGGACATGATGTGATGTGGGTGTGATGTTGTGGTGTGGGTGTGATATTGTGGTGTGGGTGTGATGTTGTGGTGTGGGTGTGATATTGTGGTGTGGGTGTGATGTTGTGGTGTGGGTGTGATGTTGTGGTGTGGGTGTGATGTGGTGATGTACAGGTATACAGGACTTCTTGCCAGATTCATGTTGTTGGACTTCAAGGACGAAAGACATACAGGAACTCAGGTTGCAAAAATTTTCCAAAGACGACTGGATTGCTGTGTTAAGAAGAGATTCGTCCTACTCTCTTGGTGTCTAGTTTCTTTCACTAAATTTACTGGGAGAGAGACAAGGGGTGATCAAGTGTACTAGTGTCGTCACGTTACGCTGGGTTAACGAATAGACTAATCTGTACACAAGGAAGCCTCTCCGTCTTACGTTGCACACTGGCAATAGGAAACATGTCAGCGCCAGACTGCACATTCCTGACAATAGTTTTATCAGCAGTACACAACACATTACCACCAAGAACCATTTCAGTAACTGCACCACACAACACCATACATCATCATACATTTTACATATATGTGATGTGGTGATGTGGGTGTGATATGGTGATATTTGTGGTATGTGGTGTGCGTGTGATGTGGTGATATTTGTAGTATATGCTGTGGGTGTGATATGGTGATGTGCGTGTGATGTTGTGAGAGTGGTGTGTCATGGGAGGGCTGACATTCCTGGATGTTACTTATGCACCCCGAGAGGCCCAAGATGTTAATTATATTCTTGCTCTCCCAAAACGATTTTATTTACCTTTTGGGAGGAAAAAAAAAAAAAAAACGATATACAAGGTCGTCCACATACTCATATAACGCTCCACTTCCATTTCACCAGGCGATGTCTCGTGTTTTAAGCTGATTCATAGAAATGAGACAACGGCATTGGAAAGCAGTTTTCTTTATTATTATTAATATTATTATTATTATTATTATGAGACAACAAAACATCACCCATCACCAATGTGCAATTCAGCACCTCACCAATGTATTGCCTAAATTGCATTTTTTTTTTTTTACAAGATGGACAGAGGAAGGAAAAATTAAATTTAAAAAGTAGTTTATACACCAGATTACAGATTGCCTCCATCCATAAAAAATCTAACAGTTGGACTTGAACTGCTGCAGGCTGAAGTTTGGGGAGTAACTATCCTGGGGAAGCTAGTTCCAAAGAGAAGCAGTTTAAAGAATTAAAGAATTCTGATAAGCAGAAGATCTGCAACATGACAGTGTGATAGTCCAGTGATGTGCGCTACCAAGATGCCCGTGTAGCAAGGGGGAAAGCGTGGAGAGGTGGCACAATGAAGGCAACTTCGTCTGAGCATTTGCCATAAAAGTATCAGTAAAATAATGCAAGGGAGGCAACAATCCGTCTTACTTGTAGAGGAGGTAGTTCATTTGTAATTGCTGCATTATTAATAATTCTCATAGTTTTCTTTTGAATTTTGTCTAATTGTTTGTTTAGTGCAACCTCTCAACATCCACTCCACGAGGTTGAGCATAATTCATGCTGAGCGCACGTGACCTGTAAGTTACAGCTAATTGCTCGAGAGTGAAGAAGTTACGGATTCTGTACAATAATCCATGTTTCTTTGATGCGGTTCTAGCAAGTGATCTAATATAAGAGGTCCAATTGAGGGTAATGTTAAGCAAAACACTGAGAATTTCAACACATTTAGGGATAGGAATACTGGTTGCACTGAAGGCAATACAGGAATCAGAGAGAACCTGACAGTTGTTAAATTGCATATATCTAGTTTTCCTAGCATTAAATCAGAACGTTACTTTGTCCCCATTCATTGATCTTAGAAAAGTCTTGATTTATGGAGACTGCTGTACTGACTGGGAGTTAGAGATTTTAAACTTTGTGAATGGGTGTTTAAGTGTGAAGGAGCTGTGAAGCATTGAGTCATCTGCTTATGGGATTATGAGTGATAGACAAAAGATCCTTAATAAAATAAGGAACAGGAATGGAGCCAGGACTGATCCTTGTGGTACACTGGCACTAACTGGGTGGAAACTGGAATATGCATCATCTACCTTTACTCTTATCTACTGTATTTGTCACTGAGATATAAGGAAATCAGTGGGACAAAAGATGATAGGCCGTAGCAACAGCGTTTGGACAGCAAGGAACGGTGCCACACTCTGTCAAAAGCTTTAGAAATATCAAGGGCTACTGCATGGGTGTCTCCATGTTGCTGATGCTTGGTATAAGTCAAGAGACTGAGTATATCAACAGAGTATCTTCCGTGGCGAAAACCACACTTTCTGTCAGTAAATATGCTGTTGGATTCACGATGTTTAACAGTGTGCATATTACTAACAATCTCAAATACCAAGAGAAGATGTGATAGCTGTTGGTCTAATCAGAGGGGTCAGAGGAACTACGTTTCTTCGGAACTGGGTAGATATTAGCTTCCTTCCAAGACTTAAGGAATGAAAAAGTACGTATGACTAGTCTGAAATTCAGCTAAAATAAAAACACGTTCTAGGGAGCACTTTCAGAACGATTAGAGGAATTCCATCTGGATGCATTGTTGGTTGGTAAATAGTTCTGACAGTTCTTGAGTCCAGCTACTACGACTATTACTACTACTACTACTGCTATTATTATTATTATTATTATTATTATTATTATTATTATCATCATCATCATCATCATCATGGAGCAAGTGTGGGTTGCACAAATATGCATTAAAACCAATTTGGAACACCAGAGAAATCTTTAAACATCATTAGTGAGACTCTCCAGACTTTAATAATTAACGGAATTAAAAAATAAAAAAGAATCATATTGTATTATAATACTAGAGGAAATATTTAACCGTTAATCAATTGGATTTGTATAGGCTTTCATAATTTGGAGAAATTAGTCCACAAATCTCTCCCCTCCCCTCTCCCAGGCGGCTTAGTCAAAATACGGCTCCATAGCCTTTCCATAGCACTTCTTCGCTACTAGCATCAAACTGCAGTGTCAGTCGACGAAACAACTCAGCCTTCAGTTTGAAGATGGAGAGATGGGTAAATTACATGGACACACGTAAAATTGGGGGAAAAAAACTTCGCCTACCGTTAAACTGCGTCTGTTTCACGATTAAAATATAATTTCTACTGCTGGCAATATAAGGTATGTATGTATGTGTGTGTGTGTGTGTGTGTATATATATATATATATATATATATATATATATATATATATATATATATATATACAATAGATCGTTTGGGAGAAGGGATTAGCAATTTAGTCATAAAGGCGTGTTGTTAACTAAGGAAAACGATAACTTCAAAAAGTGCAATCAGACAACAATATTTTATCTTTCCATCATTCCTTAATTATACCGCACTCTTTTAGTTCATCAAACCCATCTAAGAGCCTGGGCTTCAACAATGGGCTTTTAATCAGGTGGTGTAGGAGATTGTTTTTTCTCTTCTCCATAAACAGTTTAATTTTTTCGTCCGTCAGTTCATTAAAATCCGGAGAGTCATCCACCTCGGCGATGATTGTTGGTATTGCCCAGCAGCTGCATGTGACACCGTGTGAGTGTCTGTCACGGTACTCCTGACTCAAGTCTTGTGGGGTGAAGGGCAGCGGGAGGTGGGCAGCTTCCATCACCTTCCTCAGGGCGTTGTAGTATGTATCCATGAAGGCGTCTGTGTTGCTGCGCCGAACTGGGCCCTCGACGCTGGTGAACAGGAGGTAGTTGAGATCGGTGGCCAGGGAGCCCAGCATGTTCAACTGAAGGTCCAGAAGCCTCACCTCCACCGGTCGGCCAGACTCATCATACCTGTACCACAAGGAACTCTTTGACCACACCTGCTTACATGGTTACGTGTTTTAATGGGCGTTAAGGTTGATTTTTCCATTTCCTATTAAGTAAGCTTGAGCTGTTACTTCACACATTATATACTCCAGCATAACCACTAGTTATGCATAATAATACCACATTAATCAACCAAACATATAAAATAACGTCACCGATATTTTCATATGGTGTCAATTTACATACTGTAAGATGTAAAATTATTTTTTGTCCAGTATGATATACATCCATTCATCTCAGCGCATATTCATCATTCACAGCAAACCTTGGAAACCACATACTGTAGAAATACTGAACCATCACTGAATTACATAAACATTTTCAGTTCACACATATATCATGCAGTTTTCTGCTTTTATAAGACAGTCAGTGGGTAAATTTAGTATTCGGAAGAGGGAATGCAGCACGCACTCCTGTGGCAAGAGCTGAGGGAAATATGGTGGATGAGGAAGACCCTCGGCTGTTTGTCCAATGTGTCAGCACCACTAAACCTAACACGTGCACAACCATTCCAGCGTAGGAGGGAAACACTGCTTGCCACCCTCTACCTATCCTAAGGCCTGCTGCTAATTGACCAGATCCTGGGCTCTTTACCAATCTAAGGTTTAAGGGTTAAGGTGCCTGGTTATTTTGCTTGCCTCACCCAAATACATTTTGTACCTTCTCCCATCCTCTTTCCATGGTCCCACACCCCATCACCTGCACAGGCTGTTAGTGTGCTCTGCCACCAGAGGCAGGGAACCATTGTGAGCAAAAACACGCTTCATATTATAAGTTTTCACTTTTTGAAAGTGACAGACTTCATATACACTTAACATGCTTGAAATTAACGAATGGGAGAGATTATTCACATTAAGACAATATATATAACTGCCTTGAGAAGGCTAACCTACCTGAAAAGAATATTGTTGGTCCATAGGTCACCATGGCAGAGCGCAATGAAAGGTGAAGGGTTCTCCAGGTCATCCTCTATCACATGAGCAATTTGCGGCTTTAGATCTTGAAGCCACTTGATGGCTGAAGAGTACCCGCCAATTTTCTCTAGAGTTAGAATAATGCAGTCAGTATTTCCTACCAGAAATTTTGTGTAGAATTCTTTAGCCTCTTGTGTTACACTGTACCACTTGGTGGCCAGGTATGGGTACTTATGGTGAAGAGGGTTGTGTGGTGTCCTGGACTGCAGCAGGAGCGAGGCAGCATGGAGTCTAGCCACCTCCTGTAGCGCCAGGCTGGTGTGGGACACATCCAGACCTTGGTGGCGGGGGTACATCTTGAACCCTTGGCTAAGCAGGTCCTCCATAATTAAAAGAATCCTGCCGCCCTCACAGCATGTGTGGAAGCAGCGAGGTACCCGTAGGCTTGGCTGCCCTGCTGCTGCCAGCTCATAGTTCAGTGCAGGAACCAGATCCTCAAAAAATTTTATTTCTGACATGGTAATAAATTTTATAAGATCACTATAGCCACCTGAGAGATGTTCGTCTGATATTTTAGCAACATATGAGGTTTTTTGTTCCTTCCCTTGCAGTGTGAAGATCACCTTGATTTTAGTGACGGCAGACACATAATTGTCGCCTTTCTTTGTGAAGTCTACCACAGTCCAGGAGGTCAGTTCGGCAGCACTGCCTTTGTCAGTCAGTAGTGCCGCCCTGACCTGATCTTCTGTTATGCCATGTAGCGGTAATGCCTCTCGGTTTGTTTGCTCAGACACTGCAATGGAAAATTAAGTATTTGTAGCCACTGCGTATATAATGATGATGATAATAATAATAATAATAATAATAATACATTTTGTCACATACTTCGTGACAGACACAATTCTAACTTTATCAGTCACTAGTCCCTCATCTAGCAGCATTCCTTTAATGGTGTTTTTCTTTGCGTTAATGATACTCAAAGCAACCTACCATGTTCTTCTGATATATTATTTTTCCATAACCAACCCTGTATATAAACTCAGTAACCATTACATAGTCTATCTCAGTTTAAGACTATCTCAATTATATCCCATCCACAACCAAGTGTATCTAACTATATACAGGAACGCATATATTTAACGTTCCTCATCCTTTGACGGGCGATTTCTTGTGTGTTGCGGGGACGGCCCTGTCAGTGTTATCGATGACTCTCCTGCATCATATATTTTATTTCCTACTCCCACTGCCACACCCACACCAGCAGACTGAGCCGCCCCCACGACAGATGAGATACCGTCAGTTGCGTTTCTAGTGGAGCGTTATTTATGGACCATCCTGTATTTCCCACCGGCAGACGATTTTGTTCAGGTACAAGAAAAATCCAAGGGTGTAAGGCTGGAACTAAGTGGCATAGGAGGCTTCGTGGCAATAATTTCTAAGCGATTTGCTTTGCAGAATTATTTACACCCTAATATTAGCCTGTACTTAATTTACATCATTTCAGTACTGCAGAGTTAGCATGATGATGATGATGATGATGATGAGGAGGAGGAGGAGGAGGAGGAGGAAGAGGAGGATGTATTGCAGGACTGTTTACTCTCTCTTTGCCAAGCATAAACTCGCATATCCCCCGTCACTTTCTTCTCGACATAGTTTGCGTCAGTAACACAGATGATGTCAAGGTGTAATGTTTAGAATAATTCGCTAAGAAATACATGTTGCGTACTCTCCACTTGGTTTACGACCCTAAATGTGATATAGAGTCTTAGTAGCAGTGACAGTAATAGTAGTAGTAGTAGTAGTAGTAGTAGTAGTAGTAGTAGTAGCAGCAGCAGCAGCAGCAGCAGCAGCAGCAGCAGCAGCAGCAGCAGCAGTAGTAGTAGTAGTAGTAGTAGTAGTAGTAGTAGTAGTAGAAGTAGTAGTAGTAGTAACCCCATCTAAATGTGAACCCAATGGAGTGCAGACTGAAACTGCCCTCCTGTAGCCCACCATCCTCCTTTCGAGGGATAGGGAGGGAGATGAAGAATGTCCGAATAACTGGGCAGCAGAGCCGACCGGTTATATTAGTGCCACCGCGAGAAGGCGTCCCTCTCCAGCGCTTCACACAGGTATGGAGGTGAGAGATACAACTAACCCGTGAAGAACCTCTGATGAAGGACAGGTAGGGAGGGATGACCCAGACGACTGTACATGTTTTAGGAGTGTAATGCTTTGGTAGTGAGATCTGGGCAGTAAAAGAAGAGGATATTCGTAGACTCAAAAGTACAGAAACGACAATGATTAGATGGATGTTTAGTGCGTCTTTGAATACGAGGCCTGGGGGGGGAGGGGGGCTAAGATTGCGATTGAAGAGCTGAGAGGAAGAATGGGACTTTAATGTATTGGTGTTGTGATAAAGAGGGGTAAACTGAGATAGTCTGAGTATGTTGAGTGGATGGAAGATGACAACTGGGTGTGGAACGTGAGAAAGGTGAACGTCGGGGGTAGCACTGGGAGAGGCAAACCATCAAAGACCTGAGACGAGGTCATAGAGTGTGACGTCAGGGAAAAGGGACTGAATAGGGAGGTTGCCAGAGATCAAGCAACGTGGAGAGCCGCCATTAGGAGACAAGGCCGACGCATGCAAGTTGTGGCCTTTATAGATGATACGACACGATACCACATAATCAACTTCAACCCACCATCAGTCAGCTTCAGTCAAGTTATACAGAAATTATACGAATAGCTATGAGCCTCGGGTATCGAAAAATCCTGGAGGCTGTGGAGGTAATGCTTAATGTTGTATGACGTAGAATCATTTTAATTTATGTGTCTCTTGCATGCTATGAAAAAAAAAAGTGCTCTCGATGCAAAGTTTTGCCCCATTTGGAAGCTAGGCATCAGAGAAAGCGCATATTTTGAGGACCGTGTACAAACCACTATAATCCATTTGAGATCCAATGTGATTTTTAAACTTCAGTTAACAAAAAAAAAAAAAAAAAAAAAAAAAGGGTCTTTGATGGGTACTATGAAAGCCCACTACTTTCTACTCATTGTTTTTTATGTCATATCTATCACGCGTCTTTTTTTTAATGTATCTTTTTCCACCTGTGCACACCATATGCATTCCTTGCTTGTGTATGTGTAGCGTGAGGGGGTTAGGAAGTAAAGAAAAGGGCGTCGTGAGAAAAGGAATGTGTAGGATCGGTTGGAATGTTTCTGGTTAGTGAGGTTAGGGTAGCCAGCGCCACAGACTAGACGCTAGGGACAGGAAAGCATATCTTGTAAAAATGCGCAGATGGCAGTTTGTGTGCAATTAATGGTTAATTCAAAAATGCATCCTTCAAATATGAAAGTGTCAAGGGGTCAAATAAATAGATGAAGAAATAAAAATGGGTGAAATGATCTGGAACTATTGTGGGGACAGGAAGGGTGACTGAGATTATACTGTTTGGAAATGGGTCTAAATGCAGTGAGGGTTCATATCAAAGCTTTCTCCAGCAGCAGCAACATTATAAGGTTATAAAGCTCTTATAGCACTGGTGTTTGGTGACACAGGGGGAAATGCGTCAGCCGACTGAATGATGATCCACAATAGCTGCTTCATAAAGAGTAAAATTCTAGAAATCTTAACTTATTCAAACTAATGGCATGCCCTTTGCTGTTGGACCCTCCCACGGGCTATGCCTAACAACGCATTTGTCAGTGAACTGAGAAGTTATCAACTTCAATGTATTTCAGGCAGGCCGGTGCCTCCCATCATTCGACACAGCCTCTATCCCACTCCACTAAAGCAGTCTAACATACAGCTGATTCTCCTGTGGCTTTCATTTTTTGTTCTTATAGCCGTTTACAACCTTCCTCGGCCCTTCATATAAAGTTTAAATATGTATTTCATACGTGTCACAAAAAGAAGAGGACTAAATGAGTAAAAACAAAAATGTCTAGGTTACAAATCACTTGCCGCCTGTGGCTGACAGTAGGCAAGGTAGCACATGGCTGGCCTGGGTTGCCTGGGTAGTAAGAGCCTTAACCCATACAATACCGTGGTTGCGTTTTCGCAACAGTAAACATGCATCAACATGATGGAACCTGTACTGACTGTGTATGGCCTGGGAGAGAACTACTAGCATTCAGTGCAAGGCTGACAGTCATAGCTAACACACGCATTCTGTGTTTCTCTTCTAGGTACCATTGTTTATTAATGAGGGTAATCTAAAAAAGCAGCAAAGTTACTTCACCATGTCTACACACAAACTAAGGTAAGACCTATACTTATTATAAAATTTTTCTAGATTTTTTACTTTTAACATGAAGCCAAGACATTTCTAGTGCTGTTTACCAAATACTGAGTATTTTAAGAATTTCTATGTACTTCAAATCCTTTTGAATATTTTGCCTTTTTTGGAGGATGCAAAAACGCAACGATGGGAAGGTGTCCCTGTGTAAGTGTTGCATTTTTGCAACGATGGGCATCAAGCCCCATACACTGTAATACTTTAGATTTATACAGTATAAAGAATTATATTTATAAAGACAACACAGAGTGTGAGCAATATTTATCAGTCTAATAAAGCATTTTCTTCCCTCCACAGAGGTTTGACGTTGAGTGAGATAGCAGAAGAACTTGACAGAGTGCTGGAAGATGAAGATAAAGATGAGATAGGGGTAACAAGGTCAGAGGGCCAAATATCTGTCTACATAACACCACCTGTAGACGGGAATGTTACAGATGAAGACTCAGGAGAAGAAGATCAAGTTGACATAAAGAATTTGCCTGGATCGCAACTTCTCAGTGAAGCTCTGATGGGACCTTCCACAGAAGACATACAGCAAGAAGTAGTAGAGGAAAGTACTTCAAAGCCCGATACATCACAATCGAATGGTAGAAAGTCTAATGTAAAAGCCAAGGAGAGTGCTAAGATGAGTGGTAGAAAGACAAGTCAAAACGTAAAGCGCGTGAAGATTCGACAGTGGGTTGAAGAAGACATGCCTTCCAAACACGAACTCACAAGCTATCCCTATAAACCTAGTATTACTGATATACCTCGTCAACCCCATGAAATATTTGATCTCTTCCTAGACATCACTGCAATAGAAAGGCTGACCAAAGACACAGTATTATATGCAGTTCAAAGAGGTAATCATTCATTCCAGCTATCAAGCAACGAGATGAAGGTTTTTATTGGTATATTATTGCTCTCAGGATACTGCACTGTGCCACGACGTCGTCTTTATTGGGCTACAGAAACTGACGTAAGAAATGACCTTGTTGCCAATTCGATTAGAAGAAATAGATTTGATGAAATTATGAAATATTTCCATGCAGCAGACAACACTCAGCTTCAAAAACAGGACAAGTTTGCAAAAGTACGTCCGTTCTTGGATATAATGAATGACAGATTTATCAAATTTGGAGCAGCCTTTGGACCTACAACTGTGTCTATTGACGAATCCATGATTCCATACTACGGAGGCCACCCAACAAAACAGTTTATAAGTGGCAAGCCTATCCGTTGGGGTTACAAAGCATGGGTAGCAGCTACTCCACTTGGGTATTGCTACCATATTGATCTGTACCAAGGGAAATATGAAGGTAAAAACCATACAAACTATAAAGACACATTTGGTTTAGGAGGTGAAGGTATACTAAACATGCTTGACCAATTTGAGTTGTATTGGTAGAAAATATTCACTCTTCCTTGATAACTTTTTCACCTCACTGAAATTACTAGAGGAAATACAACAAAGAGGTCACTCTGCTACTGGTACAGTTCGGATCAATAGAACAGAAAAATGTCCGCTGAGTAACAAAGCACAGTTTGAGAAACGTCCCAGAGGAACTGAAGAACATTATATGGAGAAGGATTCTGGCATCATCATGGTAATGTGGAATGATAATGGTGTGGTTACAGTGGGATCTACTCAGTATGGTGTGAATCCGAAGAAACAAGTGGAACGTTTTTCGGCATCAGTGCGCAAAGTAATTACAATCCCAATGCCTCATGTAATTGGAAAGCATAACTCAAGTATGGGTGGTGTTGACAGAATGGACCAGAATATAGCAAAGAACCGTATAGCGATAAGGGGAAAGAAATGGTACTTCCCACTTCTCGCATACCTACTGAATGTATGCACGAATAACGCATGGTTATATGCCAGGGAAGGGGGCTACAAAGAAAACTTTTTAGCATTTACACGTCAAGTAGTCCAACACCTGTTAAAGACTTATGGATCTGCACCTTTGAACCCTGGAAGACAGAAAATGCTTGTAGCGAGTAATGCATCTACTAGTGATACCAGGTACGACAATCTGGGTCATAATATCCAAAAAAGTGATCCAGAAAGCCGTCGTCGATGTCGATATTGTAAGAGCCAAACTTTGTACGTATGCAAAAAGTGCAGTGTTCCTTTGCATGTCAAATGCTCATCAAAATATCATAGCATTTAGATTCACTGATAATGTACAATATGGGTTTCTATTGAATTAAAGGAGAACATTTGTGTTATTGAGTTTTGGAGAATATTTTTCAGTTTAAAATATCAATACCATGAACAATTTTCTTTCTTGAACTGAAAGTTAAGTATTATACTTGTTATTTTTATGTTTATATAATTGTTATAGTTCACAATACATTTGATTGAATTGGTAATGGAATCAATGTTTTGTTTAAATAATGCAATACAATTTAAAATAAATTTAAGAGAGAAATGCCTTTTTAATTAAACCTGTTTTATTCCATATTGCAGTGGGATATAAATATCATTATTGTGTAATATCATTCGACTATGTGCCCATCGATGCGTTTTTGCAACGCTAGGTGTGGGATGTGTGCCCATCGTTGCGTTAATGCAACAAATAAAAAAATCCAATTACTACATGAAGGAGAACCTCATGTGTAAAATATCATCTGAAATGATGCAGTAGTATCATAATGAACATCATATATGAACAGTAGCTAAATCCAACCACCTTAATTTTTTACGGGCATAAATATTAATGCGGCTGTGACGGCATAAGAGGGAAGACGTCTACTGCTTGGCGTCCTTGCACCCTCCCCTATCCCCTTCACTTAAACGTCACGTCAAATAAATAAATAAATAAATATATATATATATATATATATATATATATATATATATATATATATATATATATATATATATATTCATATAATTTACTCGTGTTTCTGGGAATGTCCGGAAACTTCACATCATTTTCTTTTTCTAGTTTCACCTGTCCTACCTTCAGTCGGTTTTATTCAGTTCAGGAGATTTTATAATAGGAATGGTTAGCTATTACTTTTCACTGACCTCTTGACTTCAGTTATCCCTCCGCATGAATAAAAAAGCCTGTGGAGGTCTGAAAGAAAATATCAATAAAATACCTTACTTAAGAATATATCTCACTGATGGCAAATAAGCGAAGAGGCGAGGAGTGGCTGAGATGATGATGATGATGATCATGATAGAAGATTACTTTATTTACACTACAAAAACAATCACAAAACCCACTAGAGGGAAACATGGGGGAGGGGAGGGTGGTGGCAACTTCAGTAACTTGAAGGGTTAAGAGGAGAGTTAAAATTATGGTGATGCTGACGACTGATGATTATGGATGATTGATGACTGATGGTTGATTGGTGATTGGCTGATGACTGATGGTTGATTGATGATTGATGATAATTGATGATGATGATGACTGATGAGGATGCATGATGACTGATGGCTGATGATGATCGATGACTGATGGTGACTGATGATGACTGATGATTAATGATGCTGGATGATTGATGACTAATGACTGATGACTGATAATGATGACTAATGGTTGATTGATGATTGATGACTGATGGTTGATGACTGATGACTGATGGTTGATGATTGATGACTGATGATTGATGATGACGGATGACTGATGATTAGTTGAAGACTGATGATTGATGATGATGAATAACTGTTGACTGATGATTGATGATGGATGGATGATTGATTATTGATGATGGATGAGTGACTGATTGATTGATTGATGACTAGACTGATGATTGATGATGACTGACGACTGATTATTGATTGATGATGACTGATGATGATCACCAATGACTGATGATGACTGATGATTGATGATAATTGATGTGATTGATGCCTGATGATTAATGATAATTGATGATGACTGATGATTAATTATGACTGATGCAATTGATGACTGATGATGACTGATGACTGGTGATGGTTGATGACTGACAATTACTGATGACTGATGGTGACTGATGATTGATGACTGATGAAGACTGATGACTGATAATAATTGATGACATGAAGACTGATGATTGATAATAATTGATGATTGATGGTGACTGATGATTGATGTGATTGATGGTTGATGATGATGAGTGGACACTAAACGATTTTATTAAGCCACTGTACCCTCTTTAATTTAACCTAAAATTGTCACCTCTCCATCTTGAACCCTGAACTGCAACAAGAGATTAACATTACAATATGATGCTAGTCACGAGGCAGTGCCATGGGAAGGATGTAGAGTCGTAGCACTGTCACTACGGGAAATAAGGTGCAAATAAGGACGAAAGTCTGGGATAGGTTTAGAGTGACAGAACTAAGGTGGTGCGTGTGGGAAGGTAGCGGTGATGATGACAGTGAGAGAGTGGCAGATGATGATAAGTTGAAGCCAGAAGGGTAAACTAACTCACTTGGGATGAGAGAGGGTAGCGGCGGGGGTGCTATCAGCCAGACGAGATGTAGCAGACTGCCTACACTGACACAAATATACACTGCACGTACCGTCTCCTCAAGGCCACTGGGGACTAGACACGGTGTTGCTGTGTGTGAGAAACTTATTATTATTATTATTTTTTTAGGGGGAGAGGGAAGGCTAATATATAAACCAAGGGCGATTCTAAGTTCTAATTACGTGTGTGTGTGTGTGTGTGTGTGTGTGTGTGTGTGTGTGTGTGTGTGTGTGTGTGTGTGTGTGTGTGTGTGTGTGTGTGTGTGTGTGTGTCAGACTCTGAGCATAGGCTTCACAGCTCTTTTCAAATGCCCACCAGTCCTCCTACATACTCTACACCTCCATATGTCATCACTTCGACACTAACACCCACCATCCATACTCGATACATGCTAGGGCTGTCTTATACATGATTACTGACTATTACAATATCATTTCTTCTGATAAATAATTTAGATTCTAAACGTATCTGTACATAAGAGTATATTTCAGCCTACATTTCATACTCACAAAAGTGGTATAAAATTTGTATTCTTATTGGCATTTGGTAAACTAATCAACAATTCATTTGTTTTGTACACTTCCTGCCACGAAAGACGCCAAGCTAATTGTTGCAACACAAGGGTGTATGTGTTGTTCTTGTTGTCGTTGTTGGAGAGAACTTGTATATAAACCTTCAAATCACTAACCCCACAGCAACCATTTTCACAGGGTATACTGTCGTGGCCCTTCCCTATCTCATCATACTCGTATATGCACATTGGTTCCTCACCCCCATTCCATTACCACCCTGAACCTGTCATTCCTGGAGGATAGTTTGAAACAGTTCTTCATTACACTCAAACCACTAACCTCACAACACCTATTTTCAAAAGGTATACTTTCCTTCCCAAGGCCCGCGGCCCACCAATATCCCAGCCCATTCCACCCATTCTTTAGCTCCCCGTGTCCATTTCTTCATCCCTCCTTTGACGGTTTCACGCAGTGATTCATGTCATGCGGTCCACAAACAGGTTTGTTGTATAAGAATTTCATTAATCATATTTTTTAATACTCATTAGATGCTTAAAAATCCATCTCGTATACCTGTCCAATGTACAACTGAGGACTTAATGCAGTATTCCAATAGAGACGAAATGTGGCGTCACGTAACCATGACGATCGCCGTGCTAGTACTAAACAAGCATCCACATTGCGGCTTTTACAATATTGTCCCTTGTTTCTTTCTTCTGGGAGAACGACAGTCAATATGTAATTGCGAAAGCCACTATGAACGTATTCATATATCAACCTTCTCATACTCTAGTGGTGTAATATAAGGTTAAGTTAAAGCTAGCATCAAAGAAAGTCTACAAGACTAGAGTGTCTGGAATGTGTCAGGTTTGGCTGCAAACTGTTTCTTAATATATACTTTTTCGTTATTTTATGGCAACATTTAAATCATCATTGCTGGCAGAAGTAAAGGTTCTCTATGCAACCAGCTTTTTTTTTTTTTTTTTTACTTGCAAAGCTTTAGTCGTTGACTGTGTATCATCAGATGGTAAGTACTGTAGCCTACTTTGGTTCTGTGACACATAGACAGCACACTAGATTTCAGTACAATATACATTTCAAAGAAAACCCTGAGTTAAGCAATAACGCTTATCAGTCTAGCAGATACCGTAGTACCAATTATCTTTTCAACAGCTTTATCTGATTTTATTTTTTTACCATAGTACAGTATGTTCACTGGGTCGCACCGCTGTATAAAAACCGTGTGTCCAGGAGCCAATGTTAAGTTTATTTACTCTTATTTCAGGTTCTGTAGGTTCCCCTGGGTTTGGTTCACAGGCATAGCTGCAGTAAGTCAGGTCAGAATTTGATTTAGTTAGGTGTAGTGGCAGTCTGTGTTAGTTAGGTGTAGTGGCAGTCTGTGTTAGTTAGGTGTAGTGGCAGTCTGTGTTAGTTAGGTGTAGTGGCAGTCTGTGTTAGTTAGGTGTAGTGGCAGTCTGTGTTAGTTAGGTGTAGTGGCAGTCTGTGTTAGTACGGTGTAGTGGCAGTCTGTGTTAGTACGGTGTAGTGGCAGTCTGTGTTAGTACGGTGTAGTGGCAGTCTGTGTTAGTACGGTGTAGTGGCAGTCTGTGTTAGTACGGTGTAGTGGCAGTCTGTGTTAGTACGGTGTAGTGGCAGTCTGTGTTAGTTAGGTCTAGTGGCAGCCTGTTAGTTAGGTCTAGTGGCAGTCTGTTAGTTAGGTCTAATGGCAGTCTGTGTTAGTTAGGTCTAGTGACAGTCTGTGTTAGTTAGGTCAACATATAATTTGGTTAGGTTAGTACCACCAGTAGTCTAGATTAGCCTAGTCAGCTTGGTTGAATTGGTTTGGTTAAGTTAGGTTTAGTGGTAGGCTGGTAGTATGAATGGTTTAGTCTGTGCTGTCATTAGTTCTGCAGTCTACTTTCGAGGGTATAAAAATTTTCGATACAGCTTTACCATGAATTTTGCTTGACACCCGCGATATGCTGGTATTTACTGTATTTCAGTATCTTACTCGCTGAAGCATAAAGTTTCCCTTTTTGTATGTTTTCTGCGCTCTGGAAGTCTTGTTGTCATTTTATTTCACTGACACTAAACTTTTCTTGTCGCCATTTTATTTCATTGACACTAAACTATTCTTTACTGTGGATTGGCAGAACCATTTGAAATACTCTTTCTCGTATTACCAGTAAGTTGAATAAAAAAAAAAAATCCGGTAAAATAAAACCCCTGCATAAAGAACCTTTATTTCTACCAGCAATGATGATTTAAATATTACCATAAAATAACCAAAAAATATATATTAGGAAAAAGTCTGCAGCCACACCTGACACATTCCAAACTAGTTTTGTAGACTCTCTTTGATGCTAGCCTTAACTTTACCTAATATTACACCACTAGAGTTTGAGATGGTTGATATATAAATACATTCATACCGGTTTTCGCAATTACATATTGACTGCGTTCCTCCCACAAGAAAGAAATAAAAGACGATATTGTAAAAGCCGCAAATGTGGATGTTTATTTAGAACCAGCAGATAGCTGTCATAGTAACGTGGTCATCACTAGGGCTCTCTATACAAGATCAAAAACATTATTACGTTTAATCAGCGTAAACGAGGCATGGACGAAAATAAAGGATTTTCGAGATAATGCAGTGCCACTTGTATACTGAGTAAGCATTCAAAGGTTCGATAAAGACGTGTATTTTTTTTTAACTGAAAATTTATTTAATATCGCGACTGTACATCAAACGCAATACAGGTGTACCTCATAAAAACAGAATAAAAAAAATGTAATAAAACAGATACAGGATGAAGCACGCAGCACTGAATACGTTCTGCCTGCAGTTGGTCAGAGGGCGAACATTTGACACTGTCTTGTGACCCTGACCTTCCACACTCAACACTTCCAGTAATTGTAGTCCAAATATATCGAAATTTTGGGTCAGTGTTACCCTGGGACCTTGACCTTTGACCTACTGATCTCTTAATTGGATTTCTTCATCGCTGGCTGACCCTCAATCATTTATTTCCACCGGGTTGATCCAAATTGAACTAAAAGCTTTCGAGTTCTAGGATTCAAATTCTAGGATTCAGCACCGTCCCTGTCCTGCGGCCTTGAGTTTTGACTGAATGTTCTCAAAATTGAAGTTTCCAGTTCAGATCAAAACTACTGTAATTATTTGTGGGCTGTTTACAGTGACACATATCGTGGTCGAATTTTGACCTTTGCACTCTGACCTTAACCTCAGACCAATTGTTATTAAAATCGAATCTCCTCATCGTTGCCTTACCTTCAACCCTTCCGACAAGTTTGGCCTAATCAGATTAAATATGTTTTGCATGGCTTTGCACCGTGACCTTAGCCTTTGGTCTAGAATTTTCAAAAACAATGAGCCAAACCCTCGGCTGACCCTCAACAGTCCCAGCAAGTCTGTTTAAAATCGGTTCAAAACGTGCGCGCGCGCGCGCGCGCGTACACACACACACACACACACACACACACACACACACACACACATCTGGTAAAACAATACACCCAATGCTCTAACACAAATGAGGATACAGTAAAAACAAGATGTGTTTATATCGTGTCTAAACACATGATCAACAACTCAAAATGGGTGAGGCAAGACATGTATAGAAGCTGGCAGTAGACAGGTATAGTTGGCCATGTTTCCAGCCTACACACACAGCTTTGCCAACGCTTTCTGTGCGAGGTCTGAAGTTTCGGAGTTTCGAAGCATGGATCATCGAATCATTCATATCTGAGAGGAGTGGAGGGTAGGGATATGGGCGGAGCTGACGGGTGGTGTTGTCTGGAGCGGTCACTCTACAAGGACGATAAGACAGCTCAAATTAATAATCTGTCATCTCACCAACTGGGACCCTGACGTAAGCGAACACTCGTACGCACGCACAGACAACTGGAGCAGACAATAGGTGGTGCTGGCATCAGATGTATTGTGCGCTTAGACAACAGCCTGGAACAATGCAATGTTGGCGCGTTCGGCGACTTTATTATTATTAACATTATTATAATCTATCGGATACGTTTATGTGAAGCTACAGAACGTGGTGAATGTTTTTGGCGTATCCGATAGAGCCAGGATTCCGGGGGTTTGAATGATGAATGCATGGAAGCGTGGCCCATTGGATTGGGAAAATTTGGGCTGTCTGGACATTGCTACTCCTCACCCTGCCCTAGGGTGGGAAAGGAGGTCAGGATGATGATGATGATGATAATAATAATAATAATAATTATTATTATTATTATTATTATTGTTATTATTATTATTATTTGATCGTGTGATACCTTCATGTACACAATAATAGTTTTTACACTAATGCACTTATCTGCAGGATTTACTTGATTTGTTAGTTACTACCTTATTTGTAAAGAATTTGTACATTCATATAAGGTAAACACCGAAGTCGTTGTGTTGCCAGAGGGTAAATGGGAATGAGATTGTGTAAAATAACAGCAACTTATGTATTACAGAATGGAAGAAACGCCTCTAAGAGTGAGATGTGGAATTATTTAGCGAGTAAACAGGAATTCATAAAGATGGTATGAATATAGATGAAAATAGTATAAGGTGAAAAAAATCTGAAAGTAAAATGAACGGTAATACAGTACTGGAAGACATCGGTTTTATTAGAATTGGATGGGGCAGCATATTCGAGAGAGAGAGAGAGAGAGAGAGAGAGTGTGTTTAGGTGACAATAAGGGTGTGAGAGAGTGTGTGACTGTGAATGAAAGTGGAAGTGATGAACTGAGTGTGTTTTTTTAATTTTACTATTATCGTTACCCTTCAAAAGAAAAGAAAAATCTGTAATTCTGTGAAAGTTATCTTCTCGACAAAAATGAACAAATGAGTGGCCAAAATCAAGATGTATCAAATTCGATATTCCTCAAGCAATTTCTTTAAAAACTGGAGAAAAACAGCTTTAAGGGAGACTCCGAAGGTGATCGTTTGAGCATGTGTAGGGCTGAGAATCTCGAATAACTCCTGCATTACAGAACAAGGCACAAAAATCGTGAGGGCGAATAAATATTACAGAAATAGACGCAGAAATCATGAGGGTGAATAATTACACTGACTTCAAGCTGGCCGTGTTGCAAGAGGGATGCATCTTGAGCTCGGAAGTGACCATTGTTTTACTATAGTCATTACTTGTAAATATAGTGAAGTGTGAAATCCTATTTTAGTTATGATTTTTTTAAGTGCCAATAAATCCAGATCAGTCATATTTTCAGTTTCAGCAAGTCTCCTTACCTACTTGATCACTATATTGTGGTGTAAACATCGGTAAATTGCTGACATGGTTCTTCAGTAAGGGCCGCATAGCAAAGTCAGAGTCACGAGGGACGATGATTTGAGTTCAGTAAAGTACAGTAGCCATGTTTGTTTGCTGTTCATGGGGACTGTCATATTAGTATAACATTTTCTCTGCTTGATAAGTTGTCATAAAACTCATGGAGAAAATAGGTTTGGTGTAAAATCGTTCGTTTTCCTCCTCAGGACAGAGTATTAACTGATCCCATGTGTGATTAATTATAATAATATTGAAATTTCCCGTAATGTTGGTAAAAAATTAAATAATAAATAAACAAATAGAACAATAACATGCCTATTTACCCCCAAAGAAACATAAAAAAAAAATAAAACATATTGATTACATTAATCTCCACTGATGTTACTCAACAGACGGAGCTGAGTTCCAGCTACGTGAGTTTCCTTTATCATACAAGAAAAGTAGTAGTAACACAATGTCATTATGTATACGACTAAATGTAGGTCAATCGTATACATAATGACACTGTCACTGTTGTGACAAGAAGTCGAAATACTTTCGTTAAAGCAGAGTTTGTGGTTCGTCAGAGCCGATCCCTGATTCGTTGGCTGATGTAATATTGACAGGAACATAAACTTTACGTGTTTAAAATGTAAGTCTTAAATTGCCACGTTAATATCAATTCATGGACGTCCCAAAACACATACAACCTGTGTTGATGATATTCATCCGTACGTCCTTCTAACACAAGCTCTAACTTGCAGTGTGTATGTCACGTAACAGCTTACAACAGGATGAACTAGCTGGCAGGTATACCGAAGTATTGTATTTTATTGATCTGTTGGTGCTTTATACAGAGGCGCATGATAATATAAATATAATCAATACCTGATGGATCATTTCATCATTATCTTTGTTTATGCTGGTTAACAAAGGGTGGGAATGGGGGACGAGAGGGTAAGAGGCGTTTTATGGAGAAAGGAACCCAGGGGAAAAGGTGGCGGAGGTGGGGGTGAGAATGGATGAGAAAAGACATCATATCTTTCAACAGATGTTGTTCACAATAATATAGTTATTTGTAACATTATAATGTAGGACTTAAGTATATAGACAATAACACATTATACATTGTAGGTCTTCTTCCATTTTCGTGCCTTTCTCATATGTTGTGGATAACAGCACAGTCTTACACATTAAATACGTTTATATGCTTACCCCTACTGGTTGTGATTGCCTATAAATACAATCATGACACATTGTAACATCACCAGCTTTGGCCGTTTCACATCAGTCTAACAACACTGGCGTTGGGTGTGGGGTGTTTGATCACCCGGTCGCCACTGGCCGTAACTCCGGCTACTAGGGGGGAGAAATTAGTGCTTTCAGGTGTACGTGTCACAATTTCACAGTTTTCCATTTTGTTTACATTACCAATGGGCTCTGCCATCTTCACTCTCTCACTGATGCCCTTAAGATACTGTACTATAAATAGAATTCTTGTGCTGCAGCAAGCAGCACACAATTGGTGCTGAAATTACTGCTATGGCCTCTATGTATGGCATCACCACTCCTATGTTCCATGTGGTAGGTCAATAGTATAAGCTGCCATTTTAAAACTAAAGTCCCCTGTTATTCGCTACACTCCTCTCTCTGTGACATATAGAAGTTACAGATAGCCTATATAACCAGATTTTCTAGGATATAACTTACATGGTCAAAAAGACACCAGCATTCCATCAATTCTTCCCTTCTGCGGGGTCCCAAACTCAGATGACTCTTTTTTACTTGATGCTGGGATGAAGGCGAACTCACGGGATAACTCGTAAACACAACGACCAAAGTGATTTCTGTCGTTTTAAATTTTTTATGCAGGAAGTAGTTATTCACAATATTCCCGGTATGTCCTGACGACTGCCTCCAGCTTAGGAAATATCTTGTACACCGAAGGGCATGTTGAAGGTCATATCCCATTTCTTCATTTGGAAAAGTCACACCTGAACTGAATAAACCCGCCTGGAGATAACAAACATGAGATATGAAATGTGTCCTGGGCCTGAAGTGGTTGAAATTGAGCCCTTCAGCCCAGGAATGTTTGCCTACTTCGTTTCTTGTCCTTTCCTGACGATTTTATTCAGCTTAGGACAGACTGTTCAAAGTGGAGGGATTAGATAACTCCTTCAGTATGAGAGGTCTCTTTTTACTTCAATTAAATCGTCTGGCAGGAGCGAGAATAAGCTAAATACAGACCTCAATCGGAATCTAACGATAACGTATAAGTGCAGTTACCTCTGGCGCCAACTTGAGTGTGTGGTGACGCAGATGAGTGGGGGCGATATTTAACTTTAACCTACATGGGTGACTTTTTTTTTTTTTTTTTTGTTTTTTAAGTGTCCGACTCTGGGCATGGGCTTCACAGTCTGCTCCCAAGGCCCAGTAGTCCTCCTACATACCATACACCTCTAAATGTCACCACTTCGGCGCTAACACCCACCGTCCATATTGAATACGTGGTAGGGCTGTCTCAGCCTGATCCCAAATATTTTTCACTCTAACTTGGCCGAATATCGCCCCCACTCTCTGTTTTGACTGAACAAGAGATTAACACTAGAATCTGATGCTAGTCACGAAGAAATGCTATGGCAATAATGTAGAGCCGGGGACTGTGTTACACTGTCATTGAGCTACGTAAATTAAGCAGCGACAAAACAAAAATCTAGGTCATATCAAGATAAAAGGACTATAGTTGTGTTACTCAAGAGGGACTAATTTTATATATATGCTGTATTTCTTATCCGGTACGTGGCAACACACCCCTCCCGCCTCACCTATCCCTCCTCACCCATACCACTTCCCCAACACTGTTATCGGGGAAAAGATGCAGTAAAACAAACGTCATCGCACTGAAGGGGCTTATCTAAATATATTGGTCTGGCGATAGGAAGCATGAATAAAATAAGACGTTATTGTAGTGGAGGCAGTAGGAATAACGCGAGAAATACATCGTCCTACTTTCAAAACTGTATTTGCCCATTCCTGCGTATAGATTTGAGAGTCCGTTCCCTAAGACTCATTAGTCCTCCTACACCTCACATTCCACGCGTCAGCACTTCGGATAATACCTACCGTTCTGAGTAACATGCTAGGGCTGTTCTCATGCAGGACTGGTGTTATGGTATGGTCAGGTGTGTTTTTATGACATGTAGATAGGCTTTGTGGAACGTGACTGAATTCTATTTTTGATGAAAATTATATCAAGCTATGAGACTGAACTCGCGTCAGGTACAACAGCAGCCAGTTTCTCTGTCCACTCGACCACAGAAGGGGATGAATAACACAGGCTGGCAGAGAGCAGCATGAATAAAATAAAACAATATCGTACTAAGTCAAAGAACAATCGTAAAAGCCAGTGACTTTCAAGGTATGAATGTTGTACTCGTATATATCTTTTAGGGTGAGGGTACGCTTGTCCGACAAATGTGATATACAAGGAAAAATGAGCTCTGTCCAAAGCTTACATTCTATTACACGCCTTTTACCCTGACTTAGGCCACAACTTTGTCCTTTTGCATCTTATTTCATGCAGCTCATGGCAGAATAAAACAAAACTGTAGACCTACGTCCTTTCAATACCACTTCTTCATGACTAGCACCAGCCTAGTGTTAATCTATCGTTACAACTCGGTAATCAAGATGAAGAGATGGCAACCTTAGGCCAAGTTAGAGCATATTGGAATAGTGTAGCAGCAGTAAAGTTGGGCTCCGTTTCATTTAACTGAACACATTTCAAACAAGTGTGCAGCGTCCTTAGAGTTACTCCATCGGCCACAAAAAGCAGTATTCCTCAGTCGTACCAGTAACCTGCTATTCTAAAGTATAGCCTGTAGAAAATCAATCAATCTATCTATCTGTCTATCTCCTGCCAGACGCCTGAAACAAATCCCCTCCACGTCGCCCAGTTCACTGCCATTTGACTGTAATCCTTGTAACTCGCACACCCCTCTTATACATTTCCACTCCATCCCCTCATCTCATCCTTGATCTCCTCTCCCTCCTTTCCTCCTCCACTTCACCCATATACATTCTTCTAGTCAGTCTCTCATCCTCCTTCCTCTCCACAGGGTCAAACCATTGCAAAGTATTTCTCTTAACATTTTCAATCACATCCACAAAGAATGTGTGTATCAGATGGCCAAAATGATACACTAACCTACGTAAACTATACAGCATCACTACATGATGAATCCGTATAGTGTAGGTTTGTTCAATACAGCAGTGCTAACGAAACACGTAAAATGAAGGAAACATCGCTTATTAATCGATGTGTTTATCAATATTCGCTTTTGTTTGTAGGTTAACTAATGCTGTCTCACCATTATCGGTACATGGGGAAGGAAGGAAGGAATAAAGGAGAGTTAGCACTAAGCCATAATAGGGCTATATGGCATTGTAGGAGTAAAGGGAAAATAAAGGCCGGAAGAAGCACGGAAATATCAAGATGAGAGGTAGGACAGAAGAGCAGAGAAGGGTAGTAGGGAAAGAAAGACTAGAGACTAAAAAAAAGAACTTTTTTTTTTTTTTTGTCGCCTCGTACGACAAGCAGGGATACTGGGGAAGTACAGTATTCTTCCCCCCTCCTTTCCGCTGGGGGATGGCACATGAGGAAGAAGATAAGGGAAGGGACATGAGACAGTAACAACTGTTATACCTTCCCCTCCCCCCTCACACACACACACACACACACACACACACACACACACACACACACACATCTATTACTGGGAGAGTGACAGATGGTGGACGGTATTAGAGGCTGCCGGCGTGTGTTATCCAGGCACTGACAAAAATATATCCCAAGTCGTATTCTTATTACCACAGAGGCAAAGAATATTTCATAGAGTTTCTCCCTTACCGATATTTTTATGTCTGACAAGGAACTTTAAGCAGAGAGATGGAGTCATTTTTGGATGCCACGTAGTTTGTGGCTGTGGACTATGGAGCGAACTACTGAAATTACTGTAGTTAACCATTTGAATCCCGTGATATATTGCACGTATAGTTTTCCTACTGTGAGACATTTTACTCAGCTATGGAGAGTGCTCTATTCCTGAAGGTAATCTTGATGGCATTACATGAAACTTCACGTAAAAATATCTTAATTTAATTACCTAGAAATAATATTATAATATTCACCGTCGAATTGAAGTACGGTAGTTAAGAAAATCTCAGTTTTATTAAAACTATCAGGATCATTTCCGGTTAACAAATACGTCCTTCAAGTTTTGCCACTTTTCCACAAATACTGCAGACCAAACTACTTAAAATCAGCAAGATTATCCAGATTATTGAATACACCCTAAAGAAGCTTGTTTCCTGTCCTCTGTAAGTTGAAACACTGGCACAAGTACGGTGGTGGTGAACAGACAAGGAAAGTAAGCTCCCAAACATTCCCCCGGAATACGACACGCAACCGTCGATTTTACATCCGGGTACCTATTTTTAGTTCTAGGTACGAACAGGCTAGGGCAAAGGAGACCGTGGGCACAAGTACTGTACAGCCATCGTGTTTATACCGGATCCCCCATATTATCCTCATCTACGTGACTGATGGTTCGAGTGTAACCTTTGTTGTTGTTCAGTTTATTTTCTGTAGCTCCTTAAATCCAACTGACGTCCTTTAGTTTATTCTTGCTCCTACCAAATGATTTAATTAAACTTAGGGAAAGCCTCCTCTATTGAAATAGCTTATTAAGGATGCATTTAACATCTCCAATTATTGAAGTACAGACAAAGTTGAATAAAATCACACACACACACACACACACACACACACACACACACACACACACACACACACACAAAACACACCAATGCCACCTTTTAAATATAATAAAAACTTAGGGATACTTTTGAAGGGAGTACTGTGCACTCCATATTTGTTTTTATGGATTTGAATTAAGTGTAGTTGCTAATGTGGCGTCTGGGAGGGGATTTTGTAGTACAGAATGCACTGCCAATACGTTCCATAAGGGAAAAAAAAAAAATCATTTTTTTTTTTTCTCAGCCCCAACACTCACTGTCATTTATTCTCTCATGCCCGGGAATACTCAAATATTTCATGCCAGACAGTGTTAGGTGATTTCAGTCTGCTGAGAGTGAATGCATAGTCTGACAGTGTTTATATTATCACCATGAACTCTTACGGGATAATTCTGTATTTGCATTTCAATCCACCTAACGCCAGACGAGTTTACAGATTAGAGAGTTAGTAGTGAGTCCATCAATCCGTAGCTGAGGCAGCTGATAGTATTTGCTAATTTTCTGTTTTGTAATTAGTGTACTGAAGACTGCCATGTTCCAAGTGATGCAAAATACTAGGATGTCTTAGGTCCAGTATCTTTTTAATGACATGATACATATGTAAGTTGTTTTCCAGAGGTACGTTTCTCATCATCGCGAAGGCACTAACATTTTCCTTATGTCATCCAGTGAGAAATCCAAGTCCCAGTTTCAGCAGACTAGAACAGACTAAGGTAAATGAGACACTGTCCAAAGGTCTCGTTGTCGCCCCGAAAAGGCTGGAGAGGGACTCCTTCAAGTGGTGGCCTCGTATACCGCAGCGGCACTTCTGTTTCGTTATATAAACATCCCTAATATCCCTCCATTCCTCTGAAAGGAAGATGGTGGACTGCCGGAGAGGGGCAACTTCAGCCTGTAGTTCACTGGGTTCACATTTCAGACGAACCTGGGGCTACGACTAATACTACCCCCAAAGTGACTACTACCTTGTTTCTAGGCTGTAGGTGCGACACAAGGATTATTCCGAATTTCTTAAAAGTATTCTTCATATTAAAGCCTTGATTTTCCTTTCCTTACAGTCTAACGGGTATATGCCATTTTCATTTAGTGCCCAATGTTTGTTTATTTATTTATATATTTTTTCACCAATTCTTTCCTCGGCGGGATGACATTCTTATCGTCCGCCTTACAAGGCAGAGCGATAATGTTTTGGCCTGTCTATGTGTGTGTGTGTGTGTGTGTGTGTGTGTGTGTGTGTGTGTGATGACATTTTTATCGTCCGGCTTACAAGGCAGAGCGATAATGTTTTGGCCTGTCTATGTGTGTGTGTGTGTGTGTGTGTGTGTTCTATCTCATGAACTGCTTGAGCTATCAACATGAAACATTCATGGTATCAAGACATGGCCAAAATCTTGGACTTGGTCAACAACATATTCTGGCGGGCCATTAGCATTCGGTTCCCGAATGCTTATTATTATTATTATTATTTTTTTTAATGTTCTTGCTGCCTCTACTATACACGGTGAGCCAAAAGTTACTTTACCATAATATTATTAACAGTTATATTTCAACCAAATAAAGTGTACACCAGTTATATTTGAACTAAATGAAGTGTACATCAAGTAAATTAAAAATCAAATTAAATGTTCAAAATTACCTCTTGCTTCCCCTAAACAGAAGTGACACCTCTTAGAGTGACAATGTCTTCATCTCAACTCGTGATCATTTTTCAAGTTGTCAAATTCTGTCCTTCTTTCCTTCAATTCTTGAATACTTGTAGGTTTTGTCTAGTAAACTTTCTCTTTGATCATCCCCCAGACTGCGAAGTCACATGGCGTTAGGTCAGGTGACCTTGTAGACCACTCAACAGTACCCCTTCTGCCATCCCGTATGTTGAAAGTGTTACCGAGAAATTCTCGAACATTTCAACCATAGTGAGGAGGTGCACCATCTTGCATCCAAATTAATTAAAGCTCTAATGCTATGCAGGCTGAACACTAACTGCTTTAATAGTAATATGACTGTGTTCATCAAACAGTATTATGGTAAAGCAACTTTTGGCCCATCCTGTAAATTATTGTGGAGAAACGATTTATAGAACTGGTGGGCTAGATGTAGCCTTCACTAATACCTTCATTACTAGACCTACGTCTTCAGCTGAGCAGCATCTTCTAGTAGTAACAGAATTAAACTAATACCTCATCGTTGTAAAGGGGTGAAAGCTCTCTTCTACTCTAAATCATAGTCTGGGAATATCTACCCTCTTTATGTCTCGAGCAAGAATTGTTAAATGCCCATGAAAGCTCTGGTTTTCTTTGATCTCATGATTCCAAAGAAAACGTGAGTATTTAATGTCAACTAAACCGCGGCGAACTTCCCGGGAACCTCTGGTGTTCTGGTTTTGTAAACATTTACCAAGTCCAAACGTTAGAGCCTTTACACACAAAACGAAACAAAAATGGCCACTTCTCACTGTCACATACGGACGTGTCTTACCTTCTTTGAAAAGGACCTCAAATTCACGAAACTCTTGCTACAGAAACATTCCACTTGGCTTTTTGTGAGACAGAGAGCTCACAATCCGAGGCGAAACTCAGCTTCACTTTGGTGCCACAACCTTGTTCCAGTTCACCACATTCCATGTCATGGTCAGCAGCTGATACATCCTCTCCCATGCGAAAGCATTTGCCGAGTCCTGCACGAGTCGTTGGAACACATGGTGTTACCTGAGCCGTCACACCACTGGTACTGCTGGCCATGGTAGATTCTCATCCTGGGAAGTGTTCCTGCCCTTCCCTGTCACTCTCAGAGGTCGAGAGGCTATCACTGGCGCTGGCCTGACTCACGGTGCTATAGGTGAGATCTAAGAACGAGGCTCTTGATGTTTGCGGCGTTGGCTGCGGAATGGCATTGCTGAACGCATCCGCCCCCTTCAGGCTCCTGGCTGGTACTGTTTCAATAAAAGCTTCGTGACATGTTTGTTCTCCAATAAATTATTCAAATGGTATTTTTATTAATCAAATTATCAACAGATATTTCCTAACAGTGCTGTAATATTTATTCACTTATCATATGAGAAATTTTATGGAATTTTCCGTTTGTTATTTCTAATTTTATCTTAAGTCATTGCAGGCCACTCTTTTCACATGTGGCCCACGGGCCGCCAGTTTGACACCTCTGAGGAAAACACTTCACATAATATGCAGATGCTGGAGACTTCCATGATGGCATTACCCATTGGATTCCTGGACTTGATGAGATCTGAGATCATAGGCAGCTGAATCTTCAGGTAGTCCATTTCTTTATCTCTAGCATACATGTCAGCTACGTACCGGACATCTGCAGGAATTTCTTGGAATTTGCCATTGGAGGAGTCAAGGACGAGAGATTCACTTTGAGACAGCATACGAAATCCTTTTTTTCAAAGCTTTCCATGACTTGAAAATACTGCTGCCTATAGAAATCAAATGGGCTGACATGGATCAGAGCTCTAAAATTTAATGACTGATGAAAAGGAACAGAGAGAGGCTTTATGGCGGAACTTTCAAATGAAAAAATTCTTTTATGAATGTTATGTACTGGACGTAGTTGCTGTTGTCTAGGTCACAGTAAGAAGTTGTAGACACCGTGATAACGTAATTTTTTTGCAAAAATATCGGGTGGGCCCAAGAATACGTCGGTCCCCCCAGCAATATCAGTGGGTGAACCTGTGCTCCCCCCCCCCCCGTTCCTATGCCGCTGATCTTTACCACACCACACCACTCTGCATTGCTGCTGTCTCTACCACACCATGTTGCACAGCTGCTGTCTCTACCACACGATACCACAACACACCTCACTGCATTGCTGCTGTCTCTACCACACCATACCACAGTGGACTGCTGCTTTCTCTACTAAACCATACCATACCACCCCACGCCGCATTGCTGCTGTCCCTACCACACCATACCACAACATGCTGCACTGCTGCTGTCTTGACCACACCATATCACAACACACCACGCTGCATGGCTGCAGTCTCTACCACATCTCACCACACTGAACTGCTGCTGTCTCTACCACACCTCAACACACTGCACTGTTGCTGTCTCTACCATACCACACTACATTGCACTGCTGTTGTCTCAACCACACCTCGCCACATTATGCCGTATTTCTGGTGCCTTATACCACACCACTCCACGCGGCATTGCTGCTGTCTGTACCACACCACACGACGGATATAAATTCGTTAGAAAATGTACAGAGAAGAATGAAATGATGTTCGGGACCTTTCCTAGGAAGACTGAAAAGACTAAATCTGCACTCACCAGAAAGACGTAGAGTAAGGGGTGACTTAACTGAGGTGTTTTAAGTGGATGAAGGGAATAAATAAGGGAGATAAAGGTCAATCAATCAATCAATCATTTCCTGTGGCACCCCACGGGATGCATAGGGTCTCAATGAACTCTCTCCACCAATATCTGTCTCTTGCCATAAAGGTACTGTACTTAAAGTGAGGATTCAGGCTAGAACTAGAAGTAATGGTTTCAGACAACAGTATTTTTATTCTTGCTTCCAAAAGACGATTTTATTCAGATTTGGAAAGACTCCCAGCAACGTAGGAGTCGATGAAGGCTGTGTCTCGCTGCTGGCGGGGGAAGGGGAGATTTTTAAATACAAGGTCTAAAAATTGGCTGTGCGTTAGACCTTCAGTGTCAGGATTTCTTTCTTCTTTCCCCGTAAGTTTAAGAACAAAATACCATACAGCGAGGGGAGGGGGGAAGATAATCACAGGCCTCAGAAAAGAAGAAAAAAAAAAAAGTCTGCATTTTGAAGGTCATGCCACTTACCACCACACTCCCTCCTCAACCATTTTATTACTCTCTCTCTCTCTCTCTCTCTCTCTCTCTCTCTAATAGGGTGGTTTGTGGGAAGGTGATAAGTTTGGTTAATAAGATACAGCAGGTGAAACAAAATAGTGCCAGAATATACAGTAGTTGTATGGTGTAGGGTACTATATTCCTTTTACTCTAACTTGGCTCACATTTTCGTCCTTTTGCAGCTTTCTTTGCATAGCTCAGTGGCAGAAAACAATACTCCGGCTCTTCGTCCTTTCCGCAGCACTTCTTCGTGACTAGCGCCGTATTCTAGTGTTAATATTTTGTTACAACTCATTATTCAAGGAGGACAGATAGCAATTTCAGCCAAGTTCGAGTAAAACGTGTAGTTGTTGTTTTTAGTGTGTGTGTGTGTGTGTGTGTGTGTGTGTGTGTGTGTGTGTGTACCCAGGCATACTAGAGAGTGTGTATTTTTTCGCTTGTGTTTAGGAAAGAATTACTAAACTCAGTTAGACTTCTACTCATGTAATTAAAAAGGATTATGCTCAAGTAAAGGTTATAAAAAATCAAGTATCGATGGAATCATGATTGTTCCTAGTTTGTTCTCGCCTCTCATCCTCTTACCCACCTTGCTCCATTTTGCCTCTCCTCCCATATCTTTAGTGGCCCCTCTTTCCTCACTTCCTTCTCACTTCACTCTCCTCAATCTCTTCCTCTCTCCAGCTTGCTTCCCCCTTCTCTCTCCGTCTTTCCCTTGCTCCTTCTCTCCCTCCTTTCCTACCTACCCTCTCTCCCCTCTCGTCCCCAGCCTCCCCCTCCCCCACTCGTTCTTTTCAGCACACTGGTCAAAAAAATGGGAAATCCCAGAGTTATAAAAGCTTCTAAAAGAATGGTTGAAAATGTCCCCTGTGGAACTCATTAACATCATCAGCAGCAGCAGCAGCATATTTATCATCATTATCATCATCATCATCATCATCACTGTATTTATCATCATCATCAACATCAACATTATCGACGTCGTCGTCGTAATAACAGGGTTATTAACAAGTCCAACAGCTTTGTTTTAAAGTTTGTCTAGTTGTTTTAATGCAACCTCTCCACATCCATTCCACAAGGGTGAGCAATATCCAAGCTGAGACCGCACATGACTCTTATAGCAAACTGCTCGTCAGTGAAGAAGTTGCGGACTCTGTACAATAATCCAAGTTTCTTTGAGGTTGTTTTAGCAAGTGATCTGACATGAGAGGTCCAGCTGAGGGCATTGTAAAGTGAAACACCGAGAATTTCAATACTTTTGGAGACGGGAATATTAGTAGCACTGAAGGTAATATACGAATCTGGCAATATCTGCCTATTGGTAAATTGCATATATTTGGTCGTACTAGCATTAAATGAGACAAGGTTATTTTGTCCCCATTCATTGATCTTATATAAGTCTTGATTTATGGAGATGGTTGCACTGAACTGAGAGTTAGAGATATTAAACTTTGTAAATGGGTATTTCAGTGTGAATGAACTGTGAAGTGTTGCGTAATCTGCATATGAATGGGTGAGATTGGGGTGACAGATATGAACTAGGAATAAGGTTGACACCAGAAATGATCCTTGTGGCATGCCGGCGTAAATTGAGTGGAAATTGGAATATACATCATCTACTTTTACCCTTATTTTTCTGTTGCTGAGATATGAGGAAAGCAGAGGAACAAAAGACGTTAGTCCATAGCAAGGGAGTTTGGACAGCAGGGAACGGTGCCACACTTTGTCAAAAGCTTTAGGAATATCAAGGGCTACTGCATGAGTTTCTCCATGTAGATCAATTGATTGATGGATGGTATGAGTTAGGAGATTGAGTATGTCAATGGTGGATCTTTCGTGGCGAAAACCATATTGTCTATCACTAATTAAGTTGTTGGATTCAAGGTGTTTAACTATGTGCTTGTTAATTACAATTTTAAATACTTTACCAAGAGAAGATGTGACTATTTGTCTGTAGTCCGAGGGGTCAGAGGAACTTCCTTTCTTTGGAATCGGGTGGATATCGGCTTCTTTCCATGAGTTAAGGAATGAAGAAGTAAGTATGCATAGTCTGAGTAATTTAGCTAGAACAGTAGACAGTACAGTACTGTAGAATTTTATACTGTACCAGTATTCAGTAATTCCACCCAATGTTTTCTAGGTTCAGAGTGGAAGCTCATGCTGAAAGAGAGCATTTATTTGATGTTGTAATTTCCAGTTGATTCAGTGCGACAGATAAAGTTATATACAATATTTCTCAGTTCTCCCTCACAGGTCCGGAGATTAATGAAAGCAAAAAGAATACTGGTGCTGTCATACGTGGAAGGGCCCAAGAAACGTTTCAGAGTACGATGGTACGTAGACTGTAACTTCTGCATAGTGGATTTCCTGTACCTGCACCAGAGATGAGCAGTGTACATAGGGGAGTAGTATATGTGGAAGAGGTTAATTTTCATTTCTATGCTGCACATGTGAAATTTGCGCAGTCACATATTCCCCTGTGCAAATAACTGCCATCACTGCCTCCCTATATCCTCATCATCCGAAAGGTCTTTGGGAATCAGGTGACCGAGATATTTTACAAGGTCAACTTCATTAAATGGCTCATCTAATAGCCTGAATACAGTTATCTTCATACCTTTCAGTAACTCTTCCTTAGCCTACATATCATTATTTCACTGGGGGGAGGCGGTGGCTGAATCGGTAGAGAGGCGGCCTGCAGTCCTAATGGACCCAGGATCTAATCCCGGCTGGGGCAGGGAACAGTTTAAGGATTCGAATTTCCTAAAAGCAGACTTTCCTGATCTACCAGATGACCCGCCGACATGTCGCAAATATACCCCCGCTAATACCAGTACACCAGTTCTGTATGAGACAGCCCTAGCATGTATTCAATATGGATGGTGGGTGTTAGCGCCGAAGTGGTGACATGTGAAGGTGTAGGAGGACTACTGGGCCTTGGAATAGGTCACTGCCCCCAAGAAATAGGCCCTGAAGCCTTTGCCCAGAGTCGGACACGTAAAAAAAAAAAAAAGAAATGAACTTACTATTATGACAGATCCCAAATGCTTCTTTTAAGCAGTTCACTCAGCTCAGCAACAGATGCAAAAATATAAACAAAAGTACGTCGTGAAGCAGATACAGGTGAAATCATCTTGTGCGTTATTGCCACAAATTATGGTGGTGGAAAGGGACGCCTTCTCGTGGTTAAATCTGGAGGCGGATCCGAATCCGGATCCTATATCCACGGATCCTGATCCGGATCCTTTTTAATGGCAATGGAGTTGCCGGAGATGTGCTATCTCTGAGTGCTTTCTTGTTGTTGCTTGTGACGTTATTTTAGGTTATTTTTGCTTGCATTGTTATTTTTAAGGTTACTCTTGCTTGTAATGTTATTTTTAAGTTATTGTTGCTTGTTATTTTACTTTATTGTTGCTTGTGATGTTATTTTTAGGTTATTGTTGAATGTTGCTTGTTATTTTAGGTTTGTGTTGCTTGTATTGTTATTTTAGGTTATTGTTGCTTGTATTGTTATATTAGATTATTATTGTTTGTATTGTATATTAGGTTATTGTTGCTTGCAATGTTATTTTTAGGTTATTGTTGCTTGTATTGTTATATTAGATTATTGTTGTTTGTATTGTTATATTAGGTTATTGTTGCTTGCAATATTATTTTTAGGTTATTGTTGCTTGTGATGTTATTTTAGGTTATTCTTGCATGTGTGTGTTTTTTTTTTTTCTTTTATGTTACTGTCGCTTCCTTCAACGATTTTATTCAGCTTAGGAAAGGTCTTTGCCACTATTTGAGTTAGACAAAGATCTTCAGTAACTTATTCCCTGCTAGGCTATACTCTGTTCCCTTCAGTTTGGCCTAAAACTGCCATATCTCCATCTTGAATGCTGAGTTGTAGCAAGGGACTAACGCTAGAATACTGTGCTAGTCACGAAGAATTGCTATGGAAATGATGTAGAGCCGTAGCATTGTCTGTTTCTGCCAGTAGGCTACGAGAAATAAGCTGAAAAAAAAAAAAAAAAAAAATCTGGCCCAAGTTAAAGTGAATGATCTATAGACACCCTTTCTAAATTATAATAAATAAAATAAAATAAAATAAACCATAAAATACATCACTGGGGTGAAGCGGCTAACTCGTCAGTCTTTTCGTCTTTGCCTTTTTCCAACTTACTTCACGAACCTCAGTGGGAGAAACAAACAGTACTATGGCCCGGCATCCTTTCCACAGCACTTCTTTGTGACTAGCACCATACTGTAGTGTTAATCCAGTGGTAGGACTCAGCATTCAAGATGGGGAGTTAGAGTAAACGAGGTATAGTTATTTTTTGCTGTTTCCAGAAGGTTCTGTTAACATTTGGAAAGATTTCTGGAATTTGAGGAGCTTGAGTCGCCATTAATTAATCTCTTGAATAGTTTAGTTGAATAAAAATACTGATTAGAATTGTGTGGCGTTACGTTGGGGAAAAATAATATATAATAAAAAAAAAATCCGTCATCGTATTGCCGCTTTCTCTTCGGATATGGAGGCTCTCTAGCACCTCTTCCTTAGCGATTTACTTCTGGATATGGCTCGCTGATATCCTTTTGTATCTTATTTATGCAGATTATGGTGATGTTGGAAGGATTTATATACCACAGAATCGAACAGTAAGGTGTAAGAAGGAAAATCTATCTATCTATCTATTGGCAGGCTCCTTAATCCCGTAAGGGGTGGCCACAAACAGATCGCCTCCATGTCGCCGTGTCCTCTCCCATTTCACTACCCTGCTCTCAGCTCACGAACCCCTCTCTCATATACCTCTCCACTTCATCCCTCCACCTCATCCTTGGCTTCCTCCTCCCTCTCCCCCTCTCCACCTCATTCATATACACTCTCCTCGTCAGTCTTTGCTCTCCATCCTCTCCACATGGCCAAATCACCTCAGTGTGTTTCTCCTAACCTTCCTATCACACCCTCATCCACACAACAACGCTCCTTCACTTCCTTATTTGTCAGTCTGTCTCTCCATGTGACTCCATATGCTTCTCTCAAATAACTCATTTCCACTGCTGTCACTCATGACTTCTGTCCCTCCAACAAGGTCCAAGCTTCACTTCCATACGTTAGAGCTGATATCACAATACTGTCATGCAGTAACTTTTTCACTTCCATGCTCACTTCCTTGTTTCTTATCACTGCTTTCAAAGAACCTTAGAGGTATTAACCACATCTATGGGTTCAGTATTGACAAGATGGAAATAAACGGAGGCCACTATAGGCTGACCAGCACCAGAATCGACCCCGGGTTTCTCCACTTCCAAATCTGGTACTCTAACCACAGCATCACGTGGTAAAGAGGGCTGGATTGACTCGTAACCCGGCTCTTTCCTAGAACCGGTTTCCAAGCCTACTTGTTTTTGCGCATTTACTGAATTCCCAACAACTGCTGTATATCCGGGTGCTGTCACGCTGCCTCCTCCCAACCTCCCTGCCTTCTCCTTATCATCATCATAGTTATCGCCATCAACAACAACTACTGCTATGTATCTGGGTGCTAACACGCTGCCTCCTCCCCATCCCTCTCCTAATCATCATCATCATCATCATCATAATCATCATCATGGTAATTATCATCATCATCATAGTCATCGTTATCACCACCACCACCACCACCACTATCATCATCATCATCATCATCACCATGATAGTTATCATCATCATCACCATGATAATTATCATCATCATCATTGTCATCATAGTCATCGTTATCACTACCACCACCACCACCGTCATCATCATCATCATAATCATCACCACCACCCTAACTCAATTTGTATAAGTATAAATACGTGTAATGTAGGCAAGATTCAGAAACAGGGCAAAGGAAAACACAAAAGGATGAACAAAAATCATGTTCACAGATATTAGATGTGCTGAACAGACTCCATGCTCTCCTTTAGCCTCGCTCAGTCTCAGACACTTACGGAGGCCTTCTTCTCTCCAGTTTAGAGTATTCTCCCCTCCCCCCCCCTCTCTCTCTCTCTCTCTCTTTCTCTCTCTCATACATGGTCGTATTGGCTCCTGTGTGCTGTACAACTAGTGTGTGGGGGGAAGAAGGGAAGGGCTTACTACATACAGCTCTTCCAAACAGAGTGGAATCAAAAGTGTTTCCTCTCAACAACTCCCCTCCTCTCACGCTCTTCAGCCTCTCTCACTTTGCCGCAGTGTTGCATAGTTAGCCTTCACTATCGCTATTTCAGAGGTAACTGCTCAACTGAACTGTGTAATTGTCTCCCTCCATTACGGTCGTCGTCCTCGGCCCTCTTCTGTCCAGCTCCCTGACGCAAGAGTTAACCGATATTCTTAGTTCTTTTTGTATTCGACAGGTCAACTCCGGATCTGTCTTCTTTAGTCTGCATTTCCTCTTCCTATTACCTTCAGTCTTTGCCCCGTATTCTCATCAGGCAGAGCGGTCCCAGCGCCGCTTCTTTAGCGATTTACTTTTGGATATGACTTATGAAAATCCATTTGTACGTTGCTTGTGCATATTGTGATGAAACATGGGAGAGTCATGCAATACAGGACAGAAAGCTGTAGTAAACAAAATAAATCGCTTAAGAGAAGGTGTTAGGGAGTTTCGTCCTCCTCTCGGTGACTCCCTTCAGCCCCTCTATAAGTTGTAATTATGCATCTGGTTATAATGCTACAGCTCTGGTCACCGCCATCTCAGCTATCTGCCTGCAACCCAGCTCCAGTCCGCAGGCACTCAGCATCCGCTTAACAATACACTCTCACCTCTCTCTGTACAGCTCTAACGCTCGAGGTACAAGTATAATATGCTCAGATAAATACTGATACGATATTGCAGTGTTCTCAGACAAATACTGATGCAATGCAGTGATGTGCCCTCAGATAAACAGTGATACGGTGTTGTACTGTGCTCTCAGATATTGACAGGGTTCTCTCAGTTTTGTAGGTAAACAATTAATCTACAGTAGTTAAGAATCTGGCCTGGGATTCTCAAACATTTATAGTCGCTTCCCTGTCGTAACTCAGAGATTTTTTTTTTTTTTTTTTTTTTTTTTTTAGGAAGAACTGACCAGGGAGGATTTTGCACTCCTTTCCCTAATCGTCCTGCAGAAAACAACTATAACTCGCTGCCGTGTTTGTGTCGTAACTTAAGATTTATTCATGACGACAGTACAGCAGACAGAGGAGGAGTCGACAACCTCCTTCGTGTAAAGCCTAAGTTACGACAGGGATGAGATCGTAAGTGTGTTTGTGTATCCCTGTCCTATCTTCCTCAGTCGTCTTTCCCACTGCCTTCCACCTCCTCTCATTCAAACACAGGGAGTCCAGGATTCTCGATTTGAATGGATCCTAGTTTGAGCTTTCTCTGGTTCGGTTTTCTTTGGAAGTGACGTGTGTTGTGGTCAATCAAGCTGTTAGTTATATTTTTGCATTTTAAAAAGTGAAGAAAGATCATACAGTATGCATCCATCATTAAGTCTTCTTGATTTTAGAGATTATGACATAAGATAGATAGATACACACATATACAGTAGGTTAGACAGACAGATAGCTAGATATTGAAAAAAAATAGATAGATATTGAAAAAATTGAAAGACAGATATTGAAAAAGTAGTTATACAAATGGATGTTGAAAATATAGATAAACTGACAGATAAATACATAGGTAGATAGACAGACAGACAGCTAGATGGATGGAAAGATACAGACAGGCTGTGGGTAGGTTGTATCACTGCCCTAGGCCTTAGTTTAGAATGACGCTGCACAATTTTTTTTTTTCGCATGTCGTGTATAAAGCATCCACGAGGGGGATTCCCTAAGCGTGCATTGACTGGCCAGGGGAGGGGGAGGGGGAGGGGGAGGGGGTGGTGGTGGGGTGACTGAGAAAGGGATGGGGGAAGGGGGAGCAGCAGGGAGGGGTGAGGGGGAGATTTGAGAGAGGAAGGAGGAAAGGGGCTGTGGGGACTAAAAGAGAAGAAGGTGGGTAAGATGAGAAACGGAGGTAAGAGAGTGGAGGGACTATAGTGAAGCAGGGAAGAAATGGGGAGGAGATTGAGGCGGAGGGAGGGGAGAGGGAGAGAGGGAGGTGTAGGGAGAGTTAAGAGAGGGGAGGTGAGATGAGGTGAAGAAGAGAGGGACGAGAAAAAAAATCTGGTAGAAGAGGAAAGGAAGAAAACTGAACTTGATGAGACAAAGGCAGGGTGACAAGTAGTTCGGGTGTGGGGCAGGTGAGTGGGTGAGGGGAGAGGGGAGGGTAAGGGTGTGGAAGGGGGAAGGGTTAGCCGGAAGGAGGAGGGTGTGAAAAGAGAGGGAGAAGCTAAGAGAAGGGCAGGTAGTATGAGAAGCAAAAAGGAGGGAGGAGGAAAACCGACAGAAGAGAGGAAGGAGAAAATGGAAGTTAGTGAAACAGGATAAGGGTTGAAGAATAGCTGGAGGGGGTGATTGGGGCTGGGGAGAGGGGTGGAGGTGGAGGTGGGAAGAGGGGGAGGTTAAGAGAGGGAGATGTGAGATAAGATGAAGAAGGGAGGAAAGAGAAAAATGACAAAAAGGAGAGGGAGAATATAAAACTTGGTGAGACACACGTAGGATGAGAAGAAGCTCAAGTGGGGAGAGGAGGGGAGGGTAAGATAACTGAGAGGGGGAGAGGTGAGACGAGGGAGGGAGGGAACGTAGAGGAGGGACTGAGAGCATAGAATGAGGGAAGAATGGAAGCGAGTAGACAGAGGTGAGGGAGAGGAGATGAGGACTGTGAGGGAGAGAGAGGAGAAGAGAAAACTGTCTTAATTCCTATTTCACCTTCTTTGCCAAATTTCTTCTCTTCCTGCTGTAGTGCGTTTACTCTAACCTGACAAAGATCCCTAAACCTTTCCAGCTTAGTTGGAGGCCAAGTGCAGTCAGATTGGAGAGTTGATTTGACTAGTAACCAAGGAGATGCATTCCTACCTCAAAGTTTAAGCTCATCAAATTTCATGCAACCACGTCTTTGTACCTGAGCTGTGAGAGTGGCCCAGTTCCGTCGAATGAAGACAAACCGACTATGTCAACCCTGTAAGAAAAAAAAAAGTAGTGGAGGAGTGAGGAGGAAGGGAGAGGTTGAGAGGGGGATGGAGTCACTGAGAGAAGAGAGGGAGAAAGAGAGGGGGAGGAAGGAGAGGGAAAAGTAACTGAAAAAAAAAAGGAAGGGAGGAAATAAGATGACAGGATGAGAAGAGAAAGAAGTGAATGAATGGTGGAAAAAAGGAAAGGAGAGAGAGAGAGAGAGAGAGAGAGAGAGAGAGAGAGAGAGAGAGAGAGAGAGAGAGAGAGAGAGAGAGATGTGAGGACCAAGGTGGAAAACCAGGTGGGACAAGAGAGAGAGAGAGAGAGAGAGAGAGAGAGGTGGGGGGGGGGGCAGGGACAGGTATTAGGTATATAAGGCTTCCAGAACCCCCTTCCCTCACACACTCCACTTGCCCTCCCTCGCTGGCAGTTCCCCCTGACGAAGATAGCCAAAGTAAGTTAGGATTTTTTACGGGATTATTTCTCTAGAATTTCTGTCTCATAATTCACTGTATTCTCCTTAAAAAATTTCGTAACACCCTCTTGATTTATTCTTCCTCTAACAACTAATTTCCCAAACGAAAAATATCTAGAGAAAGACTTCTTGACAGGATTATTTCACTCGAATTTCTCTCTCATTATTAGCCATACTCCTTTTGACTTAAAGAGATTCCCTTACACCTTCCCCTTAGCGATTTATCCTGTCTCTTATAGCTTAATATCTTTTTGTAGTCACTGATGCATACTATGACCCGTATTCCCGTAGGGTAAGGAGACTCCGTAGCACCTCTTCCTGAGCGATTTATTTTTGGATATTGCTGTTTAATATCAGTTTGTACGTTCCTTACGCAGAGCATGGCGATGTTAAATAAACTGATAACACAGAATAGGAAAGTAAGGTGAACTAAGGAAAATAAATCGCTTAGGAAAAGGTGTTTAGGAGCAGCTGTGTTTATATTATCACCATTTATTCTCTCATATTCTAAACAATTCGTGTATTTAATGCCCACCAAGGATGAGACGGAGAGATGAAGTGGAGAATGAGAGAGGGCGGTATGAGCTGGAGGAAGGGCAGCCAAAATTGCAGGGGACAGGGTGAAGTGGAGGCGATTTGTTTGTGGCCAACCCTTACAGGATAATGGCGTCTGACAATAGATAGATAGACAAGGTAAACAGATAGGTAGGTAGGTAGTTAGACAGACATTTTCTCCGGCTGTTTTCTGTCTCACACTGTCTCCAAACACCTCTCACGCTGTTTGATGTATTGCTGTATACTGTAAAGGAACCTGCAGTGTTGCCACATTACTTGGTGTTATCCATGAATTGTGTGATTGTGAAAATCTTCTAGCCGAAGTGTATAGACTTGATACAGATTTATCTATCTATCTCTTTATCTGTCATTCTGTCTATTTGTCTATCTATCTACTTGTCTGTCTCTCTACATCTAATAGATATAGATATGGGTGAATGTATGTAGCTCTATGTATCTTTATCTATTGCCAGTCGCCTTTCTCTCGTGAAGATTGGCCACAAACAAATTGCCTCCACGTCCATTGCCACTTGGCTGCACTTCCTCCAGTTTGTTCACCCCTCTTCCCTGCATCTCTCCACTCCAATCCCCTATTTCATCCTTGGCTTCTCCCCCCGCCTCTCACTCTCCACGTCACTCACATACACTCTCCTTATCAATCGCTCTTTCTCCATCCTTTCCTCATGACCAAACTATCTCAAAGCACTCTATTAACACTTGCAGTCACATCCACATCAACACCACAAGACTCCTCTACTTTCTCCTTTGTCTGTGTGTATCTGCATGTAACTCCATATGCATTTCTCACAACTCGTTTCCACTGCTCTCACCCTTGACTTGCGTCCTCCCAACATGGTCCAGGCTTCATTTCCATACGTTTGAGTGGAGATCACAATATTGTCATGCGTCGATTGCTTTATTTGCATGCTCACTTCCCTGTTCCTTATCGGTTCTTTCAGTGAACCAACAGCCTTTCAACCCTACTGTACCCTTTCAAACTCTTCATCCTCTTAACTTCCATCCTTACTTATCTCACAACCTAAGTACGTGAATGCACTGACAGTCTCCATTCCCTTCCCATCTAGTCCTAGTGCATTCCGTGAATTAATTTCCCGCAAAGACACTTTACCCTTCTCTACATTCACTTTTAGATTCCGTTTTCTACATACACTCTCAGACTCATTCACCAAGCCTTACAGTTCACAGTAATCGTCACTTAAGAATACAGGATCATCAGCAAGCAACAGTACAGGAAATTTCCACACCCTACCATCTCTCATAATTGTCACCCGAACACCCACTGCCCTACCTAGCATATCATTTATAACTCCATCCACGTACAGACTGAACAACCATAGAAATAATGACACACCCCTGCTTCAATCCAACACTCCGATCAAACCCACTCGATTTACTATCCACACCCACTGGAGCCCAGGCTCCCGCATTGGTGTATTATGTTGGGAGTAAGGATGGTGGTGTTGGCACAGAATGTCAACGTGCGATGTGTACTAGTGTTGGCACTGATCGTGATGATCCAGGTGTCCATGAGAGAGAGAGAGAGAGAGAGAGAGAGAGAGAGAGAGAGAGAGAGAGAGAGAGAGAGATAACACTGATAATACTGATACGGCAATGGTGTTGGCACAGATGGTCAGCATGCGGTGTGTGCTGGTGATGGCCCTGCTCGTGGCCATCCAGGTGTCCATGATCCTGGCCAACCCGTGGCGTGCACGTCCATACCGTGGCTACGATGATGACGGCTACGATGACCGTGACGACCACCGCTACGGTGGCGGTCGCTACGATGATGATCGTTACGATGACGATGATGACCGCTACTACTATCGCAAACGATGGTAGTGGACATCTCTACGATATGGGCCCGAATTCTTGTTGGTTATAGAAGTTCCCTAACACCTCTTCCCTAGTGATTTATTTTTTAATATGGCTAGTTAAAATCCTTTTGTATGTGATTTATGCAGAGTATGGCGATACTGGAAGGTTTCATATAACAGATGACAGTAAGGCGTACTAAACAAAGTAAAGTGCTTAGGAAAAGGTGTAAGGGAGCTTCGTCAACTGACGAGAAGTCGAACCATGAAGATGATGGCTAGCAATGATGATGATGATGATGATGATGATGACGATTGATGCGGTGGGTAGTTCTTATGTCCATGGTTGGTAAGGATTTTCACTGTAGCTTATAATAACAATACTCTGATAATAGTCATGGACGATGCTGATGTTAACTGTGGCTAAGAATAATGATAATAATAACCACGTCTTGTAGTTGTTATTGCTTTTTTTGGACATCATTATAACTATGACTGATGGCTACCTACTTACACAACTCTTCCTATCCTTCTCTCAACTCCAACACCTCATGGCAAAAATGTAACTGAAATTTACTCTCTCGATACATAAAACAAAGCATTTATATTTTGTGTATATTTCCTCCTACACCCTGTATAGATGGATGAAGTGGATTGAGCTGGTTGGTTATTAGGGTTAGATGACAAGTGTTGTATTGGGTTACTTTGTAGAAGAGGGCCACTTTTCAGTGGTCGGTGGCTGCCACTTTTTCGTGGCGCCACTAAAAATGGAGAGGGATGCTATGACAGTCCGCATACGGGCCACTTTTTCGTGGCAACCACAGGCAATTCCATCAACAGTCACCAGCAATGGGTCACCATTGGCGAGCCACCGTGGCGTGGCTGGTAAAATGGACCCTGCCACCATTTTTCTGTGGCTGCCACTAAAAATTGGCTCCTGTGCGAGCTTCCATAGAAACACGTGCTTTTTATTTCTCGTCACGAAAAGTGGCAGCCACCGTCCACTGAACAGTGGCCCCTGTGCGGGGGCCTGCGTAGAAGAGGCAAAAATTATTATGTGCATAAGAATATAGTCACGCTTCATATATTTCATACACCTCACACTGCCATACTTCACGCTATCATACTGCATATCACGCCACCACACCTCACACTGTCACACTTCACACTGTCACATCTCACACTACCACATCTTACACTGCCACACCTAGCATTGTCACACCTCACACTGCCACATCTCACATTCTCATACTTCACAGTACCGCACTTCACTCTGCCACATTTCATACTACTGTACTTCACACTACCACACCTCACACTACCAAACTTCACACTGCTACACCTCCCACTGCCACACCTTACACCACCACACTTCACACTGCCACCCCTCACACTAACACAACTCACACTACCACACTTCACACTACAACACTTCATACCACCACACTTCTCACTATCACACTTCACACTACCACGCCTCACACTGCCAAACTTTACACTGCCACACCCCACACTACCATATCTCACTCTGCCATACTTCACACTACCACATCTCACACTGCCAAACTTCACACTACCTCACTCCACACTCCCAAACGCCACATTGCTACACCCCACACTACCACACCTTAATCTGCCATACTTTACACTACCGCACCTCACAAAACGGCATCTCACACTACGACACCTCACACTGCCAAGCTTCATACCGCCAAACTTCACACTACCACACATCACACTGCCAAACTTCACACTAGCACATCTCGCTATCACACATACTGCCACACTTCAACTACCACTAATCACACTACCACACCTCACTCTGCCATACTTCACATTACCACACCTCATACTGCGACACTTCACACTACCACACCTCACTCTGCCAGTCACCCTTCCCATGACGATCCCAGCCAGAACGACATCAGTCTCCGGAACGTCATCAGGGATCTCCACGCGGAGGTGCAGGGCCTAACCCGAAGACTCCAGCGAGTGGTGCAGCATCTGCGCAACAGGAGGACTACCTTCTCAAGTTTAATATGGAGAGCGGGGCTTCTGCAGCTGCATGCAGTGTGTCTGAGGCTTCCGCTCCTCTAGGTCATGGCGGCGGAGAGGCGCCTGCGGGTGGACAACTAGACGCAGAGGGGGCTCATGCAAGGGAAGCTTCCTGTACCCAGATTGAAAAGCCTGTTCGAGGTGGACTAACTAAAGTTGACGTGCGCCAAGACCTGGTAGTAGCGTTACAGGACTGGGGGAACTTGAGGCGAGGTGGGAGGGGTTAATGCAGCGTGGGACGGAGCTGGTTGATGGGGTTGAGCAGTTACTTAAGATACAGAAGTCCAATGGTTAGCTCCACTTGTACATTTCTGACCTGGTATGCAAATGGTTTACGGACACGCTTTCCTGACTTACAATCTTATATAACAATGCATAAACTGGACTCGGTCGTCATACACTCTGACTGAGAAAATCTCATGGTTAATCAAATTAAAAAAAAAAAAAAAAAAAAATCTGCGGCCCTCCATTTTCCATAAACAACCTGTATTTGTACCCAGGTTCTAGAAAGCACTACACTTATTCAGTGTATAGTTCCATACAAAAAGTGTTGGTATTCTTGAATCTATGTTGTCTCTCGTAATTTTAGAGTGGATTTACTGTAATATACATCGTATTTTGCCTCCTGGCATCAATTTTTAGAAAATTACAAGCAGTTGTCATAAAAATGTGGTTATGTATGGAGGAAAAATGCTGTATGTCGCTACAACCTATGTTTAAATGATATACCAGTAGCCTTTTTTGCAATATTCGTAGCTTATCAAAGCTTTATGCTGTCGTATAGACCCTATTATTGTCCTTGTATTTTTTCTACCACTTAATGATACTGTAACAATGTTCACCAGCATTCATGGAAACATTTTCAGTACTATCAAATGCCATGTCAGATGCCATAAAAGCGTTTTGACATACTGTGTCAGTTAAGTAATAACACAAGCGATTGACGTTTTGTGTCATCCAATGCTAGTTTCATTAATAAGTGGTAGTATGCATCGTGGTCGCTGCACTTTATAAGAATGTCATTAATCCACCACCTATGTTTTCTTGGCATTCTTATGGCGTCTGTAAAGGATTATTCCGGCCATGAGGAGAAACTGGTCATGTTCTTCAAATGTTTGGCGCAGCCGCTGACGTGATGCTTCGCTGTGACTGGCCAGAACACGGACCTCGTACGTAGTCTTCACGGATATATGGATATATACATCACAGATACACTGACAAGGATACGGACACGGGCGCGGACACAGAGCACGGACAAATGGATGTCCGACCTAAAATGGACCTTTTGTCAAGACCGACTCGGCCACAACCTCATCTATCAACGCCGACTTAATGCCATATAGCCAGGTTTAGTTGGTGCTATAATAGTTTGCATAGAACAAATCACAAATATGCGTGATACGTTATATGTGATGTAACTGGCCAAAGGAAACAGAAACGTGAAATACCAAGAATCTCTATTATTTCAAGACATCTTCAAGTATATTTACCTTAAGAACCTGGAGATGTGAAACAAAAGACGAAGGCTTGATTTTCACGCTTCTGTTTCCTAGCGAGTAATACCCAACTTTACATTTAGTTTTACCTAAATACCTGCAGCTTTTTTTTTTTTTTTTTTTTTTTTTTGCTCGTGAAAGATAACCTTGTCACTGTTTATCAGGAGTGTTATCAGAACATACCATATTTGTAGGCTACATAACGTAGTTTGTAATTTATACAGAGATGTTCTTACTGGTCAGTGAGGTGTACGTTGTCTGAGAGTGAGGAAGAAAAGGAATACGCATATCGAAGACAGCAAGACAAACAATGGGCTACTGTAATAACTATTTCCCAAGCGATTTGCAGTATACCTATCAGTACGCTTTCATGCTCTCTCAGACTGTAAGTTACTGATACAGACTTTGTTGACATTAAAAAGATGTAAATAGCATACAGGAAGTCACTGCAGTGTTGTATGCAAAATAATTCTACAAGAAGTGTTAAAAGTCCCAAGGTTAATACGGTGCAAAGTAGGCAGCAAGCCTGCGAGTATTGCCAGTCACTCTGACACTAGAGAATTGGAAAGGAGAGTTGCCACACACCGCTCATACAGGCTAAGCTACCTAATCCCATATCAGATACGCTTCTACGCTATCATAAATATGTTTCAGGTACAAACATCTCTAAGCGACGCAGATAACTACACAAAACGGTCGAACAAGCAAGACAGAAATGAATTGTCTACAAATATCCGTCCGCTGTTGATGCATGGCAGTCCAGGTGTCCTTGGCAATGGCTATCACAGTTCACAAGGGTTAGGTACAGTTAGTTGGCCGCTGGTGGTGACTGCGTGAGTAGGACTGGGTTTATCCGCTGTATTTCTCCAGGTAAATGCCTTGCTGAAAGAAATATTATAGACTATATATGTGTGCATGTACCAAGGCGTCGAAGACGTCGATCATTTATGAAGCGGGTATACATACATACATACATAATGTAAATAGCAAGCCTAAAGAAGTGAAATCACTCAAGGGGTTCAGAGTGGTATCTTGGAATATGGGTAGCTTGAGGGGTAGGAGCGGCGGAAATGGTGGAGACCCTGAGCAGGATGGGGGTGGATGTCTGCTGTATACCGCTATTGGAAATTACGTTCAGAGGATAATCAGCAAGGAGGATTATTAGGATGGATTGTAGGTATAAGTGATTTTGGAAAGGAAATGTGGACAGATAGGATGGGGTGGGCGTGCTTGTCCATGAGAAATGGGTGGGATATGTTATGAGTGTAATAATAGTAGGTGAAAGGATTGTAGCGTTGAAATTGTTTGATAAACTCCCGGTTACAGTAATGTTGGCATATGCTCCACAGGTCGGCTTCGATGATGCAGAAAAAGACAGGCTCTGGTTTGATTTGATACGTGTGGTTGGTGGTATAGGGGATGATGAGATGGTAGTTTTGTGTGGGGCTTTAAATGGTCACGTCGGTAAAGCAGTTCAAGGACACGAAGGAGTACATAGGGATATGCATATGTTATGAGGAATGCAGAAGGGAAAGGGTGTGTTGGGGAGGTTGTGAACATGATTGTGTGCAACACGCATTTTAGGGAAAGAGAGCGTAGGCTGATTACATTATAGGTCTGGGGGTAATAGTAGCCAGATTGACTATTTCCTGGTCCGGAGCGTTGATAGGAGGTTGGTGAAGGGCGTTACAGTTATTGGGAGCGATAAGTGTGTCCAGAAACACAAATTATTGATATGCGTCATGGTACTTAAGAAGTGGGGAAGAAGACCTATGCACGTAGGCGGAAAACATGAAAGCTGAAAAACGAAGCAGTAAGGGATGCCTTTTATATAGCGAGATGAGTTGTGGTGGTTGAAAAGGGAACTGGAGACAAGTTTAATGAGATGTACAGAGCTCTCAAGAACAATCTTTGAGAGTTACTGATTCAGTGTCTGGATAGACAAGGGGCCCTCCGAGACAGATGGTGATATGGTGGTGGGATAAGGGTGTAGATGCTGCATTTATGGTGAAAAGAAGACTTTCCAGAAATGGGGCAGGGGTGGTAACAATGAGGAATACTTGGCTGCCAAACGTAGGGTAAGGAAGAAGGTATACAGGGCAAAATCTGAGTCTCAGGCTTTTGCTGGATAACCTAAATAATGCTGAAAGGAAGAATGTGGTATTTAAGGTGGCAAATCAGATGAAGAGAGAAAACAGGGATATCACTGGTGGGCAGTGTGTGAGGAATGATGAGGATAAGGTAGTGGTGGACAGTGAGAATACTGAAGACGCCCGGAGAGAGCATTATAACCAGCTGCTGAATGAGGAGTTTGGAACAGTGAAGGTTTGGAGTCAGAGGATCCAGTGTTTGGCCCTTGGCCGTTGATTGCTGCTGCCGCTTTGAGCAGGGCAACAGTCAGGATGCAGTTGAGAAAGTTGGCGGGTGTGTGTGGGTTAACTGCTGAAATGTTGAAGGCCTCAGGAGATAGAGGACGGAGCGAGGTTGGTTACTGATATGATAAATTCGAATATATATATATATATATATATATATATATATATATATATATATATATATATATATATATATGATTATATATGTATATATATATATATATATATATATATATATATATATATATATATATATATATATATATATATGATGACTGGCTGCAGAGTGTGACTGTAAATGTATTTAAGGGAAAGGTTCGTGCTCTGTAAAGAGGAAATTATAGAGGCATAAACTTTTTAGAGCAGGTACGAATAATGAAGTTAATGGAGAGTCCTAGAAGATGTGATAACGGAAAGAGTGAATACTGATGAGATCCACTTTGGGTTTATGCCAGGCACAGGGACCACTGATGCCATATTCATTGTCCAACAACATCAGCAAAAATATACAGGAAAGATAGGGTAGCAGTACTTTTTGTTGCTCTGGAGAAGGCCTTTGGCAGAGTCCCTAGGGAGGTAGTGAGATGGCAATGAGAAAGCTAAAGATCGAGGAATGGCTGGTTAGAGTGGTTATGGCAATGTATGTGGGTGCTCGCAACGAGGTGAGAGTGAATGGAAATTTGTATGAGGAATTTTCCGTGAATGCTGGCGTGTATCAGGGTCAGTTTTGAGCCCCTTATTGTTTGTTACCGTGTTTGAAGTTCTCTGACTTGACTTTAGAAACGGACTCCCATGGGAGATGTTTTGTGTTGATGGCTTGGTGTTGACTGCAGAGAATGAAAGGGAGCTGGAGGAAAGATTAGGAAATGGAGAAATGGAATGCGGCACAAGGGTTTGAAAGTAAATGCGATTAAAGTAAAAGTGTGATATACGAGAATATCAAGTGTGAACACGTGCAGTTTGCCACAAGGGTGTGGGAAGTAACTCCATCCTGTGCAGAGTTTGTGATAAGTGGGTGCATAAGGGATGTAGTGGTATTAGATGCAGGCTGCGAAATAATGCTGATATCGCGCTTGCAGTGTGTCGAGGAGGGCAGGTAAAGATTGACAGGAGTGCAAGGATTGATTTTGCTGGAGTGTCTCGTGTGTGTGTGTGTGTGTGTGTGTGTGTGGAGGATTTTTTTTTTCTTGTTTTATTTGGGAGGACATGTCACGTGCTGTTGGTGGGACTGGAGTTAGGTATGTGGTTAGGGCAAGGAATGGCTGGAGGAAGTTCAAGGAGCTGTTGCCTCTCTTAACATTCAGAGGGCTCACCTTCCGTCGTGAGGGATCTATGCAGCTTATGCTAGGAGTGTAATGTTGTATGACAGTGAGACCTGGGTAGTAAAAGAAGAGGATATTCGTAGGCTCAAACGTACAGAAATGACAATGTTTAGATGGATGCTTAGTGCGTCCTTGAATGCGAGGCCTGGGGGGGGGGGAAGGGATAAGATTGTGACTGAAGTGTTGATAGGAAGGATGAAACTTGAAAATATTGATATTGTGATAAGAAGGGGTACATTTAGATAGTTTGGGCATGTAGAGAGGATGGTGGATGACAACTGCGTGCGGAGGATGAGAGGTGTGAATGTTGAGGGTAGAGTTGCGAGTGGCAGACCAGAAAGAAGACTTGGGGGAAGGTCTTAGAGTGACTTCAGGGATAAGAGACATACTCATATATGGGAAGCTGTTCGTGATACAACAGCCTGGAGATCCGCCATTAGGTGACCAAGTCTGGCTCATTCAGACATGCTGGATCCTTTATAAACGAAACCACACACACACACACACACACACACGTGCAACCCTGCTCATGTAAAATAGAGCCCCATACATTCTCTCTCTCTCTCTCTCTCTCTCTCTCACTTCATTTACCACACCCATGTACCACAACAGGTAAACAAATACAGGACGTAGGGGGCGACATGCAGGTTGATTAAGGAGTTGGCAAGAAATTCAGTTGATTCCTGATTTCAGTGCAAAGGTCATACGCTTCAGCCTTTAATCGTAAAGAGGAGTGCAAACCCCTAATTACTGACGGTCATTTAACGCCTGTGGTTATTACCTATGGTTAGCCTACATCCCATATTACACAGTGCAGTCAGCAGCCATTTGGGAAGGTTACATACGTTCCGTCATTGCCATCTACTTCAGAAATCAGCGTCACAATTTTGGAGAGTGCATCCCACTTCCCGAGTTCAGGTTTACGCATGCCACCCTAAGACATGGATGATCTAGAAACCTATATCAGATTCACAACGGTAATGGAATAAAGGGCATTAAAACTGTCCATTTCCACTCCTTGTTACTGTACCCCATACTACTAAATGCTTTGTTTGGGGACAGACAACTGCTGGTATTTTTGGTGATTATTTTTTAGGTTATCAGTATAAACATAGCGATGAGGAGTATGCATGATTTTATCATGGGATAGAAATGGATAATTTCTTCTATTACCGCCATTCGAATATATATGTAATCTGCCCGTAACGGTTTCTTCTATATATCTTCATCGAACATTTATGTCTTAGAAAGGCCTCAGGAATCACCTCTTGACGTTTGTATGTCAACTCCTTGGACATTATATATATATATATATATATATATATATATATATATATATATATATATATATATATATATATATATATATATATATATATATATATATATATACACACACACACAGGGTGTTAGTGAACGGCACCGACAAACTTCGAGGGTCAGTAAGATGTACAGTGGAAAATAGTATAATATTATTATTCTATATCTTTTTCACTACAAATGCATAATTACGGAGATAGACGTCTAATAAGAAATATTGCGCAACAGAGTTGCCAAGACAGCGCTAACCATCAAGCACATGATGTAACAGTTACACTGTGAAATAATACACAGTGCTGGTATAATGATTACCTATTTACATGTTCTGAATCATTTCATGCATGTGTGTTACGATATGTTGCTGATATAATGCTTTAGCAGGAATTTACCAAGTGCCTGAGCGAACGCAGGGAGGGCCATTGCCGATCATTTACAACACTGTTCACTGGTCGTATTGTTGAAGGCAAAGTTTGTGCCAGGTATCTGAACACTGCAGGTTGTCGGTCGATTGGTCATGGAGCGTGGTTGAGCAGCGATAGTTTTCATTCAGGTGTTGCTCGTTCAAGTACGATTTTGCACAAATAAAATTACATACTGTTGTTCACACACTTGCAATAATACGAACCAAAGACATACAGTCCTTAGACATTAGAGCGGATTCGACCAGAAACAGAAGCACTGAAACACAAGTTGACCCACACAGAAACTACTTTGAAGGGAATATGCAATAATGCAACAACACAGCGTAAACTGGAAAGACATATCGGGTATGACGTGTCTATTAAATTTTATGAGTCGGTGTCTGTATTAGGGTGTGAGTAAAATTGTGTGTGTGTATGGTTGATTTAGGGTTGTGATTGTAGGGGTGACTGGGGACGCGTGTGTGTGTGTGTGTGTGTGTGTGTGTGTGTGTGTGTGTGTATGGTTGATTTAGGGTTGTGATTGTAGGGGTGACTGGGGACGTGTGTGTGTGTGTGTGTGTGTGTTGGGGTTGTTACTATGGGTGTATGGGGAGGTGGTGTGTATGTGTGTCGGTCTTGGTGTATCAGTGTGTATGCGTGTGTGTGTGTGTGTGTGTGTTGGGGTTGCTACTATGGGTGTGTGGGGAGTGTGTGTGTGTGTGTGTGTGTGTGTGTGTGTGTGTGTGTGTTTACGAGATTTGTATCCACACGTGTATATGGTAACGAATGCCAGTGTATTTGGCTATAGCCTTCTTGATCATTCATATATCCATGTGTTGTGTGCATGTTAGGTTTGATGTACGTGAACATTTAACAATGCACTACATTACCAGTCAGCTGATTTAGGTCATAACGTTGTGAATTTTACCATTAACCAGCATGTTACACGTGTGCACTACTGTAAACGTAACGTAACTCACTATCAAGAACAGTAACAATAGAGCAACTCTTATTCACATAACTGGCAGACCTATTTTATCGCGTGTGATAAAGCCTCGAAGCCACATGATTACTCTGGCTTTTTTCACTAAACCCACACCTCGAACTGATAACGCAGCACTGTCTTATTACAGCTGCACAATCTGTCCATTACTTGAGGGCTAAAGATACAATATTCTTCTTTACATTATCTTACTGATCGGATGATCATGGTTCCCCCAGGTCAACAGGATGCAGTAGTACTCGTATATGAGGCTGTCGGATATGCACCTGACCTATGGTTCTGCGCACGGAAATGGTGGGGAAGCTGTCCGTCTTTATGCAGAAAGATTCCCCCAGCGGCAGCATCAACATCACACTACATTCACATCCATATACAGAAGGCTGAGGGAGACAGGAAACTTTAGGTGCAATCTGTCAGAAACATGACTACAATGCTTTGTTCGCACACCCCAACTTGAAGAGAGGATCCTGGAGGCAGTTGCAACGAATCCGCAAGCAAGTACTCACGGTGTGGCAAGTGATGTGGGGGTCAGCCATTGTACCGTATGACATGTACTTCACGAACAGCTCCTTCACCCCCACCACTTAGAGAGTTGAGCATTTACTCCCAGAGAACTTTCCACGACGTTCAAACTTCTGTGAGTGGTTTCAGGACCAAACAGCACTCGATCCAGATTTTTCTAGCATGATGCTGTTCACAGACGAGGCATCTTTCACAAGACCAGGGATGTTTAACAGTCACAATATGCATGATTGGGATGAGGCCAATCCCCATAGTACATGTTATGTATATATACGCAACGACTTATCTTGCTCTCGTGTTCCTGAACTCGATTCTTCTGAATTCTCTACACTCTGGCTTCGGCATTCCTGTCATTCTCTGACTAAATATATCTGTACTGTTTACTTATCTCCTAATTCTACTGGCTATCAAAAATTCTTTGACTATCTTCTACGATGGAACGCATTCTATCCATTTCTCCTTTCTCTGAAATTTCCATTCTAGGGCATTTCAACGTTCACCATCACCTTTGGCTCTCCTCTCCTTTCATTGATCCACCTGGTGAACAAGCCTACACGTTTTCTATCCTTAATGACCTAGAGCAGCTTGTACAGCACCCTACCCGTATCCCTGACCGCCTTGGGGAGAGCTCCAACATACTTGACCTCTTCCTTACAACTAATCCTTCTACTTACACTGTTAATCTTTGCTCTCCGTTGGGCTCCTCCGATCACAACCTTATCACCTTAACCTGTCCTATCGCTCCAGTACGGCCTGTGGACCCTCCAAAGAAACGCCGTCTGTGGCACTTTGGAGCTGCGGATTGGGAGGACCTCAGGCAATAATTCTTTGATTTTCCCTGGAATGATAATTGCTTCCATGGCCGGGAGCCATCTGAGTGTGCCTTGCGCATTACGGAGGTTATTCTCTCGGGCATGGAAGCATACATTCCTTTCTCATTTCCTTTGACTAATGCAAGAAAGCCTTGGTTTAATCACGCTTGTTCTAATGCTGTTTGCAACAAGGAGAGGGCCTATAAAAGGTACTGGAGCCAACCCACCCCTGAATCACATATTTTATACGTTTCTGCCCGGAATCATGCTAAGTGTGTTCTTCGCTCTGCTAAAAATAATTTCATTCATACTAATGCTCTCAACTCTCCAACTCGAATTCTTCCCGCTCCTTCTGGCACCTTGCCAAAAATCTTTCTAACAACTTTACCTCATCATCCTTCCCTCCTCATTTCTACTCTGATGGCTCTGTAGCTATTTCTTCTACTGATAAAGCAGATCTCTTTGCTCAGACTTTCTCCTCCAATTCCACCCTAGACGATTCCTGTGCTGTTCCTCCATCATTTTCCCCCTCTCACTTCCTCATGGCTGGAATTAAAATTTCTTCAGCTGATGTATTTTCTGCCATCACAGGCCTCAGTACTAATAAGGCATATGGGCCTGATGGAGTCCCTCCTGTTGTTCTCAAGAACTGTGCTTCTGTGCTTACACCCTGGCTAGGCAAACTCTTTCGCCTTTGTCTGTCAACTTGTACCTTTCCTTCTTGCTGGAAGTTTGCTCTCATTCAGGCAGTCCCAAAGAAGGGTGACCATTCCCAACCCTCTAACTATCGTCCAATTGCTTTAACATCCTGTATCTCAAAAGTTTTCGAGTCAATTCCTAATAGAAAAATTTTAAGGCATCTTTCCTATCACAACCTTCTTTCTGATAGTCAGTATGGGTTCCGTCAGGGACGCTCCACAGGCGGTCTTCTCACCTACCTTTCAGACTCCTGGTCATCATCCTTTTGGGACTTTGGAGAAAGCTTTGCCATTGCACTTGACATCTCAAAGGCTTTCAATCGAGTCTGGCATAAATCTTTAATTTCCAAACTGCCCTCTTACGGTTTCTATCCTTCTGTCTGTGCCTTCATCTCTAGCTTCCTTTCTGGTCGTTCTATAGCCGATGTTGTAGACGGCCATCGTTCTTCTCGATCTATCAACAGTGGTGTTCCCCAGGGCACTGTCCTATCACCAACTCTCTTCCTTTTATTCATCAATGACCTTCTAAGCTGTACATCTAACCCTATCCACTCATACGCTGATGATTCCACCCTTCACCTTTCCATTCGGTTCCCGCAGTTACTTCAGCAAACAAGGGATGAGGCTATGGCACGCCTAATGTCTTACTTGGCTGGTATCTCTGACTGGGGTAAAAAATAATCTTGTTGTTTTTAATCCATCAAAGACTCAGTTTTTACACGTATTTACCCGACAGAATCTTCCACAGATATACCCACTAACGTTTAATAGTATTCAGCTTAATCCTGCATCATCCTTGAACATGCTTGGGGTTTCATTTACTCGGGACTTATCTTGGAAAGATCATATTACATCTCTTGTCAAATCTGCTTCCAAGAGATTAGGTGTGCTTAGCCGACTGCGTTCCTTCTTTACCCCTGCACAATTGTTGACTCTATACAGGGGTTTTATCCGCCCCTGTGTGGAGTACAACTCTCATGTGTGGGGAGGCTCCCCACATACAGCTCTTCTCAATAGGGTGGAGTCAAAGGCTTTTCGTCTCATTAACTCTCCTCCTCTTACTGACTCCCTTCAACCTCTGTCTCTTCGCCACACTATTGCATCTTTATCTTTTTTCTATCGTTACTTCAATGGTCACTGCTCCTCTGAACTGTCTGCATTCATTCCTCCACCTCTACAACGGGCGCGTAGGACCCGTCTAGCAGCAAACTCTCATCCCTTTTCTGTCCAACTCTCTATTGCAAGAGTTAACCGTTACTCCCAGTCCTTCATTTATGCAACAGATCAACTCTGGAACTGTCTCCCTCTGTCTGTATTTCCTGCTTCCTATGATCTCCAGTCTTTCAAACGCTGTGTGTCCAGGCATCTCGAAATGATCGGATCTTGAATTTGGCTCTCTTGTATTTTGTTTTTCACTTGGAAGGAACAATAATTGTGGGCCCGCGGCCTTTAGTTCCTTCTTCCTCGCATTAAAAAAAAAAAAAAAAAAATGGCCGAGAGAATATCAGCATCGCTTTTCCATAAATGAATGGTGCGGCATAATTAGTGATTGTATCATAGGTCCACGTGTACTTCCTGGCCGCCCTATGTATTGTGATTTCTTAGAGCATAATTTACCGTCATTACTAGATGATGTACCTCTAGCAAGGCGCAGGAGGATGTGGTACATGCACGACGGTGCACCTTTGGACTTCAGCAAGACTGTACAGGAATACCTTGATGCTCCAACAGGTGGATAGGAAATGGCGGTCCCATTTCCTGGCCAGCACGGTCCCCTGACCTAAATCCCAGTGATTTCAACCTGTTGGACCATCTAAAATCATAGTGTATGAAACGTCTGTTGACATCGAGGATGAACTACTCCCACGAATTCAGGCTGCATGCGATCGTGTACGTAGCACACCACGTGCATTTGAGCGTGTACGTCAGTCTATGATTCGGCGATGTCATGTATGTATTGAAGGTGGAGGAATACAAGTGGAACACCTGTAGTAATGTACGTACATGAATCTGTTTTCATGTACTTACATGAGTCTGGTTTGGATTGTAAAATTTCCCTGACGTCGTACATTATGATACCCACAGTTAACAAAGTCATTTCACAGCGACAGACACTGCGACTGCAAGAAACACTGATTGTTATTTTTCATAATCATAATCCATTTATTTCGCTACCGTACTGAATGTTATGCTGATATCAGGAAGCTTAGAGTTAACGTGGAAATGACAGCATCGGTGACTGGGTCATAACCGTATGCTGTGCACTACGCCACGATTTATTATAATCATTTTAATGGCCATGTAATTAATGTATTACGGTATTACTTAAACTGTTCAAGGACACAATGTTTCATTTATTATACATCACAGTAAACATTATGTACAGTATTATCATCATTCGACCGTACCTATGGACAGTACGTGGATATAACAAGTGGAAGGGGGAGGGGGAGAGGGGGAAGAGGGAGGAGGCGCCAGTGTTCGGATCGGTACCGAGTATCAATAGGCACGGCTAAGGACAACAATCACTGTTTTCAGTTTACGTCCTGCATCTTATCAGTGGCTCATTTTTTTGCATATCATTATAGAATAACGTGATTTTGTTTTTCAATAAGGGATTTATTCCCAAAGTTTGTCGGTGCTGTTCAATAACACCCTGTGTGTATGTGTGTGTGTATGTATATATATATATATATATATATATATATATATATATATAAATATATATATATATATATATATATATATATTTATATATAAATTTATATATATATATATATATATATAGATACATACACACACACACACACACACACACACACATTCATTGCCATCATCATCATCATCTCGTCCCCTTTTGTCACCAGCAGGTAGGGTGTGGCGGTCTCATGAGTTAAATTATATTTCATGAAAATGGAAAAATACACTAAAATGACGCAATGGAAGCGAAGGGGCTTATGGTGAATACATTGTTTCTGTATCAGTGTTATTGACATGGTGCACAGGAGACTCAGACTTATATCATGGAACTATTAATATGGACCACAGCAACATTTTTGTATATTGCAGGACATCATGGCAAGTGCAATGAACTGTGCAGTGAGGGTGGGAGTGATGAGCCCTGCCCCCTTTCAACACTTGATCAGAGCTGTGTCCACGTCAGCACGTTATCAGTACCCATCAGCGACAATGACAAAGGAAGCAACGCAGGAACGAGTGAAGTCCATCAAAGAAGCGCCTGGCCCACCACACTGGCCTCTGCTGGGATGTGCTCCTCATATGATATACAAGCAGATCACAGGCGGTGTGTTGGCATCTCACATACTTAGCTTAGAGCAGGAGGGGGGGGGGACACCAAGTAGGAGGTGGAAAGGAAAGATATAGGAGACAGGGGGTGTGAGTTGGAGAGAGGACCCCACAAAGGCAGAGGACAGGGCGACGTGGAGGCGATTTGTTGGTGGCTACGTTTTACAGCAGGGGTGGGGAACGTCCGGCCTCTGGGCCGTATAAGGCCCGCAAGACCATTTGATCAGGCCCGCGAGGCTATTCATAAATGAAGTTTCATAAACTCATGAACGAGTATTATGTACTGGGCTACAGTTGATTCTAAGTTGATAATTTTGTATGGCCCACAAATGATGTTAAAAAAATCCTAATGGCCCTTAATAGGAGAAAGATTCCCCATCCCTGTTTTATGGGATTAAGGAATCTGGCCAGAGAGAGAGAGAGAGAGAGAGAGAGAGAATCCACTTGTATAGAACATTTTGTGCTTTGTGTGTGCATTTCTTTAATAAGGTGACCAATTTATCACTGTTTTTTATTTGTTTCTGTCATTGTCTTAGTATGGTCATGGATGATATTATTACTGATAGGCGGAGAAAATATCACTCCGCTAGAAACTCACATGGCAGTATATTATGTGTTGCGGGGACGGGTAAGTCTGCTGGTGTGGGCGTGAGTGTGGCTATAGGAGTGGGAAATGGATAAATGTTGCAGGTTAGATACTGATAACACTGACTGAGCCGTCCCCACAACACACGACGGGGAAGTGGAAGACAAGCGTTATTTAAGGTCCAGTCTGTATATTTATCACCTTGTCCTCGTCACCTCTGGATAGAATTCGATGGCAAAAAAGTGGTCGAGTTCTTCAGGGGCATGGTGGAGAAGTATGGCCCAACATTCAGGATGGAGAACCCGTTGGTGCCCAAGATGGCGGTAGTGACGCGGCCTGAGGACTGCGAGGCCATGGTGCGAGCTACCATGGACAACCCCACGAGGGATGGCTTCACCTCACTCAAGAAAATCAGGGTGGAGGCGGTGGATGACTACTTCGAAGGCAAAGCTGGCATTTTGACCGAGTGAGTTGATTGATCGTGTACTGACTGGCATAGATTCCTAGGACCCATTTCATAGAGATTTATTCTGCATATTACACCTTGGTATCCTCTTGTATGCTGTTGATGCAAATTGTGTTGATATTAAGGCGATATTAATATCATACAATAGAATGTTAATGTGTAATATGCAAAACACATAATTAAGGAATAAGTATAGCACTAGCCGCCATCTCTCCATCTTCATTGCCAAGTTGTAACAATAGAGTAGAACTAGAATACAGTGCTAGTCACGAAGAAGTAGTATAGAAAGGGTGCAGTGCCATATCACTGCCTTTTTCTGCCACTAAGCTACGTGAAATAAATTGAAAAAGTACAAAAAGCTGGGCCAAGTTAATGTAAAATATATGTAGCAGGCAGTGTGTGATGGGGTGTTGTGTGGTGATGTGGTGTGGTGTGGTGACGTTGGTGTGCAGGGATATGTGATGTGGTGTTGTGTGATGTGGTGTGGTGATGTTGGTGTGCAGCGATATGTGATGTGATGATATGGTGTGGTGTGGTGGTGTTGGTGTGCATGGATGTGTGGTGTGATGATATGGTGTGGTGTGGTGGTGTAGGTGTCCAGGGATGTGTGGCGTGATGATATGGTGTGGTGTGGTGATGCTGGTGTGCAGGGATGTGTGGTGAGATGATATGATGTGGTGTGGTGATGTTGGTGAACAGGGATGTGTGATGTGTGGATAAACAGTGCATATCAGTCCTGTTTCCAGTGCTTAGGAAAAAATGATGCTTTACAGAAACAAAAATATCAGAGCAATATTATTATTATTATTATTATTATTATTATTATTATTATTATTATTATTACACTGGCCTGCGTTTCAAAACTTTTTTTTCAAAGGTCAGAGGTTTTTCAGCTGATTTAAGATCAGTTTCACACGCCGAATTAAGAAATGCAATCCATTTTCTTCAATCAGGTCATTTTTTTTTTTTTTAGATATGCTAGATTAAAAAAAAACAAAAACAAAAAAAACTGCATGTATGGCTCAAATAGTGTTACTGAACTGGTATGCATTAATTATGTTTTTGTCCTAAATTGGCACGAGTGCCTTTAAAAGACCTTTTTCTCTCCATTTCGGATCTGGATTGTCACTTTTCAATGAATCGAAAGTACAAGAACCACCCTGACAGGTTCTGCTATATATCTGTGGAATGTGACCCTTTCAGACCGTCAAACGAGAATTACAGATTTTGTGAAGAAGTCATATCACGCTTACTTCAGAGTCAAACTAGGCGACCAAGATAAGCCGTTCACCCCTCATATCTGTTGCAAAACATGTGTTCAAAACCTACAGGGTTGGAGGAACAAAGCGAAGAAGAGTATGCCGTTTGGTATTCCGATGGTGTGGAAGGACGGTAAAGATCACACCACAGACTGTTATTTTTGTATGACGAATCTACAGGCTATCAGTCGCAAGAACAAACATCATGTTCAGTATCCTGACATTCCATCAGCCATCAAGCCAGTCCCCCATGGCCCAGATGTTCCTGTTCTTGAACCTGACGTCAACATGGGATCGTCGTCCGACACTGAGGCTGGAGATGCGACCGATGCAGACGAGTCTGGTACATTTGAGCCAGTGAGGAAGACTGACCGGTGCCACTGAGCCAAGCTAAGCTCAACGATTTGACGCAGGACTTAAACCTGTCCGAGGAGTCTGATCAGCTGCTGGGTTCGCACCTTCGTGAGAAACGTCTGCTGGCACCGGAGACAATGTTCTTTTGGTATCGAAACTGAGAGAAAGAGTTCCAAAAATACTTCTCGTTTGCTGAGGCATCTTCTCGTTTACAGCAACAACATCGCCTACCTGACTGAAATGATGGGTTTGAAGTATGACGCTACAGAATGGAGGCTTTTCATCACCTCGTCAAGTAGGAATCTCAAGGCGGTTCTTCTGAACAACGGCAACAAGTTCGCTTTGATCCCTGTTGCACACTCAGTTGAAATGGGGAAAACTCACAACAACATGGAACGTCTGCTGTCTGCTGTCAACTACAAGGACCATGGTTTGTTGACCTGTGGAGCTCTCAAGGTAGTTGGTCACGTCCTAGGACTTCAAGGTGGGTACACAAAGTATCCATGCTTCATGTACCTGTAGGACAGCTAGGCAGACGACCAGCATTATTTCCGATGATAGTGGCCGTCTAGACATGGATTACAACCCGGCTCACACAGTGTTCTGTCTCACCCTCTAGTCGAACCGCACAAGATTCTACTCCCACCACTGCACATAAAAATGGGTGTCATGGAAAACTTCGTGAAGGCACTGGACAAAGAATGTGGAAGATTCACTTTTCTGTGACAGACGTTTCCATGCGTAAGCAGAGAGAAGCTGAAAGTGGGAATATTCGACGGCCTCAGATAAGAAAGCTCATCAAGGACACTTGCTGCGATGGATCATTGAATTCCTCTGAATTTTCTGCTTGGCTGGCGCTGAAGTCGATCATTGCAAACTTCCTGGGCAACCACCATAGTCCAGAGTGCGAGAAAGCTGTTGATAAGCTGATGGAGAGTTTCTGCCGACTAGATGCACGTATGTCGGTGAAAATCCATTTCCTCAGATCTCATCTGAACTCTTTTTCCAGAGAATTGTGGAGACTTCAGTGAAGAGCAGGGGGAGCGTTTTCACAAGAACATCCGAGTGATGGAGGAACACTATCAAGGACGGTGGGACGTCAACTTTCTGGCCGACTACTGCTGGTGCCTAAAGAGGGATGTGGTGTCTGCCCAGCACAAGCGGAAGTCCCTGGAGAAGTCATTCAAACCTGATTAGCCTAGTATATCGTGCTGTACCCTTCTTGCGATCTATAAGAACTGCCTGTAAAGCCTGTACATATATAGCAGTTGAGTTATGCTACTAGAAGAATCACTCATCTACCAATATGATGGGAAATTATCATTTCTAGAAGGTGTTATATTTCCAAAATTTGACCTGATTGAGAAAAAATAATGCGATTTTCGGAATCAGCGTAAGAAACTGATCCAAGAACAGCAAACACATCCTTGACCTTTATAATCACGCAGACCAGTGTTATTATTATTATTATTATTATTATTATTATTATTATTTTTATTGTTGTTGTTATTGTTTATGATATGGTGTGGTGGGCACTGTAAGAGAGGTATTGTGTAGCAGTGTGTGGACGGTGTGGTGTGTGTGGTGGGCAGTGTGAAATGGTGAACGGTGACAGTGTGTGGTATTGCGATTGTGGTGTGATGGGGATTGTGTGTGTGTGTGTGTGTGTGTGTGTGTGTGTGTGTGTGTGTGTGTGTGTGTGTGTGTGTGTGTGTGTGTGTGTGTGTGTATCAGTAAATTCATAAATGAGAGTTGGCAGTACTTTTTCATCCTCCTTCTATTACTCCATTGACTACAAGATTTCTCCGAGATAAAGAAACTCGTATCGTGTCAAGTGGGAAAAAAAAAACAAAAAAAAAATATTTTTATCAGAAAGTTGATGGAAACAGTATCATATGTTTTTTTTGCAGTTAATTTATCTGAATTAAACAAACAGCCTTACACTGGCCGAGAGAAAGGAAAGTATGTAGTTATTTTGCGGTCAAAGGGTTAAAGAAACGTAAAACAAATTGTGAGGCTGCGTAATTGTGAAAATTGTGAGAAAATAAGCTGCCTTTAAAACCAGATTGCATATGAGAAGGATAGAGTTCAATTAATCTACATAGGCTGGATGAAGATAACCAATTTAAGGTTATATTAGAGCCTTGACATCCATATTTGCAAGGATAATTTTTCAACATGCGTATCCTCATTCACCGATGTCTGAACTGTGATGTCCTATGCATCCCTTACATCACTGTAGGCAGCGGTCATGATTATAGCTGTGTTCGTGTAGTGGGTGAGAGTGCGTGCTAGGGATTAAGAGGTAAAGAGTCGAATCCCATCCAAGGATCTTTAGATAACGAAGGGAAGAAATATCCAGTTCGAGTATTTAAAAAAAAAAAAAAAAAAAAAAAAAATGTCTTACCCCTTCAGGATAATAAACAGCATGAACTGTCTCAAGATGGGGAGAGTTTAGTTAATACTTGTGTGGTTATGGTGTGTGGTGTGGTGTAGTATTGGTGTGTGGTGTGGTGTGGTAATGGTGTGAGGTGTGGTGTGGTATTGGTGTGTGGTGTGGTGTGGTATTGGTATGTGGTGTGGTATTGGTGTGTGGTGGTAATGGCGTGTGGTGTGGTGTAGTAATGGCGTGTGGTGTGGTGTGGTACTGGTGTGTGGTGTGGTGTGGTATTGGTGTGTGGTGTGGTGTGGTACTGGTGTGTGGTGTGGTGTGGTGTTGTAATGGTGTGTGGTGTGGTGTGGTATTGGTGTGTGGTGTGGTGTGGTATTGGCGTGTGGTGTGGTGTGGTATTGGCGTGTGGTGTGGTGTGGTATTGGCGTGTGGTGTGGTGTGATAATGGCGTGTGGTGTGGTTTGGTGTGGTGTGTTGTTGTTAAGGCGTGTGGTGTGGTGTGTTAATGGCGTGTGTTATGGTGTGGTGTAGTTTGGTGTCTTAATGGCTTGTATTATGGTGTGGCAATGGCGTGTGGTGTGGTGTTAATGGAATGTGTTATGGTGTGTTAATGGCTTGTATTATGGTGTGGCAATGGCGTGTGGTGTGGTGTGTTAATGGCGTGTGGTGTGGCAGGAACGGTGAGGAGTGGTGGCGTGTGAGAAGCCGTGCGCAGACCCCCATGATGAGGTCCAAGAATGTGGCCGCTTACATCACCCGTATGGATGAGGTCACTCTCGACTTCATGGACAGGTGAGCCAAAGTAACACTCATTATAACACACTTGATGCCTCACCCTCAGGTACACAGACATGATAGCTCTCCCTCAGGTACAGATATAATAGCTCACTCTCAGATACACAGACACGACAGCCCTTCCTCAGGTACACAAACATGATAGCTCACCCTAAGATGTTACGTAGACGGACGTGTTTGGTAGCCTAATGATGATTAGTCACAGATAATTAACCCATTCAGACCACTACCATTTTTATTTTTCATTCTTGCCGCCTACATACGATTCAGTTCAACCTGGGGAATATTTGTGCCATGAAGGGGTTAGTGAAGGCTATATATAACCCCTCCGGTTCGGAAAGTGTCTCCTGAGCTGAATAATATTGTCTGATAGGAACATAAATGGAATGCAGAATACGTCGTGGGACTGAAGTGGTTAAACATAAGGCATGGTCGGACAACAGTGACTATCATCTTGGCTACGTAGGGTATAAAATAACATATTGTATTGAGGAATTCCATTTGCTTTCACACTCCCAATGTCATGTCACTTGTCATAAGACCCTGTTTCCTTGTTCTACTCTTCCTTTAATATCAGTCTTCCTGTTACTGTACTCTGTTCACTTTAACTTGGCCTGAAACTGCCATCTCTACATCTTGAATACTAAGGTGTGTTGTATGAGATTCATAACATAATACTGTGTTAGTCACGAGGAAGGGCTATGGAAAAGCCGTAGAATCTAGGCAATGTTTTTTCTGTCACTGAGCTATGTGCAATAAGCTGCAAAAGGGAGAGAATCTGGACTAAGTTAATGTAAATGAAATATACTTCGTTCACAGCATTTCTTTCTAATTTCTTGAGGATCCACAATGACTTTACTTCCAAACCAGTGGCGGTAATTTTCCTTCACAGTTTGTATTTATGTCATCCCTTTGCAACTGACACCTTGCTCTTATTTGCACTCTCTCTCTCTCTCTCTCTCTCTCTCTCTCTCTCTCTCTCTCTCTCTCTCTCTCTCTCTCTCTCTCTCACGGCATACTTCCACCATGCCTCCAGGATGGCGTGGCTGCAGGATCAGTACGGGGAGATGCCCAGTGACTTCCAGACGGAGCTGTACAAGTGGGCGCTGGAGTGTATGTATCACCTTACCCTACACACACATATATAGTACTCATATACATATCACCTAGTACTCGTATATATGTCACCTCTCCCTAAACACGCATGTATTTCCTATAGGACCGACTAGCGGGGGTAGCCGGCGTTGCCCAGGAAAAAAATCCTATAACCGTGCATACCGGAATTGCCTGGCACCCTGGATGGCCACTTCCCTTGTGGGAGAAGACCCCCGGGGTCCCATTGTACCCGTCAGACATATGTTACTCCTTGGACCCATTTCCCCAGTGTTGTATTCCCCATAAACTTGTTGTACCTTGTCTATTTTCACGGCACCCACCCACCCACCCACCATCCCTCTTCCCATCCACCATCCCTCTTCCCACCCACTCACCCACATTTACCCACCCATCCTGCCCACCCACTCATCCACCCTCGTTGTCCCACCACATCCATTCAACGCTGCCCACCAACCCCACCCATCCTGCTCCACCACACCCGCCCTTCCACCCACACTGTTCTTCCACACCCAGCCACAGTCCCTCCACACCCAGCCACAGTCCCTCCACACCCACCCATCCATCCACTTAACCCTGCCTACCCCCCTCCCCACCCGCCTTGCCCACCCTACCAAACCGTCAGCCCGTCCCACCTATTTGTAGCTAATAATATGGTTGGAAAGTAAAAAAAAAATCTACGGTAATTGGCTACCATGTTTCCACCATTTTGACGAGTATTTCTTATTAGTTCAAATCTTTATCAATCAGGGGCGCCACTTTTGCAACTGCAATGTACATATTTAAATTCGTCGTAAAAAGTTGTACAATTAGAGCTGTTTAGAGGGTATTATTTGCATTCCTGCTTCATGTGTATAATTATCTAGCTCGCAATAACTCTGGTGTAACTACTAAAATTGGTAACACTCCTGTACAGTAATCAAATAATTATGACCCAGGTGCTGTATGACGATATCCAAAAATGATCAGTATAGCTTCTGATGTCCAGAGAAGATTAATGTATTATTTTCTCAATATGCATTTACTAGCAGTACAGAATAGAAGGTGTCACAAGCCAGCGATATATGAGATCCTTATGAACAGCGCCAACTAGAAAGTGTCACAAAGCGATATATGGAACCCTTATGAAAGCGGCTTTGTCAACGCGGGGAAAAAATCAATGAGCATTCTCCAACAGCCATCGTCAAGGTATAAGATTTTTTCGTGCCAAGTGTGCACCGATACTTCTTTGCTCGACTGCAGAGTTTGTGTCTTGTCCCTGTTCACCCAGCAGTACATTTAGGAATTTAGGGATTTAAAATTCTTTATTGTGAGTCGTAGTATCAGTCTGATACTTAGAATTACCATATGCGAGGAAGGTGTGGCTTTGAGGTGGAGCCAGAACTCCTAGGGTTTGAGTGGTGACTGTACGAGAGTGCGGCCCATTTAATATGGCATAGCTACTGGTTAATTCTCATTCCCTCAAATTATTTCTTGCTCACTGGACCCAGCTTTACTCCATCCTCAGGTGGGAAAAGAGGTCTGGGTGATGATAACGATGAAGATGAAGATGAATTTTGGAATTTTACAAATGCCATTTCCTTATAGGTTCCCAAACTTTTCCTGATCATTCCCCACATTTGCCAGAAAATCTCTTGTGATTCCCTCCCCGCACCTAACACATAGAGAGGGGAATTCCCTCTCCTCTTTTTGAGTCATTGTAAATAATTATAGAATATAGAGTTATCTGTCTCCGCTTAGCAAAACTGTTTAACGTGTAAAGGCAAGAAATCTAGCATTTAAAAAATATAGTTTTGGTAATATTTTACCAATTTTGTGCTTCTATGCAACGTAATAATTATTTGAGGACCAAAGTTCTGAACTTACACCAATAAAGCCAAATTAAAAGCCAAAAAGAATTTGGTAGTAAAATATATCAATTCTTTAAGCAACAACAGATCCAAATGGCTACTATGCCCATTATAGCCGTATCTTTTTGATCCTCCCCCTCCCTCAGGCACAGATTTTTGCCTAATGGGTAACTCTGCTCATTTGTGAACCCCTGGTATACCTTAAAGGTCCTTGCAGAGTTGACAGGCATTAATCCCACGCCTTGCTGTTGTGTGTATTGATAGGCATTAATCCCACGCCTTGCTGTTGTGTGTATTGATAGGCATTAATCCCATGCCTTGCTGCTGTGTGTGTTGATTGGCATTAATCCCACGCCTTGCTGCTGTGTGCGTTGAGCAGCGGTGGGTCTGGTGGTCCTGAACCGGCGCGTGGGCTGCTTGGCGGCTGATCTGCCCACAGACTCTGAGCCCATGCAACTCATCCAGCTGGTCAACGGGCTTTTTGAATCCTTGAACAAGGTGGAGATGGAGAACCAGCTGTGGAAGATTATCCCCACTAAGGACTTTAAGGAACTCAAGATAAAGCATGAGGAATTTCTGAGGTGAGTTTAAGTCATATATCATCTAAATGTCTTTTAAAAGAATGAAATAACTAACACATTTGATATTCGTATTTCTATAAAGAAGTAACTCTAGTAACCGTTGCCTAGGAGTGAGAGTGGTCGATGAAATCAGCAAATATACCTGCACGTCTCTCACCTCACACAGTCATCACTTGGGACTTTGGTGCGTGAATGTGGAGAGTGCGGACGTGTGTGCTGTCTCGCCTCTAGCTTTTTAGGGCTGTCAACAAGCATTATTATTTTTTTTTATTCATCTAGTGGCCATTAGGTTTAGCTAGTTCTCATTTCCCTCCCTTCCCTGTTAGTTTGGCACAGTAGGTCTCTGTACCTTTGTACCAAGATTGTCTTTGCCTCCTGCCCACAGAGGGTCTCCGCCCACTGACTGCTCCGAGTGCTTGAGCACACGGTTGGGTCTCCCTGGAGTGGGTTAAGAGGGTAATCTCAACTATAGTTTTTTTTTTTTTTTCCAAGTGTCTTGTCCATTGTTTGTCTTCTCTTTCTTCCCACTTCTCCCGTGAGGTGGAGTTGGTTACTATGGCGGATACCCCTGTCGCCTCTCCCCCCTTCAGGGCGGGAGGTGGTCCTGACAATTCGACTGCACGACGGACTGACTGCCCCCAGACTGACCGGCCACAGACTCGTACCACACCCGACATTTCTGTAAATAATGCATATTTTTTTATGCTACATGCTGTCCGTTCCACTCTCCTGACCAGTCTTAATCCTTTCATTATTAAGACTGTGATTGATGGCTGTGCTAGGGAGGTGCAACAAGTGAAAAAATTTGCTAATGGAGACCTTAAGTTACTTCCTCGCAGGTAAATGATTTGTTGAAGCTGTGTAAGAGTCACTGTTATGATGTAGAGCCAAGGATCCCGGTTTCCATGACTTCCTGCAAGGGTGTTATCATCTGCAGGGATCTCATGGCTATGGAAGAGGACATCATTCGTGAACTTGCACAGCAGGATGTAGCTGATGCTACATTGATTACGATTCTTGGAATGCAAGAGGACAAAGACTGCCACCAATATCTTGACCTTTGGTAAAGTTTCTCTTCCTGAGAATGTCAAAATTGGTTATGAAATCATTAACGTAAGGCATTACATCCCCGACCCACTTGGCTGCTGCAAATGCCAACTTTATGGGCACAGTGAAAAGTTTTGTCGGGCTACCAACTCAGTGTGTGGCAGGTGCACGGCTAAAGGTCATGATGTGGACAATTGTACATCCAGAACTGAATGTTGCTTTCACTGCAAGAGTACGCATTCTTCTTCTTCGAGGGATTGTCCTAAGTTGGAGGAGGAGGAGAAAGAAGTCTGCACCGTGAAAGTAAAGGAGGACATATCCTATTACTATGCTAGGAAGAGGGTGAGGTAGTTGCATGCTACTCCCAGGCCAAATGTCTCCAAAGCATCTACGGTTGTCTTGTCCCGTGATGTGCACCGTGGAGACACAAATTGACCCAAGACTTCTTCAATTCATGCAAAATATAGAGCTCATTGGTGGATGCTGGATTGCCGACAAGCATTAAGGAAACGCAACAGAAGATACAGAAATTTTTATAGTCAGCCTATTGAGGAAAACTTTATTGGATACAAACAAGCTAGGGCTGAGGCAAGAGGAATAATTAGAAGGGCTAAACGTGACTCCTGACGTTCCTTTGTGTCCACAGTGAATCGTTTTGCCCACTCAATAAAGTCTGGTCCACAACTAATCCATCCGTCCATCATCCGATCCTACATTGCCCCATGAGGAGCGTAGGAGCCCGGGGCTAGGCAGTTGGTCCCGACATTTAAGATGAGAGTGACCAGCCTCACTCATCCCTGAGTGGCATTACATGAGCAATCAACCCCAACCATCCCTTGGCTATAAACCTTCACGGGCTCAATCCGATTGGAGTGCAATACTTACCCACTAAACCACCAGGCGCCAAAATTTGGTTATATGGTTACCATCCAGCATAGTAAATGGTTTCCTGGTGTTCAGGAAACCATTTGGCTTGTCACTTAGCGTAGAGTCACCCACAGGCAAAAGGAAGAGGAAAGAATGAAGGAAAGAAAGACAGAAGAGGGAGTGTAAAGTCACCCATAGGCAGAAGGACAAGGAAAGAAAGACAGAAGAGGATGGAAGGAAAGAAGGATGGAGGAGAGGAAAGGGCAGACACCCGACAGCAGCACTACATCAAGTGAGTGCATGGTGAGCGCCCCCACCCACCACTAATCCACAATTAAAATACCAAATAATAAACACCCAAACATCCCTGTGACTACTCTGCAGTTAGATAACACCATCCATAACGATCCCATTGTCGTAGCTAACATCCTCGCCAGGAGTTTTTCTCATATTAGTAGCTCGGCCATTTACTATTTGCATTTTCAAGACCATAAACATATGGCTGAGCTACGAGTATTAGACTTTGTCCCAGAAGCTGTAGACTCCTCGTACAACCAAGAGTTTACGTTATACGAACTTTCCCATGCCCTTAAATCCTGTAAAGATACGAGTCCTAGACCGGATACAGTCACACACGATATGATCCAACATGTTTTTCAGGACAACCTGATTAAGCTGTTAGCATTGCACAGTGAGCTTTGGGCGTCCCGAACGTTCCCAAACTCATGGCACTTTGTGCACGTCATTCCGATACCCAAACAGGCTGGTCGTCTTATGAATCCCACTTCATTTCGTCCTATTGTGTTAACTTCTTGTCTATGTAAGCTCATGGAACAAATGGTAAATAACAGGCTTCTTTTTTGTTTAGAGTAGAAGAATGTTTAATGATCGATAATGTGGCTTCTGTAAATACAGAACTTCACTAGATCATTTAATGAATTTGGAGCACTGCATTTTGGAGACATTGGCCAATAAAGAACTCATGATAGGAGTGTTCTTGGACATCCATAAAGTTTATGACATGATGTGGCGCCACAGTATACTAATGAATCTCAGTGCTTATGATTTAAGAAGTAATTTGCGTATTTTTTTTTCCAGATTTTTAAGAGACAGAACTTTCTCTTTCAAACTGTCCTGTAACATAACATCGCATATATTTGTCCAAGAAAACGGGATTCTTCAGGGAAGTGTGCTTAGTCCCACTTTGTTTAGTATTATGATCAGTGGTATTCTGTCATCAGCTCATATCCCGAGGAAATCTTAAATACTCAGTCTATCCTGACGATTGTGCAAGATCGCACTTTTCCAGTAATGCACAATTTTCAGCAGGGCGGGCTGAAGCAGCCCTTGATTCAGTCCATCAGTGGGCCTTGCAGTGGGGATTTAAATTTTTCCTTCCCTAAGTGTGCCGCTGTAGTTTTTATCACTCATGATGCCCCTGATTTGCATTTGACTTTGGATAATCAGGCAGTTTTCAAATTTCTGTAAAGTTTTGGGGCCTCCATTTTGATTGCCAATTGAACTTTAAATTTCATGTTAATAATATGGTTGTTCGTTGTTATTAAGTAGTTAATGTCTCTAAGTACCTTGTGGGTACTACTTGGGGAGCCGACAGAAAAATTTTATTAATGGTTTATAAGTTCCTTATTAGATCTAAGCTGGACTATTGCTCACAGGTGTATGAGTCGGCATCTGATGCCACATTGAAGAGGTTGGATGTATTACAGAACCCTGAGGTGTACACATGTAACTGTCATGGAAGTGGAGGCGAATATACCTCCCCTCCATATTCAGTGGGACCATCTAATTCTCTTGTATGAAATGAGAACACATCGAAAAAATGATATCGACAATGTGGCCTGTACCTCCCTTGCGTCCATACCACCATCTTTTGCAAGGGGAGTCACCACCCACTTGCCGTTCACCTCCAGTTATCGACTCGGGAGATTGGTGTGGACCTCAATGACTGTGACAAGTTGGTGCTTAAAAATACAGCGCCTTGGGAGCCACCCAGCTTTAATGATGATGTCTCATGGCTACCAGCACTGAAAGTCAGGGCGCCAGAGGCGGAGATCCACCACTTATTTGGTAACATCATGTGGCGTCATTTGGGGTCCCGTCAATTGTACACCGACGGCTCCAAGTCTGGTGAATGTGTGGGTGCTAGTGTATGGTCGCTTGAATGCGCCTTCAGGTTTCGGTTGCCGACTCATACATCTGTGTTTACCTCTGACCTTTTTGCTATTGACAAAGCCATACTCTACTCTCTAAATTCTAGACATAACTCATTTGTCGTATATTCAGGCTGCAATTCAGCCCGTCAGGCATTTGTTTCTAGCACTACGGATTCTCGTGAGGTCCAGTGCCGCATCATTAAGAAATTGCATTTATGCAACAAGTCCTTCACCCTGATCTGGATGCCTGTTCATTGTCGTATGTATGGCAACAAGCAGGCTGGCTTACTTGCGAAGGCGGCTGTGGAGCTTGAGGAGACTTGAGACGTTCCGCGTGATCTATGATCGAGTCTCTCCCTTGGAAAGAAATTAAAATTTCTGGGGCAGGGTCAGTGGACCTGACTGAATATTCCATCGTCCAAGCAGCTCCTCGGCGACTGGGATACTGCCAGTTTGTTATCCCAGTCACCAGAAAGAAAGAGTGCTGGCACGACTACGTACAAACTGTACAATGTTAACTCATGTTAAACTATGTATGGAGAGACGATTTCAAGTCTTCAGCCGCACTGTGACATCTGTGATGCGGTGTTATATTTCAGTCATATCATCCTGCGTTTTCGGCGATTTATTCTTGAACTTGCGTCACATATAAATTACTGTGGCGCAGTAGACGTTCCTTTCACTTTTTCCACCATCTTAGGTGATGGCATTATTATTATAACCGATAAATTGGTGGCTTTCTCGAGGGAGACTGGCTTGATCGGAATCATGTTACGTTTTTATTGTTTGGTTACGGTTATTATTCAGTGTATAATTGTGTATATTATATAATTTAACAGGGGTTGACAATTGACATATTTGAAATAGTTCCTGCTTCTGACAGGTCTGTTTCTTATACTGATGTCCCCTTTTCATGTGCCTCGCCTGACAGCGCCTAGCTGATGAGTGCAAGTGTACAATATATGGAGGCATTGGACACTTTCAGTCGATGGTGTTTTGTCGGGCGAGGTGCTTCAATTTTTTTACATATGTAAATGTTTTGCATCCTTTTGGATAAGTCCTCTTAATTAGGGTCGACACGACAGCTGATGTATTTGGAATAGTTCCTGACTCTACAGATTTTCTTTCATATATTGATGTTCTCTGTATTAGTCTGTGTGTCTCGATTGACAGTCAGCAGGTGATGAGTGCAGGTTTGTAGTGTAGAAAAGCATTACATATCTGCACTCGATGGTGTTCTCTTGGTGGAGATATTCTCCTCATTAGAATAAAAAATACTAGTTAAGTTTAACTATTTGTATCCCAGGCTTAGGTGTAAGGTAGCGATTTATTTGTTAGGTTTATCATTACTGGGTTCTTAGATTAGTGTTTTTTCTAAATTATTTATATTAAAAAAAAAACTATAGATATTGATAAGAAGAAAATTTAAAAAGTTGCCTTAATGACCTGAGGCTTTGGCCCAGTGGTCAAGAGACACAATAAATAAATAAATAAATAAGTAAAATAACTTCTCCCGTGACTAAAAATCTCACGTATTATTTATAATAGGAGTAAATATGATCCAGTGAAATTTTCAGTGAAGAGACTAGAAATAATTCATACAACGTTACAAACTTTATGATTTATCCAGTTTTTAACATGGTCATTGATGCAGAAGAGTTTGTAGATGACGTCTTGACAGTTCCAGTAGTTAGGCATAAGTTGGTAATAGCTTTACACATTCACATAAGTTTACATAAATGTTATGTAAACATTGGTAGTACACCACAGAAATAAACTTAGACGTCACAGGCATGCAGTGTCACACCCATGGCCATCAGCTGCCACACAGTCGTTCATGCATAGTGTCCCATGACGCTTGGTGCTGTACGAGTGTACTCGACCACCGTGCTGCAGTGCCACAGGGTTTTCATAACCTATCTTGAGTATAGCCCATACTCTCAAGGAAGAAAATTATAGATTTCCCCTCTCTTATGTTTGTTCCCTTGATGAGAGTGATTTTATATTAATACCGATAGCCCGAAGTTAAGTATATAGCAGGTATTCTTATTGTCAGTACATCTGGGTATGAATGAATTAAGACAACGTAAAGCACATTGAATATTTTGTAAACAGTATGTATGAGTAATTATGTGTGTGCATTGGCAGGATTGCTGAACGACATATCATTGAATCTGAGGTGGCACTGAGGGAGCAAGGCGAGGATGTGGACCGTGATCTGACCCTGCTGGAGACTCTGATGCTCACACCGGGACTCACACGCAAGGACGTTCTCACGCTCGCCCTCGACATGCTTTTTGCAGGCATAGATACGGTCAGTGTCAGGCGCCAGTGACACCTGGCACAGTGAGTGAAACCAGCTGAGTGAGGGAAGCTGTCAGGGTGAGAGAAGTTGGCAGAGAGATGGAAGCCAGCTGAGTGAGGGAAGCTGGTTGAGTGAGAAAAGCCAATTTGGTGACGGAAGCCGCTTGAGTGGGGGAAACCAGCTGAGTGAGGGAAGCTGGTAGAGTGAGGGAAGCTGGCAGAGTGAGGGAAGCTGGCTGAGTGAGGGATGCTGGCAGAGTGAGGGAAGCTGGCTGAGTGAGGGAAGCTGGCAGAGTGAGGGAAGCTGGCAGAGTGAGGGAAGCTGGCTGAGTGAGGGACGCTGGCTGAGTGAGGGAAGCTGGCTGAGTGAGGGAAGCTGGCTGGGTGAGGGAAGCTGGCTGAGTGAGGGAAGCTGGCTGGGTGAGGGAAGCTGGCTGAGTGAGGGAAGCTGGCTGAGTGAGGGAAGCTGGCTGGGTGAGGGAAGCTGGCTGGGTGAGGGAAGCTGGCTGGGTGAGGGAAGCTGGCAGAATGAAGATTGATATGTAGCACCCTTTTATTTTTAATGGATTTTTCTGAGTGGTTTTGGTGGTAAAATGTATCGGTAGGTGTCCACACTGTGCTGTTGATATGGGGATGCTGGTGTGTGTGCGTGTGTGTGTGTGTGTGTGTGTGTGTGTAAGGTAAACAGACAAAGGCAGCAGGTCTCCGCCAACAGACGTCACACACGCTGGGGTTCACGCTGTACCTGTTGGCGAGGAACCCCAAGGCCCAGGCGCGGCTACAGCAGGAGGTGGACAGAGTGCTGGGTGATCTGCACGGCCCCATCACCTCCCACCACCTGGCCCAGCTGTCCTACCTCAAGGCCGTCATCAAGGAGTCTCTCAGGTCAGACATTGCAGATATCTTAGCACTTTATCACATGCTAATTATTTTCTGCCTTACGCCTTATCCTTATACCTTATTCTTATCCTCTTATACGATACGATACAAAGTGTGAGGCGTATTATAGATGTATGCAAGGCTTAGGCCAGTATTACGAAGTATCGTTGGTTCAGAAAGCTCCCTAACACCGTATCCTAATAAATTTAGTTTATTACACCTTGACATCCTCTTCTGTGCAACTTAAATCTTTGAAATGCAGCCATACTCTGCATAAATAACGTACAGAGGATATTAACAACACATATCCAAAAATAATTCGCTAGAGAAGAGGTGTTAGCGAGCTCCCCTAACCGACGAAAATAGAAAATTGTTAGCACTGCTTTCTTGGCGATTTATTTTGCCTGTTACTTTTACATTCTCTTGTATGTTAATAATATCGTTTTAACATCAACGTAGTTCGCATAAATATAATACCGGGTGGATACGGAGATGTAATTGCAGGACAAATCGCCAAATTGGAGGAGCTACGAAATATCCAATATGGCACTTACGCAAGCTTTCTAGGGTAAGGAGGCTCCCTAGCATCTTCTTAGCATTTTATTTTTGAATATCGCTGGTTAATATCCTTTTGTACGTCATTTATGCAGAGTATGACGATGTTTTAAGGATTTTTATAACACAGAATAGGACAGTAAGGTGTAAAAGACAAAATAAATCGCTTAGTAAAAGATGTGAGGGAGCTTCCTTAATGATGAAAATACGGGCCTAAGAATACCATCCTATGTCGATACTAGAAACGCATAGTTCTACTCTCTTTACTCTAACTTGGCCTAAAATTCTCTCTCTATCATGAATACTGAGTTGTGGCAGATTAACAACAGAATTTTGATGCTAGCCATTCAAAAGTGCTGTGGAGGGGATGCAGAGCTACAGTATTGTGTTAGTTTGCCGCCGAGCAACACGAAGTAAGCTGCAAAAGTACAAAAACTTGGGCCAGTATAGAGTAAAAACAGGACAGTATTTACAAACAGCCAGGGAATACTTTTGATTGACCTTCCTTGTTAACTCGTAATGTGATGCACTTACTATACTCAATTTACACTTAACTTGACCTAAAACTGCCATCTTACTATCTCGAGCCCTGAGCTGTAACAATAGATTAAAGCAAGAGCATGGTGCTAGTTACGAAGAAATGCTGTGGAGAAGATGTACAGTAGAACCGGAGCACTGCCTCTTTCTGCCACTGAGGTACAGGAAATAAGGTGCAAAAGGACGAAGATCTGGACCAAAGTCGAAGTATTAGGGTACTTACTTCGACTCTGGTCGTTAAGTTGAAAAAGCTATTGTGATTTTCGTATAGACAACTGTACAAAAAAACAGGAAGAAATCTGCTCCTTCTGTAATTGTGTAACGTATACCTTTTATTTATTTTATTTATATATTTGTTTATTTATTTATTTATTTATATATTTAGTTAGTTATATGCTCTCAACTTTTCCAGGATATTTCCCCTGGTGACTGGCATGGCAAGGTCTTTGGACTATGATCTAGTGCTTGGAGGATACTTAGTTCCTAAAGGTGTAAGTACTACAGTGTGTGTTGGATGTGGTAAATAATCAGCAGTAATAATCAGCAATAAATAATCAGCAATAATAATCAGCAATAAATAATCAGCAGTTATAATCAGCAATAAATAATCAGCAATAATAATCAGCAATAAATAATCAGCAATAATAATCAGCAATAAATAATCAGGAACAATAATCAGCAATAACATTTTTGAGGGATTTTGTCTTGGATGTGTATTTTCGTCGGTTAAGAGGCTCCTAGCAGTTCATCCTTAACAATTTATTTTAAAATATGGCCAGTTAATATTCTTTTGTATGCTAGTATTGAAAGTGAGGCGATATTAGAAGGATTTACATAGCATAGAGCTGAACAGTGAGATGTAATAACCTAAACAAATCACTTAGAAAATGGTGTTACGGAGCTTCCCTAACCGACGAGAATACAGGCCTTTATCAGTGTCATGATTATCAGGTAACTATTCAGCAACATGCAGCACACAGTCTAGCCATAAATAATAACAGTTAAAATATGTTTTCATGTTATACACAATAATAAGACTAAAGGTTTGGGAAATACCTAATTATACTATAGAATATTTTATCATTTATATCTATTTAGTCATGACACCACCAAAGTAGCCAGAGCCTCGAAGAACAAGGGTGAATGTGAGGTAAAAAACACAAAATATATAATATAGCTAAAAATTTAATCTCAGCAGCCGTATTCTGATAATTGTGCTCGGGTAATGGTATGTGGGATGTGCTCACGTATGTGTGCAGGCTGTGGTGTGGTGTGGTCACAGCGCACAAAAGGAAAGGAACCGCCAAAAATCAAAATCATGCTTGAAGGCAAGGCCTGTGGTTGGGTCAGTGAAGTTCTGAGTTGTTATAATTATGAACTTGTGGCCTTGCATTTGTGAAAAAAGGTACGCGATCGCTGTAGTCCAGTGAATAACGAATCCTTATGTCCTTTATACATTGGAAAAATAATAACATGAAATTAATGTTGTATACTGTATAGAGAAAAAGCCTGATTTAAAAAATATATCATGTACACATTTGATGCAATGTTACTTTGAGGTGACTCTACACTGAATGACAAAGACTACGCAGAATGCCAAGTCCATTGATGTCCTGTAGCCATTTGGAAACCATTTACTGCATTCGGTGGTAACCATAACACCAAATGAAGGGATGGTGGTTCAGTGGGTTAAGGCCATACATCAATGATGTGATCCATACAACTTTACATCCCAGGGTGACTGTAATTACTGCACACATGTACAGCTCAGGGATGGCTGACTAGCCCCTCTTGCCTTTTGTGTCAGCACTGAAAAGCCTGGCCCAGGGTCCTGGAGCAAGAGAAAGAGAGAGAGAGAGAGAGAGAGAGAGAGAGAGAGAGAGAGAGAGAGAGAGAGAGACAGACAGACAGACAGACAGACAGTCAGACAGACAGACAAACTGGATGATAAATAGGCAGACTATAAGAATTATAAATATTAATGCATGACGTGATGATTTCAGAATACTTTTGTTAATTCATTTTCACTAGGCGATAATTTTGTCCTTACGCAACTTACTGCATTTAGCTCTAAGAAAAAAACGAAAATCTAAACCTATACACCATTCCAGCAGCACTTCTTTGTGATTAACACCAGATTCTGGTCTTAACCTCTTGTTATAGCTCAGCATTCAAAACAGAGAGAGAAGGAGCACAATGACTCATGTAGTACGTTTACCTTAACCAGGCCAGGATTTTTGTGCCTTTACAGCTTATATCGTGTAGCTCAGCGACACAGTAAGATAGCACTAAGGCTGTACATCCTTTCTGTAGCGCTTGTTCGTGACTAACATCGTATTCTGTTGTTAATCTCTTGTTACAAGTCAATATTCTAGGTAAAGAGTGGGAATTTTAGTCCAAGTGAGAGAAATAAGGGTATAGGTAAAGTTAACATGATATTGTACAGTCAGTAAGTACGGTTTGTAATTAACGTTATGGTGGACGTGTGTGCAGTGGATGGTGTTTTCCTTCAACGCGATGATGGGCTGGGACGAGTCACTGTTCCCAAGGGCCAAAGAGTTTCTGCCAGAGCGCTGGCTGAGGGACAAACCCCTCGGCCCCATCCACCCATTCGCCAGCCTGCCTTTTGGTGCCGGCACCAGGATGTGTATAGGGAGGCGCATCGCAGAGCAGGAAATGTACATCTTCCTCGCCAGGGTAAGCCTCGTCAAAGTTATAGGCACCGTCTGCACCAAATTCTTGCTGGTGCCGGCAGGGGTTTTGCTTCACTGTAACCAATACAAGTGGCCCCACTGGACACAGGTGAGTGCGAGCTAGAACTTCTGTGGGTTACAGCGATGCAGAACTTCCAATCATGCCAACAAGCATTAGGTGTGGATGAGACCTTATATTTCTTTGTGATATATATAACAAGCACTGTCACTATCCTGCCCATGGAACAGAAGATCTGGCATCACTCCATTCATGACGAAGCTGCGATGGACAGGACTTCTCTTTAGCTTTTAAAGATGTTAATGATTTGCTTATTAATCTTTTCAGTATGGTGCACTGAACCTACTACCAAACGCAACCTTCTGATTATAAACTTAGTCATACTCTGCAGGCAGACCATACACACAGTTTTTCACACACACACACACACACACACACACACACACACACACACACACATCACATCACAGCGCACCATGACAAGATGTACTCCAGTAACAAATAAAGATCATCTACGTCCAGAAGTCAAGGTTCTTTCCAATAAATACTACATAGACAAGATAGGAGTACAGTTTTCTACAAAAGCCGTAGACCCTTCCCACCGAAACCCTATCGCCACATCTCAACCGAACCGAGAGACAAAAAATTTACACGTGACTTTTTTTTCTCAGTCGTAATTAAATCTCCCACAAGCACCAAATAACACAAACATTGCCAAGCACACCCACACCCAAATTACGCAACAAACACTGAAAAACATACAGAAATAGTGCGACAACATTTGTAAACATAATTATGCATGACATTTTCAAAAGTTTGTTGACAGTATAATATCGTCTTATAGGCCAAACAAAAGGAGTGGGATTCTCAAAGGTATTTACGATGGATTTCCTGCCGTATCTCACATATTTTTTTGCAGAACGATCAGCGACATTATTTTTCCCTGACTTGCGTGCTTTCATCAAAAACAATTCCTGGTTACGAGCGGAAAACCGTCATAACTGTTTTCTGTTTTGAATGGAAGGACAAAGAAAGAAAACAGTAAAAACTTTCCATGTGTCCAGTTCTTCCTGCAAAAACAAATCATGGTAACGACAAGGAATCAATTGTAAATATGTCTGGGAATCCTACCCCCGTTTTGTCATACATGCTGGTGTTGTTGCTCTACCCCGGTCTGTGCGGGTTAGTGGACCCATCAGCCACAAGTAAGCAGCCGCCTTACTCTGGCAGACAGCAACTCGCCAGGATCGTAACCGAGTTCATCCACACGGTGAGGTGCAGGAGCTTCCAGTATTTTCTGCTGACTAAGCCTCTGTTTTCATTTTCAGTCGTGGCTACAAGTTACCCTAATTTGTACAGCAAGGCCCGTATTCTCGTCTGTTAAGGAAGCTCCCTAACACCTTTTCCTAAGTGATTTATTTTGCTCATTACTTTTTACTGTCCTGTTTTGTGTTATATGAATTTTTCCAATATCGCCATATTCTGCAAAAGTAAAGTACATGATTATATTGACCACCTTGATTCAAAATATGTCGCTAAGGAACAGGTGCTAGGGAACCTCCTTAAACTGTGGAGAATACGTTACCAGATCTTTAGCCCATTGAGTCAGAGGTCGCTCCTCAGTTAAGTAAAATCGTTTCATAGTACTGTAACAAGAATAGTAAAAAAAAAATAATAATAATAATAATAATAATCACCTGACTGAAACACTAACTCTGACGGGCGCTAACACAGCAAAATTTTTATGCTGTTTAATATTTCTCCCATAGTGTGTATACATATATTTTGTACTTTGCCCTGTTTTATAAAGTTTTGCTAACTGAGATTTCATTTATAAGTATCATGCAGCAGTTCCTTTCATAAACGTAACCATGCTGCTTTTCTGGAACCCATATCCTTTACTCTTCCCCCTTCCTAAACAGTTTCTTTAATGAATTATTGTGTTACCATTGTTGTCACACCCGAAGCCACACGGTTCCCCCCCTGCCTCACCTCCTTCCCTCTTCCATTTTGCTAAGTACATCGCAGTTATTTCATCCACCTGTTCTTGGTCCCAGATTTTTAGTCGTATACTCTCCACCTAGATCCAAGCTTCTCATGACTAGTATTTCAGTTCTCTTCACACAACACCTCTTCCCTCACGCAGCAGTAAACGATGATGTAAAATGTATGGCTGGTATTAAACTATGCCTGTAGGTAGGATGTGATAGTTTAAAGTGTGGTTATTATGATGCTGAAGTCGTAGAGTTTAACTGGTCTTTGCTAACTACTTGTACTGATTGTGGTCCAGTGTAACTCCTATGCACCCATTGTTAGTAAATGCTGCAAAACGTTTGTTGCTATACATTCAGTTTTCAGTAATCTTAAGTTACTTTTTTTGAAATTATAGTTTCTGACATTCTAATTTTCTGAATGATATTCTCTGGAATGCAAACTTCAAAATTGATGTTTATACCATAGCGAAGACTGGCTTAATGAACAGACTGGCTGATTTATTCTTCCATAAATAAGTTTCTTTCCAGTATGATCAGTGTTTCCTGGGCTGTTACTCTGGTCGGGCATGGAAGCTTCCGAACACCTCTTCCTTAGCAATTTATTTTTGGATATGGATGGTTAATATCCTTCAGTATGTTATTTGTGCACAGTATGGCGATGTTCGAAGGCTTTATGTAACACAGAAGAGGACATAAGATGTGATAAGCAAAACAAGAAGAGACCATCTTCATATAGACCTACCTGGGGCGAAACCAGTTCAGCCAGTTTTAAAAAGTGCATGAACTGATGCAACAGCTGATATGTCAGATCAACTCAAAATTTCAAGCTGGACAGCTTTATATTACGTAAGAAAGTCGTTAAAATACATCCTTATAGCCGAAATTAAAAATCGGCTAATAGTCAGCTGACGCAAAACTGACATGTTAATCAAATAATGACTTCAAGCTGAGCAACTTTGTATTTCATAAGAAAATCGCTCAAAGCTCTCCAAGAGCAGATACTCAAACTTTCCTTGAAGGAGAAAAAAACAAAAAACCTCCGGACGTACCACTTACAGACCTGTCGGCTTCACCGCAGGCAATAAAATCGCTTAGCAAAAAAGGCGTTAGTGAGCTTCCTCCACCGACGAGAATGCAGAACCTGGTGTGTAAGGTGCTGCAGAAGCCTATGGAATCTACGGTTGTATTCTAAGTGCCTTTGGTGATATCGTACCACTTGTTCCATAGCGACTTGGTATCCTCTAGTATGTCAGTGTTTGAATTATATTGATATGAAAACGATATAAATAACAGTAAAATAAATCGCTAAGGTAGTGTTGCCACGGAGCCTTTGATGCCACCCCTGCCAACCTTTAATAGTATGTGAGTAAAGATGATTTTGTTGGCACTGATGCCGTAGTATATAAAGTGTGAGGAGGGTATGAAGGTGATTTTGTTGGCCCTGATGTCTTAGTATGTTAAGTATGAGGCAATAAAGGTGGTTTTGTTTGCAGGCGATGCAGAGGTTCAACGTGGATTACCGGTATGAAGACATGGGCATCATCAACCGTCTTGTGTCCATCCCGTCACTCCCACTCAAATTTAACATCACAGAACGACGCAAGTAGCTTCACTAATGACACACACACACACACACACACACACACACACACACACACACACACACACACACACCATTTTCAAAATACTCCCCTCCTGTAGTCACATACTTGTTCTAATGTTCTTGATATAGCATGCATGAAGTGTCCTTTATTTCGAAAAACTATATGAAATCTTGCAGACATATTGATGCTGTGTAGTATTTTCTTATTTTACTCGTATTTATTGTTCATGCTCCAGACTACCACAGTTATAGCATGTCAGAGAAGGTATGGGAGAGGGAAGTTAGATTCTGGCATCCCCCTTCCTCTTACTCTTCCTGCGTCTCATCTGTACACATTATCAGTTGCCTGTCAGCCATTCCTTCCTTATGGCCATAACGCTTTAACACATCTTGGTCTGTCCTTTCCATTACAGTCAGTATGTTTTCATATCTCTCTGTCTTACACTGTCATTTTTCAACCTGTCACACCATCTCATCACACTTTTAAACCTTAGGCACTGGAAGTCCAGCCCAACCACACTTTTACGGCCCTTAGTATTCAGAACCCACGACTCACAGCTATAAACCTCTGTCGGCATCAGCCTACCTTTGTATATACCCATCTTCACCTACGTTGAAATTGACAGGTTACTTTCTTGCACACACGTATCATAGTTCCTAATATATTTACTTCCTCTCCCATCCCATGCCTTGATGTCTTTCAGGTCCCTGAGTTCCATCTCTTGCAACATCCACCCACAGATACCCCAAGCACTCCCTTCCTCTAAATCCTCCCCATTCAGAGTTACTCATATCGTTCTGTTCCGTCTCTCTTTTACCTCACATCAATTTGCTTTTTGTTGCATTCATTCTCAGAGTCTCCTTTTCACAGACTTTTTCAGCATTGGATAGTAATTGTTTATGTGCTGAGTCTGTGACCAATATTGCACCATCTGTAAACAACTGTTGGTTTACTTCCCAGTCTACATTCTCTGTGCACCCCTTAAACTTGCCCCTCTTCCTCCTTTGTACCCTTACTGTCTCTCCAACCTCTCCATGAAAAGACTGAAGAAATAACACATCCCAAGTGCAACCCCACCTTCCACTCAAACCATTTACCCTCTTCCCTTCCCACTCTCACACATTCCCTACTCGTGCTCTTTTGGTAATAGCTCTTCGTTGGACTTAAAAGGTTCGCTTCTACCTCATACACTTGCTGCATTAGCAACAAGGCATCTCTTTCCCTCCATCATATGCCTTCTCCAGATTCATTAACCTTACAAACAAGTCCCTCCCCTTACCCAGATATTTTTCAGACATTCCTCAAAGCAATCGCCCTATCCAAACTCACCCCTACACACATAAAGCCTTCCTGATCCTCCCTAACTTGGTTCAGTATGCTGCACTATTCTTGCGGTCGCTACTCGTCCACATACATTGTCTGGTAAGCTCAAAAGACTTTTACCTCTAAAATATGAGCATTCCCTTTCGTCGCCCTTGCCATGATACAACAGCACAATACATAATATGCTCTGTTACTCTTGAGATTACTCACTTCAGCCAATTATATGTGGAAAATTCTGAAAAGCATTCCACAACCAAAACCCCCTACTCTTTTTTTTTTTTTTTTTTTGTCAGTGTGTTGCAGTTCCATATATTCCAGCTGCTTCACCAGCCTTCCTTCTGTAATGCTGTCCATCCATCCACTCTTCCTACTTCATCCAGCAATCTCACCATGTAACTCTGCACTAATTAAGTTATTCACCACAGCAATTTGGTTATCAGTTACATTCAGTTTTCCAGAATATTCTCTCCTGCTCCATGTCTTTTCATCTTACCAGCCTGTCACCGTTTCTCCATATGCTTCCCTCACTGTTTCCTTGATTTCCTCTCTTTCTCCTAACGCAACTCACTTCTCTCCAAAACTTTTTCTTATCCAAAAATTCCTCGATATTCATGGACTTCATTTTTCTTTACTATTCCCCCCTCAACTCCCATACCCTTCTCTTGATTTCTTGCAATTTTTTCTAATAATACTCCCATTCTTGAATATACTGTATATCCCTGCAAATACTCTCCAAGCAGTGTTTTTCCTCTCTTTCAGCAGGTTATCGACTCCCTCATTCCAATACTGACCATCACTTTTCCTTCCTACCTCCTGAACTCTTTATCCCTCACGCTCATAGTACTTTTGAACTGGCTTCTTGAACTTCCTTTCGCCCTCCACCTTTCTTGGTACAGTATCTCTCAGTCTATGCCCCTTTCTTTCCTGATATGTAACCTTACACAGCTCATTTGAAAGCTTGTCACCATTATCAGTTCTTTCCGACTCATATCCTTCCTGCCTCAGTCAAAACTGCTGCACATTTTAGTAACTGTTTTCAAGAAATGGTTTGATGTACCTCTTGCTGCCCCCCACCCCCCCCTCTCAAGAACACATACATCAAACAATGCTTCCTTCATGCACGTATCCACCAACACATACTATAGTCGCGGCGCACGACTCTGAGGTTGTCATTATCCTACCCTGGCAACCTACAGTTCAAAAGTGCGTCCGAGTTCTTATCATATTATACACGAAACATATTATTATACACGAATATATTATACACGAATATTATTATACACGAACATATTATACACGAATCACATGGGTCTCAAAGTATACACGAAATCAGACGCACTTTTGAATGGTAGTTGCCAGAGTGCGATAATAACAACCTCAGAGTCGCGCGCCGCGACTGTAGTGCCTTCATGCTCGTATCCACCAACACATACTAGTACCTTCACACTCGTATTCACCAACACATACTCCACCAACCTTCTCCTTGAATTCCTTGACTGAGTCAGTCTCTGCCAGGTTTTGCCTGCAAACTTCTGTATGTTATCTCTCCTCCTCCTGTCTGGTATTTTCCTACTATGCTTGCATCTCTTGGAGCCCAGTCAGTCAGCCTCTTGTTCTATTTATCCTTTAGTCTTGCAACATGATCTGCCCTCCTCCATTCCTGTTCTTGTAATTTTTTATGCCATTGACTTTTGTTTGCTCTCTAACCCAGGTTTATCTCCTCCTGTCTCTCAAAGATATTTCCAACATTGGCCTTTCCATTGCTCTTTGAGAACGGATTAGTTTGGTTTCCATTGCTTTTGTCAGTTTCCAGGTCTCACAATCGTATGTCATAGTTGGGATTATATATTCGTTATATACCTTTCGTTTCATATATACTGGCAAGCTACTTTTCATGATGTCACTGCATGTACCGAAAGTCTTCCAATTGTAATGCGTCAGTTATTTCGTTTTCATGTCTTTCGTTAGTTTTAGTATTTACCCCAAGTCATTGTACTCCTCAACTTCTTCAAGAGTTCCTTCATTTATTTTGATGAGCTCTTTGATGTACACTCGGTAAAAAAAGTATCGGTGCACAACACTGACGAAACATTTTGGATCACGGTACGAAGGTCTATGAAATATTTGTGTCTGACTTGTTGGGAGGTGTCATATAACGTCATCTGAGGTATCCCCTCGCTATAATATAAACAAACATTCTGCACCTGCTACAGCCAGGCATAACAAGTTACCAACCCTCCCATACAGCCAGCACGTGAGTGAATATTTTCGGAAGACATCGAACCCTCTATGCACCAGGTGTACCTGGATTAAACATTAGTTTTATTCCGGTTCATCTTTAGCCTTACTCTGACACTTTCTCTTTTTAGGTCATTTATAATATCTTGCAATGTCACAGCTGTTTCTGAGATAAGGATACTGTCTCTTGCAAATATTAAATTATTTAAGTTTTCTTCATCAACGTTTTTTCCTTCGCTCTCCCATTCTAGCATTCTGAAAAACCTTCTTCATCAACGTTTATTCCTTTGCTCTTCCATTCTAGCAGTCTGCAAATACCTTCTAGGCATGCTGTAAACAATTCTGGCGCACGCCTTTCTCAATCTTAATTTCCTCTTTATATGGTTTTCCAGCAGTTTTACGAGGTTCTCATTTACTCCTTGTTCCCGCAATGAATTTAAAATTGCACTGTGCTCCACTGAGTCGAAAGCCTATTCGTAATCAATAAAACCTAAGCACAGTGGTTTAATATATTCTGTAGTTTTCTCAGTTAACTGATTCATTGTGTGTAGACGATCAGTAATCGACTATCCGCTTCGGAATCCTGCCTGCTCGTGAGGTTGGTTTTCTTTCAAATGTGTTGCTATTTAGTTCGTAAGGACTTCAGTAGTAAGCTAATGGGTCAATAGTTACAAAGATCTTTTGAGTCGCCTTTCTTGTAAAGCAAAATAACTATTGCATTACACCATATTTGGGAAACTGTCTTCTATATACATAGAGTAAATAAGTGGGCGAGCTGGTTTTGAAATTCTCCTACATCCGACAGTAAATCTGCCACTATTCCATCTTCTGGAGTCCTCCCTCTTTTCATACTTTTAAAACTTTATTTCATCTGGTGCTACATCTGGTATTTCATTTGTGTCAGCTGAAAACTTAGCTCTGATAGTGTTATCTTTAATGCATACAGTTCATTGTAAAATTCAACTCGCTTCACCACCTTCTCACTGCATTTGATGACTTCATTTTTTTGGTCTTCCAGTTATATAATTTGTTGCTTTCTTGTTTCAGACTTTGTCCCTTTTTGGTAGTTTCTTTGATTTGATCCATGTTTCTCTTTCATTTTTCTAGGTCTCTCATTGATAACTTTATGTAACATAGTGTAAATTATCATGAGGCCCTTAGCTACGTGCTGTGTATCACGTAGCTACATTATCTTTAACCATGACGTGAAGCCTTCATCAGTGACTTAACCTTAGTAACGTCAATGTGATGTGTTGGTACTAGAGCAACCGTTCCATCAGTAACATGCCATGACACCTACAGTATTTACCACCATAATGATCAGCACTGTATGAAACGACATCAAATATATTGTATGTTTATTTGACAAGGAGAGTTTATTGAAGCACCACTCTTGTTTACCGACTGCAAGATTTGTGTTGCACTTTGACCCTAATGTTCTGTGTCACCTGCACTGACTAAATTCACTATCATTTTGTAAAAACGTGCACTGCCAGGGCGTCCTTGACTATTAAATGGCCGGGTGGCACAACACAATGGCATGAGAATCAAAATAATGACTGTTATTATTATTATTATTATTATTATTATTATTATTTTACTAAGAAATTGATGTCGAAAGGTAATATCAAATCAAACCTTGGACAACTCATCCTATTTTGTATACCGTACTGTTGCCATACAGTGGCACCACATTCAACAGTTCCAGAGTTAATGCAGTTACCTGAAAATAGAACCATTGTCTGAAAGTATGCAGATGTGTTAAGTATCATTATTTGTCTTCGGGAAGAGGACAAATAATGATGGCATGTTGATAAATAAAATCACGTAAATAAGTTATATTTTTCTCCCGATTCCATAGTTCTATACAGTACTTAAAATATAATAAAAAGCATGTTAAAAGGTTTGGTTGCAATTTAAAGATTTATCAGATCAGGGTTATTGAGATATAAATATCCTTTTCATACATTTTTGTAGTGTATAAGTGATATAAATACTAATATCTTAATATTAGTAATGTTTATAAGGGTTTAACTGGCAGATTAAACGCAAGTGGGGTGCATTACAGGAACACATATGATCCAGCTTAGGGCACCCAGAAACTTAGAACCTGTATTATATTACCCATGTTGTTGTTGTTGATTAACTTCAGTCTGTCTGATTGAGGGATCTTGAAACAATATGAGGTGAAAACTGGAAAATTTAAGATGGCAGGAGCTGAGTGAGTGTTAGACGAGGAGAGTGGAGTGGAAACCTGCGAGATGATGAAAAGTGGAAGCACAGTGAGAGTATGAGAACTGGAGACAGGTGTAACAGACTGAGGAAAATGGGGGTGCCTGGAAACATAATTGGCTGAGAACGCAAAACGGGATTTTTTTTTTTTTTTTTTTTTTAATAGAAAACTGGTGGAAGAACAGGGTGCTAGAGTATGAAAGGAAGGCTTTAGGTGGTGGAGAGTCGAGGGGAAATATGGAGGAAGCTTATGAAGGACATTTTTGCCAGCGGGGGTTGGAAGAACATGGAAATAATTTGAGATTCGATTACTCCGTCTGGTATGGTGGGATTTTTAACTTATTCTGGGTACAATAAGAGTTTTCTTCAGCTTAGGAAAGACTCTGAACTAAACGGGTTGGATATAGCTTCCAATAAACCATTCAAGAGGCTTTTCTTGAATTAACAAAAAAAAAAAAAAAATGGTCGCCTGAAATTAACATAAATAAACCCATAAAAGACATGACCTGATGCATGGCGATAATTTGTTGGCATGAATATTCTCAGTTTTGTTATTGTGGGTAGAGAGATTATTCAGAGAAGGAAAGCACGCTTGGTAGGAAAACAGTCTGCATTAACACCTTGGCTGCGATGGCGATATTCCTGTTTAGACGGGACAAGAGAGCTGGATGATGATAATGTATATGTGCAGCCGTTTAACAGTTATATCTAGGTCCTCCTGTAGTTAAATTGTTACCTCATGGTCGCATCTCTAGCATTAAACGAACGGCAGACAGTATTGGTGAGCTGAGAGTGCTTTTCTGTCATCATTTACTTTCTCATGATGTGGAAAATTAATAATGACAGTCCTTTATTGCAGTTAATGCAAGGTAAAAAAAAAAAACACACATATTCAGATGTGTGGTATTTCTGATACTATTAACCCTCTCACGTTCGGGACAAATATAGTGCTGTACTCTAAACCAAACTCATTCAGCCGAAAGTTAGTCATGGAGGCCTGAATGTTTAAATGTTAACGGTAGAATGGTATTATCAAAAGAAAGTGTATTTTACTATAGGAATGTACGCAAGTAAATACATGGCAAGAGGACAAAATAACACATAACTGCAAAATACGAGTGCAGTTGGCACTGACCCTGTTACCACTAATGAAAAAAAAAAAAAAATCCGGAGAAAAAGGAATCAAGGAGTGAAGACAGTGGAGGAAAATCAACACTTTAAATACTGTCTGCTTTCTCATCGTTATCGAAGTAAGATGCCGATTTTTAAAAAGAGTTATGAGGGGAGCACTGTTAGGAGTGTATAATTTATTAATCTGGTGTTAGAAGGTTCAAGGATTGGAGCCATTGTTGTGTGAGGTGTTTGGGTGGTTCATGGGTTCAAACCATTGTGTTGATCTAAGAATGGTTATACTTTTCTGTCATGCTGTTATCTAATGTTTTTCATTGCTAATATATTGTTTATTGTTTATTATACAGTAGTATGAAATAATTTATTCATTCTGTGAAGTTCCTGATTCATACTGTATGGTTTACATGTTTCTATACGCTTATCGATAGTGTTTGTTTTGATAGTCGGGCTGTGGTTGAGTAGTGAGTCGGTGTGTGATGCAAAAAACCTTCGCTAATGGCCAACCCTCTCCCGTGACAAACGTCTCTTGTACACTTGCTCCCTGACTTTTACTTTTTACTGGACCCTCTCAGGATTTCAGGTTTTGTGGTGCGCCAGTTGGTATGACGGGGGCGAGGTGCTAACAATGAGTACTGGGTTTTAGTGGTAAGAGTTTGTTTACTTGTTTATCTAAGCTGGATCGTGTTAATCCTACCCTTAATATGTGTCGTTGATGTCAGGAAGGGTGGTTGTTTTGCTTTGTCCTTAATCTATTTATTGGAAATAGTCATTCATCTTTTTTTTAGTTCATTGTTTAACTTTACTTACTGCTAATGAATTTTGGGTAAATTTTTAGAAGTAACCAACGTTTTCTTTTATTACTATTTTTATGTGTTCCAATGCAAAATACTGTTTTAATTAGTTTTGACCTTCATTTTGGGGGGAAAATCCCCCTTTTGGAATTTTGAGTAAGATTTCTAAAAGTGGGTTTATCCCCCAATATCAAGATAAAAATTAATTAAAAACACACTATTTTGCATTAAACTAACCCAAACTAACCTAACCAAACCTAGGGCCTGACATACCGAGTGCACACTCCTGCACCAGCCAATATGGCGCGACATTCATCCGCTACTGAGCGATAGCCTAACCTAAGCCACTATATGACTACCCCTACAAAGTTTGCTCCCCCAACTCAAACTAGGCTTAAAAGGTAAGTCTTAGAATAGTTCAGGGACGTAATATAATGAAAATTGGTAATGTTGGTTACTTCTAAAGTTATACCGAATTTTGTGTATATTTGCTTGTGTATTACCTATTCTGTATACGAGCACTAGGCTCATGTGAAGTTGGAGAGTGGTTGGCACTCAATTTAATCCTTGCAATTGAGTCATAATTGATATAAGGGGGTCTTGATCGTAACAAGAGCTCTCATATAAGAATCTTGGTCAAGATAAATGGTGTAAAATAATTATAAATAAAAAGTGTTCTCAATCCGGAAGTCTTTGATCCCTCCGACCCAGAAAGAACAGACGATTTTAAATGATCCAAATAAGAGTACGTTATAGGAACCTGGGAGATTTAGTTGTTACGGTTATGAAGAAAATGTATTTTTGGCTGCCAAGTTCTTAACAGAGGCGTGTGTGGAGGGACAAGCTGAATGGAAACTGACTCATGGATACGTCAAAGGATGAGAAAATTAAAGAAAAGTATGTACTGGTTCACTGAAGGGAATAGAATCCATTGATGGTTGGACTGCAGAGAGGCAGGGAAGGAGGAGAGGAGAGGCAGGGAGGACTCGTAAGGTTGTATGATTGACTACTTCATTCAGTTTAGTAGTGACTCTGCCACTCATGAAATATAGGTTTCGAGAGAAAATGGCCTTCACCAAAACGGCCTCACCCTATGACCTCCCCTTGTATTCGTACAGTATTTTGTGCGTACTGTAGTGTTGCCACTTAAACCAAAACCTAACCTAACCTAATATGTTGGCAATAATGATATGACTAAAAAAAAAAAAATAGCATATCATATCTGTGAGATCAAATTGGATTTTTGCTCACAATATTGTACTGTATGCCAGTGTAAATTTAGGTTTTAGAGTGGGGCCATTTTGGTTATAGGGTGGGGCCGTTTCTGTATCTAGCCCCTGCGGATCAAAAACTCTCCCCCCCAGCTGAATAGTCTGAGGAATTATTAGTTGTGATCCCAAGCTCAACGTGAAACCTGGTGGACTGTATGCCTTTCTAACGCAGTTCGCCATGCTCCGTTTGGGAGACATGGAGGGGATTAAGGCGTGGAGGTACAATATAACAGGGAGGAGGCAGCATGCCGGTCTTCCTCTATCCGCGCGAGTGAAGCTGGTGGGCGGGGGTTAGCGGCCCGGGGGGGGGGGGAGATTGACCCAAAACATTGCGGTTTAGCAAGGCGACTTAATTACATTTAATTGCTCTCTGGTGTTCACCACACACACAAATTTGAAGAAATATTATATGATATGCAAGGTATGTATAAAGACATTCCTTGTCAATGATACAGATCCCTGAGAAGAAAGTCCCACAAGAAGAAAGTCTTTGAAGATGGCAGAGACCAAGGCTGAACCTCTCAGGAAGTACTTCTCCCATCGTGTGGTAGATGAATCGAATAACCTGCCGGAGGAGACCGTGGTGGCTAAAACAACAAACAATTTTAAAGCAAAGATCGAGATATTATTTAGGCAAGCCGGGGGGAGGGGGGTAATTCAAGAGCCAGCATCAGCTTCCTGCCCCAGTCCTAAGCCGTCCGCCTGAGGAATGATTAGACCTACAACCTTCAGGCGGGGATGGTAAGTTATGGTAAGTTATACCTAAGACATAATCTAGGTCAAGGGTAGGACTTCTTCCCCTTATCTAGATGGAAGTGGTAGGATCTGTTGTTTATCCCAAAAAGAAAAGAAAATCTGCAAAGTGGAGGGCTTCCTTCGCCTTGGGAATTTTCTCCTCCTTGGAGATCACCTTTCCCTTGAGGGTTTTCTCCCAGTTTTTTTTTTTTTTTTTTTTTTTTTACCCGGTTCAGGGCCTTATACCCTTTTGTATCTCTTTGGGGATTTCTCTACCGTTAGTCCCCACTGTGGAGGGGGACGGAAAGAATACTTCCCGGGTATCCCTGCTTGTAAAAAGCGACTAGAAGGGGCCTTTTTGTCTCCAGTCCCTCTCTCCTTACTGTCCTCTTCTGCTCTTCTGTTTTACCTCTTCATATTTCCGTGTTTCTTCCAGCCCTTATTTTCCCTCTACTTCTACAGGTCCATACAGTCATATTATGGCTTGGTGCTAATTCTTCACTATTCCTTCCTTCCTTCTCCCGTGACAGGTTTCTCTCCCTTGAGAGGCTTTCTCACTCTTGAGAGGTTTCCCTCCCTTGAGAGGTTTCCCTCCCTTGAGAAGCTTTTCTCTCTCTTGAGAAGCTTCTTTCCCTTGAGAAGCTTCTTTCCCTTGAGAAGCTTCTTTCCCTTGAGAAGCTTCTTTCCCTTGAGAAGCTTCTTTCCCTTGAGAAGCTTCTTTCCCATGAGAAGCTTCTTTTCCTTGAGAAGCTTCGTTCCCTTAAGAAGCTTCTTTCTCTTGAGAAGCTTCTTTCTCTTGAGAAGCTTCTTTCTCTTGAGAAGCTTCTTTTCCTTGAGAGGCTTCTTTCCCTTGAGAGGCTTCTTTCCCTTGAGAAGCCTCTCTCCCGGGAGAAGCTTCTTTCCCTTGAGAAGCTTCTCTCCCTTGAGAAGCTTCTTTCCCTTGAGACACTTCTTCCCTTGAGAAGCATCTCTCCCTCGAGAAGCTTCTTTCTCTTGAGAAGCATCTCTCCCTCGAGAAGCTTCTTTCCCTTGAGAAGCTTCTTTCCCTTGAGAAGCCTCTCTCCCTTGAGAAGCCTCTCTCCCTTGAGAAGCTTCTTTCCCTTGAGAAGAAGCTTCTCTCTCATGCGAGGCTTCTTTCCCTTGGGAAGCTTCTCTCTCTCTTTGGAGGTTTCCCATCCTTGAGAGATATCTTTCCTTTGAGATGTTTCTTTCCAAGGATAGGCTTCTCCCCCTTTGGAGGCTTCCCTCCCAGGATAGGTTTCTCCCCCTTTGGAGGCTTCCCTCCCAGGATAGGTTTCTCCCCCTTTGGAGGCTTCCCTCCCAGGATAGGTTTCTCCCCCTTTGGAGGCTTCCATCCCAGGATAGGTTTCTCCCCCTTTGGAGGCTTCCCTCCCAGGATAGGTTTCTCCCCCTTTGGAGGCTTCCCTCCCAGGATAGGTTTCTCCCCCTTTGGAGGCTTCCCTCCCAGGATAGGTTTCTCCCCCTTTGGAGGCTTCCCTCCCAGGATAGGTTTCTCCCCCTTTGGCGGCTTCCCTCCCAGGATAGGTTTCTCCCCCTTTGGAGGCTTCCCTCCCAGGATAGGTTTCTCCCCCTTTGGAGGCTTCCCTCCCAGGATAGGTTTCTCCCCCTTTGGAGGCTTCCTTCCCAGGATAGGTTTCTCCCTCTTTGGAGGCTTCCCTCCCAGGATAGGTTTCTCCCCCTTTGGAGGCTTCCCTCCCAGGGTAGGCTTCTCCCCCTTTGGAGGCTTCCCTCCCAGGGTAGGTTTCTCCCCCTTTGAAGGCTTCCCTCCCAGGATAGGCTTCTCCCCCTTTGAAGGCTTCCCTCCCAGGATAGGTTTCTCCCCCTTTGAAGGCTTCCCTCCCAGGGTAGGCTTCTCCCCCTTTGGAGGCATCCCTCCCAGGGTAGTCTTCTCCCCCTTTGGAGGCTTCCCTCCCAGGGTAGTCTTCTCCCTCTTTGGAGGCTTCCCTCCCAGGGTAGGCTTCTTCCCCTTTTGAAGTTTCCCTCCCAGGGTAGGTTTCTTCCCCTTTGGAGGCTTCCTTCCCAGGGTAGGATTCTCCCCTTTTAGAGGCTTCCCTCCCAGGGTAGGCTTCTCCCTCTTTGGAGGCTTCTCTCCCAGGGTAGGCTTCTCCCCCTTTGGAGGCTTCTAGCCCTTTGAAGGCTTCTCTTTCAGGGTTGGCTTCTCCTTTGGAGGCTTCATCTCCAGAAAGGGCAGAAGGTCTCGAACGGTGAGTCCCTTCTTGGCCATCTCCACTAACAGGGGCATAAACTCCCTGATGGGGCGATTCCTGTAGTCCTTAGGTACCTCAAAAGGTTTCGCCTCCTGGAAAGGTCCCTTTCTCCCTGGAGTGTCCCATCCCTAAGAAGGTTTCTTCATCTTTGGAGGTTTCCCTCCCTTGAGAGGTTTCCCCCCTGTTTTAGGTTAATCCCTCTTCGGAGGTGTTTCTCCCTTGAGAGGCTTCTCTCCCTTTAGAAGTTTCCCCCCTATTGAAGGCTTCTTCCCGTTGAGAAGCTTTTTCTCGTTGGGCCTTTTCATGGTGGAGTATGAGGGCCCTGTGGTGGACTCCTCCACAGTTGAGGAGGACCCCGTGGTGGACTCATTCATAGTTGAGGAGGACCCCGTGGTTGACTCATTCACAGTTGAGGAGGACCCCGTGGTGGACTTCTCCACAGTTGAGGAGGACCCCTTGGTGGACTCATTCACAGTTGAGGAGGACCCCGTGGTGGACTCCTCCACAGTTGAGGAGGACCCTGTGGTGGACTCCTCCACAGTTGAGGAGGACCCCGTGGTGGACTCCTCCACAGTTGAGGAGGACCCCGTGGTTGACTCATTCACAGTTGAGGAGGACCCCGTGGTGGACTCCTCCACAGTTGAGGAGGACCCCGTGGTGGACTCCTCCACAGTTGAGGAGGACCCCGTGGTGGACTCCTCCACAGTTGAGGAGGACCCCGTGGTGGACTCCTCCACAGTTGAGGAGGACCCCGTGGTGGACTCCTCCACAGTTGAGGAGGACCCCGTGGTTGACTCATTCACAGTTGAGGAGGACCCCGTGGTGGACTCTTCCACAGTTGAGGAGGACCCCGTGGTTGACTCATTCACAGTTGAGGAGGACCCCGTGGTTGACTCATTCACGACTGAGGAGGACCCCGTGGTAGACTTCTCCACAGTTGAGAAGTATCCCGTGGTGGACTCCTCCACAGTTGAGAAGTATCTCTTGGTGGACTCCTCCACTGTTGGATGTGTCATGATGGAGTCCCATGTGATGGACTCCGAGGTGCTGGAGTCTGTGTAGGTTTTGTAGTCAGAGGTGGAATCCGACCAGCTCGGAATGTCGTCCAAGGTTATGTAATCTGTTCTAGTGACACACTTCATACTCCGAGTAAAGTTTTGAATTTTTACACGTATATCACGTCTTTTTTTTGACAATATGCATTACTGTGGTGAAATGAAATAGGAAGTGCGTCCGTACAAAAGTGTGGGATGTAGACCTGGTGAGGGTGGACGTGTGCTGCCCCAGACCCCCATTAACGCCACCTGCCCATCGAAATCCCTCACGTCCTCTAAACCTTCAACCTCGCCATTACCCGCCTCGTTGCACGCCTTCCCTCCATGTACCTGGTGATGTGGGAAGTGGTGGAGGCTGGAGAGGGAGAGGGTGTGCTGGTATGAGTGTGTTGGTGTGTTGTGTGACGTCTTTTAAATTTTGTTCTTGTTACCATCCATAGGCGGATCTAGACGGCTATTCTGGGGGAGGCCAAGTAAGAAAGGGCGCCAAAGACGGCTATTCTGGGGGTGGGGGGGGGGCAAACAAGAGAGGGGCGCCCGCTAGTAGCCAGCTTATTTAAATTTTCACTACTGGTTACATATGTATCTAATAATTATGAGTAACTGTTGGAAGGTTAGGCTAGACATACAGTGAACGTTTTCTACAGGAAAACGTTCACTAACGTCCCCATTTCCACACACTCACTCACAAACACATGTATTTAAAGATACTTTTTCTGTGCGGCATGTATATGTCTGGGCGGTGTGAGGTGCCCGACGCTTCTTCTTGCCTATGGCCCTAGGAATTGAAAGGAACAAGGGCCACAGCCAACATACCTCCTGGGGGGGGGGGCCATGCCCCCAACTCTCCCCCCCTTTAATTCGCCAGTGCTACCGTCGGATGGCTTTACTCAATTTTGGAAACATATGTCATATGGACGAGCTTTTCTTATGTCTATTTAGCATCATCAGTCTGAAAAATCTCTTCAGCTGAATAAAAGTGGTTAATGGTAGGAGGGAGAGAGAAAGAGAGAGAGACAGAGAGACTTAGATGACGGAAGGGGGGCAGAAAGGCCGAGAGGAAAGGAGGAAGGTAGGGAGTGGAACAGAACAAAAACAGGAGGGATAAACAGAAGGATGGGCACCAAGAAAAAAAAAAGCGGAGGATGGAGAGAAAGGGGTAAAGGGAAGGAAGGGAAGAAAATAAGAAACAGGAGAGAACAAAGTGAAAGTGAAGGAAGGAAGGCTGGATGGATGGGTGGATGATGAAAGAAGGAAGGAAGGAAAACTGGAAAGAATAAAAAATGGCACAAGGAATAATGAAGAGACAAGATGTTAACAGATGACAGACGGAAGTTAAATGGGGAGAGAGGAGTAAGAAAAAATGGTCTGAAGTGAGGAGGAAAGGAGGAAGAAAGGAGAGAGGGATAATATGGAGGGTAATGTAGTGTTTCATTCATTACCAGCAGACACCTGACCACCTGCCCTCCTCTCTCATCTTCATGTTATCTTACTTTTCCCCTTCCTTCTCTATTTTCCTCCCTCCCTCTCTCTTATGCCTTCTCCTAGCTTATCTTCTGTAATGCTAGGTGTTTGAGGGTCGACTTCCCGCCCCTCTAACGCCTAGTGTGTAACTGGGTTCTCTTTCTAGACCAGAGCTTAGACAAATAGGAGAGGGGTAAGACACAAAAACTCAAGGCAACAACCTTACATGTGTATTACTAAATTCTGCAGTGAAACGGGTAGATGTCACGAATACAGATACACTGGACAGTTTTATCATTCTTAGGCCTAGATATGGGTTATTAGTATCGCGCAGGATACTACTCAGGTCAAGGTCGGGTAAGGTGAATAGCACTTAGGGCAGAGGTTTATATACTATTATTGCGGGAAGTCCAAGTTATATAATTGTTGAGTGGGTGGTACTGTTTCACTGTTGGTAATTATTACTTTAACACTGAGGTCTGTGTATGATTTTAGTATGATGCGGCGTTACTAGATGGTGGCGTATTTACTGTAATAGCCCCGAATTTCACTGCTTGGCCGTGTTCATGGTTTCACTGATATATTTATTCACTCCACCACTTTTATATTGCCACTGGTGTTTCTCTCACTGACTTCCTTTATGTGGTTAATTCACTGCTCTGTCTTCACGTCACTAAGTCATGGACACTGACCTTTCACTGTCACTCCTTTTGGGTCTGGGCGTCGTAGCAGTCAGGTACAAGGGCGGCAGAGATGACACAGCCTCCCTACCGACGGGGCTGGGTTCCGCTGGGGGACTCTGTGTTCAGGGACCACGGGACCACGTGTAGGGGCGTCCATTCTCGTCCAGGGCTGCGGGTGGCGAAGGGTCCCGCACTTTCGGGGCTTGGGGTGGGAGTACGGTCCTTGGGGCTGGGGCCGAATAGCTGTCTGAACTTCTCGCTCAGGCACCTGACGGAGGACGAAGATCTCTGGCGTCTGGGTGTAGGGAGGTCCCGCCCAGGAGTCCTGGGGGCGGTCTGGAGGTCCCGAGGGCTGCGTCCCCGTTGTTTGGGGACGCTGTCAGGAGGGGGCTGTGGCGTCGACCTACGTCGGGGTCTGTCAGGCAAGTCCTCTTTGGATCTGGCTGCAGGGAGAAGAGCCCAGTGGAAGTCACGGGGCCTCTCCAGTACTTCTCCAGGCTGGAGGCTCCCTCTGGGTCGTAGGTTGATGAACAGGAGTCAGCACCTGACAGAGGAGCAGCTACCGTCCATCTCCTGCCATAGGGCCCGGCTACTGGCTGTGCCCTGGGGGAAGGAGAGGCTACAGACCGACTCAGGGGCACCTTCAGAGCGGCTACAGGCCGTCTCCTGATTCCCTCTGGAGCAGCTATGGGCCGTCTCCTGCAGGAGGGTTGAGCGGCTACAGGCCGTCTCCTGACGAAGGTGGGAGTGGCTACAGGCCATCTCCTGTTTGCCTCCGGAGCGGCTGCAGGCTGTCTCCTGTAGGAGGGTCGAGTGGCTACAGGCCGTCTCGTTTGAGGCACCTTCAGAGCGGCTACAGGCCATCTCCTGATGAAAGCAGGAGCAGCTACGGGCCGTCTCCTGATTCCCTCTGGAGCAGCTACGGGCCGTCTCCTGATTCCCTCTGGAGCAGCTACAGGTCGTCTCCTGCAGGAGGGTTGAGCGGCTACAGGCCGTCTTGTTAGCGGCACCTTCAGAGCCACTATAGGCCATCTCCTGATGAAGGCGGGAGCGGCTACAGGCCGTCTCCTGTTTTCCTCCAGAGCAGCTGCAGGCCGTCTCCTGTAGGACAGTTGAGTGACTACCGGCAGTCTCAGGGGTGCTGACTGGAGCTGGAGTTACAGCTCCACCCCGAAGTTGGTTGGGGATGGCTTGCCCGCAAGGTAGTCTTATATTCCTGCTATGGTGGCGGCGGGCGAGCTCCTGGTCATAGGGGCACGCGGCCCGGGCGGACTTATGTCGTTGTCGCCCTGAGTCCCTGCGTGCCGTCGGTGCTCCTCGGTGGGCACCTTCCTGGGGTATTATGTCGCCCTCTGTGGCACTATACTGCATTTTGTCTTCATTAGCTCTTATTGGTCCATCGTCTATTGCCTTCATTCTTCTCTCTCTCTCTCTCTTTCATCCACATACCTCTCCTCTAAAATTTGTCGACTCAAATTCACATCACTTACTACATCAGTATTAACACTTGTTTTATATCTAGATTTCTAACAATTCAGATTAATCATTTTTTTCATTCATTGCCAGATGCCATGTATCCCAAACGGGGTGGCCAAGGGCTTAGAGTTAATTGTTTTACAGGGAGGGGCACTAATCCTCCACCAACCCCACTTGACACGTAGGGATGAATGATAAAGTTCTTGAGGTCATGGTTTCCCCACCTGTAACGACATTGGATGAAAGGTCTCTCTCTTTCTCTCTCTCTCTCGTGTGTGTGTAATTCACCGGGTCGGTCAGGATCACTTGATGGTCGTGATCGTCAGCTTTTACCCTCCCGGAAGGGAGCTGAGAGCTCATATAGTCCGATCTAAGGGCAAGGCTATAACCTTCACACACGCACACACCCATCCCCTTGCTCAAGGGGGACAGTAACCACCCACTTCATCAGTGAAACTTTTCGCAACCTGAGCGAGGCGCGAACACCCGTCTACCAGATGGCAAGCGAGAACGTTACCACTGTACCAATAATGTTTATAATTTTTTTTATGTGCCTGACTCTGGACACAAGCTTCATAACCTGTTACCAAGGCCCAGTAGTCCTCCTACATACCCTACATCTCCGTATGTCACCACTTCGGCACTATCACCCACTGCCCATATTGAATATATGGTAGGGTTGTCTCATACAGGACTGGTGTATTGGTATTAGCAGGGGAATTTTACGACATACCGGCCGGTCTGCCGGTAGATCAGTAGTCTGCTTTATGAAATTCAAATCCTTAAACTGTTCTCTACTCTAGCCAGAATTCGACCCTACATCCTTTAGAACTGCAGGCCACCTCTCTACCAACTGCGCATCCAAATGTAGCTGTGTGTGTTGAGATTTGCATATGGACATGAAAAGAAATAGTTTTATGTAACATTTTCTACACAGAAATTCTACCACAAATACTAGAGCACTTGGACAAATGTGGGAATAGGGTACGAGGGTCGCCGCCACTCATCACCAGGCCCGAGGCAAGATTATCGACAACGGGCCCTCCTGTGCTGAATATAATATACTCAGAGTCTTGCTCACAACTAGACTGTTCCCTAACCCACTGCGTCACGGCACACTGACGTATTGCCAAAAAAATCATGGTGTGCCATAGTACCTTCCCCTCCCTCTCTCTAAAACAACAATAGCAACTACAAGGAAATTATAGTATATTATTTAAAGAAAAATTACAATACTATTTAGTAATGGAAGGAAACAAATGAGTACTGTACTGTTATACTAGAATTTTCCTAGTCCAGTGTGGTTCTTCTAAACAGGGAGGAACACCAAAGCAGGACTCCAGACACCTTATGAGTATAGGGTAAGCTCAGGAACTCCAAATGGCAAAGCGAAAGATTTATTATAATGCTAGCCTTAACACACAGCTTTACGTCCAAGATTATGAGATCTATCTGATTATTCTCTCGGATATGGAAGCATACATTCCTTTCTCATATCCTCGACTAATGCACAAAAAAAAAAAAAAAAAAAAAAATTGGTTTAATCACACTTGTTCTAATGCTGTCCACAAGGAGAGGGCCTACAAAAGGTACCGGAGCCAACCCACCCCTCGAATAACATCTTTTTTATGTTTCTGCCCGGAATCATGCTAAGTCTATTCTTCACTCTGCAAAAAATAATTTCATCTGTACTAAATGCTCTCAACTCCCCAGCTCAAATTCTTCCCGCTCCTTCTGCCACCTTGCCAAAAACCTTTCTAACAACTTTAACTCATCATCCTTCCCTCCTCTTTTCTACTTTGATGGCTCTGTAGCTATTTCTTTAACTGATAAAGTAGATATCTTCGCCCAGACTTTCTCCTCCAATTCCACCTTACATATTCCGGTGCTGTTCCTCCATCACTTCCCCCCTTCGACTTCTTCATGGCTGACACTGAAATTTCTTCAACTGATGTATTTCTGCCATCACTGGCCTCAATACTAACAAGGCATATGGCTCTGATAGAGTCCCTCCTGTTGTCCTCAAGAACTGTGCTTCTGTGCTTACACCCTACCTAGGTAAACTCTTTCGCTTTTGTCTATCAACTTGTACCTTTCCTTCTTGCTGGAAGTTTATTCTCATTCAGCCCTGCCCCAAAGAGGGGTGACCATTTCCAACCCTCTAATTATTGCCCAATTGCTTTAACGTCCTGTGTCTCACAAGTTTTCAAGTCTGTTCTTAACAGAAAAAGTTTGAAGCATCTTTCCTATCACAACCTTCTTTCTGATCGTCAGTCTGGGTTCCACATCAGGGACGCTCCACTGGCGATCTTCTCACCTACCTTTCAGACTCCTGGTCATCCACCTTTCGGGACTTGGGCGAAAGCTTTGACATTGCACTTGACATCTCAAAGGCATTCGATTGAGTCTGGCATAAATCTTTAATTTCTAAAGTGCCCTCTTATGGTTTCTATCCTTCTATCTATGCCTTCCTCTATAGCTTCCTTTCTAGTTGTTCTATAGCTGCTGATGTAGACAGCCACCGTTCTTCTCGCAGATCTATCAATAGTGGTGTTCCTCACGGCCGTCTTATCGCAAGCTCGCTTCCTTTTATTCATCAACGTCTTTCTAAGTTGTACATCTAACCCTATTCACTCATATGCTGATGATTCCACCCTTCACCTTTCCATTTGCTTCCCGCAATGTACATCTCAGCAATTACTTCAACAAACAAGGGATGAGGCTATGGCACACCTAATGTCTGATTTGGTTCTTATCTCTGAGTGGGGTAAAAGTAATCTTGTTTTTAATGCATCAAAGACTCAGTTCTTACACCTGTCAACTTGACAAAATCTTCCACAGGGGTACCCACTGTTTAATAATATCCAGCTCAATCCTGCAGCATCCTTAAACATACTTGGGGTTTCATTTTCTCGGGATTTATTTTGTAAAGATCATATTACATCTCTTGTAAAATCTGTTTTCAAGAGATCAGGTGTGCTAAGCTGACTCCGCACCTTCTTTACCCCTGAACAGTTGTTGACTTTATGCACAGGTTTTATTCACCCCTGTGTAGAGTACAACTCTCATGTATGGGGAGGCTCCCCACATGCAGCTCTCCTCAACAAGGTATAGTCAAAGGCTTTTTGTCTTATAAACTGTCTCTCTCTTACTGGCTTCCTTCAACCTTTGTCTCTTCGCCGCACTGTTGCACCATTCTGTTCTATTGTTACTTCAATGGTCACTGCTCCTCTGAACTGTCTGCTTGGATCCCTGCACCTCTACGACGGGCGCGTAGCACCCATCTAGTAACAAACTCTCAACCCTTTTCTGTCCAACTCTCTAATGCAAGAGTTAAAAGTTACTCCCAGTCCTTCATTTATGCCACAGGTCGACTCTGGAACTGTCTCCCTCTGTATTTCCTACTTCCTATGATCTCCAGTCTTTCAAACGTAGTGTGTCCAGGCATCAAGAAATGAATGGATTTTGAATTTGGAGCTCTTGTACTGTTCTTGCCTTTTTCTTGGAAGGAACTGTTTGCAGGCTCCGGCCTTTGGTTCCTTCTTCCTTGCATTAAATATATATATATATATATATATATATATATATATATATATATATATATATATATATATATTGTTACATAGCCTATGATTTCATCATCCTTTGTGTAATTTTAACGCACAGTATGTTGCATGTTTGATCACGAGCGTGTTCTGCCTCAGTTCCCCCCTTCTACCGTTATAGTAGAGTAAGTCGTCCTTTCTGTTGTCCAGAGCGGGATTGTCAACTCTTTGTCCCCATGGCTTCATTTGCGCGTCCTTCTTACAAGTTGTATCAAGCTCTGCTGGCCCCTATATAATGAGCTCAGTCTCTGCATCATGGCCACTTAGATCTGCTCCTCATTTTGTTCACATCTCTGTCCTCCCCTGTACAGTTATTGTTGTGAGTGCTCCGGAAGTCTCCAACCATCTAGCAGCTGTGTGGTTTGAGTATGACTGTTGTTGCATTTTTCCTTGTACTGTGTAGCATAGGGTGTTGATTTGTAGGCCTAGTGAGTTTTTTTTGTAATTTGTGTGGGATTCATTTTGTCAGCCAGTTTTAATACTATTTTGTATCTGTAATAATTTATCTTGCATTAACAGAGCATTACCCAGTGTATTTTCATTTTATCAGGGCTGACTTAGGTAAATTTACTCTTGCTAATTTCATGTTAATAGAGGCTATTGCAGTTAACCATATATTTAACCTGTTTTTTGCCATTACATTATCCTTATGAGTCCTGAATGTTTTGTTGTTAGTTTGAGCATTAAACTTTAACTTGTAATTTTACCTAACTCTTTTTGTTTGAACCTGGAACTTTACGGGACAGTAGTGATTTTTAGTATTCTCACTTAAAGTGTACATTATCTTTCTCTGTTCCGTAACAATATATATATATATATATATATATATATATATATATATATATATATATATACACATATGCAAACTAACCACAGGAGAAATGAAAGGAGCGACAGTGAGTACTTTCGTATATTACATCTTCAGAGTGAGACAGAAACGTAAAGGGTAGAGGTCTTTTATGCACACCCGCAGCAGGTAGTGGCACACAGAACAATGGATGACCTGAGTTTTTTTTACCTGCAGCTTAACTTATGGTCACCTGCAGCAGGGAGTGGAACACAACAAAGGATGACCTGAATCTAAAAATGCATGTGACAAAGGAGAAGGGATTAGGAGGGGAGGAAAAGGGAGTGGGAGGGAGGGGGAAGGAGGAGGGGAAGGGGAGAAGGGGGGAGGGAGGAGGGGATAAATACTGCTGCTTAACTTAAGACCTAGAGGATTAATGCTTGGTGTGTCCCACACAAGTGTGACTACACCACCAGGAGATGACAGGAAACAATCACGTGTTAGTCTGGGGGATACTGCTTTAAAATTAATTCAGTTAACAATTTATCACACTTAAAATGACCATAGCTCATGTTTACATTCTTTTCATATGTGCCAGAAATTAGACAAGATTCTATTACATTTGTTTCATCTAAGCTTTTTGATCTTGCTAGAATCTTGGAACCTGTCCAGTCAATATGGTGACCACTGGATGCTTTGTGCTGAAATAAACCACTACTCTGTTGGGCTGTCCTACGCTGTATTTATGTTGTGAGATTCTAGTTTCCAAATCTTTTCCAGATTGTCCTATGTAAAATTTGTTACAGGTTTTACACGGGATTTTGTAAACAACGCCTGAATTACTGAAAGGGCTGTTCTTGATGAGGATTTTTTTGATGGTGTTCTCATATTTGAATACTACTTGTACATTGAGTTTCCTCAGTATGTGAACAATATCAAGAAAATTTTCATGGATGGGGAGGACAAGGGTTCTTTGAATGTTCTGTATACCTAAAGTCTTCAAAACATTTTGGTCCCTGATAACTTTTACATCCGAAAATGGCAATTCATTATCCATTTCCATCTCATGAGTAAACTTAATCGACGGAACTAACGAATTTAATTGCAGGAGAAATTCATCAATGGGAAGACTGTTAGGCCAGAAGCACAGGATATCATCAACATATCGGAGCCAAACTATGTTTTGCTCCTTTATGGAGGTAGGTAAATGTTTCTCAAAGTATTCCATGTAAATATTTGCCAGAACTGGGGAGAGGGGATTACCCATGGCCATACCAAATTTTTGTGTGTAAAATTTACCTTCAAAGGTAAAAGAAGAGTTCACAGTGCACAATTTAATTAGCTTGATAATGTTTTCAGAGGGAATACCATCAGTGTTACTACCCAGAATGCTTGGCAGGAAAGTTAAAACATCATCAACAGGGACATTTGTGAATAATGATTTAACATCAAAGCTGACTAATTTCTTACTAAATCCTCATTGTTTTGTACAAATGAATCAGATATAGTGCCTATAACAGGGGACAACAGTGTTACAAGCCACTTGGAGAGCTTGTATGTCGTAGAGCCTACAGAGCTTACAATTGGCCTGATGGGGTTGTTTGGTTTGTGAGTTTTAATCAAGCCATACATATATGGTGCAGACGGATTTTGCACAGAGAACTGTTTGATCAAGTCATCCCTTCCTCTTAGCAAGGTCTTGATTTCTTTATGGAATTTTCTACTTTGTTTTTCAGTTGGATCACTTCTTAGTTCACTGTAGGTGTTGGTGTCACGCAACAATTCACTCACTTTTTCTTTGTAGTCACATTTGTTTATAACCACTACAGCGCTGCTTTTATCAGCTGTAGTTATATGCAGGGAGTCATCTTTTTTCAATTTGTCCATGGCATTCACAAATCTTTTAGGACAGAGTTGTTATTTTTCTTAAACACTGCCCCATATAAAATGCCACCAATAATCTCACTATTTTCGCTTGATTGTTTTTCCATTTGAAACAAGGACTTTCCAACCTGCACTGGGTTTATCTTCTTCCCATAAGAAAACGATAAACCATAACCTAGGGCACATAAGGTACCCCGATCTAATTCTTTAGATGACAGGTTTATGACGCAGTCTGGGTTCATATGTATGTTCCAATAGCTGTTTTCAATCAGCTTAGATGAAAGAAATGTAATAGAATCTTGTCTAATTTCTGGCACACATGAAAAGAATGTAAACATGAGCTATGGTCATTTTAAGTGTGATAAATTGTTAACTGAATTAATTTTAAAGCAGTATCCCCCAGACTAACACGTGATTGTTCCCTGTCATCTCCTGGTGGTGTAGTCACACCTGTGTGGGACACACCAAGCATTAATCCTCTAGGTCTTAAGTTAAAGCGGCAGTATTTATCCCCTCTTCCCTCCCCCCTCCCTCCCACTCCCCATTCCTCCCCTCCTAATCCCTTCTCCTTTGTCACATGCATTTTTAGATTCAGGTCATCCTTTGTTGTGTTCCACTCCCTGCTGCAGGTGCCCATAAGTTAAGCTGCAGGTAAAAAAAACACTCAGGTCATCCATTGTTCTGTGTGCCACTACCTGCTGCGGGTGTGCATAAAAGACCTCTACCCTTTACGTTTCTGTCTCACTCTGTCTGAAGATGTAGTATACGAAAGTACTCTGTCGCTCCTTTCATTTCTCCTGCGGTTAGTTTGCATACATATCTTCACGGTGAAGTCTCTGCTGCATATATATATATATATATATATATATATATATATATATATATATATATATATATATATATATATATATATATATATATATATATATATATATATATATATATATATATATATATATATATGTATATCTATATCTATATATATATATTGCCAGACGCCTCAATCCCGTTTGGGGTGGCCACAAACAAATCGCCTCCACGTCGCCCTGTCCCCCGCCATTTCACTGCCCTGCTTCCAACTCACACCCCTCTCTCTCATATACCTCTCCACCCCATCCCTCCATCTCATCCTCAGCCTCCCCCTCCCTCTTCCCCCCTCCACCTCATTCACACACACTCTCTTCGTCAGTCTCTCACCCTCCATCCTCTCCACATGGCCGAACCACCTCAGTGTGTTCCTCTGTAATAATAAGAATTTTTTTTTTTTATCCCACCGGTATTCACCAGTGTAATGATAGTGATATTTATATTCTTACCTGTTGTTGATACTGATCAACTCATCCATGGATAATACAAGTGGTACTCGACTTAGTATAGTAGATGGTAAATATTTAAAAGAAAGAATTGTGGTAGCGTTTGTAGTTTTTGGCCGAGTTTAGATTTAGTCAATACCACGGGTGGTCGTCGTTCCCTCAGCGAAGGAATCTTGAATTGGAAGGGGAGTGAATTTGGCTTGAGGACATAATTTCCTTGATTAGGTACACTAATAAATTAAAGAAAATGATATATATACTTTACTTTAATAATTGTTAATTTCCACAAAACATTTTTAAATTAATTACATGACCCTTTTTAGTATGAGAGAAGATTGTATATGTTACCAAGGGTTTTGGGTGATCATTCCTCTAACATTATTATCAGACGAAAACAATTTGATACACACGAGGTATGGAGTTGTTGTTCTTTCCTTTCCTTTTGGCCGTTACTCTTGGGCTCAACAATAGCCTCAAGACAGGGACCTTTTTACGGGCATGAATTGTGTTCGGGCTGGCATAGCCTCGAACCAATAAGAATGATTATTTGCGTTCATCTTTCACCCATTTAATATATTCTCCTCATGTAATTTTCTCGATTCCCACATCGTCAGTATTATTTACAGTTCATAATCGACAATGTTATATAGTCACTAGAAATACATAATCTCTTGGGCTTGCCAAGCCTCGAGGAATAAAAAGAAATATATATATAATCACCAAGAATACCCAATCATTCGGGCTTGTTTAGCCTCGAGGTACAACTCAAATATCACATTATTGCTCACAATTACTAAGTTCCCTTCCACGCTCCTGATTTTTTTTCTAATATATTAATATTAAAGAAAGAGAACAGTTAATGAATTTGAATTTCACCTTTCCGTTACAGATCATATCACTTTTATATTTCTATTCCTTATCTACAAAAAAAGAAGTTCACTTGATAGGATCCCTTAACCGCGGGTGTCATTCCAGAATGACGGCGACAAAACTGGACCAAACCGCGGGTGGCATTCTGGAATGATCATGAATATTTTGAACACCGCGCGTTTTCCCGGCGCGCAAATATTCTCACGCAAGAGTAGCTGTCGAGTTCTTTCACGCCAGCCATCCCACACCTCCCTCCTCCAACCCCGAGGGGACCCCCCCCACCCCTGCCCTGACCCGCGTCAGTCAGTATCTGTCCAGCTCTGTGCGTGATAATGGCGCTCCGTCCCGACTCATCGTCGCTCGCTTCCTCCTCTACAATGTTTAGTGCTAGTGTTCCCTCTACCTCTACACCGGTAAAGGAACTGCCGACGGCGAGGCAGAAGGGGTTGAGCACTCCTGAATTTAGAACTGAGCTGGACAAAACAGTAAGTACTACTCTTGATTGTGGCAGTGAAAGTGACACACTCACAGCAAGCAGTGATGATTTGGCAGTGATTGGTGGTGAACCATTTTCCATTGATAGTGACAGTGATGAAAGTGATCGTGTTGATTCCCCCCCACCACCCCCAACATACTCTGGGAAAGGAAAGGCTCCTATGGGCAAATCTGGTATTGCACGTGGGAAGGGAGTGAAGCGCAGGCTCACGTCTCCCACACCAGGCCCTAGTACGCATTTCCCATCAATTTCCCGTTCCCCTAGCCCAATTGCCCTCACATCATCATCATCATCATCTGTCATTCCCTCTCCTCAGTCTACATCATCTGAGGAGTACGAATTACCAAAGCCTGCAAAGCGAGGGAAGGCAGGCCATGCAGGCAGGCCTAGAACAAAGGGAATGCGTGGCAGTTGGAGGGCAAAGCTGGGCGATAAGCGAGGTGATAAGCGGGGTAGAAAGGGTCAAGTTTCACCACGCACCAGGTCAGAAACCCCCCCGCCTGCCCCCCGCTCAGTTCCCTCACCCGCGCCACCCCCCCACTCACCGCCCCCGCACTCACCCCCCTCCCCGTTGCCTCCTGCCTCACCCACCTCCCGCTTGCCTCCTGCCTCACCCACCTCCCGCTTGCCTCCTGCCTCACCCACCTCCCGCTTGCCTCCTGCCTCACCTCCTGCCTCTACATCAGCTCCTTCTCACGGGGAAACGAGTGGAATGCAACCTGCCCCTGCCACTGAACCACGCACAGGGCAAGTTGATGCATTTGTTTGGACTGACGGTGGAGATTTCCAGCCACACAATCCACCGTTTGATATGACAAATGCTGGAATACAGCCTGCCTTCCCATGCAACGCAGGTGATGAGTTTGTTGATTACTTCCTGGCCTTCCTTGATGATGAAATTGTGCAGCATGTCAGCGATGAGACCAATAGGTATGCAACTCAGTGTGCAGCACAAGGGCTGGGACCTATTGGCTCGCCAAAGCAAGTGTCGTGGTTGCCTGTCGGGATCAGAGAGCTGTATGTTTTTTTTGCACTCATGTTTTTGATGCCCCATATAAAGAGACATGAGTTGGAGGAGTACTGGCTCGTGGATGACATAACTACTATCCCCATATTCGGGAAGTATATGTCACGGGATCGGTTCCGACAGCTGCTTGGATACCTGCACTTCGCTGATAATGACAACCCGTCCCAAACTGACCCTTTGTGGAAAGTGAGGGATTTCCTCAACAAGATTAGGGATCGATTTATGCGATTTTTCAGGCCTATGCAGAAAGTCGTCATAGACGAGTCCCTGGTATTGTTCAGAGGACGTCTCAAATTCAGGCAGTACATCCCCAGCAAACGCCACCGCTTTGGGATAAAGTTCTTTGTGCTGTGTGACTGTGAGACGGGGTATATAATGGATTTTGTCATTTACTCGGCTAGCACAATGGATGTGAACAGGAAAGACCCCCTTGGCTTCTCTGGCTCCGTTGTAAAAGTGCTGATGGAGAGGTATTTTGGTGGTAATCATGTGCGGTACACAGACAATTATTACACAGCACCGAAACTCTCCAAATACCTTGCTGAACACGGCATTGGCACTGTTGGCACTGTACGGAGCTATAGGAAAGAGTGGCCTAGTTTCCCCGAAGCATCATCATCATCCAGGGAGATGTTCACCTGAAGAAGTCAGACAAGCTTCTTGCGATCAGGTGGCATGACAAGAAGGTTGTCAATATGATCAGCACCATCCACAAGGGGGAAATGAAGAGAACTGGGAAGGTCAGCTACAGGACGGGAGAGCCAATCATGAAGCCTGATGCCGTCATTGATTATAATGTAAATATGAGACTCGTTGATAAGTCTGATATGATGATTGGCGAAATAGACTGTCTCAGGAGAAACACCCGATGGTACAGGAAGGCTTGCCTGCACATGCTCGATATGTGCATGCTCAATGCCTTCATTCTTTACAAGACACAAGTCGGGGGCATAAGGCAACCATCACTGAGACAGTTTTCCAAGACTGTCGTGCAGCAGCTACTTGAACGATTTGGTCAGGTGACGGCATTGATCCCGAGGCGACACTCTGACACACAACCTGACCGTCTTGAGTGCCGCAATTACATGAGCCGGCACCAGCTTGTGAAATTGCCTCCTAAAGCAGGCGGCAGGTTGTCACAGGGCCGCTGCAGAGTATGTTCAACCACCACACGAAGGCCTACGACGAGAAAAATGAGCACACACCAGTGCCTTGAATGCCAAGTCGCTCTATGTGTAACTCCGTGCTTTGCCGGGTACCACTCTCTGAGTAAATACTGAAAGTGACAGTGATATATAGTGATGCGACAGTGACGTGCTTTGCCAATAATTGTATAATGGATAATATAGTAATAAGGGATATTTTGCCTAGAAAATAAAGGAAATATTGGCCAGTATAATAAGTGATATTGTAATAAGAGAATCTGCGGCACTTGTGGAATTCTGCGGCACTTATGTAATTCTGTGATGCGCCAGTGACGCAATATAGTAATAAGTGCATTGTAAATATAATGTACATTGCCCATATTATATGTAAAATAATATTAGAAGTTAGAAAGAATGAAAAGATCGCAGGAAACGTCAGTGAGCGGGTGCCGCCGCAGTGAAGTGCCTTTTACCTACCTCAGTGAACACAGAGTGGGTGTTTATCGTATGTACAGTGTTCATATATGTTTATATTACTATTATGAGAGTGGTTGGCATTTGGTACTGGTGTGTGGGGCGTAAAATAGTTATTTCACACCCCTCACTTCTAACGGCTCTCCCCGTCCTGTGAAAGTCAACGAAGTCATGAAACCTACATCAATGGAAAGCTGAAGGTTTGTACTTTCTAATGGTACCTTATTTTTTTCTCTAGCTTTATTCTGTGCAGAGTTATTAAGGTTTAAAGGTTTGTTTACATTTGGCTGAAACCCCCGCGGGAGAGGACAGTCAGACCAAAACAATACCCGCGGTTAAGGGGTTAATACCATATCAACTACTTTCGGTTTGTAAAACATTTCGTGGGTAGTGTAAGTGTATATGTAAGAGTCTACGGGCAATACCACGAGAAGGCCTCGTGCACACTTTGACGTCGCCGGTGTCTGGGGACTGAACGAACGTCCATTAGATACGACGCCTGGGGCTCGAGTAAGCTCGTCGCCTCGTCGGGCGCTAGCGACGCCAACTGCTAAATCAAATGAGGTGGTGTTTTTGAAATATGGTGGGTTTCAATTCTCTTTACAATTTATTTAGCAGTGCACCCATGACGCCAGGACTTTTGATTGAATTGGGGAAAATTTGGGATTTATTCCTTACTTAATTTAGATACTGATTCTATCACTATCTCAATTTGAATCTGAGAGCAGCTCATGCCATCTAGTGACGGCCAAGATAAACGGGACTTTAAATCCTCACAAATGACATTATTTAGGCCTTTTGGACTGCTAATCTTACATACTTGTGTTCTAGCAGCTTCATTAGCAAACATTTCACAACTAGGTTACGGAAAGAATTGTATATTCATCATTATTCTGTGTAAGGTTTAAACTCGGCGCCCGGCAACGACGCACAAAGGAAGAGGACGAGCTGCTCGCATCTTTCATCACTCGGCCAGATGGGGAATTCCCATAGCTCAACATCCACAATTACATCACCCAATGCATAGATACAGAGATACATACATGTAAAAATAGTTAACCCTACATTAATCATTAATATATGAATTACTACTTAGAGTAGGAACTTATAAACTAATATTCAGGTTACACCCTATCTAACTTAAAATTACAGTACTACTAAACACATACATGAATATCAAATGTGTGGCACTACACCTCATAATGCTTCCTAACATCCATATCCACACCACAATGCTCCTTTATATCCTTATTCGTCAGCCTGTCTCTCCATGTGACTCCACAGGCTCCCCTTAAATAACTCATTTCCACTGCTCTCACTCTTGACTTGTGTCCTTCCAACAACGTCCAAGCTTCACTTCCATACGTTAGAGTTGGTATCACAATACTGTCATGTAGTAACTTTTTCACTTCCATGCTCACTTCCCTGTTTCTTATCACTGCTTTCAAAGAACCAGCAACCTTTCTTCCCTGCTGTACCCTTTCAAGCACTTCACCCTCCAAACCTCCATCCTTACTCATCACACTACCCAAGTACTTAAACGTACTCACATTTTCCAATTCCTCACCATCCAACCTCGCTGTACATTCACTAACTCCACCTCTCTCAAAGACCATCACTTTACTCTTCCCTACATTCACCTTTAGATTCCGTTTCTTACACACTCTCCCAAACTCATCCACCAAGCCTTGCAGCTCCCCTTCGTCTTTACTCAACAACACAGTATCATCTGCAAACAACAGTACAAGGAGTTTCCAAACACTATCCTCTCTCACCAGGGCCACTCCACCATCCACTACCCTACCTTGTACCTCTTTTATTACCCCATCCATGTACAGATTGAACAACCATGGAGACATGACACATCCCTGTTTCAACCCAACTTTCAAAGGGAAAAATTCACTTAGTTCACCATCCACACACACTGCAGCCTTCGCACCATCGTACATACTCTTCACAGCATTCAACAACTTCCCATCTACTCCATATATTCTTAACACTTTCCACAGTCCTTGTCTATCCACCCTGTCGTATGCTTTCTCCAAATCCATGAAAGCTACATACAACTTCTTTCCCTTCTCTAGAAACTTTTCCACTAAAGATCTAAGAATGAATATCTGATCTACACAACCTCTTCCCTTCCTAAAGCCTCCCTGTTCTTCTCCAACTAATTTCTCTGTTCTTTCTCTAACTCTGTCAATAAGTATCCTACCATACACTTTTCCTATTATACTAAGAAGACAAATGCCCCTATGATTACCACACACTTCTTTTTCCCCTTTTCCTTTGTACAAGGGAATAATTATACCTGACTTCCAATCCTCCGGGACTCTACCTTCCTCCCAGGCCAATCTGCACATCTTCCACATCCATTCTACTACTATCTCTCCCCCATGCTTCAGCATTTCACCACACACTCCATCAATTCCTGGAGCTTTCCCCGATTTAACTTTCTTCATTGCTTCCACAACTTCTATCCTACTGATTTCTTCCTGTCTTCTCACCTCCCTCCTCCCAGCCATTCCCCAGCCACTTATACTCGCATTACTTCCATCCTGTATGTTCAACAATTCCTTAAAGTGTTCTCTCCATCTGCTCACTTTTTCTCCTTCTCTACTAGTAATCTACCATTTTTATCTTTCACTCCCCTGCTAACCTCACTTCCACCCTGTCTTACTCTCTTCACCTCTTTCCAGAACATTTTCTTACAGTCCCTCCACTTTACACTCAAATTCCTTCCAAATTCCTCATCCACTCTCTTCTTACTCTCTCTTACTAATCTTTTCACCTCTCTCTTTCTTTCTACATATAACTCTCTCTTCCGCCTCTCAACTTCTTCCACGCCCCTATTTCTCATCCATTCATTGTATGCTTTCTTCTTTTGTGCCACAGCCTGTCTCACCTCTTCAGTCCACCACGCTGTTCCTTGCACCCCCCTCCGTCTTCTCTCCCTCCCACACACCACATCACATGCTGCACATATTTCTTCTGTAAATATCCTGCACACATCTTCAACGTCTCCCATCTGCTCCAATTCATATTTGCGCAATCGTTCCTCCACTTCTCTCTTATACTCTGCATTTTTCTCATCCTCTTGTAACCTTTCCACTCTTCTTGCAACTACTCCTTCCTCTCGTCTTTCCCTTCTTCTATTCCTCCATCTTACTTGAATCCTAATTCTGGCCACCACCAAGTAGTGGTCAGAAAGTCCCCTCCCCCAACCTCTATAAGCTCTTGCATCCATTACACATCTTCGCATCCTTTCATCCACACACACATAATCAATCATTGAAATCAGCCAATGAATTAGGAAAATATAGTGCACAGCCCACTGCTTAGCTTATGTAAGCAACAGCAAGAAGTGTTATGCTGGATGTTTTTAGGGCAACTTCTCGTCCCAAAGACACCAGTGACGGAGCGGGGTCCTCTTTCAAGTCCGGAACTAGAACACTTAACACAGAAAAAGGGCATAAAAACTCAGCAGGCTACCTTAACACATGTATTGGCTTAATCCAAATACCCTTATGATATATATACAATAGTATACAAGTTGTGGAACAGGTATAGTGACAGGCTGGTTAGCAATAGTATACCATGCCACACGCTGTGATAACACCCGAGTCAGTATACAGGGGAATAATACATAGGGGTTGGTGACACAGTTCATACAGTCCTATTTCCTCAGTCCTTATATATTATTCTGGTCCTCTGAACTTAGGTATTAGTTTAGAGACACTTTCACTGCTGGTATTCACGGCCTCACTGTCTTTAAAATATACGGGCACTGTCACTTTCAGGTCTTTGTCACAACACTGAGATCTTACTGTGTCATCACTGGGGCTGCCAGTGTCTGGGCTTAGTCAAAGTGGCGCCCGGGGGTCGGAGGGAGACCCACAGAGACACGGGACTGCTACTGGGGGCATCACTGCCCGGGCGCATCTCTGGTCCAGGGTACAGGGAGGCCCTCTCTTGTTTGGGCCTCGACCTGGGGGGTGGCCCTGGTGGCTGGGGCCAAACAGCGTCAGGAGCCGGGCCTGCCGCTTCTTACTCTGGACGGAAGACTGGCAGTGAGTGGGGCCAGGGCTGTCCCATCCTGGGGTCCGAGGGATGTCCCTGGGAAGCCGGGGGCTGCGGCCACCTCTAGGCTGGGGCGCTGTCAGAGGTTGGCTGCGGCACCTCATCTGTGGGGTATCCGTCTGGGCCGGGCATCGTCCAGGGGCGGGCTGAAGGGCGTGGATCCCGCCTTCAGATATCGGACCTCGCCACCACTCCTCAAACGGCAGCACCTCTGGGGGACCACACCTGGAGGGAGAAACAGAAGGGTGTCCCACGCAGCCTCCAGATGGAGAGTGGGCCGCGCCAGGAACCTTCTCTGATGGGAGAACCCTCGGGACTGTGGGCGAAGGGTGTACAGTGGCCGTCCCTTCCCTGGCATGTACAGTGGCCGTTACCACGGTTCCACAGGCCCTCGAGATACCAGCAGGATGTACAGTGGCCGTTCCTTCTCCGGTACGTACAGTGGTTGTTATCGCGGTGTTGCTCCTGAAGAAGGAAGAGGCAGATGAGGGACATACAGTGGCCATTCCCTCCCCGGCGCGTACAGTGGCCGTTGCCGTGGGTCTGCCTGCCCAACAGGAAGTAGCTGAGGGACATACAGTGGCCATTCCCTCCCCAGTACGTACAGTGGCCGTTACTGTGGTGCTACTCCCGTAGGAGGAGGAGGTGGATGAGGGACGTACAGTGGCTGTCGCTGTGGTTCCACCTCTCCTACCTCTGCCTGTCGACGTGTGTACAGTGGCCGTCACACCGAGGCAGGCTCCAGATGTGGCTGCAACAGAAGGGCGTACAGTGGCCGTCCCTTCCCTGGTACATACAGTGGCCGTTACCGCAGTGCTCTAGGGGGAAACAGCAGAAGGGCGTACAGTGGCCGTCCCTTCCCCGGTACGTACAGCGGTCATTACCGCGGTGCTGCCTTGGACTGTATCTGGAGCAGTCCCATCCCGATCCTGGCGAAGGCTGGTCCGGCTGAGATGTAGGTGGTCGTTACTGCGATGTCTGGTTGGGTGAGTTGAGGGGAAGAGGGACATAGGGCTGGGGCGTACCTGGACCCATCTCGCTCAGAGTCTGCATCGTGTTTACCTGGCCTACTTTGGTGTCCTGGGGTGGGGGGTGGGGCTGCGGCTCCGTAGTGGGAAGGGGGGTTTGATGGCAGGAGCACGCATTTCACTAAGAACAGTGATCCAACTGTATTTCCATAGTGGAGGCAACGAGTGGTGGCGTTTCAGTGTTGCAGCCAAAGCTACAAGCTTGCTGTAGAGATAGCCTCCCCTTATTATAGAGCTCAGTGGTTATTTATTGAATATTGTACTGAGATCGTTGACGGCAAAAGTCCAAGTTCACATGCAGTGGCCATTACGGGCTGGTTCCTGGACAATTCCCCATCAGGACGATTCACCACCACAGCAAAAAACATGACGTCACCTTCTAGAAAATTCACTGTAAGACAATTTCCCATCAAAACAGTGATTCCCCGTCAGTAGGGTGAGAGTCTCAAACTTACATATTCATGTACACGTGACATGTGTAGGGTATTCGTATAATTTTAATGTATATCGATCGTTCACTTAGTTATTAGATAATCAAATATATAAATGCTGCTGTCTCAAATGTAGCATAATGTTAAATGAAGTGAAAGTCATTGTAAATAGCCTGATCACGTTTCAGTGTCATATTTTTCCGTTAATACTGACCATCTGATGCCACATTATACATATATCATAAAAACAATAAACCATCATCACTTTTGTCTCATATAACTCAAAAACTAGTATACTGTACTTGCTAAGTAAATTGATATGTAAATAGATGACAAGGAATCTGAGTGAATTTGAAGAAGGGAGGAGGCAAGGTAGGCCAAGGAGAAGGTGGAGGGATATGGTGGATGAGTGTGTGAGGAAGAGAGGTATGGAAGTCAGTGAGGCTTGAACTGACAAGAGATCGAGCTGGCTGGATGAGTGTGGTGAAAAATGCATGATCAGGGATTTGGCACCCCTTTTTAACGTGACAACGTCCAGACTGACTCTATCTGATACGTTTATGTGAAGCTACGGAATGTGGTGAAAGTTTTTGGTGTATCAGATACAGCCAGGTTTCCGGGGGCTTGAATGATGAGTGAAAGGAAGCGTGGCCCATTGGACTGGGCAAACATGGGCTGTCTGGGCATTGCTACTCCTCACCCTGCCCTGGGGTGAGAAAGGAGGTCTGGAATTCTGGATGATGATGAACTTTCCTGACAGGGAATTGTCCCAGAACCTACGGGCTAGCCGCCTTCATGCTGGGCAATGAGTTTCATCTCGAGAGTAACTAACTACTTCTTCTCACCAGTAGCAGGAGAGACAGATGGGCATTTTGTAGACATGAAGGAAGCACAAAACAAAACAATGATACAGGGGGTTATCCAAAAAAAAAAAAAAAAGGCTGGCAACACAGAACACTGTACTGTTTGTTTATATTAGCGATCGTGAGGTAGACTGGGAGATGCGGCTGAGTAGCTAGTTGCCAGCATCATGCGAGAGTATCCTACAACACATTGCTAGCCCAGGAAAAGACTAAATTCAAATTTCAAAAGTACAGGCATACCCCAGTTTAACGATGTAATTAGTTAGGTAAAACCCTATCGTTAGGTGGGGAATTGTATATCGGGGTACTTTTAACATATAAAGCAATGTGGGGTGTTTACCAGCCTTGGGATTCCCCCTAAACCAAGCCCGAAACCCACCCACATGAGTCCAAAAACAAGTTTAAAGCCAATCTACATGGCCTAACAGCTGTAAAGGAAGCTAACCTAAGCCTAACACTTGTACCGTAAATACCTCACTAAAACCAACGAATAAAAATCTGAAAATCATCAAATATATGTCTGGAAAAAAATCAAGCTTAATAAACTGTACCCCAAAATGACAATGTTCACCCCACCAATGGCTAAAAAACAAAATAGTTTATAAATCAACCTAAACACAATTTTAGACTAAAATATCATTAATATTGGTAAAAATAAAAATCCTTCATTAAACTGGGGTTTGGCCATCGTTAGGAGGGGTATGGTGGTATTTCTACCCCCATCATTAAGCCGGGATATTGCATCTAAGGGTATCGTATATCGAAGTATTACTGTAGTATGGTTTCTATCTTTGTAAAGTCAAAAATTTGCAAGTCGGCTGTTCATAATTACGGGGACTGCCTGTATATGTCTTACTGTATACACTGGAGCTTCATCTTACACCCCTAATGTGTTAACTAAGCTTGCCACATCCATGGGAATCACAAAAGTGGATCCCCTTCAATCCCCTATAATAAAGCTAATGTGCTAAAATCTGATGTTACTTTCACTTTAACCCGCCGAAACCATATCCGACCCCAATTTACTTACCAATATGCTTTCTATGGTTATAACCTACTGTAAAGTGGCCAATCAGACTGAAGGCAGTAATATTAATCTGGCAGAAAACATCACAAAATGTCACAAATGACATCATGGCAAGGCCAATGTGGAATATCTGATTGTTCCAGTGATATCAATGTGCATTTATGGTGACAGCACCTATTATGTAATGATTATGTCCCATGCAGGTTGGCTGCATAAGAGTAAAAAGTGTATGAAAAATCTGCATAAGCTCAGGGTGTAGTGTATACAGAAAATGGCTTACAGGTAGTAGATGGATGGCTATCGTCAACTCCGGAAGGTACTACCTTGAGAGTGAAATGCTGCTACAAGCTTTGTAGATGGTCAGACAATCATCATTCTTATGCAGGGAACATTTCAGCCGCAAGTACAGTCACTCAGTGATCTTTCCTCAATTACTATATACAGAGTTAAAGTCCAGGCTGCGACTCTCGAAGTGTTTCAAATCTCATTACACATCTTAACTTTTAAACCAACAGCTTAAGGCAACTGTTGGGAGGTAAATAGCTGGTTTTGGCACTTGTTTGAGCTTCCAGTCCATATAAAAATATCAGCTGTACCATGGTCAACTCAATACTGTACATACTGTACAGGGGTTCCTTAACAGGAAGCAAGGCATCATTTTTATGTTACGTTATGCTACTTATCATCCAATCTTTTTTTGCCCCATTAGTAATGTAAATGCCTGAGGCTTGACATTTTAGTCTAGACATTTAAGGTTAAGCCCCAGTCACATTGCAGGTACGACTTGTCGCAAACCTGAAAATCCCGAAACCAGTTCCCGACCACGGAGGTCTCCAAGCAGTCGTGCCACGGATCGGCTACCGGTGGTCGTCCAGTGGACATCCAAACGGCAACCATGGCCAGGTACACACAAGTCAAGACACCGACGGGTGGCTGGCCGGTCATCGGCAGGCCGTCAACAAACAGTGGCCGGTCCGCATCCTGTCGCAGTTTAGACCGCGACCACTAGACTGACACCAGCCGCGGACTGCCCGGCGGCTGGTCTCGGTCCAGCCCACCACCTGTCACTCGACCAATTGCCGACTGGAGTGTGGCCGGACTTCAACCACCACCCCTGACAGGAGGCTTGTGGATGGTGGCCACCGCAGTCCAGTCGTCGCCTTGACGGAGTGTGGACAGCCAACGCACAGAGCGGGCAGCAACCACATCTTAAATATCAGGTGTCGCAGTCCGTAAGCCAGCCAGACGCAGTCCAGCCACCCACTGGGTGGCTTCCGTGCCACGACATCGGTGGTCGAGGGGAGGTTTTTCGTGCAGCATGAAAAACCTCGCGACAATTTTTTGGTCACCATGGTGGCCTGCGGCTTGACTGAGACATATTAAGACCAGTCGTAAACCTCACCAAAACCACCCACGACTTGCAGGTTGCGGGTGGTTTGCGATAAGTCATACCTGCAGTGTGACTGGGGCCTTAGAGTAACCAATCACATGTCTGAATAGCATTATACTCAAATAAGCAATAAACTCTAACATCATTCATCCATCTGTCATCCAATTCTACATCATCCCATGAGAAGAACAGGAGCCCCGGGCTAGGCAAGTTGGTCCTGACATTTAAGATGAGGGTGACCAGCCTCACTCATCCCTGAGTGGCATTATGTGAGCAATAAACCCCAACCATCCCTTGGGTATAAACTACACAGGCTCAATCCGACTGGAGCGCCTTAATTACCCACTAAACCACCAGGTGCCATAATCTGGTTATGTGGTTACCACCCAGTGTAGTAAATGGCTTCCTGGTGTACAGGAAACCACTTGGCTTGTCACTCAGTGTAAAAACCCACAGACAGATGGAAGAGGAAAGAATGAAGGAAAGAAAGATAGAGGAGGGAATATAAAGTCACCTGTAGGCAGAAGAAAGAGGAAAGAATGAAGGAAAGAAAGACAGAAGAGGTAGGAAGGAAGAGAGGAATGGGCAGACACCCAAAGCAGCACTACACTGAGTGAGTGGATGGTGAGTGCCCCCACCTCCACATCACACCTGGCTGGTGTGCCCTAACCGCCTGCACATGATTATCTAATTTGGTATTATCTTCCCATCACCAGACAACTTCATTCAGCTTGGGAGAGACTTTTTGCACTGGAGGGGTCAAACAAAGCTCTAATTAACCTTTTCAGTACTTTTTATCTATATAAAATTGCCTGAAAGTTTTATTATGTAAGGAAGATGGAACCAAAGGCCAGAAGCCCACAATATTGTTCCCTCCAAGGAAAAAAAAAAAAAAGAAAAAAGAAAAAGAAAAGAAAACGAGACAAATTTAAGATCCATTCACATCAAGACGCCTGGACACATTCATTCATTGCCAGACGCCATGTATCCCAAACAGGGTGGCCAAGGGCTTCGAGTTAATTGTTTTACAGGGAGGGGCACTAATCCTCCACCAACCCCACTTGACACATAGGGATGCCAACAGCATCTGGAGTTCCCAGGCGGTCACCCATCCAAGTACTAACCAGACCCAACATTGCTTAACTTCGCTGATCGGATGGGAAGCGGTGTACTCAACGTGGTATGGCCGTTGCCTGGACACACTGCGTTTAAATGACGCGAAATCATAGGCATCAGGAAATACAGACAGAGGAAGACAGTTCCAGGGCTGACCTGTTGCATACATGAAGGACTGAGAGTAACAGTTAACTCTTGCATTAGAGTTAAACAGAAATGGGATGAGACCTTGGTGCCAGACGGGTGCTATGTGCCTGCAGTTGTGGTGGAGGGATGCAAGCAGACAGTTTCGAGAGAGAGAGAGAGAGAGATAGAGAGGGGGGGGGGGAGGCAAGTGTGGCAAAAAGACAGAGGTTGAAGGGAGCCAGCAAGAGGAGGAGAGTTAATAAGACAAAAAGCCTTTGACTCCACCTTGTTGAGAAGAGCTGTGTGTGGGAAGCCGCCCCACATGAAGGCTGTACTCTACATAGTGGCGAATAAAACCCGTGTATAAAGTCAACAACCGTGCAGGGGTAAAGAAGGTACAGAGCTGGCTTAGCACACCTAATCTCTTGGAAGCAGATTTTACAGGAGAGGTAATATGTTCTTTTGAAGATAAATCCCGAGAGAATGAAACCCCAAAGATGTTTAATGATGATGCAAGATTGAGCTGGATATTGCTAAAAATTAGACGGTACTCCTGTGGAAGATTGTCAGGTTGATGTAGGTAGGTGGCGGTGCTCACCATCCACTCCTTTAATGCTTTGGGTGTCTGCCCCTTCCTCTTGTCGTTCCTTCCTCTTCTGTCTTTCTTTTCTTCATTCTTTCCACTTCCTTCTGCCTACAGGTGACTTTACACACCCTCTTCTGCCTGTCTTTCCTTCAGTCTTTCCTCTTCCTTCAGCCTATGGGTGACTCTACACTGAGTGACAAGCCAGATGGTAAACCTTTATGCCAGAAAACCATTTACTACCCTGAGTGTTAACCATATAGCCAAATTTTGATGCCTGGTGGTTTAGTGGATTATTTAGGTGCTCCAATTTGAATAAGCCTGTGTAGGTTTATATCCAAGGGATGGTTGGGAATTTACTGCTTGTGCAATGCCACTCAGGGATGAGTGAGGCTGGTCACTCTCATCTTATATGTCAGTACTAACTTGCTTAACCCCAGGCTCCTCTGCTCCTCATGGGACAACATAAAGTTGGATGATGGATGGATGGATAGATGTAAGAACTTAGTTTTGGATGCACTGAAAACAAGGTTATTTTTACCCCAGTCAGAGATGTGACCCAAGTCAGACATTAGGTGTGCCATAGCCTCATCCCTTGTTTGTTGAAGTAACTGTTGAGATGGACGCTGTGGGAAGTGAATGGAATGGTGATGCGTGGCGTCATCAGAGTATGAGTGGATAGGGTTAGATGTACAGCTTAGAAGATCATCGATGAATAAAAGGAAGAGAGTCGGTGATGGGTTTGAACCCTGAGGAACACCACTACTGATATCTCTAGGAGAAAAACAGTGGCTGTCTACAACAGCAGCTATAGAACAACCAGAAGGAAGCTACATATGAAGGCACAGAGAGAAGGATAGAAACCGTAAGAGGGTAGTTTGGAAGTTAAAGATTTATGCCCAACTCGATCAAAAACCTTTGAGAAGTCAAGTGCAAAGGCAAAGCTTTTGCCATAGTCCTGAAAGAAGGATGACCATGAGTCTGAAAGGTAGGTAAGAAGAACACTAGTGGAGCGTCCCTGGCGGAACCCATCCTGACAATTAGAAAGGAGATTGTGACAGGAAAGATGCTTTAAAATTTTTTTGTTAAGAACAGATTCGAAAACTTCAGGATGTTAAAGCAATTGGGCAATAGAGGGCTGGGAATGGTCACCCTTCTTTGGGACAGGCTGAATGAAAGCAAGCTTCCAGCGAAATGGAAAGGTGCATGTTGATAGACTCTGATGGTTCTGTAGCTATTTCTTCTACTGATAAAGCAGATCTCTTCGCACAGACTTTCTCCTCCAATTCCGCCTTAGACGATTCCGGTGCTGTTCCTCTATCACTTCCCCCCTCTGACTTCCTCATGGCTGACATTAAAATTTCTTCAGCTGATGTATTTTCTGCCATCACTGGCCTCAGTACTAACAAGGCATATGGGCCTGATGGGGTCCCTCCTGTTGTTCTCAAGAACTGTGCTTCTGTGCTTACACCCTGCCGAGGCAAACTCTTTCACCTTTGTCTGTCAACTTGTACCTTTCCTTCTTGCTGGAAGTCTGCTCTCATTCAGCCAGTCCCAAAGAAGGGTGACCACTCCCAACCCTCCAACTATCATCCAATTGCTTTAACGTCCTGTATTTCAAAAGTTTTCGAGTCAATTCTCAATAGAAAAATTTAAAGGCATCTTTCCTATCACAACCTTCTTTCCGATCGTCAGTACGGGTTCCGTCAGGGACGCTCCACTGGCGATCTTCTCACCTACCTTTCAGACTCCTGGTCATCCTCCTTTCGGGACTTTGGCGAAAGCTTTGCCAATGCACTTGACATCTCAAAGGCTTTCGATCGAGTCTGGCATAAATCTTTAATTTCCAAACTGCCCTCCTACGGTTTCTATCCTTCTATCTGTGCCTTCATCGCTAGCTTCCTTTCTGGTCGTTCTATAGCCGCTGTTGTAGACGGCCATCGTTCTTCTCCTAGATCTATCAACAGTGGTGTTCCTCAGGGCTCTGTCCTATCATTAACTCTCTTCCTTTTATTTATCAATGACCTTCTAAGCTGTACATCTAACCCTATCCACTCATACGCTGATGACTCCACCCTTCACTTTTCCATTTGGTTCTCGCGATGCCCATCTCAACAGTTACTTCAACAAACAAGGGATGAGGCTATGGCACACCTAATGTCTGACTTGGCTCGTATCTCTGACTGGGGTAAAAATAATATGGTTGTTTTTAATGCATCTAAGACTCAGTTCTTACACCTATCAACCCGACAAAATCTTCCACAGGTATACCCACTAATGTTTAATAATATTCAGCTTAATCCTGCATCATCCTTGAACATGCTTGGGGTTTCATTTACTCAGGACTTATCTTGGAAAGATCATATTACATCTCTTGTAAAATCTGCTTCCAAGAGATTGGGTGTGCTAAGCCGACTCCACTCTTTCTTTACCCCTGCACAATTGTTGACTCTATACAGGGTTTTATCCGCCCCTGTGTGGAGTACAACTCTCATGTGTGGGGAGGCTCCCCAAATACAGCTCTTCTCAATAGGGTGGAGTCAAAGGCTTTTCGTCTCATTAACTCTCCTCCTCTTACTGACTCCCTTCAACCTCTGTCTCTTCGCCACACTGTTGCATCTTTATCTCTTTTCTATCGCTACTTTAATGGTCACTGCTCCTCTGAACTGTCTGCTTGCATTCCTCCACCTCTACGACGGGCGCGTAGCACCCGTCTGGCAGCAAACTCTCATCCCTTTTCTGTCCAACTCTCTAATGCAAGAGTTAACTGTTACTCCCAGTCTTTCATTTACGCAACAGGTCAACTCTGGAACTGTCTCCCTCTGTCTGTATTTCCTGCTGCCTATGATCTCCAGTCTTTCAAACGCAGTGTGTCCAGGCATCTCAAAATGATCAGATCTTGAATTTGGCTCTCTATTGTATTTTGTTTTTCTCTTGGAGGGAACTGTTACTGCGGGCTCATGGCCTTTGGTTCCTTCTTCCTCGCATTTATATTTTAAAAAAAAAAAAAAAAAAAAAAAAAAAAAAAAAAAAAATGGCTAAAGAATTTACCAAGGCAGAGTGTAAGCACAAAAGCAAAGTTCTTGAGGACAACAGAAGGAACCCCATCAAGCCCATATGCCTTGTCAGTATTGAGGCCAGTGATGGCAGGAAATACATCAATGAAGAAATTTTAATGTCATTATCATATGTGTGTAAGTACTACAAGCTAACAGCCTATGAACAATGGCACCTATGCAGATGAAAAGGTCTATCTATACTGGCATCAGCAAAATATCGGTGTTTGATATTAGCATCTGCAAGATGTAAACCTTGCTAGAAATGCAAAAGTCATGTGTGATTGCAGTGGATATTAATTATCTGAGAGGAGAAAATGGAATTACTTGGAGAGACAGAAAGAGAAATAAGAAAGTGAAAGAGCACTGCAACATTGCTGCTGCTGTGCCAGAGAGCATTATGAGAAGTACCCTGAGGTGGTCTGTTCATCTGGAGAGAATGAAGAATGAGAAAATCATGAAGAGACTGCATGTGAGTGAGATGAAAGGGGTAAAGGAGAGGGGAGAGACCAAAGATGGGACAGAAGGATGAAGTGTAAAGGTAAATGAGAGGGAGGGGTTTAAGTTAGGAAGACAGATGCTTGATGGTGGAAGACAATGTGGCATGGAGGCCATTCATTTGTGGCCACCCCTTTTGGGATTTAGGTGTCTTGCTACAGATAAAGATATAAGATACAGACGTCTGATACTCACATGTACATCCACATCTCTTATATCCAATATGGTGTTGAAAGAGATGCCTTCAAGTGATGGCACTGATATGACTAGTTCTCCTGCCTGGTTATACAAATATCCCTCAACTTTCTTCCTATCCCCTAAAAGTAGGATGGTGAACTGCAGGAGAAGGGTAACCTGCCTAAAGTCCACTTGGTTCACTTCAGAAGAGTCGAGTTGCAACTACTAATACATACAATACACTATTACTGCACACAGTTACCACAACCACAATGCTAGAGGAAGGATGGGGCACTGCTGGCAAAGGTGATGTTTTTCTAACAGACTGTACCCTGCCTTCTCAGTGAGTGACAACATGCTTGGCTATGGTCTCTTTACGTCTGAACAGTCTGCCACATATGTCACACTTGAACTTCTTCACTCCTGAATGAATTAGAAGGTGAAGGTTTAGGCTGCCCTTCTGACTGAATTGTTTACCACATTCATCACACTTGTACTTCTTCACTCCTGCATGAATCAGAAGATGGCGGGTGAGGTTGCTCTTCTCAGTAAATTTTTTGCCACAGTCATCACACTTGAAGCTTCTCACTCCTGAATGAATTAGCAGGTGCTTCTTGAGACTGCACCTCTCACTAAACAACTTACCACACTCATCACACTTATATTTCTTCACTCCTAAATGAATTAACAGGTGCTGGCTGAGATTGCGTTTATTACTGAACAGTTTACCACATTCATCACATTCCACCTTCTTCACTCCTGAGTGAACCATTAAGTGTTGGGTTAGGTCATTTTTTCCATAAAATTGTTTACCACATTCATCACACTTGAATTTCTTCACTCCTGAATGAATTATTAGGTGTCTGTTAAGGTTGCTCTTATTTTTAAATTCCCTACCACACTGATTACACTCAAGTTTCCTCACTTTTAAATGACCAGCTTTGTGTCGTGTAAGATACCTCTGATGATTAAACACTCTGCCACAATCTAAACACTTCAGCTTCTCGGAGTAAGCTGAGGGGGTGACTGTGTTTTGGACAATCCCATCACTGACCAACATTTCCTCACTCACCTCACACTCTAACTTCACATCTGGATCTTCCTTAACCACCTCCATTACATCAACCCTTGCAACTGTCTTAATGCCTGACAAGGTTGGAAAGTCAACTCTTTACTCCACTCCACCACACTTCCATCTTTACTCTCTGCCACCAGTATGATCACTGACCAATATCAGTGTTACCGTATATGAAAATATAAGTTCCAATTTCTAGTGAAGAGCAAGTGTCAAGAAATATATTGAATGAACAATATTTGTAAACACAAAGATTATTACTGCTGGATCATAATTATAAACACAAAGGTTCTTGCTACTGAACTATAACTGTCAACACATGTCACTACTTTTGAACCATATCTGTCTATACACAGTAACACATAAATGTTCTATTAATCTGTTAAAAAAAAAAAAAAAAAAAAAAAAAAAAAAATGGAATGAACTGAAGTGTACTTATACCTAGGATAGGAAGGCTAGACCAGCCCAGTTCATGGGGGAAAAAAAAAAAAAAATCATGACAGTAAACAATGCAGTGGAATGTCATAAGTTAATGATGGTGATGATGTCGATAAGATTGATAACACCAATACTCTCATTATAACAACCACCCTCTATTATCTACACACAGCACCTGTTGAACAACCCTTGGTACAAAGGATATCACAACACTGAAATTACCTAAGTTTTAGTCTTCCCACAAAGCTTATGAATCTTGTGTCATCATGAATAACACTAACATAAAACAAATTTTGGGGTGAGCTGCCTCGTGTAGGATGTGTTCACACAGTGAGAACAAGCATTGTCTTGGGAAATAACATAAGGCACAACCTCATTCCTGTCTATCCTTATCATTTACTACTGAGGCAGCTCTTAATAACCACTGTTGATGAGTCTGCTTCACAAATCTCACTTACAGTTAGCATTTATAACTCCTGCAGCTCCTCGACAGCCGTGCTGACGTGCCTTCTTTACTAATTTGACTTACACTTATGATTTATTATTCATGTAGCTCCTTCACAACCACTATGCTGATGTGTCTGCTTAACTGATCTGATCTGCTGTCAACCTGCAAGAAGAGCTGCCATTAGACCAGCACAACTGTGATCCTGATAACACATTAGAGCTGTAAGAAGGTAGACATTCATCAACAATATTTTGCCATCACTGTGCCCTGCCTTCCATATTTCTCACTCTTCCCAAAGTGACAGACAGAATCCTTTCTTCTCATTCTCTTCTCTTGCATGCTTCATATAGCTATCACATAAGAAAAAAAAAAAAAAATCACATATTTCCTCCCACAACCACAACCAGCTAAGAAGTGTCAAAGGAATTTTGCTCATAGTTGTACACCACTTTATAAGCACTGAGTCAGAGGGAACACCATGAAAACGAGTCTTAATCATATAACACACATACACACATGCAATGCAAGCAGAAATAATGAACAAACGTTTCCAGTCAGTTTTCACTAAAGAAAAGGAGCTTGTGGAAGGGGAGGGAGTGATTAGAAATGTTCCGGTGATGAAAGATATAAAAGTGGAGGTACAGGAAGTGTATAAATTACTGGAAACTCAAGATGTAAGGAAAGCCCCAGGACCTGATGGAATTTCTAATTGGGTACTGAAGGAATGCAGAGAACAACTGGTGGATAAAATTCACAGCTTAATTGTATGCTCACTGGAAGAGGGGAAAGTGCCAAAAGAATGGAAGAGGGCAAATGTGGTACCAATTTACAAGGGAGGAAACAGGGAAGAACCCCTGAATTATAGACCAGTGTCTCTAACCAGCATGGTCGCAAAATTGTGTGAGAGAATCCTGAAAGACAGATGGATAAAATATCTGGAAGAGATGAATATTTTGGCTGAATGTCAGTTTGGATTCAGAAGTGGAAGGTCATGTGTTTCTAACTTGTTGAGCTTTTACTCAAGAGCGATTGATGTGGTATGGGAGAGAGATGGTTGGGTGGATTGTGTGTACTTAGACTTAGAGAAGGCCTTTGACAAGGTACCTCATAAGAGACTAATGTGGAAACTAGAATATATAGGAGGACTAAAGGGGAAACTTCTGGAATGGATGAGAGACTTTTTGAGAGACAGACAAATGAGGACAGTAATAAAGGAAAAGATGTCTGGATGGAGGGAAGTAATAAGTGGAGTCCCTCAAGGCTCAGTGTTGGCGCCAGTAATGTTCCTGATATACGTAAATGATATGGTAGATGGAGTGAACAGTTATGCAAGTCTGTTTGCTGATGATGTAAAGATCTTGAGGAAGATAGAGGTTGAGGAGGATTGAAAAATACTGCAGGAGGATTTGGATAGGATACACAATTGGAGCCGGACGTGGGAAATGAAATTTAATGTAAAGAAATGTATAATATTGGAAATGGGTAAAAGTACCAGGAGTCCATCACTGAATTATTTTTTGGGTAATGAATTAATCACAAAAAGGTGAGAAGAGAAAGATTTGGGAGTGCTGGTCCAAGATAGTTTGTCGCCAGAAAAGCACATTAACAAGATAGTTGGAGAGACTTATAAACTCTTGACTAACATAAGAGTAGCGTTTCATTATATGGATGAGGAAATGCTGAAAAAATTGATAGTGGCCATGATCTGCCCCAGGTTAGAATATGCAGCGGTAGTGTGGTCCCCACACAAAAAGAAAGATATAAACAAGATTGACAGAATACAAAGAACAGCAACCAAGATGGTCCCCAGTCTGACAGACCTGTCATACAGAGAGAGGCTGGAAAAACTGGATTTGCCTTCGTTAGAGGAAAGGAGAAAGAGGGGAGACATGATTGTGGTGTTCAGGACCATGGTGGGAGTAGATAAAATTGACAAAGAAGATCTGTTTGTTTGGGATAAGAGAGCAACAAGAGGACATGGAATGAAATTGAAAAAGTCAAGCTGCTTGAAGGATATCAAGAAATATAGCTTTCCTTACAGAAGTACAGACTTATGGAATAGCCTGGACAAAGAGATCGTCCAGTCTAGAAACTTAAACGAGTTTAAAGTTAAATTCGACTTATTGAGAAACAGCGACGGAAACCCACGAGCATAGTACATTCCGTGTATATCACAATTAGGTATATTAGGTAAATACTTAAATATTTGGAACGACTTAGACAAAGCGGTGGTGCATGAGAAAAACATTCATGTGTGTAAAGGTAGACTTGATAAATGTGGATATGGAGACAGGACAACACGAGCATTGCTCAATTCCTGTATACTACAAATAGGTAAATACACACACACACACACACACACACACACACACACACACACACACACACACACATGCACATTATCTTTAATTTTCAAGAAATCCTTGAGACAAGGTAAACTACCTGATATCTGGAAGAAAGCAAACATTGTTCCCTTATTCAAGAAAGGGAATAGACAAAATCCACTCAACTACCAACCAGTATCACTAACCACTGTTGTAAGCAAGGTATTAGAAAAGCTTATAAGAAAAGCTTGGGTAATCATCTAGAAGAACATAATATGATAACAGAAAGACAGTTTGGTTTCAGAAAAGGAAAATCATGTGTTACTAATCTGTTGAGCTACTATGACAGAGTAACAAACACATCACAGGAAAGAGAAGGATGGGTGGACAGTATCTATTTAGATTTCAAGAAAGCATTTGACACAGGACCACACCAAAGACTTTTATGGAAACCGTACCATTAAAGGAGGAATTCGAGGCAAACTGTATTGTTGGATGCAAGATTTTCTCATAAAAAGAGAAATGAGAACAGTACTAAGGGGAAATTACTCATCATGGAGAGAAGTGACTAGCAGAGTTCCACAGGGCTCAGTGCTGGCACCAATCATGCTTTTAGTGTATATAAATGATACAGACAGTAACACTGGAAATGAAAGCTATCTAAATATGTTTGCAGATGATGCAAAAATACAAAGGAGAAATACTAACAGACTCTTGTAAAGAGCTACAAGAAGAATTAAATAAACTACATGAATGGAGTAATACATGGCAAATGGAATTCAATGTGGACAAGTGTCATGTAATCAAGTTTGGTAAAAGTGGAAAAAGATCTGATTGGGATTATAAGTTAGGAAATAAAACCCTACACACATCAGAAAGAGAGAAGGACCTAGGTGTGATTATCAATAACAGACTGAGTGGTATCTGAGGTAGACTGCGAGATAATGCTGATTTTATGTGTACAGCGTGCCGGGGTGAGCAGGTGGAGATTGTCAGACGTGAAAGGATTGAACTTGCTGGTGAATCTCTTGAGTGTATGGAAGAGTTTTGTTATTTGGGAGACACGTTGTGTGCAGGAGGTGGGGCTGGAGCTAGCTCTGTGGCTAGGGTGAGAAGTGGTTGGAAGAAGTTCAGGGAGCTCTTGCCTCTCCTGACATTGAGAGGGCTCTCCCTACGTGCTAAGGAGTCTTTGTATGCAGCATGTGTTAGGAGTGTAATGCTGTATGGCAGTGAGACCTGGGCAGTGAAGGAGGAAGATATTCACCGGCTCAGACGTACAGAAATGACAATGGTTAGGTGGATGTGCAGTGCGTCCCTGCGTCCAAGACCTGGAGGGGCTGGGTTTACAATGGAAGAGTTGAGAGGTAGGATGGGACTGGAGTGTATTGGTGTTGTGATGAGGAGAGGTAGATTGAAGTGGTTTGGACATTTGGAGAGGATGGGGGATGATAATTGGGTGAGGAAGGTGAGAAGTGTTAATATTGGGGGTGGGGTTATGAGGGGTAGACCGAGAAAGACGTGGGACGAGGTCATTAAGTGTGACCTTAGAAGGGACTGAACAGGGAGGATGCAATGGATCGTGCAGTGTGGAGAGCCGCCATTAGGTGACCAAGGCCGACACATGCAAGCATGTTGGAGCCTTTAAAAACGAAAACGAAAACGAAAACGAAAACGAAAACGAGACTATCTCCGGCTGACCACAACAGTGAGAAGGTACGGAAAATGTATACTATCTATCTATCTATCTATTGCCAGACGCCACAATCCCATATGGGGTGGCCATTTGACTCTGAGTTATTTGTTTTACAGGGAGGGGCACTAACCCTCCACCAACCCACTTGACATGTAGGGAGCACGTATGGTTTGGTTATGTGGTTACCACCCAGCGTTGTAAATGGTTTCTTGGCTTACAGGAAACCATTTGGCTTGTCACTCAATGTAAAGCCACCTGTAACGGAAAGAAAAGCATTAAGTAGTGACAGGAAAGATGGGAGAAATAGGAAGAGAGGAGGGCAGGCACAGAAAAAGAATGATAAAGGCTAAGGAAGAAGTAGGCAGCACTACATCAAGTGAGTGGATGATGGTCGCCACCACCTACCACTAACATGTATACACTGCTTGCAAATATGAGAATAGCATTCACATACATAAATGAAGATATGCTAAGAAAGATAATAACATCATTCATCAGACCAACCCTGGAGTATGCATCAGTAGTCTGGAGTCCTCATCTCAAAAAACACCTAGACAAGATTGAAAAAGTTCAAAGAGCCGCTACAAGATGGGTACCAAGCTTAAGGGATCTAAGCTACGAAGAAAGACTAAAAAAACTGAATCTACCAACACTACAGGAGAGAAGGAAAAGAGGTGACGATAATGCTATATAAATGCATATCAGGGAAGGAGAAAATAGACATAAATGATTACTTAACCTATGGGGATGCATCAGCAAGAGGACACAGCAAAAAACTGCATAAAAAGAGAGGTGATGAAGATTTAAGGAAATTTAGTTTCCCAAATAGAGCAATTGATCAGTGGAAATCACTACCGAATGAAATAGTGTGTGCCAAACCAATTCACAAATTTAAGGATATGTACAATAAATATGGTTTAAAACACGGGACAGTACGAGCTTGACTCATTCCTGTAAAGTTACAATTAGGTACAATTAGGTAAGAACACACACACACACACACACACACACACACACACACACACACACACACACACACACACACACACACACACACACACACACACACACACCCAGGTAGCACAGCATGAAGATTTGAGTCATAGCTAGACATACAGTACAGCACGTTATGTACACACAGCCAGGAAGAACAGGAAGAAATTTTGAGTCAGTCATACACCACTATGTACACACAGCCAAATGTAACAGGACAAAGCTTTGAGTCACAGTTATACAGTACTTTATGTACTGTACACACAGTCAGAAGGAACAAGATAAAGATATGATTCACAATCATACAGCACTTTATGTATGCACAGCCAGAAGGAACAGGATTAAGATATGTATCAGTCATACAGCATTTTATGTACACACAACCAAGAGGAACAGGACAAAGCTTTAAGCCACCCTACAATCATTACCTTAAAGCTGGGGTCAGCAGAGTCCACATCAGCTTCTATGGTGCACTGACTGCTGGCTGCCTTGTGCATCTGGCATGTATTCTCCAGGTGCTTTCTCACCACTCATCACTGAAACACAACACAATTCATTACCAAAAAAACATGAAGAGGACTACACACTAGTGGAAGATCTCAATACAAAATTGGAAATGGGGAACATGGAATTACTGGGAATAATAGTGAAAAAAATGAAGCAGGGAAGGCACTTCTTGAAACTGAAAATTGTTAAATGCAGTAATAGTAAATAAAACTAATAAATGTATAGGAAAATGGACTAGGATAAACTCAAAGAATGATAGTGAGAAATCCATACTAGACTACGTAATGGTTAACCCAAATCTTTATGATGAAATCAAAAGTATGGAAATTGAAGAAGAAAGTTTGTACAAAATAACCAAATACACACGTACACAGGCAATAGAGTCCGACCATAATACAGTTATTGTTATATTTAAAGACAGTTTGATTAAACAAAAAGATAGGACACAATGAAATGAAACTTAAATAAAGGAGGGTGGAAAGCATTCAGAGAAGTGACTGATTGTAATGAGGAACTGGACACGATGTGGAGTATGAGTAGACAGGTAAACACTAACAAAGAATGTGAGAAATGGAAAGCAAAAACTTAAGAAATACTTCACAAAACATTTGGAAAAATATAAGTAATTGGAAATCAGAGACCTAGGATTGATAGGGAAGTAAAGGAGTTGATGAGAGCAAAAAGACAACTAAGAAGGGAGATGAACAAAACAGAGAATGACAAATTAAAAATGAAGTCAACTGAAAGCAAAAGGCAATAGATAAGCTAACAGGAAAAAAAAAAAAAAAAAAAAAAAAGGAAAATGAAGAGGAAAAACTGACTGAGATCACAGAAAAGCTTTGTGAAAAGAGAAATAACAATGAGATACTGTGAAAAATTCGATAAAAGACAGAAACAAAGCAAAGATCTGCATTCGTATTGAAAGGACATGATAAGCAGGAAATAAGAGAACATGAGAAAACAAAACAATTGGTAACAGAACATTATAAAGATCTGTACAGTATAAAAGAAAGGAGGGCAATCCAATATATGATGAATATAGAGCAGAAAGGGATGATCTATTAAGGGAATGCTGGGACTACCAACAAAAAGAAAATCTAAGAGACGAGGACATATGACAAGCACTCTATAAATTAAAAATAGGAAAAGAACCACATGTGGCCCAGATGCAATTAGTATGGTAATGAAATTGTAAAGAATGGCGGTACAGCTGAAGCTTGATTAAATCATTGATAAGGATGATGAAAATTGTGCATATGACAGAAAGCATCCCTGAAGATTGGAAAAAGGCATATATATATATATATATATATATATATATATCATCATCTGGTCTTCCTTTCCCACCCAAGGGCAGGGTAAGGAGTAGCAATGTCCAGACAGCACAAACTTGCCCAATCCAAATAGGCCACACTTCCATTCACTCACCATTCAAGCCCCCGGATCCTGGCTCTACCAGATATGCCAAAAACATTCACCACATTCTGCAGCTTCACACAAACGTATCCGACTGAGTCAATCCGGATGCTGCCATGCTCACAACGGGTGCCAAAATCCCTGATCATGCACTTCTCCTCACAAAATTCATCCAGCCAGCTCGATAGCCTCACCGACTTCCAAACCTCTCTTCCTCACACACTCATCCACCATATCTCTCTACCTTCTCCTTGGCATACCTCACCTCCTCTCTCCTTCAAATTCACTCAGGTATACCTTTTTCACCACTCTATTGTTATCCATTCTTTCCACAAGACCATACCATCTCAGGACACTCTCTTCGATTCTGGTGTCCACCGACTTCCTCACTCCATACCTTTCATGAATCACATTATTTTGTATCCTATCCACCCTCTGTACTACACATACATTCCTCAGCAGTCCCATCTCCACTGCTCTTACTCATGACTTTTCATTTTCATGCCACACCATAGTCTTACACCCATATGTTGGAGTTGGCACTAACACTCCCTCATGTAGACTAAGCCTCGTGCAGCTGCAACACTCAAGCCTCTGTTTCTTATCAAGGCCTTCATTGCACCAGCCACCTTTCTTCCTTGTGTCACTCTACCTTCAACTTCTTTTGCACATTTTCCTCTCTTTTCTATCACTGTACCCAAGTATTTGAACCCTCTCACCAATTCCAGTCTCTCTCCATTCTCTGTGACATCACACTGGGAGTCACTTTCTCTCTCAATAACCATCACTTTACTCTTCTCTACATTTACTCTCAAGGCACAACACTCACAGCCATCAGCAAAACTCTGCACTAGCCTACCTAGTTCTTGTCCGGTACTTGCATGCAGTACTGCAACATCAGCATACAACAAATCTGAGATATTCCATCTATCACCATTGATTACCAACGCCATCTCTCTCTCTCCATTACTCGTGTATTTACTTCTCTTATCACCCCATCCATATATATATTGAACAACAATGGGGACATCACACAACCTTGTCGCACGCCCACACCGATCGTGAACCACTCACTTAGATGCCCATTTACCCTTACATGTGCTTTGCTACCATCATAAAAACTCTTGACAGCACCTAACAGCTTACCATCTACACCACACATGTGCAAAACTTTCCACAATCCCTCTCTGTCTACTTTCTTGTATGGTTTTTCCAGATTCATGAATGCCATAAACACCTTATGGTCCTTCTCACAAGCCTTCTCTGCTACCTGTCTCACTGCAAACACTTGATCCACACATCCTCTGACACTCCTAAAGCCACCCTGTTCATCACTCACTAGGACTTCTGATATCTGTCTTACTTTATAATAATTCTTCCATATACAGTACCTTCCCTACCACACTCAATAAACTTATGCCACAATAATTCTTGCACTCACTTCACTCACCTTTATTTTTGTACAATCACAGCCTTTTTCCACTCAGCAGGCACAGTTTCACTCATCCATGCCTTCTTACATATCTCCAACAAGCACTTCATTCCACTCTCTCCATTACACTTAAGCATCTCTGCATACACCTCATCAACCCCAGCAGCTTTCCCATTCTTCAGTTGTTTCACACAAAGGAGAAGGGGACAAAAGAGATCTGAGTAATTATAGAGGATTTCACTTAAATACACAAACCCGGTACGGTATATATGTACTGTAAACTACTTGAAAAAATTTTACTGAACATAGACATAGAAAAATTGGAAAACATTTCAGAAAACCTGTGCAGAGCAAGGAGAGGTAGATCAACAAGAGAACACATATTTACATTAAGAAGTTATGGATAAAATAGAAGAAAAACATAATGATATCACAGGGGTATATAATTTGACATCAGCAAGTGTTCTGTTAAACATGATCTAAAAGATGTAATTAAGGAACTGTGGATGAAGGGTATAAGAGGTACAAATTGGAGACTGATTTATAAAATGAACATGAACTGTACTTCAATGCCACTCACAGACCTGGGAAAATGCAAACAAATAAAAGTAGACGAGATGGTTAAACAAGGATCAGTGCTGGGGGCAGTAACAATAGATTACCCACACAAGAATGCTGTAATCCAATAAATCAGAATGGAAAATAAACAATATAGAACTATACTCATAAATATTCCAAGCTGACATAATGGCAATTAATAAGGGTGATAAAATTCAGGAAGTTCTCGAGACAGCAGATGTTTTTAGAAATACAAAGGGAGTGGAATTTAATGAAAGAAAAACTAAAGTAATGAAGATCAAAGGAAAGAAAGAACAAGATGTCATGATGAATGGAAAACCACCTGAAGGAACAAAATGTCAGAAATACTTAGGGAAAATTATAAAAGACTGTACCAGACAAGGTACTGAAATTATGGAAAGGATAAGAAAAGGTGCAGCAAACAGAGTAATAAACTTACTGAACAAAAAAGAACTATGAACAAAAAGAATACAACTGGCCTAAAACTTTAGGAAACGTGTAGTAACTTCTGTACTGTATGGAGCAGAAGTTTTGGAAACCCTGACAGAAAAACAGAAAAAGGAAATGCAAGTTATTCAGAAAGACTTTTTGAAAAAATTAAAGTGCCACCAACATCACCCTAATGTGCATTACTACACGAAACTCATCCAATTAAAATAACACATAAAGCAAACCAAAGAAAGACTGAATGTTACATGGAACTAAATCACACAGAAGAAAATGGGCTGGAAGTGAGAATAATGAATAGTGAGAAAAAAGGCAATGTTGAAAAGGAAGCAAAAGAACTCATGAGTATGTATGAAACAAACAGATAAAATAAATGGTGATATGAAGAATACAAATGAAAATAAAATAAAAGATTACTAATGAAACAGAAAATGAAATGGCACTAAAAAGCAACACAAGAGAGTGGATAAAAGTTAATATTGCTTACATACACACTCTGAAATTTGAGGATGCAAAAGAAGTACTGTAGCTAAGTTCTGAATGACAGTTGTTAAACATAATTATAAAAGAAACACAAATAATCTGATTTGTGAAATGCGTGGAAATAAGCAAGAAAATACAGTTCGTTAATTTAACCCGCGGCATCCCATCGACGTTCTTTAACGTCCACACGTTTTGTCACTGCCAATCCCGTCGACGTACATAAACGCGAATCAATTGCAAGGTCCCTACTTTGCACAATTTTCAATTTTCGCGAGTGATTTTTGGTACGTAAACACGTGACACCTTCCTCTACAAGATGCCAGGCAGGGACAATGCCTTACCCAGCATGACCTCCTCCCCCCTCTGCACGCCACTGTCTCAGCAATTCACCTGTTATCAGTGACCTGGCCAGTAAAGCCATGTCGTGCCACAGTACGAAATTCAGGGCCAGAGTGATTTCCCAATCAATGACAATGTGGAGGACAAACTTTACATAGCACTAGAGGAAGAAACAGTCAGAAATGATGATCAGGTAATGTGGCAAAAAAAGGTCAGGTATGGTGATGAGTTAGTGAGTGAAACAATGCTTATAATGCCTATATTACTGCTTGAAAACCAATATAGTCTCGTACTACATATAAATTCGTACCAAGTAAATAAATAAATACCGTTTATGAGTGGTGTGAAATAGTTATCCTCCCATAGAACTCGTTTTCTTTGGTGCCAGCCTGTTAGAAAACCCAGTAAGGTAAGGAGGTACTCCTACCTGTATCAAGTATTTTAAACCTCAGGTGAGCGATTTCTCTATGAATTTTCGATGTTTCTCACCAAAAGCAGAGGTTTGAGCCAAAAAAAAAATTTTCCAAAAATGGTCGGGATTGGGGGGAGTCAGTGGTGGAAAAGTGCTCGGGATGGGGCGGGTTAAATGCTTATCTTGCAGGGATTTAATGGAGACAATAAAACCTGAAGAAACTGTAGAGGAACTACTGAAAAATGATCTTGGATCACTAGTTAAAACAGTGAAGAAAGTGCTAAACAGAAGGGATCCGATCATCCAATCAGGACACTCTCACTGTCTGCAGCAATGGCAAGAGAGACTACAACAACAACAACAACCAGAAAGAGGCCATTGGGGATACTGAATCCTTTGATGATGACAGTTAAGGTAAGGATATGTTGGGTTAGGTTAGGTTAGAAATGTGATTTCTGGTTGTTTTAGTGTGCTTTGTGCATTTTTTCTTCATTTTTTGTTGAAATTCACTTGTTTTGGAGATAGCCTTGGTAGGCCTGCTAACAAAATGGGCGATTTCTGACAAAAATGAAGCTCAGATTCTTTCAAATCACACTAAAATCGACCAGAAAAAATAGTTTAAAAAATGAGCCATGTGAACTACCAAAAAAAAAAAAGAGCGATGGCTTCTTAGTTATTCTGTCAGGGTACACCTACTACAAGAGAAAGTCGACGTGCAATTGACTGAAGTAAGGGACATTCGAAATTTGAAGATGTGCAAACAAGTGTCAGCAATTTGCTTGGCCGGCCTTATGGCTGATTTTAATCTCACTGGCCGTAAGGTCCAAGCATTCGCAGTAGCCATGTGATGTCACGCTCAAGAGCAGCCCATGAAGGAGGAAACAGCGCCACGTAAATTATAAATTTAGGGGAGATGCAAGGTAATGAAATACAGGATTTTCATGTTAAATATGCATTTCCGAAAACAAGCTTAGAGTAGAAGAATCAATATGACATAGTCCACAACGTGGTTGTGTCAGATTTCCTGACCCACTTACCCTCAGAATTAGTGAAATTGCAGATACTAATTTGATATACCATACACCTTTCTCCAAAATCTGATTAAGAGCACTATTGAAGAGACACATGAATTTGCCACCTTTTAATCCCACATTTTCCTTAATCCTCAAAGCCCTCCCTTCTTCTGTTGTGGTTAAGAATGAATAAAGTAGCTGTGGAGTTAAGCAGGATGATTGGGTTGTTAAAAAAAAAAAAAAAAGGGGGAGGGGAAGGCAAACTGATCAGCAAAGTACGTGACACACCAATTGACAGTCCAAAGGGAATCTCAAACTCCATGGTTGTAGGAAGGCACAGATTCACCAAAAAACACTTACTGGTGTTGATAAAACTTGATGAATTGTAAATTGGTGGGATTCTTTTTTTTTTTCTTTTTTTACCAACCAGCAAGACCTGTTCAGTATTATTAATAGTTGGTGGGGCGTTGCATTTGTATCGGCGTCCGTTCCTTTGCTATTTTCAGTCTTTTGTTATGCTGTGCGCTGATCATTTCCTTTCATTTCGCTTTATTTCCACGAGTCATATATCGTCTTTCTGTTACCATTACTTGTTTCTCCTGCCATTCTGTTGCAGATCACCACCAGCTGATCCACAACAACAATGTATCCCTGAGGCCTGATGCCGGCAGCCATCTTCCGCCATCTTCCCACACCAAATGGTTGATACTGTATGCCAGCAGTGTTAAGTTTGCTATGCTCCCCGATGCTTATTGCATGGTTAATTATATATAATAACAAAGCATGAATCTAAATTATTTATATTGTCACATTCTGAAAAGCAGTATGTAAGTAATGAGAATCAGAAGCAAGATGGAGACTGCAATACTTCCATCAGTATGATATTACTTTTTTACCTATAAAAAAAAATCAAATGTCACAAACAAATCGCGCGCCGAGTTAACATACATCGATTTAACTTTGCTAGCTACCGTAGCCTACCCCATATATATATATATATATATATATATATATATATATATATATATATATATATATATATATATATATATATATATAATCTGTTGCCAGACGCCTCAATCCCGTTTGGGGTGGCCACAAACAAATCGCCTCCATGTTGCCCTGTCCCCCGCCATTTCACTGCCCTGTTCTCAACTCACACCCCCCTCTCTCATATACCTCTCCACCCCATCCTGCCATCTCATCCTCGGCCTCCCCCTCCCTCTTCCCCCCTCCACCTCACTCACATGCACTCTCTTCATCAGTCTCTCACCCTCCATCCTCTCCACATGGCCAAACCACCTCAGTGTGTTCCTCTTAACGCTTCCTATCACATCCACATCCACACCACAACGCTCCTTTATATCCTCATTCGTCAACATGTCTCTCCAAGTGACTCCACAGGCTCCTCTTAAATAACTCATTTCCACTGCTTTCACTCTTGACTTGTTTCCTTCCAACAACGTCCAAGCTTCATTTCAATATGGTAGAGTTGGTATCACAATACTGTCATGTAGTAACTTTTTCACTTCCATGCTCACTTCCCTGTTTCTTATCTCTGCTTTCAAAGAACCAACAACCTTTCTTCCCTGCTGTACCCTTTCAAGCACTTCACCCTCCGAACCTCCATCGTTACTCATCACACTACCCAAGTACTTAAACGTACTCACATTTTCCAATTCCTCACCATCCAACCTTGCTGTACATTCACTGACTTCACCTCTCTCAAAGACCATCACTTTACTCTTCCCTACATTCACCTTTAGATTCCGTTTCTTACACACTCTCCCAAACTCATCCACCAAGCCTTCCAGCTCCCCTTCGTCTTCACTCAACAACACAGTATCATCTGCAAACAACAGTACAGGGAGTTTCCAAACACTATCCTCTCTCACCAGGGCCACTCCAACATCCACTACCCTACCTTGTACCTCTTTTATTACCCCATCCATGTACAGATTGAACAACCATGGAGACAAGACACATCCCTGTTTCAACCCAACCTTCAAAGAGAAAAATTCACTTAGTTCACCATCCATATGCACAGCAGCCTTCGCACCATCATACATACTCTTCACAGCATTCAACAACTTCCCATCTACTCCATATATTCTTAATACTTTCCACAATCCTTGTCTATCCACCCTGTCATATGCTTTCTCCAAATCCATGAAAGCTGCATACAACTTCTTTCCCTTCTCTAGAAACTTTTCCACTAAAGATCTAAGAATGAATATCTGATCACACAACCTCTTCCCTTCCTAAAGCCTCCCTGTTCTTCTCCAACTAATTCCTCTGTTCTTTCTCTAACTCTGTCAATAAGTATCCTACCATACACTTTTCCTATTATACTAAGAAGACAAATGCCCCTATGATTACCACACACTTCTTTTTCCCCTTTTCCTTTGTACAAGGGAATAATTATTCCTGACTTCCAGTCCTCCGGGACTCTACCTTCCTCCCAGGCCAATCTGCACATCTTCCACATCCATTCTACTACAATCTCTTCGCCATGCTTCAGCATTTCATCACACACTCCATCAATTCCTGTGGCTTTCCCCAATTTAACTTTCTTCATTGCTTTCACAATTTCTATCCTACTGATTTCTTCCAGTCTTCTCACCTCCCTCCTTCTCCCAGCCATTCCCCCAGCCACTTATACTCGCATTACTTCCATCCTCTACGTTCAACAATTCCTTAAAGTGTTCTCTCCATCTGCTCACTTTTTCTCCCTTCTCCAATCATAATCTACCATTTTTATCTTTCACTCCCCTGCTCACCTCACTTCCACCCTGTCTTACTCTCTTCACCTCTTTCCAGAACATTTTCTTACAGTCCCTCCACTTTACACTCAAATTCCTTCCAAATTCCTCATCCACTCTCTTCTTACTCTCTCTTACTAATCTTTTCACCTCTCTCTTTCTTTCTACATGTAACTCTCTCTTCCGCCTCTCAACTTCTTCCACGCCCCTATTTCTCATCCATTCATTGTATGCTTTCTTCTTTTGTGCCACAGCTTGTCTCACCTCTTCAGTCCACCACGCTGTTCCTTGCACCCCCCTCAGTCTTCTCTTCCTCCCACACACCACATCACATGTTGCACATATTTCTTCTGTAAATATTCTGCACACACTTTCCACGTCCCCCATCTGCTCCAATTCATATTTGCGCAATCGTTCCTCCACTTCTCTCATATATATATATGTATTATATATTATAGAGAAAAAAAAATTCACTCAATTCACTATCCACATGCACTGCAGCCTTAGCACCCTCATACATGCTCTTCACGGCCTTCAACAACTTCCCATCTGCTCCATATAATCTTAATACTTTCCACAATCCTTGTCTATCCACCCTATCATATGCTTTCTCCAAATCCATGAAGGCCTCATACAACTTCTTTCCTTTCTCTAGAAACTTTTCCACTAAAGATCTGAGAGTGAATGTCTGAACAGTCTGATATATGTTTTTACGCTCCTCGCTGCTATAATATATATATATTTTAAATAACAGAACGGAGGAAGGAAAAACAAATGGGGAAAAAAAATAATCCATACACCAGATTACCGGTGTCCTCTGTTCATAAAATATCTGTAACAGTTAGACTTGAACAGTTGTGGGTTGAAATTTGGAGGAAAACAACTCTGGGGAAGCGAGTTCCAGAGAGTTGCAGTTTGGGGAATGAAAGAATTCTGATAGGCAGAAGTTCTGCAATATGATTGAGTGACATTCCAGTCATGAGCGCTACCAGATGCCCGTGTAGCACGAGGGAAGGCATGGAGAGGTGGCACCATGGACACAACTTCGTCTGAGCATTTGCCAAAAAAATATCTGTAAAATAATGCAAGGGAGGCAACATACCTTCTTACTTGCAGGGGAGGTAGTTTATATGTAATGGCAGGGTTGTTAATGATTCTAACAGCTTTATTCTGAATTTTGTCTAGTTGTCTTAATGCAACCTCTCCACAACCATTCCACAAGGGTGAGCAATATTCACGCTGAGAGTGCACATGACTCTTATAAATTATAGCTAACTGCTCATCGGCGAAGAAGTTACGGACTCTGTACAATAATCCAAGTTTCTTTGAGGCGGTTTTAGCAAGTGATCTGATATGAGAGGTCCAGCTGAGGGCACTGTTAAGTGAGACACCAAGAATTTCAATACTTTTGGAGATGGGAATATTAGTAGCACTGAAGGTAATGTACGAATCTGGCAATCTCTGTCTATTAGTAAACTGTATATATTCAGTTTTACTAGCATTAAAAGAGACAAGGTTGTTTTGTCCCCATTCGCTGATTGTAGATAGATCTTGATTTATGGAGATGGCTGTACTGAGTTGAGAGGTAGAGATATTAGACTTTGTAAATGGATGTCTGAGTGTGAATGAACTGTGTAGTGTTGAGTCATCTGCATATGAGTGAATGGGATTGTGAGTGACAGATAAGAGATCATTAATATGAACCAGAAATAGGGTTGGCGCCAGAACTGATCCCTGCGGCACACCGGCGTTAATTGAGTGGAAATTCGAATATACATCATCTACTTTTACTCTTATTTTCCTGTCACTAAGATAAGAAGAAATCAAAGGAACAAAAGACGTTAGTCCATAGCAAGGGAGTTTAGACAGTAGGGAATGGTGCCATACTCTGTTGAAAGCTTTAGAGATATCAAGAGCTACTGCATGAGTTTCTCCAAAAAGATCAGTTGATTGATGGATGGTATGAGTTAAGAGATTGAGTAGGTCAATGGTGAATCTTTCGTGGCGAAAACCGTATTGTCTATCACTAATTAAGTTGTTGGATTCAAGATGTTTAACAATATGCTTATTAATTAAAGTTTCAAATACCTTACCAAGAGAAGATGTGACAGCTATTGGTCTGTAATTGGAGGGGTCAGACGAACTTCCTTTCTTCGGAACTGGGTGGATACTGGCTTCTTTCCATGAATTTGGGAATAAAGAAGTACGTATGCATAGTCTGAATAATTTAGCTAGGACAGAGGCAAGTTCAGGGGAACACTTTTTCAAAACAATTGGCGGAATTCCATCTGGGCCTGGAGCTTTGTTGGTAGGTAAATTGTCTAGGATGGATTTTACGTATCTTGTCTGTATTTTAAGTGGGGCAATTTCGGGGGAACCAAGTTCCAGTACTGAGACATTCTGGCTGGTGTCATTTATGGTAGAGTTTCTTGCAAAGGTACTAGCAAAGATATCTGCTTTCCCACGTGGGTCATTTGTAATATTGCCATCTGAAGATTTTAGTGGGGGAATGGAAGATGACTTGTTAAAGTTATTATTGAAAGAATTAAGAGTTGACCAGAATATTCTATTGTCATTAGGGTTGTTAAGTAGTTCTGATGCTTGCTTTTGAAGAAAGTTTGATTTAGATAGATTTAATACAGCTTTTGCATGATTTCTAGCAATTTTAAATTGGGAGAGTGATTCAGATGTTTTTTATTTTAAGTAAGAGTTATATGCTAATGACTTTTGGGCTGTTGCTCTGGCACAATTGCCATCAAACCATTTTGGAGAGTTTGATCTTTTAGTGAATTGTTGACTTGGCATGAATAAATCCATACCAGCTAGTATTAAGTCGCAATGTGGGACTGGGTAGAATTGAGATCACTAGAGAAGAAAGACTGCTATGGAACATCAGCAAGATAATTTCTAAATCCATCCCAGTCTGCCCTGTCAAAGTGCCATCAGGTCACCCTGACAGGTTCGGAAGGGGGAGGTGTAGGAGGGTTAACTAATGAGGCTTTGATGAGATTGTGGTCAGAGGATCCAAGTGGTGACAGTACCTCTATCCTGTATTGATCTGGATTATTTGTCAAGAATAAATCCAAGAGATGGGCATTATGGTCAGGATTATCAGGTATTCTGGTTGGTTGCTTTACCAACTGGGTGAGATTAAACGATTCCGCAAACAGCTCGCATTCTAGACCAGCGTCGTCAGTCCAGGCAGAATGCAATAACCATTCAACACTGTGTATGTTAAAATCACCCAAAATGGTAATTTCATTGCCAAGGGCAAGGTCAAGGTTATTCAACTGAGTGGATATGGAATCAAATACACTGGGTTCCGAAGAAGCATTGGGGGAACGATAAACTACACAGATATATTTGGTAATGTTTTGGCAATTTAATTTATATAATGAGTAATCAAAACTGGATGAAGTGAAGTTTAAAATAGTGTCAACTGCATATTGGGATTTGATATAACAACAGGTGCCGCCCTTGTTTCGAAAGTTTGTAAGGAGATGGTAACCGGGAAAACAAAATGGAGATATATCGGTAGAGGGTGAGATTTGTGGTTCTGTGAGGAAAAGGGCTAAAGGGGATATGGACTGAAGGAAAAAATGAACTGAGTTTAAATTTGTGGTAAGGCCGCGGATGTTGGTAAAGAATAAGGCCTCACCGTCACCTGTTCGCCGACGAGCATTCCCGGAAATAGCAACAGTCGCTGCTGGCACAGTCGCTTGATGGTGACCAGGAGGACCCAAATATATATATACAGTATATATATATATATATATATATATATATATGTTTTTACGCTCTTCTTTGCTGTATATGTGGTTCTGGGGAGTGTAAATTAAATGCTTCATTAACATAGCCTGCCTTTTAGTTTTTTTTTTTTTTTTAACTTAGCTCAATGGCAGTATAAGACAATAATGGGGCTCTAACTACATCCTGTCTATCTTCGATCGTGACTGTCAGCATATTTTAATGCATTAGATTCTGTTATAATGCATTATTCAAGAGAGAAAGATGCCAATTTAGGTAGAAACAGCATAGCAGAAACTATTATCCTTATAATTGAAGCAAACAGTTCCATAAAATATTAATAAAATACATATTTGCTTTTGGAATATTTTGCCATTCCAAATATTGACATTTTGTTGTTCTTATATGTGAGAATATGATCTGTGATGAATGGTATTTAACTTTATGCATGATATGGGTACTGATAGTAACTTTACAAGATTAATAAGACAATATTTATATCCAATAAGCATATAGTTTCTAATATACAGTCGCTGAACAAAAATAAAAACAGGACATATCTCCTTTCAAGCACATTAAGGTAAGATGTTATGATAGTCAAGTGGATACAAGATTGATTGGCTAAGTGTGATGATGCAGATTCGAATCCCGAAGTGTAATTTTTTAAATATTTTTTTCTATTATAATTTTTTTAAAGAAGCTGTCTTTATGTTTATATTACACAAGAGTGTACACAGGTTAGCCATATCCATTGATTTTGGTGTTTGGTTTTCACTGCTGCCTGATATTGATAATCATATATTGTGCCAATAAAGATCCAATTCCTTAAAATCCAGTATCTTGAAGCATGTGTTGGGTCAATATGGAACCAGATCATGCATGCCAATACTCTCTGATACAGTGTAATGTAAATCGTGCATTGGGCCAATACAAATCCATTTCCTGCATTCCATAATCCGTGATAAACATAATGAATCCAATATTTTCCAGAATCAGTCCATTACTCATATGTTTGTGGGGGTACATTCACTGACTTCACCTCTCTCAAAGACCATCACTTTACTTTTCCGTACATTCCCCTTTAGATTCCGTTTCTTACACACTCTCCCAAACTCATTCGCCAAGCCTTACGGCTCCCCTTTGTCTTCACTTAACAACATAGTATCATCTGCAAACAACAGTACAAGGAGTTTCCAAACACTACTCTCTTTCACTAGGGCCACTCCAACATCCACTGCCCTACCTTGTACCTCTTTTATTACCCCATCCATGTACATATTGAACAACCATGGAGATATGACACATCCCTGTTTCAACCCAGCCTTCAAAGAGAAAAATTCACTCAGTTCACCATCCACACGCACTGCAGCCTTAGCACCATTATATATACTCTTCACAGCATTCAACAACTTCCCATCTACTCCATATATTCTTAATACTTTCCACAATCCTTGTCTATCCACCCTGTCATATGCTTTCTCCAAATCCAAGAAGGCCACATAGAACTTCTTTCCCTTCTCTATAAACTGTTCCACTAAAGATCTAAGAATGAATATCTGATCTACACAACCTCTTCCTTTCCTAAAGCCTCCTTGTTCTTCTCCAACTAATTCCTCTGTCATTTCCCTAATTCTGTCAGTAAGTAACCTAACAATACACTTTTCCAATTACACAAAGGAGACAAATGCCCCTATGATTACCACACACTTCTTTTTCCCTTTTTCCTTTGTACAAGGGAATAATTATACCTGACTTCCAATCCTCTGGGACTCTACCTTCCTCCTAGGCCAATCTGCACATTTTCCACATCCATTCTACTACTATCTCTCCGCCATGCTTCAGCATTTCACCACACACTCCATCAATTCCTGGGGCTTTCCCCAATTTGACTTTCTTCATTGCTTCCACAACTTCTATCCTACTGATTTCTTCCTGTCTTCTTACCTCCCTCCTTCTCCCAGCCATTCCCCAGCCACTTATACTCGCATTACTTCCATTCTCTATGTTCAACAGTTCCTTAAATTTTTCTCTCCATCTGCTTACTTTTTCTCCCTTCTCCACTAGTAATCTACCATTTTTATCTTTCACTCTCCTACTAACTTCACAGCCACCCAGTCTTACTCTCTTCACCTCTTTCCAGAACATTTTCTTACAGTCCCTCCACTTTACACTCAAATTCCTTCCAAATTCCTCATCCACTCTCTTCTTACTCTCTTACTAATCTTTTCACCTCTCTCTTTCTTTCTACATATAACTCTCTCTTCCGCTTCTCAACTTCTTCCACACCCCTATTTCTCATCGATTCATTGTATGCCTTCTTCTTTTGTGCCACAGCCTGTCTCACCTCTTCATTCCACCATGCTGTTCCCTCCACCCTCTTCCCCACACACCACATCATGTACTGAACATATTTCTTCTGTGAATACCTTGCACACACCTTCCACATCCCCCATCTGCTCCAATTCATATTTACCCAATTGTTCCTTCACTTCTCTCTTATATTCTGCCTTTTTCTCATCCACTTGTAACCTTTCCACTCTCCTTGCAACTGCTCCTTCCTCCCGCCCTTCCCTTCTTCTATTTCTCCATCTTACTTGGGTCTTGATTCTGACCACCACCAAGTAGTGGTCAGAAAGTCCACTCCCCCAACCTCTATACACTCTTGCATCCATTACACATCTTCACATCCATTCATCCACACACACATAATCAATCATTGCCTTCCTTTCATTCAGTTCACCATCCACCCTTCTCATCACTCGCCACGTATACCTGTGGATCATTTTGTGCCTGAAGAGGGTATTGGCTCACCAACCCCCTTCCAGCACAAATGTTCATTAATGCACTGCCATTCTCATCTGTCTCAGCAGTCACACCCCACTCACCATCTATTCCATCCACCTTCACATTCCCTACTTTACCATTCATATCACCAATCAAAAAAGACTCTCATTCTTTCCATACTTTTCCATGCACACTTCCACATTTGTCCAGAACTCTTTTCTCACTCTGCTTGCATGATCTTGCATTGGCACATACACGCACACAATCGCCCACATTTGTATTCCAACTTTCAATCTTACCCACACAATCCTCAAGCCAACTGATCCATACTCTCTTATGTTCTTCTTCCATCTTTTACTCACAACAATACACACTCCTTCTTTTGCCCTCTGCATTCTCACCTACTCCTGCACTTATACCCCATCCATACTCCCATTCTCTCATACTCTCTCCTTACCATTTAGTTTCAGTTACTCCACATACATCCACTTTCACACCCTCAAGCACCTGGACAATCTCTCTCTCTCTTTCACGTCATGATTCGCACCCCTTACATTCCATGTTGCGATCCGTACCATGTCCTTTGTCCAGTCTTTGGTCATCTTTTGGTCAGTCCTTGTCCGAGGCTTCTTGTTCGTCTTTTTAGTTAGCTGTTTCCCGGGGAAGGGCGCTAACCCTCCTCTTTTCCTTTGTGCAGGGGAATAATTGTATCTGATTTCCAATCCTCCGGGACTCTACCTTCCTCCCAGGCTAATCTGCACATCTTCCACATCCATTCTACTACTATCTTTCCCCCATGCTTCAGCAATTCATCACACACTCCATCAGTTCCTGGGGTTTTCCCCATTTTAACTTTCTTCATTGCTTCCACAGCTTCCATCCTACTGATTTCTTCCTCTCTTCTCACATCCCTCCTTCTCCCAGCCATTCTCCAGCCACTTATACTTGCATTACTTCCATTCTTTATGTTCAACAATTCCTTAAAGTGTTCTCTCCATCTGCTCACTTTTGCTCTATTCTCCACCAGTACTCTACCATTATCTTTCACTCCCCATCTAACTTCTTTGGCACCCTGTCTAACTTTCTTTACCTCTTTCCAGAACATTATCTTACATTCCCTCCACTTTACACTCAAGTTCCTTTCAAATTTCTCATCCACTCTCTTCTTACTCTCTCTTACTAATCTTTTCACCTCTCTCTTCCTCTCTACATATACCTCTCTCTTTCGTCTCTCAAGTTCTTCCATGCTCGTTTCTCAGCCACTCACTATATGCTTTCTTCTTTTGTGCCACAGCCTCTCTCACCTCTTCAGTCCACCATGCTGTTCCCTGTACCCCCTTTCGTCTTCTCTTCACCCCACACATCACCTCACGTGCTGCACAGATTTCTTCTGCGATTAGCTTGCACACGCCTTCCACGTCCCCCATCTGCTCCAGTCTATATTTACCCAATCGCTCCTCCATTTCCCTCTTATATTCTGCCTTTCTTCCATCCTCTTGTAACTTTTCCACCCTCCTTGTATACATTACTTCCTCCTGTCCTTCCCTTCTTCTATTTCTCCATTTTATTTGGACTTTAATTCTGACCACCACCAAGTCCACTCCCCCAGCCTCTATATACTCTTGCATTCATTGCACACCTTCTGATTCTGTAATGTACTTTTTATTTTATGCTCTGAGAGGAATGCCTTCACACAGTAACACTTAAAAAACAGGGCAAGGAGCTGCCTGGTTATACAAATGCCTCTCAACTCCCTCTCTGTTACCCAGAAAGGAGGATGAACTGCAGAAGTAGAGCAACTTCATCTTGCAGCCCACTGGGCTCACGTCCAGACGAGCCCGGGGTAACAAGAACAACAGCTTTTCATTTTACTCCTACTGCCACCAAACTATTTCATTCAGCTTGGGAATACCCTCCCATAGTAAGCAGGTTAATGAAAGATTATGTAACTCCTTTAATTTGAGGTCTATCGCAAAGGGCATACAATAATCTGAAAATAGCTAGAATAAAATATAAAACTCATTAGACTGAAGAGCTTATGAGGCTTTCCAGTGCCTCTTCCTTAATTGTTTATTTTGAATATCGTATTACACATTATCAATTTCATGCATGTTATTTATGTCTGATTATGGACACAGATTCCATATAAACATACAGTATTACTGCATCACTTACTGAAAAACAAGAATGAAATGCTGCAGAGCCTCTTAGATCCCTTCAATCTAATTATGCATTTACTGTATGTCACTCTGGCTACATTCAGATGATTACAACAGGAAAGACCAATCACACTAAGGGATAAACAAAGACAAAGAATAATCCCTCCAGCAGCAAAAGTCTCTCCTAATGTGAATAAAACTGTCTGAAGGTAGCAAGAAAGACAAAATACAGTACATCACTGTACCAAGGGGATGAACTGATGAGTCTTTGGGCCTACATACAGTACACCGCACAATTCAAATCAACATTTTAACCTAATCTTACATTTACTAAACCCTTTGATTCTGGTAGGGTATTTTTTTTACTCTATTACTGCCACCCAGATTATTTCATTTCACCGGAATAGGCTTCTTAAACACGAGGGGCCAAATACGCCTTTATTAACAACTTCAGTTCAAAGAGCCATGTCTAAGATGAGTAAAGTCATCAGGTGACAGTGAGGTTAAAAAGTTAAACATATCATCAAGCTGAGGAGGTTAACTTACGATTGTCTATGCATCTCAGACCATTAAAGCACATAAATTTTATGTACAGTGTTTGTTTAAATGAAAATGCTTCATTTTGTTCAGATATACAGTTCCTGCACAGTACAGGATAATAATAGTTTAAATAGTTTTCATTATTTAAGTTTAATATACTGTACATGAATGACCTTTGTTAGATTATGAAATGCTAAGTACAGCATGGGATAAAGGTTCAAGTACTGTTCCCAGCACTTACTTCACACATAAGGTGTGTACATCACTTTCCTCCATTCATCATATCAAACAGAATCATCTTTGGACATCAAAACATAACAAGCCTCTTACAAGTTAGGAATATTGGCCACTAAAGAAAAGCTGGATGTAGAAGAGGGAAAGATTATGCAAACATTTGTTTTTGATTGTACATCAACTTGGGAATATTAGCTTGCTGAAGAAAGTTGTTGCTGCTGCTGTTGTTGTTGTTGCATAACCCAAGTCTGTCTGGCCAAGGAGACCTGTCAACCACCGGTAAGCATCTGCTTCTATGGGGCTGTCCTACAGGTGGAATACAGTACATACACCATGTAGGGAAACTGGTGGCCCCATTATGGTGAACAGCACCTTATCAGGGTTGGAGCAGAGTCCTTACCACAGAAAAGTGCAGAAAAACAGGAAGAGGTTTGGGTCCTGGGTGGAAGCCACAGCTACTTCACACCACCCAGGGTGCACAGTGCCACCATATGTGGGCTTCTCATCAGCACCTGCACAGGAAAGAGATGAGTAATGCTTTTGACGGAGTGTGGCACCGTTTCCTGTTGTCCAAACTCCCTTGCTATGGACTAAACTCTTTTGTTCCTTTGATTTCCACATATCTCAGCAATAGAAAAATAAGAGTAAAAGTAGATGATGTCTATTTCACTTTCCACTCAGTTAACGCCAGTGTGCCGCAGGGATCAGTTCTGGCACCAACCCTGTCCTTCGTTCATATTAATGATCTCTTATCTGTCACTCACAATCCCATCCATTCATATGCAGATGACTCAACACTTCATAGTTCATTCACACTCAGACATCCATTTACAAAGTCTGATATCTCTAACTCTCAACTCAGTACAGCCATCTCATTAAATCAAGACTTATCCACAATCAGTGAATGGGGACAAAATAACCTTGTCTCATTTAATGCTAGTAAAACTAAATATATACAAATTATTAAAAGACAGGTATTGCCAGAATCGTATATTACCTTCAATGCTACAAATATTCCCATTTCCAAAAGTAATGAAATTCTCGGCGTCTCGCTTAACAATGCTCTCAGCTGGACCTCTCATGTTTGATCACTTGCTAAAACCGCCTCAAAGAAACTTGGATTATTATACAGAGTCCGTAACTTCTTCACTGACGAGCAGTTAGTTATAATTTAAAAGAGTCATGTGCGCTCTCAGCTTGAATACTGCTCCCCCTTGTGGAGTGGATGTGGAGAGGTTGCATTAAAACAAGCAGACAAAATTCAGAACAAATCTGTTAGAATTATTAATAACCCTGCTATTACTAATAAACTACCTCCCCTACAAGTGAGAAGGAATGTTGCCTCGCTTGCATTATTTCACAGATATTTCTATAGCAAATGCTCAGACAAAGTTGCGTCCGTGGTGCCACCTCTCCATGCCTTTCCTCATACTACACGGGCAGCTGGCAGCGCTCATGACTGGAATGTCACTCAGCCATACTGCAGAACTTCTGCCTATCAGAATTCTTTCATTCCTCGAACTGCATCTCTCTGGAACTCGCTTCCCCAGAGTTGTTTCCCTCCAAACATCAACCTATTGCTGTTCAAGTCTAACTGTTACAGATATTTTATGAACAGAGGACACCAGTAATCTGGTGCATGCATTTGTTTTTTTATATTCATTTGTTTTTCCTTCCTCTGTTGTTATTAAAAAAAAAAAAAAAAAAGAATGACTTGTTCATGATTATACATTGTTCTGATATGAAAAGGCTGAGCTCTGTGAAGGCTGCTGAGGGCCTGTTTTGCAATAACAACCTTCTTTACCTGCTATATTACACACAGTTAAGCCACAGTCACACAAGGAATATTTACCATATGAAAATGATATTGATGAATGCTAGAATAACATGAATCTGAACTCCTCTCATGATCAGGACAACTATAGTATTGTATTCTGTTCTTGTTAAGCCAGGTAATTTTACCCAGCTGAGCAATTCATCGGAGTCTCAGGCCCATATTTTTGTCAGTTAGGGAAGCTCCATAAAGCCTTTTCCGGAGAGTTTTATTTTGATTATTACACACTACTGTCCTATTCTCTTTTATATAAATCCTTCTAACATCACCATACTCAGCATAAATAACGTACAAAAGAATATTAAACAGCCATATCCAATAATAAATTGCTAAGGAAGAGGTGATAGGAAGCCTCCTATCCCATTCAGGCCAGAGTGATAATACTGTCATCATTACCCCTCTCATGGTTAAACAATTCCAGTATTCCATTCCATCTAATGTCAGATGATTCTGTTCAGCAGAAGGTGAGTCACAGGAACCTCAAGTGTAATTGGAATAAATCTTTTTACAAAAAGTTTTCACAAGAACACAGTTTCCCACAATAAAATAATATAACAATAATTATAATAATAACAATAATAATAATAATAATTATAATAATCCATCCATCCATCTATCCAATCCTATGTTGCCCCATGAGCGGAGGAGCCTGGGGCTAGGCAAGTTGGTCCTGACATTTATGATGACAGTGACCAGCCTCACTTATCCCTGAGTGGCATTATGTGAGCAACAAACCCCAACCACCCCTTGGATATAAACCTATATAGGCTCAGTGCAATTGGAGTGCCTTAATTACCCACTAAACCACAAGGTGCCATAATCTGGTTATATGGTTACCACCCAGCGTAGCAAACGGTTTCCTGTCGTATTAATGATAATAATAATAATAATAATAATAAAATAGGGATGCTCACCATCCACTCACTTGATATAGTGCTGCTTTGGGTGTCTGCCCTTTCCTCTCTTCCTTCCTTCCTCTTCATTCTTTCCTCTTCCTTCTGCCTATGGGTAACTCTACGCAGAGTGACATGCCAAATGGTTTCCTGTACACCAGGAAACCATTTACTATGCTGGGTGGTAACCATATAACCAAATTATGGCAACTGGGGGTTTAGTGGGTAAGGTGCTCCAGTCAGATTGAGCCTTTGTAGGTTTATATCCAAGGGATGGTTGGGATTTATTGCTCACATAATGCCACTCAGGGATGAGTGAGGCTGGTCACTCTCATCTTAAATGTCAGGATCAACTTGCCTAGCCCCGGGCTCCTATGCTCCTCATGGGGCAGCATTGGATTGGCTGATGATGAAAATAATTACCGTAAAAATAATAATAATACAGTAATAATAATAATAATAATAAGAATCATTCGTCATTCATTCATCATCACATCCTGTGTTGCCCCATGAGAAGCATAGGAGCCTGGGGCTAGGCAAGTTGGTCCTGCCATTTAAGATGACCAGCCTCACTCATCCCTGAGTGGCATTACGTGAGCAATAAACCTCAACCATCCCTTGGATATAAACCTGCACCGGCTCAATCCGATTGGAACACCTTAATTGCCCACTACACCACCAGGCGACATAATCTGGTTATATGGTTACCACCCAGTGTAGTAAATGGTCTCCTGGTTACAGGAAACCATTTGGCTCATTGCGCAATTTAGAGTCACCCACAGACAAAAGGAAGAGAAAAGAACAAAGGAAAGAAAGACAGAAGGGAAAGGATGGAAAGGAGGAAGAGAGGAAAGAGCAGGCACCCGAATGCAGCACTACATCAAGTGAGTGGTTGGCAAGTGCCCCCACCAACTACTACTACTGTACTAATAATAATATTCATCATCAGCATCATCACCATCATAGCTTTATTTTCACACAGTGATGAGGTGTGCTGGGTCCAGATAAAATGACAAAGCATGACAAAGGACACTGGTCAACAGCATGCCTTGAGAAATGGGTCAGACACTCATTCATACATCATTCAGACCCATGGAATCCTGGTTGCATCCTCACAGGCCTAACCATCTGCATTTTTGGAGGGGGGGAGGGGAGGGGGTAAATTTAAGATGAATTTCAGTGTACATTATCTGCCAGACACAGTCAATCCACTATCATCATCATCATCATCATATCTTTTTTTTTCCACCTAAGGATGCAAGGAGGCTGGGCCATGAGAGCAAGAAAAAAACTGATAGAATGAAAGCAAACCAAAGTCTGCCCAATTAAATGGACAACAGTCTCATGCACTTACCATTCAAGCCCCTGAGATCCTCTGCTGAACTTCTGTCATATGCTCCTCAGTATGCAATTCATCCAATCAACTCAATTCGGTCAGTTGCCATGCCTCATTAACTTCCATACCTCACTTCTTCCACACTTAATTTGTAGATCCACCTTCTTCTTGTCCTACCATGCCTCCTTCCACCATGATATACACTTTCATACAGTATGTAATATTATCTTTTTCACCACCATATCTACATAATATCCATTCCATCTGACCATGCCATCTATGCACACACCTGAACCCTATTATTAACAACAGACCGTTTACAAAAACCACATTACAGTAGTTCTTACCCTATCCATCACACACATATTAATCGAGACTGTAACAAAAACTACATCCTCAGACTGAAGGAATTAACATAATGGTCAATAACATTAACAGCAAAATTTAATCATCAGCTTCGTTTTCGTTTTTGAAGGCTCCAACATGCTTGCATGCGTTGGCCTTGGTCACCTAATGGTGGCTGTCCATGCTGCACGATCTATTGAAGCCTCCCTGTTCAGTCCCTTAACCCTGAGGTCACAATGACATTGTCCCACGTCTACATCATGTATATATATATATATGTTGATCTATTTATATACAGACAGCTCCAATAGTGCGCAAGCTCAGAGTACATGAATCGCATGATATGCAAGTGACCAAAAATAACAACCAAAATTCCTTTATTGCTTGAGTTTAGCCCACAATACACGAGGCAGAGGCAAGGAGTGGAACAAAAATGCCATTTTCCCTGAGTACTTGACTCCCATCCCCACACAACGCATCCATCATGACGTCAGTCGTGATGTAGACGTGCAGAAATTTCGAGGACGTTAGGTTGGCGGACATACGAGAAGTGCACGCTGCTACTGAGGAATGGCCTCCCGAGGAAGTGTTGCAACGGATAGATAAGGCTGACGCAGAGCCCGAGGCCAGGCAGAGTCAAGTTGAGGAGCCTAGTGTGATGGAGGGCAGCACAGAACTGTCTATATCAAGAACAAGCAAGATCCTTGCTGCATGGATAAGCTCAGAGCAGTGAAGGAACACAAAATCAGCCAACAAAGAATGGAGGAGGTTCTTGTTAGTATCAACAAAGCCTTCCATTTCTACACAGACAGGCACAGGCAAGAAATTAATAGGAGGAGGCAGATGCTCACAACAAGTTACACACGGCGGCCCAGGAAAATGAAAGTGAGGGACCAGATATGTCGTCTGATCCCATTCCTGTAGACGATGAAGAGGATGCAATGTCAGTTGTGTCAACATTGGACTTCGAGGGGTTATTGGCCGAAGTGACTGAGTTAGAGGCTCAGGAGGAGTGAGGACGTAAGTGTTGGTGCGGCAACACTGTTAGTGTTGCCATGCCTCAGAACCCCTGTTATTTAAGTCCATCAGGCCTGTTGTCTACTGTTGTTACGGTGACCAACCATATTTTTGTTATTGTAGCTATATCTGTAGTATATGTCTGAAAAGTTTTCCGTTTATTATGTCTCTAAGGGTAAAAAAATGTCAAGGTATGGGGGGGTACCACCCATGTATAATTCTTCCCATAAGATTATGAATTCACAGTGCGCGAGGACCAGGACTGCCCATCCACTCATGCATTGTGGCAGCTTACAGTATATTCATTCATTCATTCATCAGCTAATCCTGTGTTGCCCCAGGAGGAGCATAGGAGCCCAGGGCTAGCAAGTTGGTCCTGACATTTAAGATGAGTGTGACCAGCCTCACTTATCCCTAAGTACCATTATGTGAGCAATAAACCCCAACCACCCCTTGGATGTAAATCTTCATGGGCTTCATCCAACGGGAGCTCCTTAATTACCCACTAAACCACCAGGGGCCATAATTTGATGACCTGTATACGGTTACCACCCAACATAGTAAATGGTTTCCTTGTGTACAGGAAACCATTTGGTTTGTCACCCAGTGAAGAGTCACCCATAGACAGAAGGAAGAGGAAAGAAAGACAGAAGAGGAAGGAAGGAAAGAAGGAAGGAAGAGAGGAAAGAGCAGGAACTCAAGAGCAGCACAACATCAAGTGAGTGGATGGTGAGTGCCCTCACCTAGCACAAATATGTATGTACACATATATACAGTCAATCCTCGTAAATCGCGGCAATTTGGGCCTGGACCACTGCCGTGATTTATGAATTCCATGATTTATGAATAATACCTCTTATGTGAAAAATTAATTTGGGTCTGGACTTTGGCCAACTTGCCCCCACAGCACCCTACCTACACCTATCTAGGCACCATCAAAACACAAACATACAAATTTAGGAATATTCAGTGCATGTATTAAGGGATCTCACCTTAATCCTATGACAAAATTGCTTAAGTGAATGGAGTGGAGTGGTGTTGGGAAGAACTTAGAACCTCTCAGCACTTGTTATTCCCAAACTCTTTCGCCAGCTTTGAAAACTTCTCTCCCCTCTCAACACAACAAACGAGCTCCAAACGTTGACTGTACGACAACTGTGGCAGCTTCTTGACACCATACTGCTTAGAGCGCTTCACTGGGGGGTCGGGAGGGGTCATGGCAGGTAGGAGGCAGGGGGAAGTTGCACAAAAAAGGCAGGTAACTCTCGTACTCCACGGCAACGGTCTGTAGTGTGCAGACTGGCGGGACAAGAACAACAACAACATGGCGGCATTAGTATGCACACTTGCCACCAGGGATGTGTGGTGATTGGTTGTTGGGTCACGATTTTCAATTTGAATGCCACGGTTTACGATTCTCCTCGGAAAAGGCCCACTTGGGTGCCTAGGTCCGCGATTTTCGTGACTTAACAGTGATTTAAGGGTGCCGGCAGTCTGACAGCCACTTAGCCGTAATTTATGAATCTGTGATTTATGAACACGCGATTTACGAGGAGTGACTGTATATATATACACTATATATATATATATATATATATATATATATATACACATTTGTGCTGGGAGGGGGTTGGTGATAGCCAATACCCTCTTCAGGCATAAAATGATCCACAGGTATACATGGCGAGTGATGAGAGGGGTGGGTGGTGAACTGAATGAAAGGAAGGCAATGATTGATTATGTGTGTGTGGATGAAAGGATGCGAAGATGTGTAAAGGATGCAAGAGTGTATAGAGGTTGGGGGAGTGGACTTTCTGACCACTACCTGGTGGTGGCCAGAATTAGAATGCAAGTAAGATGGAGGAATAGAAGAAGGGAAAGACGAGAGGAAGGAGTAGTTGCAAGGAGAGTGGAAAGGTTACAAGAGGATGAGAAAAAGGCAGAGTATAAGAGAGAAGTGGAGGAACGATTGGGTAAATATGAATTGGAGCAGATGGGAGACGTGGAAGGTGTGTGTAAGATATTTACAGAAGAAATATGTGCAGCATGTGATATGGTGTGTGGAAGGAAGAGAAGACGGAGGGGGGTGCAAGGAACAGCGTGGTGAACTGAAGAGGTGAAACAGGCTGTGGCACAAAAGAAGAAAGCATACAATGAATGGATGAGAAATAGGGGCGTGGAAGAAGTTGAGAGGCGGAAGAGAGAGTTATATGTGGAAAGAAAGAGAGAGGTGAAAAGATTAGTAAGAGAGAGTAAGAAGAGAGTGGATGAGGAATTTGGAAGGAATTTGAGTGTAAAGTGGAGGGATTGTAAGAAAATGTTCTGGAGAGAAGTGAAAAGAGTAAGACAGGGTGGAAGTGAAGTTAGCAGGGAAGTGAAAGATAAAAATGGTAGATTACTAGTGGAGAAGGGAGAAAAAGTGAACAGATGGAGAGAACACTTTAAGGAATTGTTGAACGTAGAGGATGGAAGTAATGCGAGTATAAGTGGCTGAGGAATGGCTGGGAGAAGGAGGGATGTGAGAAGACAGGAAGAAATCAGTAGGATAGAAGTTGTGGAAGCAATGAAGAAAGTTAAATCGGGGAAAGCCCCAGGAATTGATGGAGTGTGTGGTGAAATGCTGAAGCATGGGGGAGAGATAGTAGTAGAATGGATGTGGAAGATGTGCAGATTGGCCTGGGAGGAAGGTAGAGTCCCAGAGGATTGGAAGTCAGGTATAATTATTCCCTTGTACAAAGGAAAAGGGGAAAAAGAAGTGTGTGGTAATCATAGGGGCATTTGTCTTCTTGGTATAATAGGAAAAGTGTATGGTAGGATATTTATAGACAGAGTTAGAGAAAGAACAGAGAAATTAGTTGGAGAAGAACAGGGAGGCTTTAGGAAGGGAAGAGGTTGTGTAGATCAGATATTCATTCTTAGATCTTTAGTGGAAAAGTTTCTAGAGAAGGGAAAGAAGTTGTATGCGGCTTTCGTGGATTTGGAGAAAGCATATGACAGGGTGGATAGACAAGGATTGTGGAAAGTATTAAGAATATATGGAGTAGATGGGAAGTTGTTGAATGCTGTGAAGAGTATGTACGATGGTGCGAAGGCTGCAGTGCGTGTGGATGGTGAACTAAGTGAATTTTTCTCTTTGAAAGTTGGTTTGAAACAGGGATGTGTCATGTCTCCATGGTTGTTCAATCTGTACATGGATGGGGTAATAAAAGAGGTACAAGGTAGGGTAGTGGATGTTGGAGTGGCCCTGGTGAGAGAGGATAGCATTTGGAAACTCCCTGTACTGTTGTTTGCAGATGATACTGTGTTGTTGAGTGAAGACGAAGGGGAGCTGCAAGGCTTGGTGGATGAGTTTGAGAGAGTGTGTAAGAAACGGAATCTAAAGGTGAATGTAGGGAAGAGTAAAGTGATGGTCTTTGAGAGAGGTGAAGTTAGTGAATGTACAGCGAGGTTGGATGGTGAGGAATTGGAAAATGTGAGTACGTTTAAGTACTTGGGTAGTGTGATGAGTAAGGATGGAGGTTTGGAGGGTGAAGTGCTTGAAAGGGTACAACAGGGAAGAAAGGTTGCTGGTTCTTTGAAAGCAGTGATAAGAAACAGGGAAGTGAGCATGGAAGTGAAAAAGTTACTACATGACAGTATTGTGATACCAACTCTAACATACGGAAGTGAAGCTTGGACATTGTTGGAAGGACACAAGTCAAGAGTGAGAGCAGTGGAAATGAGTTATTTAAGAGGAGCTTGTGGAGTCACATGGAGAGACAGGCTGACGAATGAGGATATAAAGGAGCGTTGTGGTGTGGATGTGGATGTGATAGGAAGCGTTAAGAGGAACACACTGAGGTGGTTTGGCCATGTGGAGAGGATGGAGGGTGAAAGACTGACGAAGAGAGTGTATGTGAGTGAGGTGGAGGGGGGAAGAGGGAGGGGGAGGCTGAGGATGAGATGGAGGGATGGGGTGGAGAGGTATATGAGAGAAGGGGGTGTGAGTTGGGAGCAGGGCAGTGAAATGGCGGGAGACAGGGTGACTTGGAGGCGATTTGTTTGTGGCCACCCCAAACGGGATTGAGGCGTCTGGCAATAGATAGATAGACAGATATATATATATATATATATATATATATATATATATATGCTGAATATATATCATATATATACTGTACTGACTCTATCAGATATGTTTATGTGAAGCTACAGAATCTGGTGACAGTTTTTGGCATATCAGATAGAGCCAGGATTCCAGGGGCTTGAATGATGAATGAATGAAAGCGTGGCCCATTGGATTAGGCAAACTCAGGCTGTCTGGACGTTGCTATTCCTCATCCTGTCCTTGGGTGAGAAAGGAGGTCTGGATGATGATGATGATGATCATGATGATTTATCTCTATCTACCTATTGCCAGATACCCTAATCCCGTAAGGGGTGGCCACAAACAAATCGCCTCCATGTCGCCCTGTACCCCACTATTTCACAGCCCTGCTCCCAGCTCACACCCCTGTCATATACCTCTCCACTCCATCCCTCCATCTCATCCTTGGCCTCCTCCTCCCTCTCCCCCCGTCCACCACACTCACATACACTCTCCTTGCCAGTCTCTCACTCTCCATCCTCTCCAAATGGCCAAACCACCTCATTGTGTTTCTCCTAACACTTCTTATCACATCCACATCCACACAACAATGTTCCTTCACATCCTCATTTGTCAGTCTGTCTCCCTATGTGGCTCTACATGCTTCTCTCAAATAAATCATTTCCACTGCTCTCACTCTTGACTTCTGTCCCTCCAACAAGGTCCAAGCTTCACTTCCAAGCTCACTTCCCTGATGATATATATATACATAATGTATGTATATATATATATATATATATATATGTATATATATATATATATATATATATATATATATATATCTATCTATCTATCTATCTATATATATATATCTATATATATATATATAGATAGATAGATAGATAGATGGATAGATATATACTGTATATATAGATAGATAGATAGATAGATAGATAGATACATAGATAGAAAATATAAATATATACTGTATATATATATATATATATATATATATATATATATACAGTATACATATACAGTATAATGTGTATACAGTATATACTATAGTCACGGCACACGACTCTGAGATTCTGAGGTTGTCATTATTGTACCCTGGCAACCTAACTGTCAACACTGTGTCCAATTTTGTATCATATTATACATGAATCACATTATTGTACACGAATATAGTCATTACTTGTTTTACGTTGATTTGGTATACAATAATTTGCTTCAGTGATAACAGAAAAGTTCCACCCCAAAATCCGATTTCCGATGAATTTCCCGCTGTAACGATATTGCCCTTGGAAAATTTCGTATGAAGCACCAGGCATACGCAAGGCGACAGTCACTTGTCTCAGGCAAGATGGCGGCCCCAGTGTGCAGAGCACTGTTTTAGTTCAGTTGCGGTCTCGCCATCCCTTCAAAGCCCTGTCTTTTCCACTCATTCACATATGCCCCCCCCCCCCCACTATAGTCATCTCTTGGCCAAGCAGCGTGCTACAGTAGGCCTATACATTGTGTAGCACCAGGCCAATGTTACGCAAGTGTGATTGTTGTGTTGTTGCAACGATTTACTGTACGTGAGTAACGCCGCCTGTATTGGTGTGATAGTGTTTGTTTTGGTCTTGGAGACGTCTTGGACCAACACAGGAAGTGATTAAGGTGGGTTGTCATTTTTATTTCAGTCTTGGGCAGGTGACTTTGGGAAGCTGAGTTGACGTAACCCCCCTTTTATAATGTGTCTCAATCTCCCGATTTACGATAAAATCAGTATACTGTACTATAAGGTATGACCTGACGTAACCCCATCGTAAAATGAGTAGTGACTGTATATTATACGTGGATATTATTATACACGAATATATTATAAACAGATCACAGGCATATTATCTTTTACACGAAATCAGACACACTGTTGATGGGTATGTTGACACGGTACAATAATGACAACCTCAGAGTCATGCGCCACCACTATAGCAGGGGTACCTGGTGTTGCCGGGCCAAAAAGGCGAACACTCTAATCCTATTTGTTTTAGTTCAATCTTTCTTTCAACTCCAGGAAGACCATGTATAAAGAGGGATTAGAGGTCCAGGAACATTCTATTTCAGCTTTTGCAGACTAACACACAGTATTTTTGCACACTTGTCTACTATTACCAGTGACCTCAAATGACCTCGGACATCAAACTCACAAAATCTATGTCCAAACTGGTGATCATGTGAGTCCCCATGCCAAAAATTGGTATGCTGGGTCCAGTTGTTCAGGTATGCATTACTTGTGACCTCAAATGACCTCTAACCAGTGACCTCAAATAACCTCAGAGGTGAACCTCACACAGCCTACGTCCGAACTGGAGGTCATGTGAGTCTCCATGCCAAAAATTGGGCTGCAGGGGTACCCGGTGTTGCCCGGGCCGAAAAGGCAAACACTCTACCAGTGACCTTGAATGACCCAGATCTGAATTTTGTCCCCCCTAAAACCATCCTTAGGTCACCCTGATTCAGAATATTTATGGGTGTGGGGGTCTCTGGACCATGGTCTGGGCATGACTGAAGGACAAACAAATAAACAATGCAGCTGTGTGTGTGTGTGTGTGTGTGTGTGTGTGTGTGTGTGTGTGTGTGTGTGTGTGTGTGTATGGATGGATGGATGGATGAATGAATGGATGTTGCTACTCCTCACCCAGCCCTAGGGTGGGAAAGGAGGTCTGGATGATGATGATGATGATGATGATGATGATGATGATGATGATGATAATAATGATGATGGCACACACACACACACACACACACACACACACACACACACACACACACACACAGTCAGTCAGAGAGAACGGATGTATCTCAACTGCTCTCAGCCACCGCTGCAAACCTTAAGTAGTTTTCAGGAATTATGTTTGTCCTGTCTCCTATGGTCTTGTTTTAAGTTTAAAATACTGTAAGTTAATACAGACTACCAAAAATGTAAAGATTTATTGGCAGAGAGTATACATGAATGTTTGTAGTATTTTTGGTAACAGCTGTTTTTGGTACTGTAACCAATCTCAAACATGGTCGATAATGTAAACATTGAGGAACTCGAATTTCCAGGATTTGACAGTAATACTAATGTCATGGATCTGGTTAAAACATTGATTATGAGGATTAGAGAACTTGAAAAGAAAGTGGAGAATCTAGTATTAAAGAATGTGTCTGAAAATACGGAGATTACAGAGTCTGATCCAGTCCAATGAGACGGCGAACGAGGAGATCAGGAATTTGAAGTGTGAAAATATCGAATTGTGGAGAAAACTAGAAGAGAGTAGTAATATAACAGAGAAGGTGAGTAGAGTATTAGAAGAGCATAAAGCAAAGTGGGCACATGTAGAAGAAGAGCAGAAAGAAGTGGTCAGCTTAAGGGAAATCATTCAGAAAGAAAGGGAAATGAACAAGAAAAAAATGGAAGAAAATGTAGTGAAAATACTGAAGAAAAAAGAGAATATAGTGTGAGAAACTGTAGAAACGAACAGATGTGTGGTAATATTTGGAAACAGGGAGGAGGAAGAAAAGGTTAGATCCGTAATACTCGAGAGAAACACGAACCTGGTGGAGAATATTAGGCAAGATTGATCCCGAAGGAGACAAGTGGAAAAAAGAAATTGAAGAAGTAAGGAGGATAGGGCCTCATAAGAAAGGGGAAACAAGACCAATGAGAGTCAAGTTGCCATCAAAAAGTGTAGTAAATGATATACTTAAAGTGACCTGGAAACTAAGCAAAGAGGCAGGGATGGAAAATATTATAATAAGAAAAGATTTGAATGAAGAAGAAAGAGAAGTCTTAAATTCATTGAAGGAACAAGTAAAGGAAAAAAAATGATAAGAGGACAGAGGAAGAATGTAAAACTTTTTTTTTGGAGAGTGATGGATATGAAAGTAAGGAAGTGATATGTGAGGAAACAGAAGTGAAGGAAACTAAGGGGGATGGCTATGAAAGATCAGAAATTGAGGAAGTGGTACCGATGGAGAGAAGGAGAGAATAGGGTATAAAAACATCAAAAATAATTTGAAGGTGGTATATACTAATGTTGATGGTTTAACCCGCCCCATCCCGACCACTTTTTCCATCCAATCCCGACCATTTTTGGATTTTTTTTTTTTTTGGCTCAAACCTCAGCTTTTGGTGAGAAACATCGAAAATTCATAGAGAAATCGCTCACCTAAGGTTTAAAATACTCGATACAGGTAGCAATACCTCCTCACCTTACTGTGTTTTTTATCAGGCTGGCTCCAAAGAAAACGAGTTCTATGGGAGGGTAACCATTCCACACCACTCATAAACGGTATTCATTTATTTATTTGGTACGAATGTATATGTAGTACGAGAGTATATTGGCTTTCACAGTGTAATATAGGCAATATAAGCATTGTTTCACTCACCAAACACATCAACATACCTGACCTTTTTGGCGACATTATCTGATCATCATTTCTGACTGTTTTTTCCTCTAATGCTATGTAAAGTTTGTCCTCCACATTGTCATCGATTGGGGAATCACTCTGGCCCTGAATTTCGTACCGTGGCACGACATGTCTTTACTGGCCAGGTCACTAGTAACAGGTGAATTGCTGAGACAATGGTGTGTGTGTGTGTGGGGGGGTCATGCTGGGTAAGGCATTGTCCCTGCCTGGCATCTTGTAGAGGAAGGTGTCCTGTGTATACGTACCAAAAATAACTCGCGAAAATTGAAAATTGTGCAAATTAGGGACCCTGTAATTGATTTGCATTTATGTACGCCAACGGGATTGGCAGTAACAAAACGTGTGGATGTTCATTCACGTCAACGGGACGCGGCGGGTTAATAACGGCAAGGCTTGAAATTAACAATTTCTTGAGGGAACATGAACATAATGTCACGTGCTTTGTAGAGACCAAGTTAAGAGAAGATATTGATGTTCATTTGGGAGATGGTAAATGCAAACTGTGGAGAAGAGACAAAAAAGAAAAAACGGGAGGAGGAGTGATGATAGCAGTGAAGAACAACATAAATGTAGATACCGTGGAAATGGGAGAAGGCAGGGCTGAAGTGATATATATGAGATTAGAAACTGGAGAGAATGGCAAAAAGATACGGCGGTAGTGTATGTTCCCCCTAAGACAAGAGCATGGAATGATGACAAATACCAGGAGATGTTGTCAAATATGGCTAGTTATTTACAAAAAATAATTGAGAAAAGCAACTATATAATTTTGGTGGGTGACTTTAACTGTAAAGAGGTGAACTGGGAGGAATGGGACTCAGGAGGCAGCGAAGATTCATGGGGCACTATATTGCTAAATATAATAATGAATAATGTGATGACGCAATGGGTCAAAGAAGAGACACGGTTCCGAGGTGAGGACATCAGCAAGGTTAGACTTACTGTTTACCAAAGAACCCGATGTAATAGAATAATTGAAATATTTCTGTCCTATAGGAAAAAAGGGATCATGAGGTCATTGAGTTCTAGATGATAATAGGGAACGTCGACCCAAGAGATGAGCTTTATAGGCAGGGAAGATACAACTTTGGGAAAGCAAATTTTACAGGACTGAGAAAATTTTTCGAAAATGCGGATTGGAGAAAATTCTGAGAAACAAGAGAGATACAGAGGAAGTGGGATATCTTTCTAGACCTCTATAATTTGGGAGTGGAAAATTTGTACCAAGAGTAAGGGGGAAAGAAAACAGGAAAAAGGAGTGGTTTAATAGAAGGTGTATGATAGCAAAAAAAGAGAGAGATAAGGTGTGGAACAACTGGAGAAAGAGAGGTAACAAGAGAACAAAGGAAGAATATAAAAGAACTAGAAATTAATACACAAGAATACGTAGAGAAGAAGAAAGGAACTTTGAAAAAGGTATAATGGACAAATACAAGGATCAACCCAAACAGTTTTATAGATTTGTTAATGACAAACTGAAACAAAAGGAAGGAACCACCAGACTGAAAGTAAAAGGAGAGGTCTATAAAGATGCAGCAGTGCAAGCTGAAATAATGAACAAATGTTTCCAATCGGTTTACACTAATGAAAAGGAGTTTGTGGAAGGGGAGGGAGTGATTAGAAATGTACCGGTGATAAAAGATATAAAAGTGGAGGTACAGGAAGTGTATAAATTACTAGATACTCAAGATGTAAGGAAAGCCCCAGGACCTGATGGAATTTCTAATTGGGTACTGTAGGAATGCAGAGAACAACTGGCGGATAAAATTCACAGTTTAATTGTGTGTTCTCTGGAAGAGGGGAATGTGTCACAAGAATGGAAGTGGGCAAATGTGGTACCAATTTATTTGGGAGGAAACAGGGAAGAACCCCTGAATTATAGACCAGTGTCTCTAACCAGCATGGTCGCAAAACTGTGTGAGAGAATCCTGAAAGACAGATGGATAAAATATCTAGAAGAGATGAATATTTTGGCTGAAAGTTAGTTTGGATTCAGAAGTGGAAGGTCATGTGTTTCCAACTGATTGAGCTTTCACTCGAGTTATTGACGTGGTACAGGAGACATATGGTTGAGTGGATTGTGTGTACTTAGAGAAGGCCTTCGACAAGGTACCTCATAAGAGACTAAAGTGGAAACTAGAGTATATACGAGGACTGAAGGGGAAACTCCTGGAATGGATGAGAGACTTTTTGAGGGACAGACAAATGAGGACAGTAATAAAGGATAGGATGTCTGGATGGAGGGAAGTAACAAGTGGAGTTCCTGAAGGCTCGGTGTTGGCTCCAGTAATGTTCCTGATTTACGTAAATGATATGGTAGATGGAGTGAACAGTTATGCAAGTCTGTTTGCTGATGATGTAAAGATCTTGAGGAAGGTAGAGGTTGAGGAGGATTGTAAAATGCTGCAGGAGGATCTGGATAGGATACATGATTGGAGCCGGATGTGGGAAATGAAATTTAATGTAAAGAAATGTAAAATATTGGAAATGGGTAAAAGTACCAAGAGTCCATCACTGAATTATTTGTTGGGTAATGAATTAATCACAAAAACGAGAGAAGAGAAAGATTTGGGAATGCTGGTCCAAGATAGTTTGTCACCTGAAAAACATATTAACAATTCAGTTAGAGAGACGTATAAACTCTTGACTAACATAAGAGTGGCATTTCATTATATGAATGAGATGATGAAAAAATTGATTGTGGTCATGATCTGTCCCAGGTTAGAATATGCAGTGGTAGTGTGGTCCCCACACAAAAAGAAAGATATCACAAGATTGAGAAAATACAAAGAACAGCAACCAAGATGGTCCCCAGTCTGGCAGATCTGTCATACAGAAAGTGGCTGGAAAAGCTGGATTTGCCTTCTTTAGGAAGAAGAAGAAAGAGGGGAAACATGATTGCAGTGTTCAGGACCATGATAGGAGTAGATAAAACTGACTGAGAAGATCTGTTTGTATGGGATAAAAGAGCAACAAGAGGACACGGAATGAAATTGAAGAAGTCAAGCTGCTTGAAAGATATCAAGAAATATAGCTTTCCTTATGGAAGTACAGACCTGTGGAATATAGCCTGGACAAAGAGATCGTCCAGTCTAAAAACTTAAATGAGTTTAAAGCTAAATTTGACATCCTGAGAAACGACGACAGGAACCCACGAGCATAGCACATTTCGTGTATATCACAATTATGTATATAGTGTGTATAGTTGTGAGTAAAAGATGGAAGAAGAGCATAAGACAGTATGGATCAGTTGGGTCAAGGATTGTGTGGGTAAAGTTGAAAGTTGGAATACAAATGTGGGCGATTGTGTGTGTGTATGCGCCAACTCAAGATCGTGCTAGAAGAGTGAGAGAAGAGTTCTGGACAAATGTGGAAGTGTGCATGGAAAAGTTTGGAAGGAATGAGAGAGTGTTTTTGATTGGTGATATGAATGGTAAAGTTGGTAATATGAAGGTGGATGGAATAGTTGGTGAGTGGGGTGTGCCTGCCGAGATAGATGAGAATGGGAGTGCGTTAGTGGACATTTGTGCTGGGAGGGGGTTGGTGATAGCCAATACCCTCTTCAGGCATAAAATGATCCACAGGTATACATGGCGAGTGATGAGAAGGGTGGGTGGTGAACTGAATGAAAGGAAGGCAATGATTGATTATGTGTGTGTGGATGAAAGGATACGAAGATGTGTAAAGGATGCAAGAGTGTATAGAGGTTGGGGGAGTGGACTTTCTGACCACTACTTGGTGGTGGCCAGAATTAGGATGCAAGTGAGATGGAGGAATAGAAGAAGGGAAAGACGAGAGGAAGGAGTAGTTGCAAGGAGAGTGGAAAGGTTACAAGAGGATGAGATAAAGGCAGAGTATAAAAGAGAAGTGGAGGAACGATTGGGCAAATATGTATTGGAGCAGATGGGAGACGTGGAAGGTGTGTGTAAGATATTTACAGAAGAAATATGTGCAGCATGTGATGTGGTGTGTGGAAGGAAGAGAAGGCGGAGGGGGTGCAAGGAACAGCGTGGTGGACTGAAGAGGTGAAAAAGGCTGTGGCACAAAAGAAGAAAGCATACAATGAATGGGTGAGAAATAGGGGCGTGGAAGAAGTTGAGAGGCGGAAGAGAGAGTTATATGTGGAAAGGAAGAGAGAGGTGAAAAGATTAGTAAGAGAGAGTAAGAAGAGAGTGGATGAGGAATTTGGAAGGAATTTGAGTGTAAAGTGGAGGGACTGTAAGAAAATGTTCTGGAGAGAAGTGAAAAGAGTAAGACAGGGTGGAAGTGAAGTTAGCAGGGGAGTGAAAGATAAAAATGGTAGATTACTAGTGGAGAAGGGAGAAAAAGTGAGCAGATGGGAGAGAACACTTTAAGGAATTGTTGAACGTAGAGGATGGAAGTAATGCGAGTATAAGTGGCTGGGGAATGGCTGGGAGAAGGAGGGAGGTGAGAAGACAGGAAGAAATCAGTAGGATAGAAGTTGTGGAAGCAATGAAGAAAGTTAAATCAGGGAAAGCCCCAGGAATTGATGGAGTGTGTGGTGAAATGCTGAAGCATGGGGGAGAGATAGTAGTAGAATGGATGTGGAAGATGTGCAGATTGGCCTGGGAGGAAGGTAGAGTCCCGGAGGATTGGAAGTCAGGTATAATTATTCCCTTGTACAAAGGAAAAGGGGAAAAAGAAGTGTGTGGTAATCATAGGGGCATTTGTCTTCTTAGTATAATAGGAAAAGTGTATGGTAGGATACTTATAGACAGAGTTAGAGAAAGAACAGAGAAATTAGTTGGAGAAGAACAGGGAGGCTTTAGGAAGGGAAGAGGTTGTGTAGATCAGATATTCATTCTTAGATCTTTAGTGGAAAAGTTTCTAGAGAAGGGAAAGAAGTTGTATGCGGCTTTCATGGATTTGGAGAAAGCATATGACAGGGTGGATAGACAAGGATTGTGGAAAGTGTTAAGAATATATGGAGTAGATGGGAAGTTGTTGAATGCTGTGAAGAGTATGTACGATGGTGCGAAGGCTGCAGTGCGTGTGGATGGTGAACTAAGTGAATTTTTCTCTTTGAAAGTTGGTTTGAAACAGGGATGTGTCATGTCTCCATGGTTGTTCAATCTGTACATGGATGGGGTAATAAAAGAGGTACAAGGTAGGGTAGTGGATGTTGGAGTGGCCCTGGTGAGAGAGGATAGTGTTTGGAAACTCCCTGTACTGTTGTTTGCAGATGATACTGTGTTGTTGAGTGAAGACGAAGGGGAGCTGCAAGGCTTGGTGGATGAGTTTGAGAGAGTGTGTAAGAAACGGAACCTAAAGGTGAATGTAGGGAAGAGTAAAGTGATGGTCTTTGAGAGAGGTGAAGTTAGTGAATGTACAGTGAGGTTAGATGGTGAGGAATTGGAAAATGTGAGTACGTTTAAGTATTTGGGTAGTGTGATGAGTAAGGATGGAGGTTTGGAGGGTGAAGTGCTTGAAAGGGTACAGCAGGGAAGAAAGGTTGCTGGTTCCTTGAAAGCAGTGATAAGAAACAGGGAAGTGAGCATGGAAGTGAAAAAGTTACTACATGACAGTATTGTGATACCAACTCTAACGTACGGAAGTGAAGCTTGGACATTGTTGGAAGGACACAAGTCAAGAGTGAGAGCAGTGGAAATGAGTTATTTAAGAGGAGCCTGTGGAGTCACGTGGAGAGACAGGCTGACGAATGAGGATATAAAGGAGCGTTGTGGTGTGGATGTGGATGTGATAGGAAGCGTTATGAGGAACACACTGAGGTGGTTTGGCCATGTGGAGAGGATGGAGGGTGAGAGACTGACGAAGAGAGTGTATGTGAGTGAGGTGGAGGGGGGAAGAGGGAGAGGGAGGCCGAGGATGAGATGGAGGGATGGGGTGGAGAGGTATATGAGAGAGGGGGGTGTGAGTTGGGAGCAGGGCAGTGAAATGGCGGGGGACAGGGCGACTTGGAGGCGATTTGTTTGTGGCCACCCCAAACTGGATTGAGGCGTCTGGCAATAGATAGATAGATAGATAGACATAAATATTTGGAATGACTTAGACAAAGAGGTGGTGCAGGCAAAAAACATTCATGTGTGTAAAAGTAGACTACATAAATGTGGATATGGAGACAGGACAACATGAGCATTGCTAAATTCCTGTATACTACAAATACGTAAATACACACACACACACACACAAAATGTATGTTCTGGCTCTGCCGACATCGGATGTGGAACTAGGTCATGCTGAAATTGTAGTACTGTGCCTCTGCCATACATAAAATTGGTATCTGTGGGCATGATTCTTCCATTTAAACACTTGCCAGCACTGTGAATAAAGATATATCTGATTGTGTATTTCTGCTGGAGATGGCAAAAACTTTCTGTTGCGGATGGATTGTGATGAAGAAGAACAAGTCATTACCTTCTGCACAATGAGTACTGGATATGTACTATCATAAAAGTCTGCTGATACTTCCCTGCTGTCTTTGGCAACAGAACTTGCTACATGAAAATATACATGACAGACATATGAAGCTCCAAACAAAAGCATATGGGAAGGAAAGTCTGAAATGTGGAAAGCATGACACAATGCCTACCAGGGATTGTTGGCAAACTTTTGCTAATGACAATATTTACACAGTCTGAGATGACACTAATTTTATTCATCAGAGAATAAGTCACAGAGTCTGAAAAGGTTAATGTGACAGCCTACTGCACTGTATGCAATGATGCTTGCTTTATCAGTTACAGACTGAAAACCTGAAGGCTGTGTTCCATATTCTTCTACAGTAACCTAAAGTTACCTAGACACTGTACACTAGGGTGGAGCAATATCCAAAAGTTTCAAAATTTAATGTGCAATAGCGTTTTTTCCTTTATGTGTCGGCTGTAATTACATGTGTTAACAGCATATTGAGTTTTAACAGTTTCTTGAGGTGCCCCAGAAGAGGTAAAGGTAAAACAATGGGATTTTCTACATAATTTACTTGTTCCTATAATATGTTTCCTACCATATGATCATTTCAGGTCAGCAGTGTACAATGACATAAATATCTCAGTTAGACTCTTAAATACCAACACAAAGACAGTTGTCTGTGAAACATTATCTTTAGGCACAATTCTGGAAAATCTCAGTGTCTAGTGTTGTAACTTGTTTTTTTCCCTCAGTGATAAGAAGGACCTTGTAAGAAGTTGACGTATTCCTTGTGCTCAGCTTGCCATTGTTATAATTTGTCTGTATTAATCTTTTACAAGTGTTTGTAAAACTTGTGAATTGTAAAGAAATTATTGATTCACTATTATAAAGACATTGTACTGTTTGTGTTTCATTTAGCAAAAAACTGAACCACAATGTCAGTGACTCGGAAAATGACAGACTGTCCCATATTTGTCAGCTTCAGTGAGCTTAGTGGTAGAATGCTTCCCACTTATGAGGATATGATGAAGTGCTACTTATTTGAAAGACACCAGATTAAACAGACTAATAATAAAGATCCGTCAGTTAATGAAACTGCAAACACTGTAACTAACAAAACAGAATCTGTATGGAAGAAAGTCTCAGTTCCATGTGTTTCACATGACCTCATTGAACAAATGATAACAGACTATCATAAAAAGTACTGATGTATTCCAAAACCAATGAAAGGCAGAAGAGATGCACCATCATATAAACTTAAATGTGATGAATTTAGAAACAAGGCAAGAGACACATTATTTGATGTTTCATGCTGTACATGCAAATCTTTCTCTGTTTGTGAGAAAGGAAAAAAAGTGCCTCAAAGAGAACAGCAATTCTTAACAGACCAATGCACTGAAAAGAAAATGGTGATAAGCTCAGTTGATGTTGTAGTTTCAAAAAGAAACAAGGTCGCTTCTGAAAGGAAAAGCAGGCTAGACATTTTTATGACCAACAACAGAACACAAGAAAACAGATGAACCTGTTTTACCTTCTGGATCATCATCACCATCAGAAAGTGAAACATATAATGGAGAAAACCAAGAATTCCCCACTCCAAGGTCACTGAAACAAAGAAAAAGAACTCCTTCCTCTCCCTCATTACAGTAACACATTTTCCTGCTCTAGCATCTGCTTGTGATCATACTGGTATATCAGATCGTGCTGCTGCCATCATTTCCAGTTCTGTGTTGCATGATATGGCAAGCTCTTCTATGGCAAGCTCTTCTTTTGTAAAAGATCGTTCCAGAGTTCGACGAGAAAGACAATGACAACGAAGATCTCTTCAAAAACAAGTCAGATCTAAAAAATCTCTGCTCAGCATTTGTTTTGATGGTAGAAAGGATACCACGCTAACCCAAGAACAGATAGGAAATAAATGTTGTCGAAAGAGAATCCAAGAAGAGCATATCTCATTAGCAAAAGAACCAGGAACAAAATACCTCGTACATATCAAAGTTCACACGAGTTCTCCAAGAGCAATTTCTGATGGTATCTCAGACTTCCCTGAAACAAACCAAATCCAGCAACGTGAAATCGTAGCTTGAGGGTGTGATGGTACCGCTGTTAACACAGGACCAACAGGAGGTGTTATTAGACTCTTAGAACTGAAGCTAATCAAACCGTTGCATTGGTTTGTATGCCGGTTACATGCCAATGAGCTTTCTCTTCGCCATCTCAATGGCTAAATCGATGGCAAAACAGGAGAACCTAGAGATTTTGTTGGAGAAATTGGTAAAAGACTTCAAGGATGTGAAAAGCTGAGCATTGTAGAATCTGAGAGAATTCCATCTGATTTACCATTTGCAGACAGAGAAAAGGACAGATCAAAAATACTGGCATGACATTCATCATTCTGTGTCAAAAGGTAAGTGTTCTACAGATTTAGCTCTCACGAAATCCTGGAAAGTTGGCTCATTCTTGTTGGCTCACAACAGCAAATTCAGCGCAAATGCCTTTTATGCCATGAAAATATTTACTGAGCATGATTAATAATGCACGAAGCCACGGTCGAGAACTTCCTTGGAGGCGCATTAAAAAGGCAAGGGAGCAATACAAAGATAAAGCAGTTAGGATTTTTAAGATTCCAGTCCTAAATTTTGAAGCAACAGATTATACTACACTGATTTGCTGGCAAAATGGTGAAATTACTGAGCCTCCATTAACCCGCAAGCTCACTAACAAAAGTAGATGATATGATAAAATCTAAGCAGAAGAAAGCTCTTGAACATTTGCCTTGCCACATTCAAGCTGTGGAAAGATGTATGAAGCTAGTGACTGAAGCTTCATCCTCAGTTTATGGATCCAAATCTAGAGATGGATCCATTCGTGCAAGAACTGAATCTCGCCAAAAGATGCCTACCTTTGAAACAAAAGCTGAATTTTGCATATAAGAATATGAAAGACTGAAATGACCAAACTCAAATGGATGGGTGGTTGGGCTGGGCTTGGGTGGAACCCAAAGTACAGCCACCTCCTCATGGTGGGCTCTGGATTATTCTGTTAAATATTGAATAAATGCAGAATAAACTAAGAGCTGTACATAAAATAAACAACATGCAACTGCAGATTTAATATAATATTGTGCTAATAACATGTAACTACTGAGAAAAATATGTCCCATTTCCTATTGTTTTTACAAATTTGATATGCTATTTTAAATGCCATAAGAGCTATCCTTAAACTGTTTGCTTTGGGTCACATGAATATTTATTGCAATCAGTCATTTTGATTGCAGTCATTTTGTTTTCCATCACAGTGCATTTAAAATAACATTTTTTGCTTTTAGAAACTGGAAATTAGCTTAATAATGCTTCACAATAAAATTTGTAAATAATATTTTAGCTTTATTTCTAAATCTTAATTATTTGGGGGGCACCTCAAGATATTAACGTAAGCATCTGCAATTTTAACATATGTTTTGTGACAGGACATAGCATCATATTTTCTATCTATCTATAGCCTGACGCCCTAATCCTGCAAAGGGTGGCTGCAGACAAAACGCCTCCAAGTCGCTCTGTCACCCACCAATTGACTACCCTCCCCCCAACTCACCCCCCCCTCTCTCATATACCTCTCAACTCCGTCCCTCCACCTCATCCTCGGTCTACCCCTCCCTCTCCCTCCCTCCACCTTACCTGCATACACCCTCTTAGTCAGTCTTTCATTTTCCATTCTCTCCACATGTCCAAACCATCTCAGTGTATTTCTCCTAATCTTTTCAACTACATCCACATCCACCCCACAACGTTCCTTCACTTCTTCATTCGTCAACCTGTCCCTCCATGTCACGCCACATGCTCAAGTAACTCATTTCCACTGCTCTCACTCTTGACTTGTTCCCCTCTTGCAAGGTCCACGCCTCGCTTCCATACGTCAGGGTAGGGATCACAATACTATCATGCAGTGACTTCATGACTTCCATACTCACCTCCCTATTTCGCATCACTGCTTTCAGTGAACCAACAACCTTTCTTCCCTGCTGTACCCTTTCACGCACTTCATCCCCCAAAGTTCCATCCTTACTCATCACACTACCCAAGTACTTGAATGCACTCACATTCTCCATATCCTCACCATCCAACCTCACTGTACATTCTATGACTTCATTCCTCTCAAACACCATAACTTTACTTTTGTTTAACTTTCAGCTTCCTCCTCCTACACACTGTCCCAAATTCATTCACCAAACCCTGCAACTCCCATTCATCTTCACTCAACAATACAGTATCATCAGCAAACAGCAACACCGGAATCTTCCAAATGTCACCCTCATTCATTAGAGCCACCCGCACATCCACAGCCCTACTTTGCACCTCCTTTACAACCCTATCCATGTATATATTAAACAGCCATGGAGACATCACACAACCCTGTTTCAGTCCCACACTGAGATCAAAGAACTCACTCAGCTCACCATCCACTTGCACCGTAGCCCTAGCTCCTTCGTACATACTCTTCACAGCACTCAGCGATTTCCCCTCCACTCCATATATTCTTAATACCTTCCACATACCTTGCCTATCTATTCTGTCATAAGCTTTCTCCAAGTCCATGAAGGCAGCATACACTTTCTTTCCCTTCTCTAGATACTTCTCCACTAAACATCTTACAACAAATATCTGATCTACACACCCTTTTCCCGTCCTAAATCCCCCTTATTCTTCTCCAACTAGCTCCTCTGTCATATGCCTAACCCTATCAATGAGTATTCTACCATATATTTTACCAGTCACACTAAGAAGGCAAATACCCCTATGGTTACCACATATTTCTCTCTCCTCTTTTCCTTTGTATAAAGGAACAATTATACCTGATTTCCAGTCCTCTGGAACCCTTCCCTCTTCCCAAGCCAATCTACACAACTTCCATATCCACTCCACAACAATCTCACCCCCATACCTCAGCATTTCACCACACACTCCATCAATTCCTGGGGCCTTTCCCAACTTGATCTTCTTCATTGCTTCCACTACTTCCACCCTACTGATCTCTTCCTCCCTCCTCTCATCTCTTCTTCTCCCAGCCATTCCCCAACCACTTATACTCGCACTGGTCTCACTCTCTACATTCAACAAATCCTCAAAGTGCTCCTTCCATCTCCTCAATTTCTCTCTCTTCTCCACCAACAATCTATTATTCCTATCTTTCACTCTCCTACTATTTCCCTTTTCACACTGCCTTACTTTCCTTACCTCCTTCCAAAACAATTTCTTACTCTCCCTCCATTTCACACTGAGATTCCTCCCAAACTCTTCATCCACTTTCTTCTAACTCTCCTTCACCAGTCTCTTCACCTCCCTTCTCCTGCTCACATATACCTCTCTCTTCTCTCTCTCATCTCCTCCCCTACCTATACTCGCTAACCATTCACTATATGCCTTCTTCTTTTGTTCCACAGCTCGTTTCACCTCATCATTCCACCATGCTGTCCCTTGCATCTCCTCCTCGCTCCACAAACCACCTCACATGCTGCACCTATCTCTTCCATGAATATCTTACATACGTCTTCCACACCTTCCATCTGCTGTAGCTCATACCTTCCCAATCTTTCTTCCACTATACTCTTATACTCTGCCATTTTCTCACTATCTTGCAAATTCTCCACTCTTCTCACAAGAGCTGTTTCCTCCTGTCTTCTCCTTCGTCTCCTCAACCATTTTCTTTGTAGCTTTACCTTGGCCATCACTAAGTGATGGTACGAGGCTCCATTCCTCCACCCTCTTGCATCCAACGCTTGTCTTCTCATTCGCTCATCCACACACACATAGTCTATCATTGCCTTTCGTTCAACAAGTTCACCATCCATCCTCCTCATTACTCTCCATGTATACCGGTGGATCATCTTATGCTGAAAGTAGGTGTTTGCTATTGCCAACCTCTTACCAACACAGATGTCCACCAAAGTACTACCATTCCCATCTACTTCAGCTGGCACACCCCACTGACCAACCACTCCATCCACTCATACATTCCCAACTTTGCCATTCATGTCTCCAATTAAAAGCACTCTCTCGCTCCTCTCAAATTTGTCCATAAATGCTTCTACTCTCGCCCAAAACTCATCTTTCACTCTTGCCACTTGGTCCTCTGTCGGAGCATACACACATACAATCGCCCATGCTTTTATACCTACTTTCATCCTCACCCATACAATCCTTGCACCCACTGTTCCATACTCTCTTATACTCTCCTTCCACTTCTTGCTTATCATCAGACATACTCCCTCTCTTGCCCTCTCATTCTCATTAACTCCCGCACATATACCTAAACCATATTCCCATTCTCTCACCCTTTCACCTTTCCATTTAGTTTCAGTCAATCCCCATATTTTCACTATTGGAAGTCAGATTTTGAAAGAAAGTGCAAAGCCCCTATTTTGCACTCTACCCTACTGTACACCTGTTAAAAAGTTACATCAGACAATCATCTTCTGTGATAAGAGAAATGTAATCTGGACTCATCAAGTTTTATATACAGTCCTCAAATATAAAAACTGAACTCAGCAGGTTTTAGATACTTAAATATACATTCTTTTGTCTACCATAATAAAAAACTGTAGAATATAATACCAATACAGTACAGTTGTGTGTACTGCCATCTTTATTATCTGTTGACATGTAAGTCCACAGCAAATTATGAGAAGAATAGCATTTAAAGATCCACTGCTGCATAAATTATAAAAGCTAATTCACCAGTGTCCCCCAATTTACAGTACTGTACCAGCAGAATGGAAAAATAAAATCTAAGATATTTTGGATCATACTCCTAGCATAAAATGAGGACTTGACCCCATTCTCTCTGGCTGAACAGACCTGTTGACCACAGGTACACGGCACCTCATCAAAGTCGGATCATGGTCCTCCTCAGTGACTAAGTGTAGGGAAATATGCAGAGGTTTGGCTCCCTGGTGGATGCCATAACTTCACCCAGGGTGCACAGCACCACTACATGTAAGCTCCCTGTCAGTGCCAGAACTTACTGGAGATCATTGGAATCAATCTACAATATTAGCTTCTCACTCATGCTGAACTGTTTCCCTGCTTCTAGCCACCACTGCAACATATCTCACACTCATACACATACACTACCTTTACAGCTTACTCTGTCATCAGTCCACTCTCTGCCCACACTCAACAGAATGTATTATTAGATATATTTCAATGATCTTATGTAAGTTTAATTTTTGTGGGTCAGTGGTGCTCTTAGGGACAAAAGTTCACCTACTATTTCATCCATTTTACTTTTCCCTACCCTCTGCTGGCTGTACCTTCATACCACTGGCTTCATACCACCTACCAGCTTGAGTCAATCCACTGACCATCACATCACCAGAAAAGAAGAGGGTTGCCAAACCCTTGTCATACACTCTTCCATACAATATCCCCTAAATGTGAAGGAAAACAGTGCAAAAATATGGACAATTTTGTCTATGCCACTGTTAACATAATTGGTTTTGGGAGTGTACAGAAAAGGAATGCGGTGCCAGAAAACGTGACACTCACAGAGGTGAAGAATGCTGTGAAGCGGCTGAAAAATGGGAAAGCAGCTGGGGTTGATGAGGTGTATGCAGAGACGATTATGTGTAGTGGAGAGAGCAGAATGAAGTGTTTGTTGGAGATATATAAGAAGGGATGGATGAGTGAAACTGTGCCAGCAGAGTGGAAAAAGGCAGTGATTGTACCCATGTACAAAAATATAGGTGAGTCAAGTGAGTGCAAGAATTATCGTGGCAAAAGTCTACTGAGTGTGGTAAAAAAGGTACTGTATATGGAAGAATTATTAGGGAGAAAGTAAGAAAGAGATCAGAGGTCCTAGTGAGAGACAAACAGGGTGGATTTAGGAGTGGCAAAGGATGTGTGGATCAAATATTTGCAGTACGACAGATAATGGAGAAGGCGTGTGAGAAGGACTATGAGGTGTTTATGGCATTTATGGATCTAGAAAAAGCATTTGACAAAGCAGACAGAGAAGGACTGGGGAAGGTTTTGTGCATTTACAGTGTAGATGGTAAGCTGTTAGGTGTCGTCAAAAGTTTTTATCATGGTAGTGAGGCATGTGTTTGTGTGATGTCCCCATGGTTGTTCAGTATATATACATATGGATGGGGTGATGAAAGAAGTAAAAACATGAGTAATGGAGAGAGGGATGGTGTTGGTAATGAATGGTGATGGATGGAATATCTCAAATTTGTTGTATGCTGATGATGCAGTGATGCTTGCAAATACCAGACAAGAGCATGGGAGACTAGTGCAGAGTTTTGCAGATGTCTGTGGGCATCATGCCTTGAGGGTAAATGTAGAAATGAATAAAGTGATGGTTACTCAGAGAGAAGGTGAATCCCAGTGTGATGTTACAGTGAATGGAGAGAGACTGGAATTGGTGAGAGCATTCAAATATCTGGGTACAGTGACAGAAAAAGAGAGGAAAATGGGCAAAAGAAGTGGAAAGTACAGTGACACAAGGAAGGAAAGTAGCTGGTGCTATGAAGGCCTTCATAAGAAACAGAGGCTTGAGTGCTGCAGCTGCATGAGGCTTACATGAGGGAGTGTTAGTGCCAACTTTAACATATGGATGTGAGACTATGGTTTGGCATGAAAATGAAAACTCAAGAGTAAGAGCAGTGGAGATGGGACTGCTGAGGAATTTATGCGGAGTACATAGAGTGGACAGAATACAAAATAATGTGATACGTGAAAAATGTGAAATGGAGAAGTCTGTGGACACCTAAATCGAAGAGAGTGTACACTCAACCCCCTGCTATCGTGCGTTCAGCTATCATGTTTATCTGCTATCACACACACATCAAATGCACAACCATACATGCTATCACGCACCCCAAGACCGCTATCACGAGTCGAGTTTGAAGACAGGCTAAGCGAAACTTATTCACACGGCACTTCATACGAGGTTTGCAGAGGATACGATGGTTAATTGGAACTGTAACGTGGTCAAATTCCTGATTATGTTTTCTATTTATTCATTATACTGTTATTATTAATATAATAATGCTTTATTTCATGTTAGAGGAGAGATTGGCAGGAAATTGTAGGCATAAAGAGGTTAAAAGTTAGAAAAATGGGCCACCGAAAAACCAATTAGAAATTTTCCCATTGATTGTTCAGTTCAGCTATCGCGTATTCAGCTATCACGCGCGTTTCCTGTGACCAATTAGGCGTGATAGCAGGGGAACGAGTGTACTGAGATGGTTTGGTCATGTGGAGAGGATGGATGACAACAGAGTGGTGAAAAAGGTGCAAATTTGAAGGAAGGAGGAGGCAATGTAGGCCAAGAAGAAGGTGGAGGGATATGGTGGATGAGTGTGAGAAGAAGAAAGGTAAGGAAGTTGATGAGGCTAAGGGACTGACAATAGACTGAGCTGGCTGGATGAATTTTGTGGAGAGAAGCACGTAACCAGGGATTTAGCACCCTTTTTTAACATGACAGCGTTCAGACTGACTCTTATCAGATAGGTATATGTGAAGCTACAGAATGTGGTGAAATCTTTTGGCCTATCTGATGGAGCCAGGATTCTGTGGGCTTGAATGATGAGTGAATGGAAGTGTGGCCCATTGAAATGGGCAAACTTAGGCTGTGTGGACATTGCTACTCCTCACCCTGCCCTAGGGTGGAAAGGAGATCCAGGTGATGATGATGATGATGATGATGATGATGATGACGATGATTGTCTATACCCGGATATTTAGATCCAGATCATCTTCACATAAAACTGTTGTGTCAGTATAATACCTCCAGTAAGTTGGCACTCACCAATGATAAAATATTTTACATAAAAATAAGATTACCATGTTATTTATACTGCAAGTCATTACAGTTCTAAGCTTGCATCACAACTATCAGCATTCTATGTGATGTGTTATGTCATCTATTAACACCGCATTCATGTTATAATTTGTCAAAAATATTATATACAGTATATCAAATTATCCATGACAAGAAAATACATTTAAAAATATGTGTGCACTACTTTTAACCCATAAATACTGTATAGTAGAGGTACAGGTGTGAACAAAAGGAACAAGGACAATGCCACAGCCAAGGTGCACAGGAACTGGGTTATTTCTGATTACAGTATGGAAAGTGGAAGAATGAGTTATAGTGGGTAGAGTGAAGAGATGGGTTACAGTGGAGAGAGTGGGGATTAAATTACTGTGGGGAGAATAGAGGGAATTAGTTACAACAGGAAGAGGGGAGGAATGGTACCACTGTGACTCATCAACCAGAAATGACGCAGTTTTTGAGTGCTTTGGCTAAGACAGTGTCTCTGTTCCTATTGTCCACACCTGTACAAATGCTACAACATCAGTATGGTTCAGTATACAGTACAAGTAATTACTTATAATTACTTACAAGTAATTACTTATAATTACTTACAAGTAATTACTTGTATGGTTCAGTATACAAGTAATTACCAGTAATCAGTTTGTGCAAGCAAAATAATATCAAAGACCCTTTAATCAAAGCACTGTTTTATAATTACCAAACAATACCTTACAAATATACTACAGGCCAAACATAAGTATATTTACAATCAAAAGTTTAATAACAATCCCCTGCCAGCGCTGTGTCCTGCCTTCCATATTTCTCATTCCTCCCAAGTGCTAGTGTGGGATGCCTTCATGTGATGACACTGACATAACCAAAGGGCTCAACTGCCATGTTATACAAACATCTCTTAACTACTTCCCTATCTCCCCAAAAGAGGGTGGTGAACTACAAGATAAGGTCAGTTTCACTAAGAAGATGTTTTAAAGCAACTTGGAACTGCAACTAGTATTACTGCTACACATTCCTCCACAAGCAACGGTGTACCCTTCTTTCTCACACTCTTTTTATTATGTGTGTTTCATTCTGCTGTCACTTAATACTCTCTCATGTAACATCTTGGTAGGAAGCACCTAAGAGTGGATGTGTATGCCCGTGAGGTGGAATCAGGATTCCAGGAGTCTGAATGGTGGGTGAATGAGTGTCGGTCATTCAACTGGGCAGACCTCACTTAGTCTCTCCTTGTATTTTTTATTAACTTTTTTTTTTTTTTCCCCTAACTCATTCCACCCAAAGGTGGGAAAAGAGATATAGTGCTGACAGTGACAATGATGATGATGATGATGATGAAGCTGTGAGATATTTTGAAATGAGGAGTTAGATACAGCTTTCATACACCTCTTCGTAACAAGACATCTTCTTTAACTCCTTCAGTCTGATGACATTTTTACATTTGAATCACAAAACCACTATGAAGTTTTATTCTACAAATTTATCCAACCCCAATACTGAAGGTGCTGGTTAAGGCAGTATTTAACCTCCAATTCTGTTTAAAAACCCACTCCTAAGATGGATAAAATTATATGGTGGTAACAATAATAATATAAAAAATGTCATCTGCGATGTTGCTTAACCCAGGTCTATTTGGCTGAGCAGACCCATGAACCAAAGGTAAGGAACTGCTTCTGTGGGGCTGTCTTACAGGTACACTACAGTACATATACTATGTATGGATTTGGTGCCCTGTTGTGGCTGACAGTGCCTCACCAGGGTCAGACTAGGGTCTTCCCCATGGCGAGCTTTTTTTTTTTTTTTTAATGACTGACTCTGGGCATAGGCTATACAGCCTGCTTTCAAGGCCCAGTAGTCCTCCTACATACCATACACCTCTACATGTCACCACTTCGGTGCTAACACCCACCATTCATATTGAATACATGCTAGGGCTATCTCATACAGGACTGGTGTATTGGTATTAGCAGGGGTATTTTACGACATGTCGGCAGGTCTTCTGGTAGATCAGTAAAGTCTGATATTTATGAAATTCAAATCCTTAAACTGTCCCCTACCCCAGCGGGATTTGAACCCAGGTCTGTTAGGACTGCAGGCCAAATCTCAACAAAATTATGAAAAAATGTTAATTAATAAGTAATGTGCTATACCTACTGGTAATTAAATGAATGAACTGGCAAATACAAAAATATGAGTGAAGTATCATATAAATAAATTCAGATGCACCACCAGCAAGCAATAGCATAATGGAAAAAAAAAAAAAGTGCAGGTCCTTATGCTTATACTCTCTAATATTCTAATACCTATACAGTGGCCAGTTAACATGAGTGATCTATATTTCTCTATAGCAGGGGTGGCCAAACCTTCATGACCCAAGAGTGACACACACAACAATTTGGGAGTGTTCAAGAACCACAAGTTGTTGTTATTGTTGCTGTTTTTTAAGCATATAATTACAGTACAGTAAATACAGGTGCTGGAAAGGGATATCATCATGTGATGGCACCAATATAATTAGGCAGAGCTACTGCCTGGCTATAAAAATATCCCTCAGCTCCCTTTCCATCCTCAGAATGAAGGATGGTGGACTGCATGAGAAGGGCATCCTCAGCGTGTAGTCCACTGGGTTCAAATCCAGATAAGCCTGGGACAACTACACCAGTATAAACATACAGTCCTTACTACAAGTCAGGGGTATGTTTCAAAATATCACAGCTTTTCTGTATGCTGTAACTGGCATAGTGACTTTACAGTCTATCTATCTATCTATTGCCAGGCGCCTTAATCTCATATGGTGTGGCCACAAACAAATCGCCCCCATGTCGCCCTGTCCCCTGCCATTTCATTGCCCTGCTCCCAACTCACACTCCCCTCTCTCATATACCTCTCCATCTTTCCATATCATCCTTGGTCTCCCCCTCCCTCTCCCCCACTCCACCTCACTCACATACACTCTCCTCATCAGTCTCTCATTCTCCATCCTCTCCACGTGGCTAAACCACTTCAATGTGTTTCTCCTCCTACACTTCATATCACATCCACATGCACACCACAATGTTCCTTCACTTCCTCATTTGTCAGTCTGTCCTGTCTCTCCAAGTGACTCCACATGCTCCTCTCAAATAACTCATTTCCACCGCTCTCACTTGACTTGTGTCCCTCCAGCAAGGTCAAAGCTTCACTTCCATACGTTAGAGTTAGTATCACAATACTGTCATGTAGTAGCTTTTTTACTTCCAAGTTCACTTCCCTGTTTCTTATCACTGCTTTCAAGGAACCAGCAACCTTTCTTCCCTGTTGCACCCTCTCAAACACTTCACCCTCTAAACTTCCATCCTTACTCATCACACTACCCAAGTACTTAAACACACTCACATTTTTCATTTCCTCATCATCCAACCTCACTGTACATTCACTGCCTTCACTTCTCTCTAAGACCATAACTTTACCCTACATATACCTTTAGATTCCATTTCTTACACACTCTCCCAAACTCATCCACCAAGCCTTGCAGCTCCCTTTCGTCTTCACTTAACACCACAGTATCATCTGCAAACAGTACAGGGAATTTCCAAACACTGCCCTCTCTCACTAGGTCTGCTCCAACAGCCACTACCTTACCTTGTATCTCTTTTATAGCCCCATCAATATACAGATTGAACAACCATGAAGACATGACACATCCATGGAGACATGACTTTATAGAAATTGGTGAATTAGCTTTAAGGGTACTGGTAGCAATAGGGGATGGAAAATGAGAAACCCTCTGGGTCAGTGTATGAGAATGAGGTGAAGGGGCAGAGGGGGATGGGGACACTGGAGATGAGATGGAGAGATTGGGTAGAGAAGTATATGAGAGAAGAGGGTGTGAGTTGGAAAGAGGGCAGTTTAATGGCAAAGGACAGGGTGAATGGAGGTAATCTTCTTGTGGCCAACCCTTACTGGATTAAGTAATATGGCTATAGACAGACAGACAGACAGATAGATAGACAAATGGACAGACAGATTGGAAGTTTAATAAGCTTTCCCTAAAACTTACAATGAATCTAATACCAAAAAACAAAATACAAAAAGGTATTTACAACAGAACTGCCTGTAGTGGGTCTATATAAACCAAAATTTATTTTAATAGTACACGTATGTTTTCTTTTATGTAAGCATTTTAAAAAATGGATATTTGAATTTACAACCAATTGCAGTATCATATTACATTCGGTCTTTGCTTGAAGTCTTGAATGTGCATAGCCAGAAAGCTACTAAACATGCTTCTAGTTGATGAGTGAGATGTTAAAAGCACAAAAAATACTAATCTTTAACTTGAAGCCAACCTGATAATGAATGATAAGCAACTTTAAGTCAACAAAAGAAGTTACTCAATCAGCAGTTTAACAAGTGACATAGCTATGGGTAAGGCTAGGAGACCGAGGTCCCCCAGTCAGACCCTCTCCCCCATGGCCCCTACACTCAAAATTAAAGATTAAATCTATTTATAATGTACACACAGTGCAGCCGCACAGGTGTGAAACTGATTTTAAATTAAAACACACAGTACACCTGGTAAGGTGGAGTTGCCTTGGATCACACTACTAGTGGATAAATATTTGTATAAAATGTGAAAAACACTGGAAATACAAAACAACACCTGCTGATGAAACTTGTGATAGTTGCCCATCTTAGAACTGCTATTAAGGTACATGCAATATTTAAAACAAAATGAAAAAAAAAAAAAAAAGTGTTTTGTATGGACCATCACTTGGAGATGATGGTCCATAGAGACGTTAGGGCACCAGGCAAATTAATATTAAATGGGCACATAAACACAAAGTAATGAAAATGTTTCCTGCATTTGCTATGCTAATTTCTTGGCAGACAGGAAGAAAATATTAGATTGGAAAATCATGTTTCTAACTCATATTCCTGGACATTAATGAACACTAAATTGAGAAAGAGAGAAGGGACATTTTATTACAATAACAAGTGTTTTGGTAGGCTATGGGAGACCTTTTACCTTACTGCCTGTAATTACTCCCTACTCTGCAACAGATGGGAATACAAAAGTATCCTTTCCCCCTGACCTATTGTTGAATCTGAGATACCTTATTCACAAGTGACTTTTCTTTTGCCCATGGTCTTGTAAATTTTCTTTCATTTTACCTTTTCCCTTTCTTTCAGATTCATTATCTGTCAAAGCACATGCTTCAACTCTTTTTTTTTTTTTTTTCCCTGTACAATTTATTTGGGTGGTTTATTGCCCTACATTGCTGTACCTGCATTTAAATATGTATCAAGTTATAAATAAATAACCATGTATCTTCTTACAACTAAACAATGAAAATCATACACACATTAGTGTGGGCATGACGTACCATATATGGGTACAACGTAATGTATCATACATTCCTAAATCATCACATACAGGTTATAACTAATCTGTAGGGTAAGAAATAAATTACATCATTACATGACACTACATTATAACCATGGCCACATCTTTTATATTTGTTTTTACTGTTACTTATTACCACTATTCACCATCCTTATCCATAAGACTGTGATATAGAGTAGTTTATAGACGTGAGGAGATAAATATACTGTACTGAAAAAAAAAATTACATCAGATAGGGGAGAGGAAACAAAAATATTACCTGCCAACGTGACTTGCAGCAGGCAGACACACACTGTGTGGTGACCTGACTGATGCTCTCACAGTGCTGCCAAGTCTACTGATTTCACTTGTATCACTGCTTATATGGTACAGTATTGTGATTTTGGAGGATTTGTATGTTACATCACCTCATATGGGCCAAGGCAACTCCACCCTACACCCCCCATAATAGGGCTTGGCACCATCTTCACCCTCGACAGCTATTGGTGAACTGACTGCCTATACTGAGACTATGCAGACCTAAATTCATATTATTAGTGCATATGCCTGTTGCCTTCTAAGTTATAACCTGTGCTGTGATACTGCTACAACTAAGAACCAATATGTAATTTTTCTAGGGGCAGAGCAAACTGCAATATATCATTGCAATAAATGAAGTGGTAGATAATGTGAGGTGATCCACTACACATGATCATGGTGTTCCAAGATTATTATTTCACTCAACATCGGGATGTCTTTTCCATCTTATACATGCTACCACCTGGTCATTCAGCTTAGAACAGATTTTTTAAACCTGTGAAGTTTGATACAGTACATACTGCCTTAATAAACCCCTTCATTACCAGAGGCATTTCCTAAGCTGCATAAACTCATGCAGTAGCTGCAAGAATAAATTTTAAAAGATGTTGCTTAGATTCAAGTGGCTAATCTATTCTCATCTGAATGTGTGAATGGTAGCAATATTCATGAAGATATGTCATGTGAGTTATACATGGCATCCCCATGAGAGCAAGTCTATCAACATGGAGTATAATCATCAGGCATTTTAGAACATCCACCACCTGGGGTGTCCGAATGTTTCACGAGAAGTATGGACCAATACAGGAAGTACTTATTATATATGAGAATTTCTTCCAAAATGTCACACCTTTTTTACATACAACTGGTAGTGTAAACTAGGGTAACTGACAATTCAAATTCATAAGTAGTAATGTAATTTTAACAAACAGTTTTTCAATAATTGACCAAGGGCCTAATATAAAAATAAAAAAGATGTCAAAAGACAACTTACAACATTGAAAAAATTTTCTTATTAAGTGAACAGCAGAAGCACTGGCAGAACAACAAGAATGTAAAGTAGCCATGTTGTCCTGTAAGCCACACTTTGTCAACCAAAAGCCCACATGCATCTTATATGCCAGACTTTGGTCACCCTGGCTATATGGCCTGAAATGTACTGGCAGTAGTATAAGCAGTTGCAACCTCACTCTTATCTGAATGTGAACCAAGAGGACTGCAAACCCAAAGGTACCCTCCTTCCACAGTTCAACATCCTCCTTTCAAGGAATAGGCAGGGGAATGAGGGATGTTTGTATAAATGGGAAGCTCCACCACCCAGTCATACCAGTGCCACCACATGAAGGTGTTCCTCTCCAGCACCAGGCTAAAATGTACTGAATATATATATACACAAATACTGTACAGTCAATCCTTGCTATAAGCTAGTGAAGCTTTACAGAATATCACAACTTTTACTATACAAATGGCACTGCCAACTGGGTTGTTACTGTTCTTGTTGTAGTTACTTAACCTCAGTCTGCCTGGCCATGCAGACCAGCTGACCACGAGTAAGCAACTGTTTCTGTGGGGTCATCCTACAGGTACAATACAGTACAAATACTGTGATGGGATCCAGTGCCACCATGTGGTAGACAGTCCCTCACCAGGATTAGATCAGAGCCATTCTCCTGGCAAATCAGCTTTGTAAGTGGAACTTCAATGGGTATTTTACCTGTACATCACTGTGGACTTAACAGTACAAAAAAAAAAAAAAGACTTAGCAAGGACTTTCTAATATATGTTAAAAACTATTAGCAGAGTCCAGCCTCGTGGAATGAAGTATGTGAGTTGTGATTAACGAGTCATACTATACTTAACTTTTAATAAAACTGTACACAGTGAAGAACATTCCTTTGGCACTTATTTTCAAATTCATGTAGGAGTTCATCTATGTCGTTGTCCAAGTCTTCTGTTCCCGACAACTGAAAAGAGATTACAGGTATATCAGTTATAAAATTGCAATGCACAATAAATATAATGAAGGCTTCCATGATTTTGTTGTTGTTGATACTTAACCCCAGTCTGTGTGGCCAAGAAGATCCATTAACCTCAGGTAAGCAACTGCTTCTGTAGGGCTGTCCTACAGGCACAGTACAATACATACACCATGCAGGGATCCGGCACCCTCTAGTGGTAGAACTTGCTAGGATCATATTAGAGTCTTTCCCACAGTGAGGTTCAGGGAAATATGAGGAGGTTTGGCTCTGGAGTGGACGCTGCAGCTGCTCCACCCAGGAAGCATAACACTACCACATGTAAGCTCCTCATCAATGCCTTATCAGGAGTTTGTTTATGCTGCTGTTGTCACTGTTGTTGTTGTTGCTCATCAACCCTAGCCTGTCAGCTGAGCAGAATCATCAACTGCAGGCAAGCACCTGCCCATGTAGTGAACCAATGTCCCCTGATCAACCCCACTCTGTCTGGCTGAGCAGAACCATCAACCACAGGCAAGAAACCACCCATGCAATGAACCGATGTCCCCTTGTGGGTCACAGCAGCTCGCTGTGGCAAGGGACAGGGAATAGTGTGGAAATCTGGTTCCTGAAAAAACACCACATTTGTGCCTCCACCCATGTACCAGGGGCACCATAGTAGGCTCCACTTCACCAAGTAATTTAGTTATGTGGTTACCAACCAGCATTGTGAATGGTTTCCTGGGTAACAGGAAACCATTACGATGGTCACTTAGCATAGTGCCACCTGAAGTGGAAAGATAATAATAAAAGGCGACAGGAAGGAAAGGGAGAATTAAAAAAGGAGGAGGGCAGACACAAAACAGAATGAGGAAGGGGAAGGAAGAAGTAGGTAGCACAATATCAAGTGACTGGATGATGGTCACCACAACCTACTGCCATCATCACCTACCAATAAGATCTGAAGGTACATTATTAAGCAAAAACTACATCACTGGATTCACAAGATTAATTAGGGACTAATTACGTAGAATACATATGCATGAAGTGGGGGAAGAGACCATGGATAGGTGAGGGGATGGGGTGGAGAGGTCTATGAATGAGGGAAGTATCAATGAGGTGGACAAACACAGCAGGAAAAGGAGACCAAGGATGAGGGAGAGAGGGACACCAAGGATGACATGCAAAGGTATATGAATGAAGCAGGTGTCAGTTGAAGAGAGGGAAGCCTGATGGTGGTGGTCAGGGTGATATAGCATTGTTCTGTCGGTAGCCATCCCCCCAGGACTAAAAGCTGCATCCACACCAAATGTTTGCTGGTATAGCGGACGATGGGGGTATGAGTTTTGCATCACTGTAACCCATACAAGAGGCCATACTGAATGTGGCCAGGTGCAGACAAGAACTTCAATGGGTTACAGTGATGCAGAATTCCCACTTGCACCAGTAAGTATTTGGTATGGGCATGGCCTAAAGCATCTGGTTAAACAGTCATACATAAATAAGCACTCACCAAGGCAGCCAGCTCACAGATCATGAAGGCACCGATAGTGGCCTCCTCGTGGTTGTCCTGGATGTCAATATTTATCACATGCACTGGGGTGTTCTCCTCGGGGATCCGTGCCTCCAAACCTGACAAACACACCAACATTATACCAAGTGTTTCACTATAATTCAGTAAAAATATAAATAATAGGTTAAAAAATAATTAAATACTTTAAATAAAAAATTACAAACACCTCCCATTTTAACCCGCCGCGTCCCGGAGACGTGAATTCATGTCCTCACATGATGCGCACTCATATCCCGGAGACGTGAATTAACGTGGCAACATTGCAAGGTCCCTAATTTGCACAATTTTCAATTTTCGCGAGTGATTTCACGAGTGATTTTTGGCACGTATACACGGGACACCTTCCTCTATTCCTCTACAAGATGCCAAGCAGGGACAATGCCTTACACCGCATAACCTCTCCCCCCCCCCCGCACGCCATTGCCTCGGCAATTCACCTGTTACCAGTGACCTGGCCAATAAAGACATTCAGGGCCAGAGTGATTCCCCAATTGATGACAATGTGGAGGACAAAGTTTACATAGCATTAGAGGAAGAAACAGTCAGAAATGATGATCAGGTAATGTGGCAAAAAAAGGTCATGAATGTTGATGAGTTAGTGAGTGAAACAATGCTTATAATGCCTATATTACTGTTTGAAAACCAATATACTCTTGTACTACATATAAATTTGTACCAAGTAAATAAATAAATATTGTTTAGGAGTGGATAAAATAGTTACCCTCCCATAGCACTCATCTTCTTTGATGCCAGCCTGTTAGAAAACCCAGTCAGGTAAGGAGGTACTCTTACCTAGATCGAGTATTTTAAACCTCAGGTGAGCGATTTCTCTATGAATTTTCGATGTTTCTCACCAAAAGCGGATGTTTGATCCAAAAAAAAAGAAAGGTCCAAAAATGTCAGGACTGGGGCGTACCACTGCCCAGAAAACGTCGGGATGGGGTGGGTTAATCATCATCATCATCATCATCACTATCATCATCTAATCCTGTGTTGCCCCATGATAAGCGTAGAAGCCCGGGGCTAGGCAAGTTAGTCGTCACATTTAAGATGAGAGTGACCAGCCACACACATCCCTGAGTGGCATTACGTGAGCAATAAACCCCAACCACCCCTTGGATATAAACCTACACAGGCTCAATCTGGTTGGAGCACCTTAATTATCCACTAAACCACCAGGTGCCATAATTTGGTTATATGGTTACCACCCAGCATAGTAAATGGTTTCCTGGTGTACAGGACATCATTTGGCTCATCACTCAGTGTACACGTCACCCATAGACAGAAGGAAGAGGAAAGAATAGAGGAAAGAAAAACAGAAAAGGAAGGAAGGAAAGAGAGAAGAAAGAATGGAAACGGCAGTCACCCAAGAGCATCACTACATCAAGTGAGTGGATGGTGAATGCCCCATTCCCATTGTAAACTCATAAATTTTTGTTGTTCTTGCTACAACTAGACCATACCATTCAACAGTTGGAAACCATTAAAAACAAATTGTGTGTGTGTGTGTGTGTGTGTGTGTGTGTGTGGTCTTACCTAATTTTTCTTACCTAATTGTATCTTTACAGGAATGATTCAAGCTCGTAGTTTACCAATGCCACTGGTAAGCTGGTGGGCCAGGGGTCCCAGATCCATTGCCTGGACCTGGGACTGTGCAGTGTGTGGGGCCTGTGGTATGTCTTCCCCCTTTGTTATCTAATATACTACAGCACTAGCCGTGTGTGTGTGTGTGTGTGTGTGTGTGTGTGTGTGTCTTCTTACCTAATTGTATCTTTACAGGAATGAGTCAAGCTCGTACTGTCCCGTGTCTTAAACCATATTTATCGTACATATCTTTAAATTTGTGAATTGTTTTGGCACACATTATTTCATTCGGTAGTGCATTCCACTGATCAATAGCTCTATTTGGGAAACTAAATTTCCTTACGTCTTTATCACCTCTCTTTTTATGCAATTTTTTGCAGTGTCCTCTTGCTGATGCTTCCCCAAATGTTAAGTAATCATTTATGTCTATTTTCTCCTTCCCTGATATGCATTTATATAGCATAATTATGTCACCTCTTTTCCTTCTCTCCTGTAGTGTTGGCAGATTCAGTTTATTTAGTCTTTCTTCATAGCTTAGATCCCTTAAGCTTGGTACCCATCTTGTAGCGCCCCTTTGAACTTTTTCAATCTTGTCTATGTGTTTTTTGAGATGAGGACTACTGATGCATACTCCAGGGTTGGTCTGATGAATGATGTTATTATCCTTCTTAGCATGTCTTCATTTATGTATGTGAATGCTATTCTCATATTTGCAAGCAGTGTATACATGTTCCGTACATTCTCATTGATGTGGTCAGCTGGAGATAGTCTGTTATTGATAATCACACCTAGGTCCTTCTCTCTTTCTGATGTGTGTAGGGTTTTACTTCCTAACTTATAATCCCAATCAGGTCTTTTTCCACTTTTACCAAACTTGATTACATGACACTTGTCCACATTGAATTCCATTTCCCATGTATTATTCCATTCATGAAGTTTATTTAATTCTTCTTGTAGCTCTTTACAAGAGTCTGTGTTAGTAATTCTCCTTTGTATTTTTGCATCATCTGCAAACATATTCAGATAGCTTTCATTTCCAGTGTTACTGCCTATACCATTTATATACACTAAAAACATGATTGGTGCCAGCACTGAATCCTGTGGTACTCCACTAGTCACTTCTTTCCATGATGAGTAGTTTCCCCTTAGTACGGTTCTCATTTCTCTTTTTATGAGAAAGTCTTGCATCCAACAAAACAGTTTGCCTCGAATTCCTCCTTGATGGCACAGTTTCCATAAAAGTCTTTGGTGTGGTACTGTGTCAAATGCTTTCTTGAAATCTAAATAGATACTGTCCACCCATCCTTCTCTTTCCTGTATTGTGTCTGTTACTCTGTCATAGTAGCTCAACGGATTAGTAACACATGATTTTCCTTTTCTGAAACCAAACTGTCTTTCTGTTATCATATTGTGTTCTTCTAGATGATTTACTCAAGCTTTTCTTATAAGCTTTTCTAATACCTTGCTTACAACACTGGTTAGTGATACTGGTCGGTAGTTGAGTGGATTTTGTCTATTCTCTTCCTTGTATAAGGGGACAATATTTGCTTTCTTCCAAATATCAGGTAGTTTACCCTGACTCAAGGATTTCTTGAAAACTAAAAATAATGGTTTACCGTACTTAACTGCTTTGCACATTCTTGTAGCACCCAACATGAAATTTCATCAGGACCATTTGCTTTTCCTTTGTCTAATTTACTTAACTCCTCCTGTATTACTTTTTCTGATATTTGTATATCTGGTAGTATGTGTGGACATGCATGTTCCACACAGTCCCTCTCAAAATTTTTTTTTTCTGTAAAAACTGATTGGAAATTCTTATTTAGTGCTTCACAAATATCTTTCTCTTGTGTATAGGTGATTCCCTCATCCGTAATGGATTGTATTTTATCTTTTACTTTGGTTTTGCTTCTGATGTGGCTGTAGAATAGCTTCGGTTGATCCCTACTATTATTTATGATATCCTCCTGAAACTGTTTTTGGGCTTCCCTCCTTATTCTTGTATAATCATTTCTTGCCTGTTTGTAATTATTATATGCCCTTTCACTATTGTGTCTTCTGTATCTATTCCACAACAAATCTCTTCTTTCTTTTGATTTTTTACATTCTGTATTGAACCATTTCTGTATTTTCTTATCTGCTTCTTTGTGCTGTGGGATGCACTTCTGGACTCCTATTTCATAAAATTCACAGAATTTTTTATATACAGCATTTAAGTCTTGTCCTCTAAGCTCATTTTCCCAATCAGCTTCTAAGAAATACTTCTTTAGGTCTTGATAATTTCCCTTTTTATAGTTTAGGCTCTTTTTGTAACTGTCATTGCTGTTTACTATGTCATATGCTATCCTGAAGTTGCAATTTAGTACTGCATGGTCGATTTTGCCGAGTGGAGGGTGATATATTAAACTGTCAATTTCATTTTCTTGCCTAGTAAATATGAGATCTAGCATTGAAGGTACATCGAGTCCTCTTTTTCTGGTGGTTTCCCTCACATTTTGTGTTAGGAAAAACTCTTGCACAAGATCCAGGAGCTTTTGGTCCCAACAGCTTTCTTGGCTAATTATATCTAGAGTATTCCAATTTATATTTGTATTAAAATCTATCTATCTATCTATCTATAGCCCGACGCCCTAATCCCGCAAAGGGTGGCCGCAGACAAAACGCCTCCAAGTCACTCTGTCACCCACCATTTGACTCCCCTCCCCCCAACTCACCCCCCCTCCCTCATATACCTCTCAACTCCATCCCTCCACCTCATCCTCAGTCTACCCCTCCCTCTCCCTCCCTCCACCTCACCTACATACACCCTCTTAGTCAGTCTTTCATTCTCCATTCTCTCCACATGCCCAAACCACCTCAGTGTATTTCTCCTAATCTTTTCAAGTTAGTATAATTCTTTCCGATTTCTCTTCCATTTTATGTAGTAATGCTCCTAAACTCTGAATTGTACTCTCCGCCAGGTCCTCATATTCGTCTCTTTCCCATGCGTTTGATCTGGGTGGCATGTACATATTGACTACAATTACTTTCCCTTCAGATGTGTTGATCTCTACTGCAATCAGTTCTACTTGTGAGGGTATATCTAGTTTTATTTCATTGACTTTTAGATTTTTCTTAGTTAATATTATAATTCCTCCTCCTTTTTTTAAGTTTCTATCTCTTCTCCATATATTATATTCCTCTAAGTTTAGTATGTCATTGGATATCCTTGGTGTTAATTTTGTTTCAGTAAGGCATATTATATGTGGTTCATTTTCTCTGACATAATCATTCATCTCTAATAATCTAGATATCATTCCATCCACATTTAGGTACATCAACTTTATCATCTTGTTTATATACTTGTCATGACATGGTTCTACTACCTTCCTCCTTTGTATTCCCTCCTGTTTATGTACCACTTTCGTACCTGCAATCCTATTACTTTGTAAAAAAAAATGTGTTCTTCTCCTCCTCTGATCTTCCCTCATTTTTTGTTTTTGCTCCCTCCCTCTTCTCTTTCATTGATTCCAGTTCCTCTTGTGTAAGGCATCTTTTTATCCATACATTTTTGAACTTCTCTTTTTCCATAAGATTCTTTGTATTTTTTAGTATCTCCTCCATGGTGTTTACACTCTGGAAAGTTACCTTTAGGGGTCTTGATTTACTTCTCTCGTATTTCCCAAACCTTTTGTGTTCCTCTATGTCTTTACTACAGATTTCCTCTGATACTTCTTTCAATAAGCTCATTACATTTGCCATCTCCTTTTTGTCTCTTGAGATCTTGTTTTTTACTTCTTCCTCTTCTATACCAGTGATTACTATAGATTTCTTTATATCTGCTGAATCTCTGACTAACTTCGGATTGTTTTGGATTATTCTTTTCACTTCCTTTTTAATGCTTTATTCTTCCACCCTTGTTTCTAAGTCTTTCTTTACTTTCACCATTTCAGCATACGTGGTTTCCACATCATTTTTGTAGCTTTGCACGGCTTCATTCACCTGTGTTATCTTCTCCTCAGTATCACTGCTTTGGTCTATCAGACTGCTTACTTGCCTCATTGTCTCTGTATCATTTTTGAACTCTTCCATAATACTCTCGTGATTGACTACTGTACTTGCCATTTCACTCATTTTCTTCCTAAGTGTACTCAATTCCACTGTTAGTTCACATATGGTTGTGTCTTTCTTGTTGACCTCCCTTCTTAGTTTTTCTATTTCTTCCTTTTGCAAGTCCATCTGCTTCTTTATTTCATCAATTTCATTCTGGAAAGCCATCTCCAGTTTGTGTACACGTTCAACCAGTCTATTGCTCCATTTCATCCAGTTCTTGGTAGAAATCATCATGCTGCTTTCTACCTTTATCCCTTTTCTTTTCCAAATTTGCTTTACTAAAGTATGTGGCCATTTTGCAATACTAAAAGCACAGAGTACTTACATGCCCTGGGGTAGTTGTAGTCAAAACAAATAATCAGCTGACTGAGCGCATTCTTTCGTTACTCGGTTCTCTTTTCTGTTTGAACAAGTCTTGTTTAAACTTCTTACTTTTTTCTTTTTTTTTTAATAATAAAAACCATTTAGTCTAACCTGGTACAGAGCCTGACTCATATAAAGATATTAATTTAGGTAATGCCACTGACCGTGGAGCACTGTCGGCCCACGTCTGTTCTCCTTGATAGCTGCTCTGTGTGTCTACCCCCTGTGTGTGAGTGTGTGTGTGAGTGTGTGTGTGTGTGTGTGTGTGTGTGTGTGTGTGTGTGTGTGTGTGTGTGTGTGTGTGTGTGGTCTTACCTAATTTTTCTTACCTAATTGTATCTTTACAGGAATGATTCAAGCTCGTAGTGTAACAAGGCCACTACCATTGCCACTGGTAAGCTGGTGGGCCAGGGGTCCCAGATCCATTGCCTGGACCTGGGACTGTGCAGTGTGTGGGGCCTGTGGTATGTCTACCCCCTTTGTTATCTAATATACTACAGCACTAGCCGTGCGTCTGTGTGTGTGTGTGTGTGTGTGTGTGTGTGTGTGTGTGTGTGTGTGTGTGTGTATTTACCTATTTTTAGTATACAGGAATTGAGCAATGCTCATGTTGTCCTGTTTCCAAATCCACATTTATCAAGTCTACCTTTACACACATGAATGTTTTTCTCATGCACCACCTCTTCGTCTAAGTCGTTCCAAATATTTATGTATTTACCTAATATACCTAATTGTGATATACACGGAATGTGCTATGCTCGTGGGTTTCCGTCGCTGTTTCTCAATAAGTCAAATTTAGCTTTAAACTCGTTTAAGTTTTTAGACTGGACGATCTCTTTGTCCAGGCTATTCCATAAGTCTATACTTCTGTAAGGAAAGCTATATTTCTTGATATCCTTCAAGCAGCTTGACTTTTTCAATTTCATTCCGTGTCCTCTTCTTGCTCTCTTATCCCATACAAACAGATCTTCTTTGTCAATTTTATCTACTCCCATCATGGTCCTGAACACAGCAATCATGTCTCCCCTCTTTCTCCTTTCCTCTAAAGAAGGCAAATCCAGCTTTTCCAGCCTCTCTGTATGACAGGTCTGCCAGACTGGGGACCATCTTGGTTGCTGTTCTTTGTATTCTCTCAATCTTGTTTATATCTTTCTTTTTGTGTGGGGACCACACTACCGCTGCATATTCTAACCTGGGGCGGATCATGGCCACTATCAATTTTTTCATCATCTCCTCATCCATATAATGAAATGCTACTCTTATGTTAGTCAAGAGTTTATAAGTCTCTCCAACTATCTTGTTAATGTGCTTTTCTGGTGACAAACTATCTTGGACCAGCACTCCCAAATCTTTCTCTTCTCTCATTTCTGTGATTAATTCATTACCCAAAAAATAATTCAGTGATGACCTCCTGGTACTTTTACCCATTTCCAATATTTTATATTTCTTTACATTAAATTTCATTTCCCACGTCCGGCTCCAATCATGTATCCTATCCAAATCCTCCTGCAGCATTTTACAATCCTCCTCAACCTCTATCTTCCTCAAGATCTTTACATCATCAGCATACAAACTTGCATAACTGTTCACTTCATCTACCATATCATTTACGTAAATCAGGAACATTACTGGCGCCAACACCGAGCCTTGAGGGACTCCACTTGTTACTTCCCTCCATCCAGACATCCTATCCTTTATTACTGTCCTCATTTGTCTGTCTCTCAAAAAGTCTCTCATCCATTCCAGAAGTTTCCCCTTCAGTCCTCCTATATATTCTAGTTTCCACATTAGTCTTTTATGGGGTACCTTGTCAAAGGCCTTCTCTAAGTACACACAATCCACCCAACCATCTCTCTCCAGTACCACGTCAATCGCTCTTGAGTAAAAGCTCAACAAGTTACAAACACATGACCTTCCACTTCTGAATCCAAACTGACATTCAGCCAAAATATTCATTTCTTCTAGATATTTTATCCATCTGTCTTTCAGAATTCTCTCGCACAATTTTGCGACCATCCTGGATAGAGACACTGGTCTATAATTCAGGGGTTCTTCTCTGTTTCCTCCCTAATAAATTGGTACCACATTTGCCCTCTTCCATTCTTGTGGCACTTTCCCCTCTTCCAGAGAACAAACAATTAAACTGTGAATTTTATCCGCCCGTTGTTCTCTGCATTTCTTCAGTATCCAATTAGAAATTCCATCAGGTCCTGGGGCTTTCCTTACATCTTGAGTTTCCAGTAATTTATACACTTCCTGTACCTCTACTTTTATATCTTTCATCACCTGTACATTTCTAATCAGTCCCTCCACTTCCACAAACTCTTTTTCATTAGTGAAAACCGATTGGAAACGTTTGTTCATTATTTCAGCTTGCATTGCTGCATCTTTATAGACCTCTCCTTTTATTTTCAGTCTGGTGATTCCTTCCTTTTGTTTCAGTTTGCCATTAGCAAATCTATAAAACAGTTTGGGTTCATCCTTGCATTTGTCTATTACACCTTTTTCAAAATTCCTTTCTTCTTCTCTTCGTATTCTTGTGTATTCATTTCTAATTCTTTTATATTCTTCCTTTGTTCTGTTGTTACCTCTCTTTCTCCAATTGTTTCACGCCTTATCTCTCTCTTTTTTTGCTATCATACACCTTCTATTAAACCACTCCTTTTTCCTGTTTTCTTTCCCTCTTACTCTTGGTACAAATTTTTCCACTCCCAAATTATAAAGGTCTAGAAAGATATCCCACTTCCTCTGTATCTCTCTTGTTTCTCTGAATTTTCTCCAATCCGCATTTTCAAAAAAGTTTCTCAGTCCTGTAAAATTTGCTTTCCCAAAGTTGTATCTTCCCTGTCTATGAAGCTCGTCTCTTGGCTTGACGTTCCCTATTATCATGTAGAACTCAATGACCACATGATCACTTTTTCCTAAAGGACAGAGATATTTCAGTGATTCTATTACATCGGGTTCTTTTGTAAACAGTAAATCTAACCTTGCTGGTGTGTACTCACCTCGAAACCGTGTCTCTTCTTTGACCCATTGCGTCATCACATTATTCATTATTATACAATATTTAATAATAGAGTGCCCCACGAATCCTCGCCGCCTCCCGTGTGTGTGTGTGTGTGTGTGTGTGTGTGTGTGTGTGTGTGTGTGTGTGTGTGTGTGTGTGTTCTTACCTAATTGTATCTTTACAGGAATGAGTCAAGCTCGTACTATCCCGTGTCTTAAACCATATTTATCGTACATATCCTTAAATTTGTGAATTGTTTTGGCACACACTATTTCATTCGGTAGTGCATTCCATTGATCAATTGCTCTGTTTGGGAAACTGAATTTCCTTACGTCTTTATCACCTCTCTTCTTATGCAGTTTTTTGCAGTGTCCTCTTGCTGATGCTTCCATATCTTAAGTAATCATTTATGTCTATTTTCTCCTTCCCTGATATGCACTTATATAGCATTATCATGTCACCTCTTTTCCTTCTCACCTGTAGTGTTGGTAGATTCAGTTTATTTAGTCTTTCTTCGTAGCTTAGGTCCCTTAAGCTTGGTATCCATCTTGTAGCGGCCCTTTGAACTTTTTCAATCTTGTCTATGTGCTTTTTGAGATGAGGACTCCAGACTACTGATGCATATTCCAGGGTTGGTCTAATGAATGATGTTATTATCCTTCTTAGCATGTCTTCATTTATGTATGTGAATGCTGTTCTCATATTTGCAAGCAGTGTATACATGTTCCATACCTTCTAAAACATGTGGTCAGCCGGAGATAGTCTGTTATTGATAATCACACCTAGGTCTTTCTCTCTTTCTGATGTGTATAGGGTTTTACTTCCTAACTTATAATCCCAATCAGGTCTTTTTCCACTTTTACCAAACTTGATTACATGACACTTGTCCACATTGAATTCCATTTGCCATGTACTACTCCATTCATGAAGTTAATTTAATTCTTCTTGTAGCTCTTTAGAAGAGTCTGTGTCAGTAATTCTCCTTTGTATTTTTGCATCATCTGCAAACATATTCAGATAGCTCTCATTTCCAGTGTTACTGTTTATATCATTTATATACACTAAAAACATGATTGGTGCCAGCACTGAACCCTGTGGTACTCTACTAGTCACTTCTTTCCATGATGAGTAGTTTCCTCTTAGTACTGTTCTCATTTCTCTTTTTATGAGAAAGTCTTGCATCCAACAAAACAGTTTGCCTCGAATTCCTCCTTGATGGTACAGTTTCCATAAAAGTCTTTGGTGTGGTACTGTGTCAAAAGCTTTCTTGAAATCTAAATAGATATTGTCCACCCATCCTTCCCTTTCCTGTATTGTGTTTGTTACTCTGTCATAGTAGCTCAACAGATTAGTAACACATGATTTTCCTTTTCTGAAACCAAACTGTCTTTCTGTTATCATATTGTGTTCTTCTAGATGATTTACTCAAGCTTTTCTTATAAGCTCTTCTAATACCTTGCTTACAACACTGGTCGGTGATACTGGTCGGTAGTTGAGTGGATTCTGTCTATTTCCTTTCTTGAATAAGGAGACAATATTTGCTTTTTTCCAGATATCAGGTAGTTTACCCTGACTCAAGGATTTCTTGAAAATTAAAAATAATGGTTTACTTAACTCCTTTGCACATTCACATAGCACCCAACATGAAATTTCATCAGGACCATTTGCTTTTCCTTTGTCTAATTTACTTAGCTCCTCCTGTATTTCTTTTTCTTATGTTTGTATATCTGGTAGTATGTGTGGGCATGCATGTTCCACATAATCCCTCTCAAATTTTTTTTCCTCTGTAAAAACTGATAGGAAATTCTTGTTTAGTGTTTCACAGATATCTTTCTCTTGTGTATAGGTGATTCCATCATCAGTAATGAATTGTATTTTATCTTTTACTTTGCTTTTGCTTCTGATGTAGCTGTAAAATAGCTTTGGTTGATCACTACCTTTATTTTTGATATCCTCCTCAAACTGTTTCTGGGCTTCCCTCCTTATTCTTGTATAAAAGTTTCTTGTCTGTTTGTAATTATTATATGCCCTGTCACTATTGTGTCTTCTGTATCTATTCCACAACAAATCTCTTTTTTTCTTTTGATTTTTTACATTCTGTATTGAACCATTTCTTTATTTTCTTTACTGCTTCTTTGTGCTGTGGGATGTACTTTTGGAGTCCTATATCATAAAGTTCACAGAATTTTTCATATACAGTATAGCATTTAAATCTTATCCTCTAAGCTCCTTTTTCCAAGCTATTTCTAAGAAGTACTTCTTTAGGTCATGATACTTTCCCTTTTTATAGTTTAGGCTCTTTCTGTAACTTTCATTGCTGTTATCTATGTCATATGCAATCCTGAAGTTGCAATTTAGTACTGCATGGTCACTTTTGCTGAATGGAGGGTGATATATTAAATTGTCAATATCGTTTTCTTGCCTAGTAAATATGAGATCTAGCATTGAGGGTACATCAAGTCCTCTTTTTCTGGTGCTTTCCCTTACATGTTGCATTAGGAAAAACTCTTGCACAAGATCCAGGAGCTTTTGGTCCCAACAGCTTTCTTGGCTTATCATATCTAGAGTATTCCAATTTATGTTTGTATTAAAATCTCCAGTTAGTATAATTCTTTTTTATTTCTCTTCCATTTTATGTAGTAATGCTCTTAAACTCTGAATTGTACTCTCCGCCCAGTCCTCATATTCGTCTCTTTCCCATGTGTTTGATCTGGGTGGCGTGTACAAATTGGCTACGATTACTTTCCCTTCAGATGTATTGATCTCTACTGCAATCAGTTCTAGTTGTGAGGGTATATCTAATTCTATTTCTTTGACTTTTAGATTTTTCTTAGTTAATATTATAATTCCTCCTCCTTTTTTTAAATTTCTGTCTCTTCTCCATATATTATATTCCTCTAAGTTTAAGATGTCATTCGATATCCTTGGTGTTAATTTTGTTTCAGTTAGGCATAAAATATGTGGTTCATTTTCTCTGACACAATCATTCATCTCTAATAATTTAGATACCATTCCATCCACATTTGAGTACATCAACTTAATCATCTTGTTTATATCCTTGTCATGATTTGGTTTTACTACCTTCCTCCTTTTTATTCCCTCCTGTTTATGTACCACTTTCGTACCTGCAATCCAATTACTTTGTAAAAAAAATGTGTTCTCCTCCTCCTCTGATCTTCCCTCATTTTTTGTTTTTTGCTTCCTCCCTCCTCTCTTTCAGTAATTCCAGTTCCTCTTGTGTTAGGCATCTTTTTATCCATACATTTTTGAACTTCTCTTTTTCCATAAGATTCTTTGCATTTTTTAGTATCTCCTCCACGGTGTTTACACTCTGGAAGGTTACCTTTAGGGGTCTTGATTTACTTCTCTCGTATTTCCCAAACCTTTTGTGTTCCTCTATGTCTTTACTACAGATTTCCTCTGATTCTTCTTTCAATATGCCCATTACATTTGCCATCTCCTTTTTGTCTCCTGAGATCTTGTTTTTTACTTCTTTCTCTTCTATACCAGTGATTACTATAGATTTGTTAATATCTACTGAATCTCTGACTAACTTGGGATTGTTTTGGATTATTCTTTTCACTTCCTTTTTAATGCTTTTTTCTTCCACCCTTGTTTCTAAGTCTTTCTTTACTTTCACCATTTCAGCATACGTGGTTTCCACATCATTTTTGTAGCTTTGCACAGCTTCATTCACCTGTGTTCTCTTCTCAGTATCACTGCTCTGATCTATCAGACTGCTTACTTGCCTAATTATCTCTGTATCACTTTTGAACTCTTCCATAATACCCTCGTGGTTGACTACTGTACTTGCCATTTCACTAATTTTTCTCACAAGTGTACCCACTTCAAGTGATAGCTCTCCTATAATCATGCCTTTCTTGTTGACTTCCTTTCCTAATTTTTCTATTTCTTCCTTTTGCAAGTGCATCTGTTTCATAATTTTATCAATTTCATTTTGAAAAGCAGTCTCAAGCCTGTGTATACACTCAACCAGTTTGTGTGTGTGTGTGTATTTTGGGCAGCCGAAACTACACATTCAAATCGCACCAAAATTGGCACAAAAATTGCAAAAAATTTGCTGATCCGAAAAAACTTGGTCCCATCACGACTGATAAACTTTAACCATATTTAATGGGCAATCACATAACTTTAACCATATTTAATGGGCAATCACATTTTGACCAAAAAAACGCCGCTCCCGGTGCCCGGCATAGGATCTCCGTAGAATTTTTTGCCCATAGGTACAACTAAAATATACTATAGCAGTAGCTGTGTGTCTGTGCGTGTATTTCGGACTTGCATTTGGACAACTTGGGTTTCATTCCTGAAGCTGCAAATAACACGATCAACAGGGTAGCTGCAAAAAATCCAAGTGACAATGTTACACTAGAACAGCACATGAACGCGAGAGCCCTCCGCAGGAGCAAGTGCAAGGGGCCCGAAGAGCCCACGAGCACTTGTTACCTGACTATGACTAATACAAGAATAAGCTTCAAAGCAAGCCTGAGGACATTAAATTGCTCAGGGGGATGAGAGTGGGTTCATGGAATGTGGGAAGTTTGAGGGGAAGAGCAGGGGAAGTCGCTGAGCCATTCAGTAGGAGGTGGGTGGATGTAGCATGTTTGCAGGAAGTCCGGTACATGGGTGGATCAGCCAGAAAGACTGTTGGGAAGGATTGCTACTATAAGTTGTTTTGGCAGGGGGGGGCAGGCGGATATGGGGGTGTGGGTGTGTTGGTTGCGGAGAAATGGGTGGAATATGTTATGAATGTTATGAGAGTAAGCGATAGGATACTGGTAGTGAAAATTTAGTTCGGTGAAATGATGACTGCAATTATAGCGGCATATGCTTCACAGGCAGGCTTTGATGAGGTAGAGAAGGATAGATTTTGGGATGACTTAATAGGTGTAGCAGGTGGTACGGGGGATGATCAGCTAGTGGTTTTGGGAGGGGACTTAAATAGTCATGTAGGTGAAGCAGCTCAAGGTTATGAAGGAGTACATGGGGGACGTGCATATGGGATACGAAATGTGGAAGGGGAAAGGATACTCGAGATTGGGGAGGCAACGGACATGATTGTGTGCAATACATATTTTAGGAAAAGAGTAAGTTAATTACATACGAGTCTGGGGGAAATAGCAGTCAGATAGATTATTTTCTGGTCAGGAGGGCTGATAGAAAATTAGTGAGGGATGTTAAAGTTACAGGAAGCGAGAAGTGTGTGCATCAACATCAACTATTGATTTGTGATATGGTGCTTAAAGAATGAGTGATGAAAAAGAGGACTTACGTACCTACGAGGAAAATATGGAAGCTGGAAAACCAAGCAGTAAGGGATGCCTTCTATAGCGAGATGAGGAGAGTGGTGGCTGAACAGGGAGCTGCAGACAGAGGCATTAATGAACTGTACAGAGCCCTCAAGAACAATCTCTTGAGAATTACTGATGTAATATGTGGTTGGACAAGAGGTCCACCAAGACATAAAGTAACTTAGTGGTGGGATGAGGGTGTAGAAGCTGCAGTTAAGGAGAAAAGAAGGTTTTTCTGAGAATGGATGAAAGGTGGTAGCAAGGAGGAATACTTGGCTGCCAAGCATAGGGCTAGAGGAGAGGTATACAGGGCGAAGTCTGAGTCACAGAGACTTTTACTTGATAACCTAAATCATGGGGAAAGGAAAAATATGATATTTAAGGTGGCAAATCTGATGAAGAGGAATATTCAGGATATTACAGGTGAGCAGTGTGTGAAGAATGATGAAGGAAGGGTAGTGGTGAACAATGAGGATATTAAAGATGCATGGCGATAGCATTATAGCTGGTTGTTAAATAAGGAGTTTGACTGGGACAGGGAAGGTTTGGAGCCAGCAGATCCAGTGTTTGGCCCTTGGCCTTTGATTGATGCTGCTACTGTGAGTATGGCAATAGGCAGGATGAAGGTGGGGAAGAAATGCTGAAGGCCTCAGGAGATATAGGGGTGAGGTTATTCACTGACCTGATAAATATGATTATTTATGAGTGTGTTGTACCAGATGATTGGCTGAAGAGTGTAACTGTAAATGTGTATAAAGTACTTCTTCCTTAGCATTTATTATTCTTTTTCTGTGCCTGCTCTCCTCTCTTCCTATTTCTCACATCTTTCCTGTCACTACTTATTGCTTTTCTTTCCGTTACAGGTGGCTTTACATTGAGTGACAAGCCAAATGGTTTCCTGTAAGCCAAGAAACCATTTATAACACTGGGTGGTAACCATATAACCAAACCATACGTGCTCGCTACGTGTCAAGTGGGTTGGTGGAGGGTTAGTGCCCCTCCCTGTAAAACAAATAACTCAGAGTCAAATGGCCACCCCATACGGGATTATGGCGTCTGGCAATAGATAGATAGGGAAGGGTGATGCCCTGGAAAGAGGAAATTATAGAGGTATAAAGCTTTTAGAGCAGATACTGAAGGTAATGGAGAGAGTTTTACAAGGTATGATTAGAGAAAGAGTGAATACTGATGAGATGCAGTTTGGGTTTATGCCACATAGGGGGACCACTGACGCCATATTCACTGTTCTACAGCTTCAGGAAAAATATATTGGTCAGATAAGGGATCTGTATTTTGTTTTTGTTGATTTGGAAAAGGCCTTTGACACAGTCCCTAGAGAGGAGGTGAAGTGGGCAATGAAAAAGCTTGGTTTGGAGGAGTGGCTGGTTAGAGTGGTTATGGCTATGTATGTGGGTGCTCGCACCCAGGTAAGTGTGAATGGAGATTTGAATGATGAGTTTTCCATGAACGTTGGTGGGCATCAGGGGTCAGTTTTGAGTCCCATGTTGTTTATCATGGTGCTTCAAGCCCTCTCAGGTGACTTCAAAAATGGACTCCCATGGGAGATGTTGTATGCTGATGATATGGTGTTGACTGCAAAGAATGAAAGGGAGGTGGAGGAAAGATTTAGGAAGAGGAGAGATGGTATGGGGCACAAGGGCTTAAGGGTAAATGCAGATAAAACAAAAGTGATGATATCTTGGGTTGGTGCCAATACTGTCAAAGAGGGAGAGTGGCCATGTGCAGTTTGCCACAAGGGCGTGGGAAGTAATTCCAGCTTGTGCGGTGTTTGTGACAAATGGGTGCACAAGAGATGTAGTGGTATCAGAGGTAGACTGCGAGATAATCCTGATTTTATGTGTACAGCGTGTCAGAGAGATCAGGTGGAGACTGTCAGGCGTGAAAGGACTGAACTTACAGGTGAATCTCTTGACTGTGTGGAAGAGTTTTGTTATTTAGGAGACATGTTTTGTGCTGGAGGTGGGGCTGGAGCTAGCTCTGTGGCTAGGGTGAGAAATGGTTGGAAGAAGTTCAGGAAGTTGTTGCCTCTCCCGACACTGAGAGGACTCTCCCTACGTGCTAAGGGGTCTTTGTATGCAGCATGTGTTAGGAGTGTAATGCTGTATGGTAGTGAGACCTAGGCAGTAAAGGAGGATATTCGCAGGCTCAAACATACAGAAATGACAATGATTAGGTGGATGTGTAATGCGTCCCTGTGTGCAAGGTCTGGTGGGGCTGGGTTTACGATGGAAGAGTTGAGAGGTAGGATGGGACTGGAGTGTATTGGTGTTATGATGAGGAGATGTAGATTGAGATGGTTTGGGCACGTGGAGAGGATGGGGGATGATAATTGGGTGAGGAAGGTGAGAAGTGTTAATATTGGTGGTGGAGTTATGAGGGGTAGACCGAGAATGACATAAGGCAAGGTCATTAAGTGTGACCTCAGGGTTAAGGGACTGAACAGGGAAGCTGCAATAGATCGTGCAGCGTGGAGAGCCGCCATTAGGTGACCAAGGCCGACGCATGCAAGCATGTTGGAGCCTTTAAAAACGTAACGAAACGAAGCGAACGGTATCGGTATCAGCAAAGTATTGGCCATTTGTTAGTATCGGAGTACTGGTATCGGCTGAAAAGTGGGTATCGGTATCGGTATCGGCCAACATCCTGGTATCGGCACATCTCTAATATCAAGCTAAGGTTGTAGTGGACATGAGTTATGAGTCAAAAACATTTTTCCTTAAACCTGCTCTTCCAAAATCAGGGTGCGTCTTACACAGTGGACTGCCTTATATGCCGCGAAATACTGTATTCAATCGCCAATCTGTATGTCTATCTGTCCCAGAGAATGTTTTGTTTACAGCATATTTATGATAATGCACACTCATCTAAGTCTGCATTACTGAAATTTTTATCAATAATTAGTAAGGCCATCAAGTGATCTGCTTCTGACTGTTGGTGGCCTTCGTACCAGTCGTCTCAATCTGTAGACCTAACCCAACAAAAATAGCGCTCTAAGATGGCATCTGTCTGTCTTCAGCAGGTGTCCATATCTTTGATGCCGTTGGGGAATGAAAACATAGTTTACCACCATTGTTGCAACTGTTTACCACCATAATAAGAAATACAAGGAAAACAAACTTTAAGAATAAAAAAAGTGGTAAGGTCTTGCTGCCACTTAACTAAACCATACATTTACCTCTGTGAGTCTGCAGGTAGGTGCAAGGTTGGTGGCTGGTTGAGGGTTTGATGAGGTACAAGGACCAAGTAATGGAATTAAATATTCTCCTTTACTATGCCCTTCTAATCACTTTCTCTTAACCTAACCATGCCTACTTGTGTTTCTGGTATTTACCATAAGAGTATGTATGTACTACACTGTATTTAGTAAGTATATATTGTCTACCTATCTATCTATTGCCAGATGCCTTAATCCCGTACGGGGTGGCCAAAAACAAATCACCTCCATGTCACCCTGTCCCCTCCCATTTCACTGCCCTGCTCCTAACTCACACCCCCCTCTCTCATATACCTCTCCACTCCATCCCTCCATCTCATCCTTGGCCTCCCCCTCCCTCTCCCCCCCTCCACCGCACTCACATACACTCTCCTCGTCAGTCTCTCACCCTCCATCCTCTCCACATGGCCAAACTATCATGAAAGAGAAAATTTGGGCTTGGACTTAGGGTGCCTGGTACCAATTAGGATATATCCCATGGTTTCTATGTACTGCGCAATTCCACTGTCATGCACAACGTTCAGTACCAATTATGCACAATAACCAAGGGATCATTGTATACATATACAGTGGCGGATAAAAAAGGACTGTTGTAAACAGAGGGTTTTACACTAAAACCCATTAAATTCTTTCATTTGACAAACGTGAACACATATCAAACTACAAATACTCAAACTGTAATTCAATCATACTCACACTCCAGAACTTGGTCATAAACTCGTTCTTCACATGTGATGACGATATCAAACTTATCCTTACATATTTGGAACCTCTCTGGCTCAGGTTTGATGCGTCGGTTTCTGTCCAGCATGTGTAGTAGGCCATTCTGAGTGTATCTGACACAACTGGTTAAGGAATGTACACCTTCTTAAGTATGAATAACAGAGTTTACTATGTTCTTCAATCAAACTACATTTGCCAGTAAGACAGTGCTGTAATGAGAAACTTTTTTGACAACATGCAATATGCTAACATACTCTCTCTCTCTCCTTAATCACTTCATGAAAGGGGGCTGGGCTAACCATGAGTATCTATACTGTATTTGTTTTGCAAAGTGTAACTGACAGTGTGTTCTGCATGCATTTATATTTAATTTGGAATAATAGACTGTGTGAGGAGAGGAATGCACTGCTTTTGTCCATACACAAGCTTTGTGGTGTATGGTGGTATGGCATTACTCAACGACTGTATGTAGGAGCTAATGCACCATACATGAATGAGTCCAGTACCCATCTAAAGTATATTGTGTCACAGAGCAATTTGGAGCAAAAATTCTATTTGGTGCTGCCAGATGGACTGCAGTTTTAAGGTATGAAAATATGCAATTTTCTACACTGAAGCACACTACATAGAACAAGGAACACACAGTCTTATGTCCCTATGTACTGTATAGCTATGTATACCATGATGTCACTTCTTTGTGATTATGGCATGCCTGAAAAAGAAAAGTGTGCATTTACTGTATGACTGTATATACCCTCTGTTATGGCACTGCAATAAGAGACATATATACCTACACATCCTTCATACAAAAGTCACTTTATCTGGTATTATCTTTTATTATATCACTATTCTTACAAAAACATTATTGGAGAACAGAGTAACTGTTATAACAGGGATCTATCATCATCATCATCATCATCATCATCAAGATCCACAATGCCTGAAGTTAGAGTATAGAAGTGTCAGCTTCTGAGACAAAAATTCATGGGATTTTTTAACAGAAACATCTAAGTGTATGATATCAGAAATGTATGGTGCTGCCAGAGATTAAGTAGAGTCGAAAGCAACCGTCAACTGACCAAGGCCAATGCATGCAATCATGTTGGAGCCCTTATAAACTATACATTACAGCTATAAATGTACAGTGGAAAAGTGGCTGGCATCTTAACTTGACAACCCAGAAGTGCTGTAGGTATGTTAATTAATGTGGTCAGTGATGCCATCAGACACTAACTTCACTACTCTTGCTACAGGTCTAACATTTCAAGGAATACACTAGGGATATTCTGAAGTTTTACTAATACTGATGATACAAACTAGAAGCCTATATGTGGTGTCGCTGTGCACTGTGGGTGGTACAACTGCAGCATCCATCTGGGAGCCAAACTTCCTGAATCCCTACACAGTATATGTACTGTACTGTATCTGTTGGACAGACTTGCAGAAGCAAATGTATACCTCTGGCTGATGGGTCTGCTCAGTCAGACAGACTGTGGTTAAGCAACAACATCAACTACTAACACTGACATCAATACAAGCAACATGCAAAAACACTGAATTCTGCATATCTCAAAAGTAACTTTTTCCATGTAGAGAACTGTACTTGCTGAAATCCACGAATCTTATACTGTACTGCAGTACTGTAATACATAAATTTAAAAATTACATGAATATAAAAATATATAATAATAATTTGGTTTTACGCCAGGTATCCCCGAAGGGCTAAGGCGTTGCCCCTGGGTAGAGGACTTTGTACTGGAGCGTGTAGCATTTTATGACCGGATGCCCTTCCTGATGTCTACCAATGACCCTTGGGTGGATTCGATCCTCCGACCCTTCGGTCAGAGCAGAGCGCTCTAACCCACTGAGCCACGGCTGCTACATGAATCACAAGCAAATTCCCACATACAGTATACATAAAAGGGAATGTCTGTTTGTCTGTCCTCTATAAAAACCAAGGGAGATGCATATCCCATTGGCTCCCAGAGTTCCTGTGCAAGGGATTTTGCTGGAAGGGTGCTAGGCGTACTGCCCTCTGCCTGTCAGCTCATAGTCGCGAAGCTCACAGGCCCCTTCCCTGGGGTTCCTTTCATTATCAAATTTTGAAAATGACCAGTTCCATCCTATACTGAGGACACTGGGTGCTAATGGGTTAATGAAACTGATAGATTTGCCAGTGTTTAACCCACTGGCTCCCAGAGTTCCTGTGCGGGGGATTTTGCTGGAAGGGTGCTAGGCGTACTGCCCTCCACCTGTCAGCTCATGGTCGCGAAGCTTATAGGTTCCTTCCCCTTCTTTCCTTCCATCCTCCTCTGTCTTTCTTTCCTTCATCCTTTCCTCATTCTTCGCCTATGGGTGACTGTACACTCCCTCTTCTGTCTTTCTTTCCTCTTCCTTCTGCCTATGACTGACTCTACACAGAGTGACATGCCAAATGGTTTCCTGTACACCAGGAAACAACATACTATGTTAGGTGATAACCATATAACCAAATTATGGCACCTGGTGGCTTAGTGAGTAATCAAGGCACTCCAATTGGATTGAGCTAGTGCAGGTTTAGGCTATATCCAAGAGGTGGTTGGGGTTTATTGCTCAAGTAATCCCACTCAAGGATGAGTGAGGCTGGTCACACTCATCTTAAATGTCAGGACCAACTTGCCTAGCACCAGGCTCCTACTGTATGCTCCTCATGGGGCAACATAGGATTGGATGATGGATGGATGGATGGACGGATGAATCCTGTAACTGGAACTAATGAAGATTATTCAGATACTGACCCATATGTATTTAAAAGAGAATGTCTGTTTGTCTGTCCTCTGAAAATTGAGGGGGGGATGGATACAGAACTCTTTAAACAGCTCCAACACATACAACTATTTACGACGGATTTAGAAGCATATTTCACCACTAAAGAAGTGGTGCCTCTAACAACCAAGACTGGAACTAATTAGAAATAACTGATCAATGTGAGGGACATGGCAGTCAGTTACCATACAGTTTTTTACTTTTACAACTATATAAGTATTAGCTACAACAGGCTGGATTGGTGGATGGACTGGTTGGGTAGGCAGGGTTCATGGGTGGATGGGTAGAGGAAAAATAGGTCCATGGTAGAAATACATTCATTGGAATTATATCCCTGGGGAAGTGGGCCACAGACGGAATATAGGTCCAATGGGTAAAATGGGACCCCAGGGGTCATCTCCCACGAGTGGCCATCCAGGGACCCAGACAATGCCACCAGGCATGATCACAGGGTTTTACACAGATATCACGGGATAACCCCAGTAGTATACTCTACATACATCAATATGAAAAGGATACAGAGTCTTGTCCTTCCGCAACAGGTCATTGTAGATGTCATCATAGGACGTTCCAAACTCATAGCAGTTGGGTTTGTCAGGAGCAGGTCCAGGTAGCTTCACTTTGTCTCCTGTCCCAAATGACCGCACACTGAACCCCTTCTTGCTGTGGGAGAAATACAATAAATTAGACCTTGTGCAATATGCAACTTGTTGTTATGTTGTTGCTTAACCATGGTCCTTCTGGCCAAGTTGACTCATCAAACACATGGTAGATAAACAACTCCTTCTGTGGGGCCATCAAACAGGTACTGTACAGTACATACATGTAGGGATCTGGCACCTCCCTACGGTGGACAGTGCATCACCACAGCTGGACCAGGGTCCTTCCTCATGGCAAGGTGCAGGGAAATATGAAGAAGTTTGGCTCTCAGGTCAGTGCCATATGGTGGGTGTATGAGTCTCAAAAGTGATCATATTGCTGTCATTACTTCCTTAGCCATGGACAGTGAGTGTGTGCAAACTGGTAAGGCATACATGAAAACTACAACAAGACTAAAGAAAGGCAGCCATACTTCCTTTGTACAATGGGATGGGTAACAAGAAAGAGTGTAAAATCAGCAGAAATGAGTCTGTTCAGAATACCAGAGGAGAAAGCAAGTTATGTGGAAAAGTATGGAATAAGACAATACTCTGAAGAGAGAGAAGGAAGAAGATGATGATGACTGAGAAAGAGAGCATTACGTTTGGATAAAGTACCAAACATTAACTTAAAAGTGGTTTTGTCCTGGTCATCCACAGTTGGAGGGTTCTAAGAGGGGAGCTAGGTGTCAGAGATGATGATTATGAGCGACTTCTCTGGTTCAATGGCTTACAAAATTATCCATTATCTCTTTCTGTCCAAAGATGGCTTTATTTCCCTAATATAGTACTGTATGAGATTATTCAGCTTCCAAGAGATCTGTAAGGTAAGATGGGGATAATCCTTAAAACTACTGAAGAGCACCAGTACCGTACTCACATAGGCCCATGCACCATGGCAGGAAAATGAGGGATAATCATCTATCTATCTATCTATCTATAGCCCGACTCTCTAATCCCGCAAAGGGTGGCCGCAGACAAAACGCCTCCAAGTTGCTCTGTCACCCATCATTTGACTACCCTCCCCCCAACTCAGTCCCCCCTCCCTCATATACCTCTCAACTCCATCCCTCCACCTCATCCTCGGTCTACCCCTCCCTCTCCCTCCCTCCACCTCACCTACATACACCCTCTTAGTCAGTCTTTCATTCTCCATTCTCTCCACATGTCCAAACCACCTCAGTGTATTTCTCCTAATCTTCTCAACCACATCCACATCCACCCCACAACGTTCCTTCACTTCTTCATTCGTCAACCTGTCCCTCCATGTCACCCCACATGCTCCTCTCAAGTAACTCATTTCCACTGCTCTCACTCTTGACTTGTTCCCCTCTCGCAAGGTCCACGCCTCACTTCCATACGTCAGGGTTGGGATCACAATACTATCATGCAGTGACTTCTTAACTTCCATACTCACCTCCCTATTTCTCATCACTGCTTTTAGTGAACCAACAACCTTCCTTCCCTGCTGTACCCTTTCATGCACTTCATCCCCCAACGTTCCATCCTTACTCATCACACTACCCAAGTACCTGAATGCACTCACATTCTCCATATCATCACCATCCAACCTCACTGTACATTCTATGACTTCATTCCTCTCAAACACCATAACTTTACTCTTGTTTACATTAACTTTCAGATTCCTCTTCCTACACACTGTCCCAAATTCATTCACCAAACCCTGCAACTCCCATTCATCTTCACTCAACAATACTGTATCATCAGCAAACAGCAACACCGGAATCTTCCAAATCTCACCCTCATTCATTAGAGCCACCCGCACATCCACTGCCCTACCTTGCACCTCCTTTACAACCCCATCCATGTATATATTAAACAGCCATGGAGACATCACACAACCCTGTTTCAGTCCCACACTGAGATCAAAGAACTCATTCAGCTCACCAGCCACTCGCACTGTAGTCCTAGCTCCTTCGTACATACTCTTCACAGCACTCAACAATTTCCCCTCCACTCCATATATTCTTAATATCTTCCACATACCTTGCCTATCTATTCTGTCATATGCTTTCTTCATGTCCATGAAAGCAGCATACACTTTCTTTCCCTTCTCTAGATATATACTTCTCCACTAAACATCTTAGAACAAATATCTGATCTACACACCCTTTTCCCTTCCTAAATCCCCCTTGTTCTTCTCCAACTAGCTCCTCTGTCATATGCCTAACCCTATCAATGAGTATTCTACCATATATTTTTCCAGTCACACTAAGAAGGCAAATACCCTTATGGTTACCACATACTTCTCTTTCCCCTTTTCCTTTGTATAAAGGAACAATTATACCTGATTTCCAGTCCACTGGAACCCTTCCCTCTTTTATACTGTACTTACCTAAGGAAAGCATGAGCCTCCATACTTCGATTCATGTTGCTCGAGCATATAACTGCAAATGTGAGTTCCGCCATCATTAGCTACCTGAAAAATAAAAACATTAAGCAGTTACTAAAATTTGTAATTTTGAGAACATCTATACAGCTACACTCAAATAGTGTACCGTAAAACAAAAAAAAGAGTACCGATATTTCATTACAAATTTGCAATCAAATACAGTAAACCCTCAAAATACAGAACCCTCTTTTAATGAATTTTGGTTTTAACGACCACCTTGAGCTGGCCGAACGTTACATTCATTTAGTGAATTTTCATTTGGTAAAACAATGGCATGGGAAACACTGACCAGTGTGGAGTTCCTACACACACACGCACACACACACACGCACACACACACACGCACACACACACACACACACACACACACACACGCTCCTCTGCACCTTGCAAAATGCCGCATGTCTCTGGGTGACCAGCATTGTGAGAGAAGACATAAATAGAGCATTTACTGAGAAAAAGAGCTATTTAGACCTAGCTGTATGTTGCTGTGTATGACTGTATGGCTGAACGATGCACTATATTTAATGATCTTTGTTCAGTAAAAGCCACGATGCCTGGGAAATAAACCAAACAGCATGGTGTTCAGTTTTAACAAATTATTGTCTTTAACGTCAAGGGTCTGGTACCAATTAGTTCGTTATATTGAGGGTGTACTGTACTGTACTGTACAGTACATTTGTCCGTGTATGACATCTACAATAGCTGTTAGCACTGACAATGTAATATCCTAAAATGACAATTGAATGATATTGTAAATACAGGCTGATCCAAGTCATTACAGATATGATGTTGGCTTGTTCATCAGGTGAATCAGTGAACAAAGAAAAGGGCCATAGGTGGTGATTAACACTGCAGCCTCCTAAAATTGAGAATTTCAGAAAAAAAAAAAAAAAAAAAAAAGTGTCCCACTTTCTAGAATAGACAGTCAGAAAATTCTGGATGGTCTGTAGAACTGAAGGATACGGTAAGTCTACTAATTAGTGTTAGAGGAAAAGCCTATACCACAGCTTGAGAGCAATTAGTTACGGACTGACTGGATATCCACAGCCAAAGTGTAGAGAATTCAAGAGAAGTTCAAGTAAAGACCACTTTTAACTATTTCACACTTATATGAAATATCACCTTAGTTTTTAAATTTAACAATTTTTTGAGAGAGAGAGAGAGAGAGAGAGAGAGAGAGAGAGAGAGAGAGAGAGAGACTGTCTAGGTGAGGAAAGGTGAGGTTTAGATGAGAAGTCATGTTAAATAAAAAAGAAAGGACAGGGAAGGTTATGAATATTGGAGAAACTGATGAAAAGTGAGTCAAACAACAGCCCAGGACATCCTGAGTGGTTGTCTTCAGGATATGGCCCATGGATGGGAATAGTTATTATACTGTATATTTGGTCTCCTCCCTTGATGACTGTGAAGAATGGTTAGTGGATGACATTGTGGGGATGCCTATATATCACTTCACATGTACGGTATGTAGTTTGGTGTAAACAGAGGAAAAAGATCAGCAAGGGAAGAGGGCTAGAAGCTGCCATGGTCACCAGCATTCCATCTCAGGAGTGCTGCTCTGTTTGCTATAATGCACTAAAGCATCCTCTGACTTGCTCAATGATTCTCTTGGTGTTAATGTAAGTGTAAGACAAGGATGTGTTATGTCATCTTGTTAAATCACAAGTACAATAGGTTCATGAATGAAATTGAATTAAAGAATACAGAGTACCAACAGTAGGTAAGATGGTGGATTTGGTGGTGCTGAAGACCCCATATGAAAGTGTGTTAGGCTATTCCCAACATCTTCATTGGAAAGAAATCAAGGCCTGGGTGACTGACAACACTCAAGATCACAGGTCAAAGAAGTTAACTTTTTTACAGAACAGCTGTAGGTATATGAAGGACTGATGAAATACGTATAACTACAGAAATCTGCAAGGAGATGCCATACCATACCCATGAATGGAAGGAAAGGCTACAGGAGTGAGATGTATTTCTGAATAGAAAAGAAATACCAACTGACAAGGTATGAACATGCCAGCACTTAAATCATACAAACAGTGCCAAAGAAATTATATGCAAATAAGAGAGGATAAATGTTGAAAGACAGAGCCTTTATGTGATACAAAACAGAGCAGATCAGTAGCTGCCCAGTACATCAGTGAGAAAGCAGGAAGGAGAGGAGAAGGCACAGAATGAGAGAAATAACTAAGTAATGACAAAGTTGCCACAAGGTAGTTTTGTTATATCCATCCCCAGCGTTCCCAAAAAGAAGCAAGATATTAAAGATAATGATGATCATCAAGAAGACAGAGAAAAAAAAATTGATAAAAAAAACAAAAAAACATATGAGTAAAGCTGAGAACTCAGAATAAAACAGAAACAGAGGGGCTCCGGCTGTACAGTGTTTATTTTTGATGTACCGGTAACACTTACCAGTAAAATAAAATATGGCTACAGTAGCTATACAAGACTTTATCAAGCCTAATCAGACTGTGCTGTTACTTGTTACAGAACTAGTATTTTACCTAACAATCTCTCTCTCTCTCATTTAAAGCCACACTCACCTGGGTAAAGAACAGGTGTTAATAACACGTAAGACAAAGCAAAATGTAGAAAAAAATAAAAATGCCATCCATCCATCATCCAATCCTACGTTGCCCCATTAGGAGCATAGCAGCCCGGGGCTAGGCAATTTGGTCTTGACATTTAAGATGAGACTGACCAGACTCACTCATCCCTGCGTGGCATTATGTGAGCAATAAACCCCAACCACCCCTTGGACGTAAACCTTCACCGGCTCAATCTGATTGCAGCGCCGCAATTACACATTAAACCACCAGGTGCCAAAATTTGGTTAGCCTACATGGTTACCACCCGGCATAGTAGTTTCTTGGTGTACAGGAAACCATTTGGCTTGTCACTCAGTGTAGAGTCACCCATAGGCAGAAGGAAGAGGAAAGAACGAAGGAAAGAAAGACGGAAGAGGGAGTGTAAAGTCACCTGTAGGCAGAAAGATGAGGAATGAAGGAAAGAAAGACAGAAGAGGATGGAAGGAAAAGAAGAATGGAGGAGAGAAAAGGGCAGACACCCGACAGCAGCACTACATCAAGTGAATGGATGGTGAGTGCCCCTCTGAAATATATTTTCCAGGTCAACACTTCCTCCAATACACGTCAAACTCCCTCCAACAGCGAGGAAAGCATAGTGCTGTAGCACTTGATTTCTCCATTGACACCCTTAAACATTTTCAGCTTAAGAATATAACCAGCTTTATATTTTGTTTTTGGCAAATGCTGGATAGTTTTATTTAGTTTATCCAAGATTCTGGGTCTTCCTCAGTCTGTACTTCCTTCTACTTATGATCTCCAGTCCTTTAAATCTCTATCTATCTATCTATTGCCAGATGCCATAATCCTGTAAGGGATGGCCATTTAACTGAGTTATTTGTTTTACGGGAAGGGGCACCAACTCTCCACCAACCCACTTGCTGACACGTAGGGAGCACGTATGGTTTGGTTATATGGTTACCACCCAGCGTTGTAAATGGTTTCTTGGCTTACAGGAAGACATTTGGCTTGTCACTCAATATAAAGCCACCTGTAAAGGAAAGAAAAGCAATAAGAAGTGACAGGAAAGATGGGAGAAATAGGAAGAGGGGAGGGCAGGCACAGAAAAAGAATGATAAAGGCTAAGGAAGAAGTAGGCAGCACTACATCAAGTGAGTGGATGATGGTCGCCACCACTTACCACCTAGTCCTTTAAATGTGTCCATGAATTTCAAAATGAACGAATCTTAATTCTAGCACATTTATTTACTTTTTCCTTGGAGGGAACAACTATTAAGAAATTTTAGCCTTTCATTCCTTCTTCCTTGCATTACAGTAAGTCTATCTATCTATCTATCTATTGCCAGACGCCTCAATCCCGTTTGGGGTGGCCACAAACAAATCGCCTCCAAGTCACCCTGTCCCCCGCCATTTCACTGCCCTGCTCCCAACTCACACCCCCCTTTCTCATATACCTCTCCACCCCATCCCTCCATCTCATCCTCGGCCTCCCCCTCCCGCTTCCCCCCTCCACCTCACTCACATACACTCTCTTCGTCAGTCTTTCACCCTCCATCCTCTCCACATGGCCAAAGAGTAAATAAATAAATAAATAAAAATAAATAAAGACTATTAATCCCTTTAGCTGGTACCGGTAGGTGGTGGTGAGCATCATCCACCTACTTGATGTAGTGCTCCTTGCTTCTTCCTTTACATTTATCACCCTTTTTCTGTGTCTGCCCTCTTTCCTTTCCTACTTTTTCCATCTTTCCTATGATACGATGAAATACCTAATCAGCGTTCATTTACCGAATCGGCACTTTTAATTGGAAAACAATAATTTTTATCATCATATATATACCAGTAAGTTCATACATACCTAATTATCTAAAATCCTGTAAAAATTTTGAGTTTAATATAACCATTAATAAAAAGCCAGGATTCAGAGAAAAATTTTTGTTAAAGATAGCAAAAGCTTTATGCCTTCACCTCAACAACTTGCCTCTGCAGACTTCTATTTTGTATAAATATTAACATGTAAATACATTTATTTCCACTGTAGCTAAATCAATAAGTATGCAAAACAGAAGTCTGTCAAGGTGTGTTGGCTATCGAAAGGGGAAATACCTACTAACTTTAGCATGTTTTCACTCTGAACCCTGATTTTTCATTAACGATTAAATTATGCATAATTTTTTGACTGGACTTCATATAATTAGTGTACCGTATATGAACTTATATGGTGATAAAGATTTTAATATTTTCCTATTAAAGGTCCTGATTCAGTACTTTGTTGCACAGATTTTTCCTGTCACTTTTTATTACCAGTACTCATCTTTCCTTTTCAAGTGGCTTTCCATTGAGTGACAAGCCAAGTGATTTCCTGTAAACCAGAAAACCATTTACAATGCTGGGTTAAACCGTATATCCAGCCCATCTGGGTTGGCAGAGGATTAGTGCCCCTCCCCATAAAACAACTATCAGTAACTCAAAGACAAATGACCACCCCCTTATGTGATTATGGCATTGATTTGTTGAAAGATACATAAACCTCTTTAATCAAGGCTGGTCTTTATATTATGCCTTGTGCCAATGTTCCTGTATTCAAATTACCGGTAGGAGACCCCCACTGATTTTCATCCCAAGTGTTTTCTTTTCTTCGGCACCCTGACCATGTTTGCTGAGCTTCAGTACCAATGGGATGGAGCAGGGTGAGGGAACAATACAGCTCCAGCACATACCACTTGCACAAATACTTAGGCTCAATGATTCATATCCCACTGGTGATGCCTTAACCTAGAAAGCTGAGGAGCAGACTTTATCAGCAAAGTATTACTGGTAGGCTATCAGTTTTTGAAAAAAAAACTGCAGTTCAGTCTGGGAAATTCAGGTGGATTTTTCTAATTAACCCTGAGAAAAAACGAGCATTCACCTGAGCCACCTAAAACGAATAAACCATAACAGTGCAACATGTGACCCAGACACAACACCCTTTAGGTAACAAACTTGAAAGTCAATCTCCACACCACACACGCACACGATTACTCAGTACTTCAGTACCACACGTCAGTCATAAAACCATAACTTGAGACGCCATCCAACCATGCAAACTCTCCATTTACCTCCACACAATAGCTAAATACATAGGCTAATGCAACACTCAAACCACAACCCAATGGAACTGTCTCAAACTTTAGGTAAATTATTTTCAGACGGTCTGCAATGCTATAATGAGTAAACAGCTTGCATTGCATCAATACGTATTACAATAAAAAAAGTGAATTGTTTCTCTCAATCTGCTAGAGTATTTTATAACATTTGGTACAACATACGCAATGGAAGAACAGACAAGAGAAACGAGCAGTCTCAATAGTTTATCTCAACTTTTGTAAATCACGATATTCCCAAGGATTTAGAATATTGTGTTATTTTCTTGCACAAAAATAATTGATCAATTTATTTTCATTTGTTGATTAGTTATATTTTTCATTATGCACATTCTATGCATTATTATTTGAAAGTTCCTTGAGAAAGATCCTACCTGACACCATGACAAAGTAAACAAATGTTACGGGCTATGGCAGACGGCGAGGTGGCAAAGGCACTAATAAGTGTCTTGGAACGAGTTTCTGCGGCGTCCAAGTCTAGAAGTCCAGTTAGTAGAAACATTAAATATTACCTGCGTATATAATCATCAAGTTCTCGTGACATGACACCATCTCCAAGACCGTGGAAAATGTCTTGCCTGGTGGATTAGTTTGTCATCGTGACAATTTCAGGCTTGCCTTACACATAGTACCTTGGAAATGGTATTAAATATCAGGTCAAGTGTGTTAAATTTGTCTGTGCACATACCATTATAAGTCTCCAGTAACCATCATATTTGTTCGTGGTAAATATACTCTAAGCAGCAGATAGTCCTTATTAATTCAATTCATATTACTCCAGTTTGTTTATTCTGCAGCGACTGGAGCTCTGAGCTAGGGCTGCATATACACTAAACTGGTAGATTGTGCCATTCTTTTCAGAGACACTTTCAATTCCTGTTCAAGGCTCAGTTGGTCGCCAAACAAATATATTTTGGTACAATATATCAGCATGGGCATCCAGCGTGCATGATGGTAGGCACCTGGATGGCGGAACTTGGTTTCTGAAATGTCAATGACTCCGACTACCGTCAGTGTCAGTTCTCCTACCTCCCAATAATCATCCCGCAAAAAGCATTTGTTTTGGTTCAGCTCTTGAATGCAAGCGATAACTTCACCTCAGATGTCAATTAACCACTTGTCATTAACCGGAAGTATTATGTATTTCTGCTTATCTGTCGTCGACCAGCTATTTTTCAAATCTTCGAAGTCTGATTTAAATGGACTTGTAATCCTTCCAAAAAGTCTTTTTAAAACTGCACCTATCACTACCCCAGGGACATGGTGCCTGCATTCTAGTCGTAGCAGCTTTTTCCCCAACATCCTTTCAAGTCTACCTACTGCATCTTGAATTCGTCCTGTGTTGCTGGCAGTAGTGATGTAGCAAAGTCTTACAACAGCATCACCTACTTCCCAATTGTTCAGGGCATCCATTGTCACTTTTGCTTGGGATATACCAGTCCCATCTTTGAGCTCTGCCACTGCTAGTAGCTTCCCTTCTATGTAGTCGGGACCTCCAAAAATGAGGACTGCTTGTCTGTGCTCCACTGTACCTAGACACTGTCTAGGTACAAAGTATGTGATATTTATTCCTTTACTTTTCATTTTCTTATCAAGACGAACAAAATGAGATGCAGGTTGAAGGGGTTTGAAAAAAATTCACACAGTAAACTAAAATCACAAAAAAATTAGCTTAATTTTTGAGCTCGATGAGGAACCCCAGGACGAAATTTAATTTTAATAAAAATTATGTCACTGACTTTCTGTTGGACCAAAGAATGGGAAAATATACCATCACCTACAAGTTTAAAACATTTTGTTTTTTTGAACCACCCTAATGATGATTACTAAAGTTTCTGAGTCTGTTCATAACAAAAAAATTTTAAAGCACCCTTCCTGTCATAACCTTTCCAATCATCAGTATGGGTTCCACCAAGGATGCTCCACTGGCAGTCTTCTTGCTTTTCTATCGAACTCCTGGTCGTCCTCCCTTCGGGACTTCAGTGAAAGCTTTGTCATTGCACTTGACCTCTCAAAGGCTTTCGATTGAGTCAGGCATAATTCTTCAAATTACAAACTACCCTTTTTACGGTTTCTGCCTTTCTATCTGTGTCTTCATCTCTAGCTTCCTTTCTGGTTGTTCTATACCTGCTGTTGAAGATGGCCACTTTTCTTCTCCTAGGATTGTCAGTAATGCTGTTCCATAGGGCTCTGTCCTATCACCCACTCTCTTCATTATGTTCATCATTGACCTAAGCCATACATCTAACCCTGTTCACTCCTGTGCTGATGACTCCTCCCTTCACCTCTCCATCCGCATTCCACAGCATCCATCTTAGCAGTTACTTCAACAGACAAGGGATGAGACTATGGCACACTTAATGTCTGACTTGGCTCTTATCCCTGATTGGGGGCAGGATGTTTTTTCAAAAATACTCCCCCAGTATCCCTGCTTGTCGTAAAAGGCGACTTAAAGGGTTGGCGGAGGGTTAGTGCCCCTCCCCGGAAAACAACTAACTAAAAAGACAAACAAGAAGCCTCAGACAAGGACTGACCAAACGATGACGACTCAGGACCGGACAAAGGACTTGGTAATGGCAACATGGAATGTAAGAGGAGCGAATGGTGAGGTGAAAGAGAGAGAGATTTTCCAGGTGCTTGAAGGTGCAAAAGTGGATGTATGTGGAATAACTGAAACAAAATGGAGAAGAGAAAGTGTGAGAGAATGGGAGTATGGATGGGGTATATGTGCAGGAGTAGGTGAGAATGAGAGGGCAAAGGAAGGAGTATGTATAGTTGTGAGTAAAAGATGGAAGAAAAGCATAAGACAGTATGGATCACTTGGGTCAAGGATTGTGTGGGTGAGGTTGAAAGTTGGAATACAAATGTGGGCGATTGTGTGTGCGTATGCGCCAACGCAAGATCGTGCTAGCAGAGTGAGAGAAGAGTTCTGGACAAATGTGGAAGTGTGTGTGGAAAAGTTTGGAAGGAATGAGAGAGTGTTTTTGATTGGTGATATGAATGGTAAAGTAGGGAATGTGAAGGTGGATGGAATAGTTGGTGAGTGGGGTGTGCCTGCTGAGATAGATGAGAATGGTAGTGCGTTAGTGGACATTTGTGCTGGGAGGGGGTTGGTGATAGCCAATACCCTCTTCAGGCATAAAATGATCCACAGGTATACGTGGCAAGTGATGAGAAGGGTGGGTGGTGAACTGAATGAAGGGAAGGCAATGATTGATTATGTATGTGTGGATGAAAGGATGCAAAGATGTGTAATGGACGCAAGAGCTTATAGAGGTTGGGGGAGTGGACTTTCTGACCACTGCTTGCTGGTGGCCAGAATTAGGATCCAAGTAAGATGGAGAAATAGAAGAAGGGAAAGACGAGAGGAAGGAGTAGTTACAAGGAGAGTGGAAAGGTTACAAGAGGATGAGAAAAGGGCAGAGTATAAGAGAGAAGTGGAGGAACGATTGGGCAAATATGAATTGGAGCAGATGGGAGACGTTGAAGGTGTGTGCAGGATATTTACAGAAGAAATATTTGCAGTATGTGATGTGGTGTGTGGGAGGAAGAGAAGACGGAGGGGGGTGCAAGGAACAGCGTGGTGGACTGAAGAGGTGAGACAGGCTGTGGTACAATAGAAGAAAGCATACAATGAATGGATGAGAAATTGGGACGTGAAAGAAGTTGAGTGGCGGAAGAGAGAGTTATATGTAGAAAGAAAGAGAGAGGTGAAAAGATTAGTAAGAGAGAGTAAGAAGAGAGTGGATGAGGAATTTGGAAGGAATTTGAGTGTAAAGTGGAGGGTCTGTAAGAAAATGTTCTGGAAAGAGGTGAAGAGAGTAAGACAGGGTAGAAGTGAGGTTAGCAGGGGAGTGAAAGATAAAAATGGTAGATTACTAGTGGAGAAGGGAGAAAAAGTGAGCAGATGGAGAGAACACTTTAAGGAATTGTTGAACATACAGGATGGAAGTAATGCCAGTATAAGTGGCTGGGGAATGGCTGGGAGAAGGAGGGAAGTGAGAAGACATGAAGTAATCAGTAGCATAGAAATTGTGGAAGCAATGAAGAAAGTTAAATTGGGGAAAGCCCCAGGAATTGATGGAGTGTGTGGTGAAATGCTGAAGCATGGGGGAGAGATAGTAGTAGAATGGATGTGGAAGATGTGTAGATTGGCCTGGGAGGAAGGTAGAGTCCCGGAGGATTGGAAGTCAGGTATAATTATTCCCTTGTACAAAGGAAAAGGGGAAAATGAAGTGTGTGGTAATCATAGGGGGATTTGTCTTCTTAGTATAACAGGAAAAGTGTATGGTAGGATACTTATTGACAGAGTTAGAGAAAGAACAGAGGAATTAGTTGGAGAAGAACGGGGAGGCTTTAGGAAGGGAAGAGGTTGTGTAGATCAGATATTCATTCTTAGATCTTTAATGGAAAAGTTTCTAGAGAAGGGAAAGAAGTTGTATGCACCTTTCATGGATTTGGAGAAAGCATATGGCAGGGTGGATAGACAAGGATTGTGGAAAGTATTAAGAATATATGGAGTAGATAGGAAGTTGTTGAATGCTGTGAAGAGTATGTATGATGGTGCTAAGACTGCAGTGCGTGTGGATGGTGAACTAAGTGAATTTTTCTCTTTGAAGGTTGGGTTTAAACAGGGATGTGTCATGTCTCCATGGTTGTTCAATCTGTACATGAATGGGGTAATAAAAGAGGTACAAGGTAGAATAGTGGATGTTGGAGTGGCCCTGGTGAGAGAGGATAGTGTTTGGAAACTCCCTGTACTGTTGTTTGCAGATGATACTGTGTTGTTGAGTGAAGATGAAGGAGAGCTGCAAGGCTTGGTGGATGAGTTTGGGAGAGTGTGTAAGAAACAGAATCTAAAGGTGAATGTAGGGAAGAGTAAAGTGATGGTCTTTGAGAGAGGTGAAATCAGTGAATGTACAGCGAGGTTGGATGGTGAGGAATTGGAAAATGTGAGTACGTTTAAGTACTTGGGTAGTGTGATGAGTAAGGATGGAGGTTTGGAGGGTGAAGATCTTGAAAGGGTACAGCAGGGAGGAAAGGTTGCTGGTTCTTTGAAAGCAGTGAGAAGAAATAGGGAAGTGAGCATGGAAGTGAAAAAGCTACTACATGACAGTATTGTGATACCAACTCTAACGTATGGAAGTGACTTGGACGTTGTTGGAAGGACACAAGTCAAGAGTGAGAGCAGTGGAAATGAGTTATTTAAGAGGAGCCTGTGGAGTAACATGGAGAGACAGGCTGACGAATGAGGATATAAAGGAGCATTGTGGTGTGAATGTGGACGTGATAGGAAGCGTTATGAGGAACACACTGAGGTGGTTTGGCCATGTGGAGAGGATGGAGGGTGAAAGACTGACGAAGAGAGTGTATGCGAGTGAGGTGGAGGGGGGAAGAGGGAGGGGGAGGCCGAGGATGAGATGGAGGGATGGGGTTGAGAGGTATATGAGAGAGAGGGGTGTGAGTTTGGAGCAGGGCAGTGAAATGGCGGAGGACAGGGCGACTTGGAGGCGATTTGTTTGTGGCCACCCCAAACGGGATTGAGGTGTCTGGCATTAGATAGATAGATAGAAAAATTCAGTTCTTACATAAGGTACCAAACTCAGTCCTGCATCATCTTTGAACATACAGTAATTCCTCGATATACGATACCCCTACATGCAATACTGTGGCTTAACGTTGGGGATAGAAATTGCACCATACCCCTCCTAACAATGGCCAAACCCTGGTTTAATGATGGGTTTTGATTTTTCTTGCTGATTTTGATGATATTTTAGACTAAAACTGTGTGTTTTGGTTGATTTATAAATTGCTTTTAGACTTCAGTTAATGTGCTTTAGCCACAGGTGGAGTGAACATTGTCATTTTGGGGTACAGTTTACTAAGCTTGATTTTTTTCCAGGCTTATATTTGACGATAGTCAGATTATATTTGTTGGTATGGGTGAGTTATTTACAGGTGTTAGACTTTGGTTAGCTTCCTTGACAGCTGTTAGGCAATTTTGATTGCCTTTAAACCTGTTTTTGGGCTCATCTGGGTGGATTTTGGACTTGGTTTGGGGGGAAACCCAAGGCTAGTAAACAGTCCACATTGAAATATATATTGAAAGTACCCCGATATACGATATGCCGCCTAACGATAGGGTTTTGCCTAACTAGTTACTGTAGATCGTTAAACCAGGATATGCCTGTACTGTACTTGGGGTGTCATTCTCTCCGAATTTATCTTGGAAAGATCATATTGCTGCTCATGTAAAATCTGCTTCTAAGAGATTAAGTGTGTTGAGCTGTCTCCATGCCTTCTGTACCCCTGCCAAGTTGTTGACTTTATACATGGGTTTTATACTGCTCTGTGTAGGGTACATCTCATGAGTGGGGAGGCTCCCCACATACAGCTCTTCTCAACAAGGTGGAGTTAAAGGCTTTTTGTCTCATCAGCCCTCCTCGTCTTATGGACTCCATTCAACATCTGTCTTCTCACCACATTGTTGCATCTTCATCTTTTTTCTGCCACTGCTTCAATGGTTATTGCTTCTCTGAACTGCCTGCTTGCATCCCGGCACCACAACAGTGGGTGCATAGCACCATTCTAGCAGCAAAGTGTCATCCCTTTTATGTTCAACTCTCTAATGCAAGAGTTAACCATTGCTCCCAGTCCTTCATGTATGCAACAGGTCAACTCTGGAACTGTCTTCTTCTGTTTTTCCTACTACCTATAATCCCCGGTCATGTAAACACAGTGTGTCCAGGCATCTCAAAGTCTTGAATTTGGTTTTCTGTTGTCTTGTTTATATTTTTTGTATTTGTTGGCTTCTAGCCTTTGGTTCCTTCTTCCTTGCATATGAAAAAAAGAAATGAAGAGGAATAACCCAAATGATACAAAGTAAATTCCTAACTTAAACAAAATGAGAGAGAAAAGCACAAGTGAACCCAATTGGGGGACTTGTGAAGCTACCTACCACTAGAGGCCATCACCGTTAACAGCTTCGTTGCTGCAAGTACGTGTTAAATTACTCTGATTTTTCTCTGTTGATGTGAGAACCTGTGTGGCAAAATACCATCATACTACTGAAGTATTGAAAAAGCTTCATAACAAAAATATAACGGAGGAGAATACATTGTTCTCATTGATTTATTTCCTTGAAAACGAAACCCAAATTTTGAAAACCTGACACTTATTTCTTTCTTTTTGTTGTTGTTGATAATGAAGTTGCTACAAAGCTGCATTAATTCTTGCCTCCTGAAATGTTCAATTTATATTGTAGTTTTAGCCAAGCACATGTTTTGTTTGTCATTCTCTCTTGTGGTGGAAATATAAGGATGATATATTAAATTATTCTACATCAGCCATCTGAGCTCAGAGACAGTCCCCATTCCAAGATTTGATATGACTTATTTGAAAGTGGTGGTAGTGCATTTTCTTCGGGGGACAAGTCATATCAAATCTTGGAACAGACACTGTCTCTGAGCTTGGATGGCTGATGTAGAATTTTTTAATGTATTACCATTAAATTTCCACCAAAAGAGAGATTGATGCAAACAAAAGTGCATGGCTATAACTACAGTATCAGTCAAACATTTCAGGAGGCAAAATTTAACTCAGCTTTGTAACAACATCATTAAAAATGACAAGAAGAAATGTATAAGTGGCAGGTGTTCAAGATTTGGGCTTCGTTTTCACTGAAATACAACAACAAGAACTATGTATTCTCCTCTTGTCATATTTTTGTTATGAAGCTTTTTTGATACAGGCATACCCCAGTTTAACAATGCATTTGGTTAGATAAAAAAACATTGCTAGGTAGGGTGTCTTATCTTGAGGTAGATTTAACATGTAAAGTACAGTATAAGGATGCATTTTTTTTTAGTCTTGGGTTTCCCCCCCAACCAAGTCCTAAACCCACCCATATGAGTCCAAAAATAAGTTTCTAGCTAACTTAAACCCCCAGATAGCTTTAAAACAAACTAAAATAAGCTTAAAAGCAATTTATAACTCTCTTATACCCAAAAATAAAATCTGAAAATCATCAAAAATAGGTCTGGAAAAAATCAGACTTAAACAGTACCCCAGAATATCAATGTTCACCCCACCTATGACTAAAAACACTTTAATCTTTGTCTAAAAACAGTTTATAAATCAACCTAAACACAAAATTCAAGTCTATAATATCATCAAAATTGTTATAAAAAAAAAAAAAAAAAAAAAATTGTTTTACAGGGTTTTGGCCATCGTTCGGCAGGGTAGGGTGGTATTTCTGCCTGCATCGCTATGCCAGGGTATTGCATCTAGGGGTATCTTATCTCGGGGTCTGCCTGTACTTCAGTGGTGTATGATGGTATTTTGCCACACAGGTTCTCACATCAGCAAAGAAAACTCACGGTAATTGAACACGTACTAGGGGCAGAGAAGCCGTTAAATAGTGAGAGATATCTGGTGGCAGACGAATTCCACAAGTTCCCCATTCCCAAATGAAGGGGAGAAATAAACTAAGTGCTGTACAGCAAACTCTAGATTATCCGTCATCACAGTATCCAGTGCTGCTGGCTCAGTTCTATTAAGCCCCAAATGCTGGGCTATTTTTAATGCAGTTGTCACCTCACTACAGGCAATTTCCTAGAAATTGCTTTTTTTCAAACCTTAGTTCTTGTCCATGGATGTCATGTATTAAGGACATGTCTGCATGCTCCTCTCTTCTTACCATGCAGTTGTGAAACGGTAGTGCTGTGACTAACTCTGTGGCATCCTATGTTCGTTGTTGTTACAGATCCTATGGCCTGACAGTACTCATGTCCTAGTGCTCTGTTGTGATCCAGAAAATACTGTACTGTATGACAGCACATGGTGCGAACCCCCAGTGCTGTGTCTGCTTTCCACCTGCCTCAATATGTGGCCCCAGAGTGCTCCATGCCCTAGTGCTCCCTACTATACCTGACCCTAGTCCTGTGTGATGGCTGAGTTTGTGGCCTTTTTGGTGTTGCCCTGGCTGCTGCAGGTCCTGCTGGCCTTGTGTATTGTCCTGGTTGTTGTCTCCATGGTGCCTCCACCATCTGCTAAGAGGCATGGTATTGTTTTCTCCATGGAGATAAAAGATGGAGATAATCGAGAAGGTGGAACAAGGCTGGACCAACGCAAGGCTAATGGAGCACTATCACATGCCCCGGATCACGTTGCAGGATCTGTGGAAGAACAAGAACTCCATCAAGATGCTCTTCCAGGGTGAACATGGCACAACTGTGCAATGGCACGAACTCAAAATGATGGCCAAGCCATGCTTTGATGAATTCAACCAGGCCTGCCTGAAGAGGTTCCAACAACAGCGTGCCAGTGGCGTGATTGTGTCCCATCAAGCTGAAGGCTGTAGCCTCCAGCTTTGCTGAGCAGCTGGGGTCACGGATTTCAAGGCATCTGAAGGTTGGTTGACTCAGTTCAAGCTTCAACATGGGCTGTCTAACAAGATTACCTGTGGTGAATCGTTGGATGCAGACAGCAAAGAAATTGATGAGTTTTGCACCAAGCTCAAAAACCTGAGTAATGAAGAAGGGTTATATCTCAATCAGGTTTATAATGCTGATGAAACTGGTCAGTTCTTCAGGTCTGTCCCGACTAATACTTTGGCTGACGTGAAGGAATAGTCTTTACCTGCTCGTAAGGGAAGCAAATAAGACATATCTGTTTTGTGCTGTGCCAATGCAACAGGCTCCCATCGCCTGAAACCTTTTGTAGTAGGGCACACCAAGAAGTTTTTAGGATAGAGGGTCGGGATGGATAATATCACAATACAGTATCTGGCCTGACGCCGAATGTTGAGCCGATGGGAGGGGTATTGTGCAATGTCCGGCATTTCACTTTATTCGACACAGGGCTTGGCTAGATTACAATAGACAGTTGGGAGTTTGCTGTACCAGTAATTACTCAAATGAACGGGGCATTTGTCTTCTTAGTGTAATAGGAAAAGTATATGGTAGGATACTTATTTACAGAGTTAGGGAAAGGGCAGAGGAATTAGTTGGAAAAGAACAAGGAGGTTTTAGGAAGGGAAGAGGTTGTGTAGGTCACATATTCATTCATAGGTCTTTAGTGGAAAAGTTTATAGAGAAGGGAAAGAAGTTGTATGTGGCCTTCATGGATTTGTGGAAGTGTATGACAGGTTGGATAGACAAGGAATGTAGAAAATACAGTATTAAGAATATATAGAGTAAATGGGAAGTTGTTGAATGCTGTGAAGAGTATGTATGAAGGTGCTAAGGCTGCAAGTGCATGTAGATGGCTAATTGAGTGAAATTTTCTGCTTGAATATTGGATTGAAACAGGGATGTGTCATGTCTCCATGGCTGTTCATTTTATATGTGGATGGGGTTATAAAAGAGATACAAGGTGGGGCAGTGGATGTTGGAGTAGCTTTAATGAGAGAGAGCAGCATTTGGAAACTTCCTGTACTGTTGTTTGCAGATGATACTATTTTGTTAAGTGAAGACGAAGGGGTACTGGAAAGCTTGGTGAATGAGTTTGGAAGAGTGCAGGAAACGGAATCTAAAAGTGAATGTAGGGAAGAGTAATGTTATGGTCTTTGAGAGAGGTGAAGTCACTGGATGTACAGTGAGGGTGGATGATGAGGAAATGGAAAATGTTAGTACTGTACAATAAAACCTCAATAAGTCGATCCTGCAGAACACTAAGTCACACTTCTGACAGAGGTGTGACTTAGTGTTTATTCGAAGGGATAAGTTTTAGTTTCTTATATTCCAAGTGCTGCAGTTTAGTTTAATATATTCAAAGTCTTATATTTTAGTTTAATTGATTGTAAAGGGAAGTAAATAAGTGCAGAACTTTATGTTTTTTTTTTTATGCAAAGAAGAAGGAACCAAAGGCCGCGAGCCCCCAATTGTAGTCCCTTCCAAGAGAAAAACAAAATACAAGAGAGAGCCAAATTCAAGATCCTATAATTTCGAGATGCCTGGACACAGTGTGTTTGAAAGACTGGAGATCGTAGGAAGCAGGAAATACAGACAGAGGGAGACAGTTCCAGAATTGACCTGTTGCATAAATGAAGGACCGGGAGTAACGGTTAACTCTTGCATTAGAGAGTTGAACAGAAAAGGGATGAGAGTTTGCTGCTAGACGGGTGCTACGCGCCCGTCATAGAGGTGGAGGAATGCATGCAGACAGTTCAGAGGAGCAGTGACCATTGAAGTAGCGATGGAAAAGAGATAAAGATGCAACAGTGTGACGAAGAGGCAGAGGTTGAAGGGATTCAGTAAGAGGAGGAGAGTTAATGAGACGAAAAGCCTTTGACTCCACTCTATTGAGAAGAGCTGTATGTGGGGAGCCTCCCCACACATGAGAGTTGTACTCCACACAGGGACAGATAAAACCCCTGTATAGAGTCAACAATTGTGCTGGGGTAAAGAAGGAATGGAGTCGGCTTAGCACACCTAAACTCTTGGAAGCATATTTTACAAGAGATGTAATATGATCTTTCCAAGATAAGTCCCAAGTAAATGAAACCCCATGCATGTTCAAGGATGATGCAAGATTAAGCTGAATGTTATTAAACTTTAGTGGGTATACCTGTGGAAGATTGTGTCGGGTTGATAGGTGTAAAAACTGAGTTTTTGATGCATTAAAAACAACCAGGTTATTTTTACCCCAGTCAGAGATATGAGCCAAGTCAGACATTAGGTGTGCCATAGCCTCATCCCATGTTTGTTGAAGTGACTGCTGAGATGGACGTTGCGGGATCTGAATGGAAAGGTGAAGGGTAGAGTCATTAGCATAGGAGTGGATAGAGTTAGATGTACAGCTTAAAAGGTCATTGATGAATAAAAGGAAGAGAGTTGGTGATAGGACAGAGCCCAGAGGAGCACCACTGTTGATAGATCTAGAAGAACGATGGCCGTCTACAACAGCGGCTATAGAATGACCCGAAAGGAAGCTAGAGATGAAGGCACAGATAGAAGGAGAGAAACAGTAAGAGGGCAGTTTGGAAATTAAAGATTGATGCCAGACTCGATCGAAAGCCATAGAGATGTCAAGTGCAATGGCAATGCTTTCACCAAAGTCCCGAAAGAAGGATGACCAGGAGTCTGATAGGTAGTTGAGAAGATCGCCAGTGGAGCGTCCCTGACGGAACCCATACTGACGATCAAAAGAAGGTTGTGACAGGAAAGATGCCTTAAAATTTTTCTATTAAGAATTGCCTCAAAAACTTTTGAGATACAGGATGTTAAAGCAGTTGGACGATACGTAGTTAGAGGGTTGGGAATGATCACCCTTCTTTGGGACTGGCTGAATGTGAGCAAACTTCCAGCAAGAAGGAAAGGCACAAGTTGACAGACAAAGGCAAAAGAGCTTGCCTAGGCAGGGTGTAAGCACAGAAACACAGTTCTTGAGAACAACAGGAGGGACTCCATCAGGCCCATATGCCTTATTAGTATTGAGGCCTGTGATGGCAGAAAATACATCAACTGAAGAAATCTTAATGTCAGCCATGAGGAAGTCAAAGGGGGGAAGTGATGGAGGAACAGCACCGGAATCGTCAGGTGGAATTGGAGGAGAAAGTCTGAGCTAGGAGATCTGCTTTATCAGTGGAAGAAATAGCTACAGAGCCATCAGAGTAGAAAAGGGGAGGGAAGGATGATGAGGTAAAGTTGTTAGAAAGGTTTTTGGCAAGGTGCCGGAAGGAGCAGGAAGAATTCGAGTTGGAGTGTTGAGAGCATTTAGTACGGATGTAATTATTTTTAGCAGAGCGAAGAACAGACTTAGCACGATTCTGGGCAGAAACGTATAAAAGATGTGATTCAGGGGTGGGTTGGCTCTGATACCTCTTATAGGCCCTCTCCTTGTTGCAGACAGCATTAGAACAAGCATGATTAAACCAAGGCTTTCTTGCATTAGTCAGAGGATATGAGAAAGGAATGTATGCTTCCATGCCCGAGAGAATAACCTCCGTAATGCGCAAGGCACACTCAGATGGCTCCCGGCCATGGAAGCAATAATCATTCCAGGGAAAATCAAAGAAGTACTGCCTGAGGACCTTCCAATCTGCAGCTCCAAAGTGCCACAGACGACGTTTCTTTGGAGGGTCCACAGGCCGTACCAGAGCGATAGGACAGGTTAAGGTGATAAGGTTGTGAACGGAGGTGCCCAACGGAGAGAAAAGATTAACAGTGTAAGCAGAAAGATTAGTAGTGAGGAAGAGGTCAAGTATGTTGGAGCTCTCTCCAAGGCGGTCAGGGATACGAGTAGGATGCTGTACAACCTGCTCTAGGTCATTAAGGATAGAAAATATGTAGGCTAGTTCACCAGGTAGATCAGTGAAAGGAGAGGAGAGCCAAAGGTGGTGGTGAACATTGAAATCTCCTAGAATGGAGATTTCAGAGAAAGGAGAAATGGATAGAATGTGTTCCATTGTAGAAGTAAGATAGTCAAAGAATTTTTGATAGTAGAATTAGGAGATAAGTAAACAGCGCAGATATATTTAGTCAGAGAATTACAGGAAAGCCAAAGCCAGAGTGTAGAGAATTCAGAAGAATCGAGTTCAGGAACACGAGAACAAGATAGATCATTGCGTACATATACGCAACATCCACCTTTGGCTTTGAAATGAGTATAGAGAAAGTAGGAGAATACAGAAAAGGATTTGCTGTCAGTTGCCTCAGACAGTTGAGTCTCAGTTAGAAAAAGAAGGTGAGGTTTAGAGAAGGAGAGGTGGTGCTCAACAGAGCGAAAGTTAGAGGAAAGGCCGTGAATGTTGCAGAAAAGAACAAGAAAAGAGTCAGACAGTGGTTCCAGGCAGCTCAAGTCGTCTCCGGGAGAGGGGCGGAAGGTGGGGGCATTTATGGTCCCACCCCCTCGGGGACTTCGAGGCCACGTGTAGTGCTGCCATGATTTTTTGATTTTGGGAAAGGAAGTGAAGTGTGTACTGTGCATGCAGTTTTGTGTTGATAGTTAAAGAAACTTGTACTGGAGAGCATGCTGGCCTACTCTCTGTGTTATTTAGACACTGAAAAAGTTCTGCAAAGGGGGATGGTCGGGACCTAGTCCCAAGGGCTGATGAAACGGGAGCTCCAGCTCTCCCTGTCATCAGCTTTCCATCCACCTTGGGAGTACTGCCCTGCTCGACTGGTGCTACAGTCTACTGTTGCTCCCCCACTTGTGCAACCTCCTATCGTAGCTTAGTCAGTGACATGCACCAAATTGCTTTTATTGTTTATTTTTATTGCTTTATAAATGCCTCATTAGTTTAATGTTAATAAACAAGTAGTCACTTATAATTTTTGTCTATTGGAGATAGTAATGTGCGCTAGGTTTTTTTTTACAATAAAGTTCTGGTTAGTTGGAAAGTTCGTTAAGTCAAACTACCTTAGAGCTCCATGTAGTTTAACTTATGAAGGGTTTGCTGTATATTTCAGTACTTGGGTAGTGGGTAGTGTGATGAGTAGGGATGGAAGTTTGGAGGGTGAAGTGCTTGAAAGGGTACAAGGAAGAAATGTTGCTGGTTCTTTGAAAGCAGTGATAGGAAACAGGGAAGTAAGCATGGAAGTTAAAAAGTCATTGCACAACAGTACTGTGATACCAGCTCTAAATTATGGAAGTGAAGCTTGGACCATGCTGGAAGGACACACGTCAAGAGTGAGAGCAGTGGAAATGAGTTATTTGAGAGGAGCATGTGGAGTTACTGTACATGGAAAGACAGACTGACATATGAGGAAGTGAAGGAGCGCTGTGGTGTGGATGTGGATGTGATAGAAAGCGTTAGGAGAAATACACTGAGGTGGTTTGGCCATGTGGAGAGGATGGCGAGGGGGAGACTAATGAGGAGAGTGTATGTGAGTGAGGTGGAGGGGGGGGAGAGGGAGGCTGAGGCCAAGGATGAGATGGAGGGATGGAGTGGAGAGGTATTTGAGAGAGAGGAGTGTGAGCTGGCAGGGCAGTGAATTGGCATGGGACTGGGCGACATGGAGGCAGTTTGTTTGTGGCCACCCCTTATGGGATCAAGGCATCTGGCAATGGAATAAAAAAAAAAAATAGAAAATAGAAAAGTAAAAAAGAAAAATGACCCTAAGCAGTCTAAATATTTAAATTGCCTAAATGAACCCAAATGAACGGGGAAAAAAACCAGTGTAGATGATAGCATGTGCCTACTGAGTATCCCATGGAGGACCTATTATTAAGAATTATGTACCTTTCAGGATGTGGCCTCACTGTGTTCACAACCTCGCTTAGTTGCTGTATCCAAGACCAAACCCAAGGAAATGATCATTGAGGCATACAGTGCTGGCCAGCGGCACTTTGGAGAGAATTATGTCCAGGAGTTGGTGGAGAAGGCCAATGATCAGCAGGTGTGTATTGTCCAATACTTGTTGTTGTTGTTATTGGTATTATTGCTGTTGTTATGGTGGTGGTGGTGGCGGTGGTGGCAGCGGCCCTTGAATTTAGTGACCTAATAATATCTGGTCACTTGAGTCAATTGCTCTCTTGAGGGAAGCAGTTTGTTACATACATATGCCATACAGTAGTTTCGTTTCGTTTCGTTTTTAAAGGTTCCAACATGCTTGCATGTGTCGGCCTTGGTCACCTAATGGCTGCTCTCCATGCTGCACGATCCATTACAACCTCCCTGTTCAGTCCCTTAACCCTAAGGTCACACTTAATGACCTCGTCCCACGTTTTTCTCGGTCTACCTCTCATAACCCCACCCCCAATATTAACACTTCTCACCTTCCTCACCCAATTATCATCCCCCATCCTCTCCACATGTCCAAACCACCTCAGTCTACCTCTCGTCATCACAACACCAATACACTCCAGTCCCATCCTACCTCTCAACTCTTCCATCGTAAACCCAGCCCCTCCAGGCCTTGGACGCAGGGACGCACTGCACATCCACCTAAGCATTGTCATTTCTGTACGTCTGAGCCGGGGAATATCTTCCTTCTTCACTGCCCAGGTCTCACTACCTTACAGCATTACACTTCTAACACATGCTGCATACAAAGACCCCTTAGCACGTAGGGAGAGCCCTCTCAATGTCAGGAGAGGCAAGAGCTCCCTGAACTTCTTCCAACCACTTCTCACCCTAGCCACAGAGCTAGCTCCAGCCCCACCTCCAGCGCACAACATGTCTCCCAAATAACAAAACTTCCACACACTCAAGAGATTCACCAGCAAGTTCAATCCTTTCACGTCTGACAATCTCCACCTGCTCACCCCGGCATGCCATACACATAAAATCAGCATTATCTCGCAGTCTACCTCTGATACCACTACATCTCTTATGCACCCATTTATCACACACACCGCACAAGATGGAATTACTTCCCACGCCCTTGCGGCAAACTGCACATGGCCACTCTCCCTCGTCTTTGACAGTACCGCCACCAACCCTAGATATCATCACTTTTGTTGTATCTGCATTTACCCTTAAACCCTTTTGCCCCATACCATCTCTCCACTTCCAAACCTTTCCTCTGCCTCCCTTTCATTCTCTGCAATCATCTCCAAATCATCAGCATACAACAACTCCCACTGGAGTCCGTTTCTAAAGTCACGTGAAAGGGCTTCAAGTACTGTACCATGATAAACAACATGGGACTCAAGGCTGACCCCTGATGCACGCCAACATTCACGGAAAACTCATCACTCGAATCTCCATTCACTCTCACCTGGGTGTGAACACCCACATACATGGCCATAACCACCCTAACCAGCCACTCCTCCAAGCCAAGCTTTCTCATTGCCCACTTCACCACCTCTCTAGGGACTCTGTCAAAGGCCTTTTCCAAATCAACAAAAACAAAATAAAGACCCCTTCTCCTACCAATATATTTTTCCTGAAGCTGTTGAACAATGAATATGGCATCAGTGGTCCCCCTACCTGGCATAAACCCAAACTGCATCTCATCAATATTCACTCTTTCTCTAATCATACCTTGTAAAACTCTCTCCATTACCTTCATTATCTGATCTAAAAGCTTTATACCTCTATAATTTCCTCTTTCCAGGGCATCACCCTTCCCTTTATACACATTTACAATTACACTCTTCAGCCAATCATCTGGGAGAACACACTCATAAATAATCCTATTTATCAGGTCAGTGACTAAACTCACCCCTATAGCGCCTGAGGCCTTTATTATTTCGGTAGTCAACCCAGACATGGCCGCTGCCTTCCCCACCCTCATCCTGCCTATTGCCTCACTCACAGTAGCAGTATCAATGAAGGGCCAAGGGCCAGACACTGGATCTGCTGGCTCCAAACCTTCCCTGTCCCAGTCAAACTCCTCATTCAACAACCGGTTATAATGCTCTCTCCATGCATCTTTAATATCCTCACTGTTCACCACTACCCTTCCTTCATCATTCGTTACACACTGCTCACCTATAATATCCCAATTATCCTTCTTCACCTGACCTCCCACCCTAAATATATTTTTCCTTTCCCCATGATTTAGGTTATCAAGTAATTGTCTCTGTGACTCGGACTTTGCCCTGTATACCTCTCTTCTAGCCCTACGCATGGCAGCCAAATATTTTTCTTTGCTACCACCCTTCTTCCATTCCCGGAAAAGCCTTCTTTTCTTCTTAACTGCAGCTTCTACACTCTCATCCCACCACCAAGTTACTTTTTGTCTTGGTGGTCCTCTTGTCCAACTGCATGTTACATCAGTAACTCTCAAGAAATTGTTCTTGAGGGCTCTGTACTGTTCATTAACGCCTCTGTCTACAGCTTCCTGTTCAGCCACCACTCTCCTCAACTCGCTATAGAAGGCATCCCTTACTACTTGGTTTTTCAGCTTCCATATTTTCCTCCTAGGTACATAAGTCCTCTTTTTCATCACTTGTTCTTTAAACACCATATCACAAATCAATAGTTTGTGCTGCTGCACACACTCCTCACTTCCTGTAACTTTAACATCCCTCACTAACCTCCTATCGGCCCTCCTAACCAGAAAATAATCTATCTGACTGCTATTTCCCCCAGACTCATACGTAATTAACCTACTGTCTCTTTTCCTAAAATATGTGTTGCACACAGTCATGTCTGTTGCCTCCCCAAACTCGAGTATCCTTTCCCCTTCTGCATTCCTTAGACCATACGCACATCCCCCATGCACTCCTTCATAACCTTGTGCTGCTTCACCTACATGACCATTAAATCCCCTCCCAAAATCACTATCTCATCATCCCGCATACCACCCACTACACGAATTAAATCATCCCAAAATCTATCTTTCTCTGATTCATCCAATCCTGCCTGTGGAGCATATGCTGATATAATCACAGCTATCTTTCTTCCCAACAGAATTTTCACTACCAATATCCTATCACTTACTCTCAAAACATTCATAACATATTCCACCCATTTCTCTGCAACCATCACACCAACACCTCCATATCTGTCTGTCCCCCCCTGCCAAAACAACTTATAGCAACAGTCCTTCCCAACAATCTTTCTGGTTGATCCACCCCTGTACCGGACTTCCTGCAAACACGCCACATCCACCCACCTCCTACTGAATGCCTCAACGACTTCCCCCTCTCTTCCCCTCAAACTTCCCACATTCCATGAACCTACCCTCATCCCCATGGGTGATTTACTGTCCTCAGGCTTGCTTTGAAACTTATTTTGTTTTGTCATCTTCAGTATTAATAAAGGGGGACAGACACAGCACAGGTCCCACTCACTGCACAGTCCCAGGTCCAGGCCTTGAATAATATGAGGAGCTGCACAGACTAATGCTGGAAACTGATATAATTGAGCCTAATTAATGAATTTTGGACACATGCTCTCCCCAATACACCACACACACAAAATATGCTTTATTTCACAGCCTACTTCTATTGCAGCTACATCTCCTCCTACTTACCATAAACACTGTACAAGATGAAGTTACTTCCCATACCCATGAGGCTGTGTGCAGTTTGCCACAAAAGTGTGGCAAATAACTCTTCTGCAATGTTTATGATAAGTGGGTACATAAGAGATGTACTGGTATTTGAGGTAGTCTGCGAAATAGTGCTGATTTTGTTTGTGCGGTGTATCAGTGAGAGCATGTAAAGATTGACAGGTGTGAAAGGACTGATTTTGCATGAGAGTCTCTTGAGTGTATGGAGGAATTTTGTTATTCGAGGGACATGTTATGTGCTAGAGGTGCAGCTGGAACTAGCCATGTGGCTAGGGTAAGGAGTGGTTGGAGGAAGTTCAGGAAGCTGTTACCTCTCTTAAAATAGAGAGGGCTGTCCCTCTTTGCTAAGGAATCTTTGTATGTGGCATGTTTTAGGAATGTAATGCTGTATGGTAGTGAGACATGGGTAGTAAACGAAGAGGATGTTTGTATGCTGAAACATACAGAAATGATAATGATTAGATCAGTGTATATTCATCCTTGAATGCAAGGCCTAGGGGAACAGGGATTGCGATTGAAGAGTTGAGAGAAAGGATGGAGCTGGAATATATGTGTTGTGATGAGGAGGGGTAGATTGAGATGATTTGGGCATGGTAAGAGGATGGAGGATGACTGTTGGGTGCAGAAAGTGAGAAGTGTGAACGTCGGGGGTAGGTTTGCAAGAGGCGGAGCAATAAAAGGCCTGGGATGAGGTCACAGAGTGTGATCTCGGGGATCTGAATAGGGAGGCTACCAGAGATTGAGCAGCATGGAGAGCTACCATTAGGTGACCAAGGCCAATGCGTGCAAGCTTGTTGGAGCAGTTATAAATGATGCGATATGGTACATATGGCTTTTCAAAGTGCCTCAGTAGAGTTCCTCATATTATTTTCATGATGCTGGTCTGTGGGGGGAAAAAAAAAAAAAAAAATGTCTGTGCTCCATTTTCTCCCTTTATTGGTTATGAGTTGTTTGATGTTACTTGACAGCATAGCCTTACATGTGCCAGTGCTGTTAACCCCTTCAGTCCAACGAGGTATTTTATTGATTTATTCTTTGTTCTTCAAGACAGTTTTATTCATCTGTGGGATGACTCTAGTGAAGGGGTCTGTGAAAGCTATAGACCTATCTTACCTTTCCATTTTGAAAAGTCTCTTCCATGCTGAATAAAACTGTCTGGAGATAGCAAGAATACAGTGACACATACAGTTGTACATGGTCAGATTGAAGGAGTTTGAGAAGAGTGTTATTAGCTTCAGTGTCAATGTGGATAAAGCTGGCTACTGGTGGTTATTTGCCCAGTTTATAATGTAGTTAGGCTGATTTTTCCATTCATAGATTAAGCAGTTTGCCAACGTACTGTATGAGAATGAAATTTATAGTTTTATCCACAGGTGTACCGGTACAGCAGTAAGCAAAATTTTTCCAACAGTCCTCCACTAGATTTGTGTCCTCCCTTCCTTGTCTTTAATTCGTCCACAAATAACAGGGAGTGGGGAAAGCCCCAGGAATTGATGGAGTGTGTGGTGAAATGCTGAAGCATGGGAGAGAGATATTATTAGAATGGATATGGAAGATGTGCAGATTGGCCTGGGAGGAAGATAGTGTCCCGAAGGATTGGAAGTTGGGTATAATTATTCCCCTGTACAAAGGAAAAGGGGAAAAAGAAGTGTGTGGTAATCATAGGGGCATTTGTCTTCTTAATGTAATAGAAAAAGTATATGGTAGGATACTTACTGACAGAGTTAGGGAAATAACAGAAAAATTAGTTGGAGAAGAACAGGGAGGTTTTATTTGGTAGGGAAGAGGTTGTGTTGATCAGATGTTCTTAAGTCTTTAGTGGAAAAGTTTCAAGAGAAGGGAAAGAAGTTGTATGCAGTCTTCATGTATCTAGAGTAGCATATGACAGGGTGGATAGACAAGGAATGTGGAAACGATTAAAAATATATGGAGAACAGTAAATGAGAAGTTGTTGAATGCTGTGCAGAGTTTATAAGAGGGTGCTAAGGCTGCAGTGTGTGTGGATGGTGAACCGAGTGAATTTTTGTATTTCAGTGTTGTGAAATAGGGATGTGTCATGTCCCCACGGTTGCTCAATCTGTACATGGATGGGGTTATAAAAGAGATACAGGTAGGGCAATGAATGTTGGAGCGACCCTAGTGAGAGCGGACAATGTCTAGAAACTCCCTGTTCTATTGTTTGCAGGTGATACTGTATTGTTAAGTGAAGGTGAAGCCAAACTGCAAGGCTTGGTGAATGAGTTTGGGAGAGTGTGTAGGAAATGGAATCTAAAGGTGAATGTAGGGAAGAGTAAAGTTATGGTCTTCGAGAGAATTGAAGTTACTGCAAGTACAGTGAGGTTGGATGAGGAGGAAATGGAAGATGTGAATGTGTTTAAGTACTTGGATTGTGTGATGAGTAAGGATGTAAGTTTGGAGAGTGAAGTATTTGAAAGAGTACAACAAAGAAGAAAGGTTGCTGGTTCTTTGAAAGTAGTGATAAGAAACAGGGAAGTGAGCAATGAGCATGGAAGTAAAAATGTTGCAGCATGACAGTATTGTGATACCAACTCTAACATATGGAAGTGAAGCTTGGACCTTGTTAGGACAGAAGTCAAGAGTGAGAGTAGTGGAAATGAGTTATTGGAGAGGAGCATGTGGAGTTGCATGGAGAGACAGACTGACAAATAAGGAAGTGAAGGAGAGTTTTGGTGTGGATGTGGATGTGATAGAAAGCATTAGGAGAAATGCATCGAGGTGGTTTGGCCATGTGGAGAGGATGGAGAGCGAGAGACTAATGAGGAGAGTATATGTGAGTGAGGTGGAGTGCGGCAGAGGGAGAGTGAGGCCAAGGATGAGATGGAGGGATGGAGCAGAGAGGTATATGAGAGAGGGGTGTATGAGTTGTGAGCAGGGCAGTGAAATGGTGAGGGACAGGGCGACATGGAGGTGATTTGTTTGTGGCCACCCCTTATGGGATTACGGCATCTAGCAATAGATAGATAGATAGATAGTTTTTCTTTCTCATTCTCATTTATTGAGTACTTAATACAGTGTCACTATCACACATAAATAGATGATGGCAGAGAAGTGTTAGTAATATTAATACGTTTATTCAGTTATGCAACCAAGGATAGCCCAGTTATCATTATTATTACTGGTATTGTTAACACCTGGTGAACTTTTGGTCATGGCTGTACACAAAACCTCCATGTGACCTATCTGAACAAGTAAAGCATACGGTATGTGGCATTTACAAGTCACTTTAGGTGCAGGAGAGGGGCACCCTTTTGAGATGAAACTGATAGTACTGGGTGGTTCCATTGCTCATTTATACAGATACCTCTTGCCTCACCCCCTGTCCTCTGAAAGGGGGATAGTGGACAGGAGGAGGGGGGGCAGCTTCAACCTGAACAGTTTGCTGGATTCACATTTAGATGAATCTGGTGTAACGACTATAAGTTCACCTTACCTTGGCTTAAAATTTCCACGTCTTTCTCTAATTCTGAATTGTAATGAGATGAATAGGAGAATATGGTGCATCTCATGAAAAAATGTTATGATAACAATGTTCTGTACTTCTGTATCATAGTCTGCCATTGACCAAAAGGAAATACTGTAAGCCAAAAAAATGGAAATCTGTTGCCAAATTAAGGTGGATGAGCAGTAATCAGTCCTTTTTATATAAGTTTTAATCCATCTAGCTCTCTGTCATGCAGATGCATTGTTCCCTCCCATGAGCTGCTCCACTCCACAAGGATTTAGTCATGCCAGAGGAATCTCACAGTTGATTTATTCAGACACATCTCTAATGCATTCTTGACCAGTGTGTAAAAAGTTATACTTGAGAGGAGGCATGTATTTACCTATTTGTATTTACCTATTTGTAGTATACAGGAATTGAGCAATGCTCGTGTTGTCCTGTCTCCATATCCACATTTATCAAGTCTACCTTTACACACATGAATGTTTTTCTCATGCACCACCTCTTTGTCTAAGTCGTTCCAAATATTTAAGAATATACCTAATTGTGATATACACGGAATGTACTATGCTCGTGGGTTTCCGTCGCTGTTTCTCAATAAGTCGAATTTAACTTTAAACTCGTTTATGTTTTTAGACTGGACGATCTCTTTGTCCAGGCTATTCCATAAGTCTATACTTCTGTAAGGAAAGCTATATTTCTTGATATCCTTCAAACAGCTTGACTTTTTCAATTTCATTCCATGTCCTCTTGTTGCTCTCTTATCCCATACAAACAGATCTTCTTTGTCAATTTTATCTACTCCCACCATGGTCCTGAACACCGCAATCATGTCTCCCCTCTTTCTCCTTTCCTCTAACGAAGGCAAATCCAGTTTTTCCAGCCTCTCTCTGTATGACAGGTCTGTCAGACTGGGGACCATCTTGGTTGCTGTTCTTTGTATTCTCTCAATCTTGTTTATATCTTTCTTTTTGTGTGGGGACCACACTACCGCTGCATATTCTAACCTGGGGCGGATCATGGCCACTATCAATTTTTTCATCATTTCCTCATCCATATAATGAAATGCTACTCTTATGTTAGTCAAGAGCTTATAAGTCTCTCCAACTATCTTGTTAATGTGCTTTTCTGGTGACAAACTATCTTGGACCAGCACTCCCAAATCTTTCTCTTCTCTCCTTTTTGTGATTAATTCATTACCCAAAAAATAATTCAGTGATGGTCTCCTGGTACTTTTACCCATTTCCAATATTTCACATTTCTTTACATTAAATTTCATTTCCCACGTCCGGCTCCAATTGTGTATCCTATCCAAATCCTCCTGCAGTATTTTACAATCCTCCTCAACCTCTATCTTCCTCAAGATCTTTACATCATCAGCAAACAGACTCGCATAACTGTTCACTCCATCTACCATATCATTTACATAAATCAGGAACATTACTGGCGCCAACACTGAGCCTTGAGGGACTCCACTTGTTACTTCCCTCCATCCAGACATCTTTTCCTTTATTACTGTCCTCATTTGTCTGTCTCTCAAAAAGTCTCTCATCCATTCCAGAAGTTTCCCCTTTAGTCCTCCTATATATTCTAGTTTCCACATTAGTCTCTTATGAGGTACCTTGTCAAAGGCCTTCTCTAAGTCTAAGTACACACAATCCACCCAACCATCTCTCTCCTGTACCGCATCAATCGCTCTTGAGTAAAAGCTCAACAAGTTTGAAACACATGACCTTCCACTTCTGAATCCAAACTGACATTCAGCCAAAATATTCATCTCTTCCAGATATTTTATCCATCTGTCTTTCAGGATTCTCTCACACAATTTTGCGACCATGCTGGTTAGAGACACTGGTCTATAATTCAGGGGTTCTTCCCTGTTTCCTCCCTTGTAAATTGGTACCACATTTGCCCTCTTCCATTCTTTTGGCACTTTCCCCTCTTCCAGTGAGCATACAATTAAGCTGTGAATTTTATCCGCCAGTTGTTCTCTGCATTCCTTCAGTACCCAATTAGAAATTCCATCAGGTCCTGGGGCTTTCCTTACATCTTGAGTTTCCAGTAATTTATACACTTCCTGTGTGTGTGTGTGTGTGTGTGTGTGTGTGTGTGTGTGTGTGTGTGTAAGATACAGTGCAGTATTGCACTTCATTCTCATAGTATGCCATTGTCCTCTTTCAGATACTGGCTGAATGTCCAGACATCAAATGGCACATGATTGGTCCACTCCAGAGAAACAAAGTTAAGAAAGTAAGATTTTAGTACCGTATTAATAATGTGTTAATATTTTTTAAATATTGAGCTGTGCAGTAATATTTTGTATATTTCATTAGTACATTATGGTAAGGACACAAGTCAAGAGTGAGAGCAGTGGAAATGAGTTATTTAAGAGGAGCTTGTGGAGTCACATGGAGAGACAGGCTGGAAAATGAGGATATAAAGGAGCGTTGTGGTGTGGATGTGGATGTGACAGGAAGCATTAGGAGGAATACACTGAGGTGGTTTGGCCATGTGGAGAGGATGGAGGGTGAAAGACTGACGATGAGAGTGTATGTGAGTCAGGTGGAGGGGGGAAGAGGAAGGGGGAGGCCAAGGATGAGGTGGAGGGTTGGGGTGGAGAGGTATATAAGAGAGGGGTGTGTGAGTTGGGAGCGGGGCAGTGAAATGGCAGGGGACAGGGCGACATGGAGGCGATTTGTTTGTGGCCACCCTGAACGGGATTGAGGCATCTGGCAATAGACAGATAGATAGACATTATGGTAAAAACTTACAGATAAAATTATATTGCACCTAATTATCAGGCAGGTTCTATTTACTGTAAAGTTTTTGCATCAGAACGACAATATATGCTGTCCAATTTTCTTGGCCTGATATTGCCATCCTTTCACTGTACTGTATCTAGAATGCTGAGCTGCAGCACTAGAATATGATGCTATGCACAAAATAGTGCTATGAGGAGGATACAGGCATAGGACAGTATATCATTGTATTCAGTCACTGAGCAACAGGAAATAGGCTCCAAAAGGACAAAAATGTATCCCAAGCTAAGGTGGAAAACTATAGCCATTTTTTTTTTCTTTTAATGCGAGGAAGAAGGAACCAGAGGCCATGATCCCGCAATAGAGTTCCCTCCAAGAGAAAAACAAAATACAAGAGAGAGCCAAATTCAAGATCCATTCATTTCGAGATGCCTGGACACACTGCGTTTGAAAGACTGGAGACGGATGTTACATTGGAAATTTTACTGATCTTTCCAGCTCATATCTCTCGAGGATCTTCCATTCTGTGAAAGCTTATTGTTGGTGGGAACAGAAATAATAGGGACCCAACCTCTTGTGCAAGATGGGGATGATCTTCTCTGTTATGAAATGCACATATATTGAAGTAAGGAACACATATATGGAGTAGGCTGTTGCACCATTCACACAGGGTGGTACTTCCAAAGTGGATGGAATGCTGAAGACAGGGAGAACTGGAGCTCCCATTTCATCATCCCCCAGTACTAGCTTCTGACAGTACTTCTTTGCTGAACTTTTCAGTGTTTCTGTAACACAGAGAGCAGGCCAGTATACTCTCCTATAGAGTTTCCTCAAACTGTCAGCACCAAACTTCACACACATTACACACCACACCTCCTATTCCAACATCAGCAAAAATGGCATCGCAACACCCAACCTTAAAGTCCTGTGGGAGGAGGGACCATAAAAGCCCCCACCATCCACCCACCTCCCTGTGACGGCCAAGTGAGATGCATGGAACCGCTGTCTGACTCATTTCATGTTCTTTTCTGCAACATTCGTGGCCTTTCCTCTAATTTTCTCTCTACTGGACACCATTTCTCTTCCTCTGAACCTCACATTCTCTTCGTCACTGAGACTCGGCTGTCTGAGACGACTGATAGCAAACCCTTCTCATTATCCTCCTACTTTCTCTATGCTCATTTCAAAGCCAAAGGTGGCTGTTGTGTATATGTACACAACGACAGATCTTGCTCTTGTGTTCTCTTAATTTTCTACTCTCTGGCTCTGGGTTTCCTGTCACTCTCTGACTAAATATATCTATGCTGTTTACTTATCCCCTAATTCTCCTGAAAAATTCTTCGTCTATCTTACTTCTAAGATGGAACACATGCTGTCCATTTCTCCTTTCTCCAAAATTTCCATTCTAGGAGATTTCAACGTTCAGCACCACCTTTCGCCCTCCTCTCTATTCACTGATTCACCTGGCGAACCAGTCTACATCTTTTCTCTCCTTAATGACTTAGGGCAGCTTGTACAGCACCCTACCCATATCCCTGACTGCCTTGGAGAGAGTTCCAACATAATTGACTTCTTCCTTACAACTAATCCTTCTGCTTACACTATTAATCTTTCCTCTTTGTTGGGCTCCTCCGATCACAACCTTATCCTCTTAAACCTGTCCTATCACTCCAGTAAGGCCTGTGGACCCTCCAAAGAAGAGTCGGTTGTGGCACTTTGGGAGCTGCTGATTGGGTGGCCCTCAGGCAGTACAGTACTTTGATTTTCCCAGGAATGATTATTGCTTCCATGGCTGAGAGCCATCTGATTGTGCCCTGTGCATTGCAAAGGTTATTCTCTAGTCCATGGAAGCATACAGTCCTTTTTCATATCCCTTGACTAATGCAAAAAAACCTTGGTTTAATCACACTTGTTTTAATGCTGTCCACAACAGGGAGAAGGCCTACAAATGGTAATGGAGCCAGCCCCCCCAGAATCTCACCTCTCTTATGTTTCTTCCCAGAATTATGCTAAGTCTGTTCTTTGCTCTGCTAAAAATAATTTCACTCGTACTAATACATTCTGAACTCTCCAGCTCGAGTTCATCCCTCTCGTTCTGGCACCTTGCCAGTAACCTTTCTGACAACTTTACCTCATCATCCTTCCCTCCTCATTTCCATACTAATGGCTCTGTAACTATTCTTCTACTGATAAAGCAGAACTCTTTACTCAGACTTTCTCCTCCAATTCCACCTTAGACGATTCTGGTGCTGTTCCTCCATCACTTCCGCCCTCTGACCTCCTCATGGCTGATGCTAAAATTTCTTCAATTGATGTATTTTCTGCTGTCACTGGCCTCAATACTAGTAAGGCATATGGGCCTGATGAGGTCCCTCCTGTGGTTCTCAAGAACTGTGCTTATGTGCTTACACTCTGCCTAGGTAAACTCTTTTACCTTTGTCTATCAACTTGCACCTTTCCTTCTTGCTGGAAGTTTGTTCTCATTCGGCCTGTCTCAAAGATGGGTGACTACTCCCATCATTCTAAGTATCGCCCAGTTGCTTCAACATCCTGTGTTTCAAAAGTTTTTGAGTCTGTTCTCAACAAAATGACTTTAAAGCACCTTTCCTGTCATAAGCTTTCCAATCACCAGTATGGGGTCTGCCAGGGATGTTCCACTGGTGATCCTCTCACCTACCTTTCAGCCTCCTGGTCATTCTCGATTCAGGACCTTTGTGAAAGCTTTACAGTTGCACCTGACATCTCAAAGGCTTTTGATTGAGTCCGGCATAAATCTTCAGTTTCCAAACTGCCCCCTTACAGTTTCTTTTCTTCTATCTAGCTTGCTTTCTGGTTGTTCTATGGCAGCTATTGTAGATGGCCATCATTCTTCTAGAAGTATCAATAATGGTGTTCCTCAGGGTTGTGTCCTATCACCAACTCTCTTCATTTTATTCACCAGTGATCTAAGCTGTACATCTAACCCTATCCATTCATACACTGATGGCTCCACCCTCCACCTTTCCATTCACTTCCCGCAGCGTCCATCTTAGCAGTTACTTCAACAGACAAGGGATGAGGCTATGGCACACAAAATATCTGACTTGGCTTATATCTCAGATTGGGATAAAAATAATCTTGTTGTTTTTAATGCATCAAAAACTCAGTTCTTAGATCCATCAACCCGACAGAATCTTCCACAGGAGCACCCTCTAATTTTTAACAATATCCAGCTCAAGCTTGTATCGTCTTTAAAAGAATTGAGGGTTTCTTTCTTTTGGGATTTATCTTGGAAAGAACATATTACCTCTCTTGTAAAATCTGCTTCCAAGAGATTGGGTGTGCTAAACCGACTCCATGACTTCTTTACACCTGCACAGTTGTTGACTTTATGCACTGGTTTTCTTGGCCCCTGTGTTGAGTACAGCTCTTGTGTGTGTGGAGGCTCCCCACATACAACTATCCTCAACAAGGTGGAGTTAAAGGCTTTTTATCTCATTAACTCTGCTCCGCTTACTGGCCCCCTTCAACCTCTCTCTCTTCGCCATGTTGTTGCATCATTATCACTTCTGTTGCCACTTCATTGGTCACTGCTCCTCTGAATTGTCTGCTTGCATCCCTCCACCACTGTGGTGGGCACATAGCACCCGTCTAGCAACAAACTCTCATCCCTTTTCTGTCCAACTCTCTAATGCAAGAGTTTACCGTTACTCCCAGTCCTTCATGTATGCAACAGGTCAACTCTGGACCTGTCTCCCTCTGTCTGAGTTTCTTACTGCCTATGATCTCCAGTCTTTCAAATGCAATATGTCCAGGCATCTCGCATTGAACGTATCTTTAATTTGGCTCTTTACCAGCTGCGATAGCAAAACTAGTACAGTATTGTTTTCAATTTTTCTGTCAGTCTGTCTGTCTATCTGTTAGGACAATAACTTTGCAACCACTCAAGATATCATCACATAATTTTGCAGGTGTGTAGTAGGGATGAAAATCAACTAAAAGTTCAAAATTGGTGAATGTAGGTCAGAGTCTGTGTGTCTGTTAGCACGATAACTTTGCAACCGATCAAAATATCATCATAAAATTTTACGGTGTGTAGTAGGGATGAAAATCTCCTACAAGTTCAAAGTTGGTGAAAGTAGGTCAAGGTCTGTGTGTTTGTTAGCATGATAACTTCGCAACTGCGTAAGATATCATCACAGAATTTACTGGTATGTAGTCTATCTATCTATCTATATACCTAGGCTGCTTCCCCCAAAGGAAAGGGAGGTAGCCGAGACAGGACGACTCACTCTCCATTTACTCATCCATTCAAACACATTCATTCGCATCTTAGCTCCAAAGGGGAGAACGGACAGATCCTCACCACATCACACCGCACAAGGGTCAACTGCGCAATGCAATCAGTGACATCCGCAGCAGGGCCCGACAGCAGAACTGGTTTACCCCTGCCACATCATAACAGATCCCTACTAGATGTAGGGATGAAAATCTCCTACGAGTTCAAAGTTGGTGAAAGTAGGTCAAGGTCTGTGCGTCTGTTCGCACGATAACTTCACAGCGGCTTAAGATATCATCACAGAATTTACTGTTGTGTAGTAGGGATGAAAATCTCCTGTGAGTTCCAAATTGACGAAAGTAGGTCAAGGTAAAGGTCATATTCTGAGCCGCATTAGGTATGTATCGGCTCCCGGCTGGTTTGATTCCCCCTCCTTGGAGGGGCATCTAGTTATTATCTTGTTTTTGTGTTTTTCTTGGGGGGAACAGTCAGCAGGTTCCTGGCATTTCATTCCTTCTTTCTTGCGTTAAAGAAAAAATAAATAAATAAGTCAGTCCTTTTCTCTCCAACTTCTGAACTGTTTTCCCACGGCCTGTGATGTACAGTCATTTAAACTAAATGTATCCTGGCATCTCAAAATAAACAGATCTTTTCCTTTAATTAAATTTGAAAGGAACCAGTGTTACAGGCTGTAAGCCTCATGCCCATTATTGTTTGCATTAAAGAAAAAAAAAAAATAGAATTTAATTAATGTAATGTCTAGGTTTGACATTTCCAGGTGCATTTTCTGACCTTATTTAGCTTGTGCATTAGGTAATGGTAGACAGCCATGAGTTTTGCCTAGGTCTGACAATTCCAGATGCATTTTCTGGCCTTATTTAACTTATTTTCAGGTTGTGGTAGCCAACCATGAGTACAAGTTCCCTGACAGTCCACTCTCAGCAGTGTGTCCTGCCCTCCATATTCATTGTTCCTTCCCAAAATACAGATAGTATTCGTGCATTTCATACTTTTGTGTGTGTGTGTGTGTGTGTGTGTGTGTGTGTGTGTGTGTGTGTGTGTGCTTCATGTTGATGTCACATAAAAATAGTTCATATAATACCATTCACTGCCACAGCTGGCAGAGAGAGGTGGCAGCAAACTTTTGGTCATGACTGTACCTAGGCCTTATATGCTTTAGGTCATTTATGAATAATGAAAGTAGGAACATGACATTTTCTTGATACATGTAACAAAACATTATTTGTCCACTTTGCAGGTTGTTGAAATACCAAATCTGTTCTGCATTGAAACAATACACAATGACAAGATTGCATCAGCAGTTAACAGCTCTGTTGAGAAGTACCTAAGAGGCAAGAAATTAAAAGTATTTGTTCAAGTCAACACCAGTGGAGAAGAGAGTAAGTATCTTATTAAGCTGGTCTTGAATGACAGGATTGCAAGGCTAAATTATACAGTACCCTCACATCCAGTACGCATTTGTCCAGTACTATTCTCGTCCAGTGGAGTCGGCAAAAAAGGTAGGAGGATTGGAAGTCAGGTATAATTATTCCCTTGTACAAAGCAAAAGGGGAAAATGAACTGTGTGGTAATCATAGGGGCATTTGTCTTCTTAGTATAATAGGAAAAGTGTATGGTAGGATACTTATTGACAGAGTTAGAGAAAGAACAGAGAAATTAGTTGGAGTAGAACAGGGAGGCTTTAGGAAGGGAAGAGGTTGTGTAGATCAGATATTCATTCTTAGATCTTTAGTGGAAAAGTTTCTAGAGAAGGGAAAGAAGTTGTATGCGGCTTTCATGGATTTGGAGAAAGCTTATGACAGGGTGGATAGACAAGGATTGTGGAAAGTGTTAAGAATATATGGAGTAGATGGGAAGTTGTTGAATGCTGTGAAGAGTATGTACGATGGTGCAAAGGCTGCACTGCGTGTGGATGGTGAACTAAGTGAATTTTTCTCTTTGAAAGTTGGGTTTAAACAGGGATGTGTCATGTCCCCATGGTTGTTCAATCTGTACATGGATGGGGTAATAAAAGAGGTACAAGGTAGGGTAGTGGATGTTGGAGTGGCCCTGGTGAGAGAGGATAGTGTTTGGAAACTCCCTGTACTGTTGTTTGCAGATGATACTGTGTTGTTGAGTGAAGACGAAGGGGAGCTACAAGGCTTGGTGGATGAGTTTGGGAGAGTGTGTAAGAAACAGAATCTAAAGGTGAATGTAGGGAAGAGTAAAGTGATGGTCTTTGAGAGAGGTGAAGTCAGTGAATGTACAGCGAGGTTGGATGGTGAGGAATTGGAAAATGTGAGTACGTTTAAGTACTTGGGTAGTGTGATGAGTAAGGATGGAGGTTTGGAGGGTGAAGTGCTTGAAAGGGTACAGCAGGGAAGAAAGGTTGCTGGTTCTTTGAAAGCAGTGATAAGAAACAGGGAAGTGAGCATGGAAGTGAAAAAGTTACTGCATGACAGTATTGTGATACCAACTCTAACGTATGGAAGTGAAGCTTGGACGTTGTTGGAAGGACACAAGTCAAGAGTGAGAGCAGTGGAAATGAATTATTTAAGAGGAGCCTGTGGAGTCACATGGAGAGACAGGCTGATGAATGAGGATATAAAGGAGCGTTGTGGTGTGGATGTGGATGTAATAGGAAGCGTTATGAGGAACACACTGAGGTGGTTTGGTCATGTGGAGAGGATGGAGGGTGAAAGACTGACGAAGAGAATGTATGTGAGTGAGGTGGAGGGGGGAAGAGGGAGGGGGAGGTCGAGGATGAGATGAAGGGATGGAGTGGAGAGGTATATGAGACAGGGGTGTGTGAGTTTGGAGCAGGGCAGTGAAATGGCGGGGGACAGGGCGACTTGGAGGTGATTTGTTTGTGGCCACCCCAAACGGGATTGAGGCGTCTGGCAATAGATAGATAGACAGATACATTTATTACTGTAATATGGATTTTGCTTGGCCAGTACGGATCGGCTGCGCAAAGTGGGCCAAATTCGAGGAGTCCTTCTCTAGTACTGACGTGCTGTGTCCAGTACTATTACCCGCGCGCGTTTGGGAAGATGGCCAACACCGAAGAATGTTTCCCTAGCACTGCTGGGCCAGTCCAGTACGCCTTCCTTGTGACTCATGACGTGTGCCAGTCAAATTGCAGTATTGCACTTCCCCCTGATGACGAAGATGACGATGTGTCAGTGGGTGAATACGAGGGATTTATGAGGGAGGTTGAGGCAGAGAGGCCTCCTCAGGATCCTGAAGGCCCTCCTCCAGGGGGTCAATTGGACCTTTTACAGCCTCAGAAATCCTTCTCCCTTCCCCCTCCAAGCCCATCACCACTCACCTTAAAGGTTGGTAAAATATTAGTTGTGTCAAAATGTAGTTAAGTTGAATTTGGGGGGAACTTTTTCAAGGCTTGTCTGACATTATTCATTTTTGCCATAAGGTCTGTTGTTTGTCCAGTACGAATGTAGTCCAGTATGGTAATACTGTCTGACAAAAATACTGTACTGGACGCGAGGCTACTGTGCTTTTCTTCCAGGTGCTTAATTTCTAGACACCTTTTGGGAGGTATATATAAAACACATGTTTAAAAAATTACCATAAAAATACAGTATGTGCTGATAAGTAAGTGTGCAAGATGAAGCCAAGATTCCATGAACTAGAGTGTAAATGAGTGTGTGCCTCATTTCATTTGTGGTATTTCTGCTTGGAAGCTTCTTCCCTCCGGGTGCCCTTCTGATGGTGTAATGGTGAAATTATGTTTTGAGTTATGGAAAAAATACTGTTTTTTGCAGGTTTATAAACCAGATGAACAGTAATATACAGTATCAGGACAAACACATTATTCACTTTCCTTATCAATCCACACTGTCATAAGCAGAAGTCTGATGACAATCCCCTGCCAGCATTCTTTCCTGCCTTCCATATTTTTCATTCCTCCCAAACATCAGAGAATATCCTTCCTTCCCATACTTTTTTGTTGCCGTGCTTCATATTGCTATCCATCCATCCATCCATAATCTAAACCTGTGTTGCCCCATGAGGAGCGTAGGAGCCCTAGGCTAGGCAAGTTGGTCCTGATATTTAACCCGCCCCGTCCCGGAGACGTGAATTCACGTCGTCACCTGATGTGCACTCATATCCCGGAGACGTAAATTAACGCGGCAACATTGCAAGGTCCCTAATTTGCACAATTTTCAATTTTCGCGAGTGATTTCACGAGTGATTTTTGGCATGTATACACGGGACACCTTCCTCTATTCCTCTACAAGATGCCAAGCAGGGACAATGCCTTACACAGCATAAACTCTCCCCCCCCCCCTGCACGCCATTGTCTCGGCAATTCACCTGTTACCAGTGACCTGGCCAATAAAGACATTCAGGGCCAGAGTGATTCCCCAATCGATGACAATGTGGAGGACAAAGTTTACATAGCATTAGAGGAAGAAACAGTCAGAAATGATGATCAGGTAATGTGGCAAAAAAAGGTCATGAATGGTGATGAGTTAGTGAGTGAAACAATGCTTATAATGCCTCTATTACTGTTTGAAATCAATATACTCTTGTACTACATATAAATTCGTACCAAGTAAATAAATAAATACTGTTTATGAGTGGATAAAATAGTTACCCTCCCGTAGAACTTGTTTTCTTTGGTGCCAGCCTGTTAGAAAACCCAGTCAGGTAAGGAGGTACTCGTACCTGGATTGAGTATTTTAAACCTCAGGTGAGCGATTTCTCTATGAATTTTCGATGTTTCTCACCAAAAGCGAATGTTTGAGCCTAAAAACAAAAGGTCCAAAAATGTCGGGACTGGGGCGTACCACTGCCTAGAAAACATTGGGATGGGGCGGGTTAAGATGAAAGTGACCAGCCTCACTCATCCCTGAGTATCATTATGCGAGCAGTAAACCCCAACCATTCCTTGGATATAAACCTGCACCAGCTTAATCCGAATGGAGCATCTTAATGACCCACTAAACCACCAGGTGCCATAATTTGGTTATAAGATTACCACCCAGCACAGTAAATGGTTTCCTGGTGTACTATCACAAAAAATATTTCATGTAACTGCATCTGCATAGCCAGCAAGAGGTTAATAAACATTATGTTGTGAGTTGTGACTGTAGTAGAATCTAGGTAGTATTTTAAGTGGCTTTGGAGACATCTTAGCACCTCTTCCTTAGTGATGTATTCTGCCATTACGCTTCAGTATCCTCTTTCATGGTGTTGGAAAGTGATGTCTTCATGTGATAGCACCGATATACCCTGGCATTGGAGCTGCCTGGTCATACAAACGTTTCTTAGCTCCATCCATGTCCCCCGACAGAAGGATGATGGGCTGCAGGAGAGGAGTGACTTCAGTCTGTAGTCCACCAGATTTACATCCAGATGAACCAGAGACTACAACTACTATACCTACTTTACGCTACTAAGGCCTAGAAGCCACGCCCACTTTCTCTGTCTGAAAACAGCTGATTGGTCCATACAAAATGCTCATGCAGCTCCCCTTTTATTTGTATTAAATGAGTTGACGGTTCATAAACTGATCAGATTTTCTCTACAGTAATGTTATTTATTAGGAGTATGACAATGCAAATTATTTTAAGGCATTAGCATGTTAGAGAGGATATTAAAAATGTAAAATAGGTGCGTTCTCCGTACGTGTCAAGTGGGGTTGGTGGAGGATTAGTGCCCCTCCCTGTAAAACAATTAACTCTAAGCCTTTGGCCACCCCGTTTGGGATACATGGCGTCTGGCAATGAATGAATGAAAAAAAAAAATAGGTGCCACAAACGGTCAAAGTCAAGGATGCATGGTCACTTTCGAATGAAGCCTATTCTTAATTTCTTTAATTGTAGGAACAAACAAATGACACCAGACGTAAGGTACAATATTCAGTGAACTACAGTTTGGACGACAATATATATCCCAAATCATTGTATAACTCACAAAAATCATTTATATATTCAGGAGTCCATGGGGTGGTAAAAGGAACAGCCACAGTGATGACGGTTTTGAAATGTAGATTTTTCTGCTGCTCATATTATAAATATCATTATAAGCAGTGTATCGCAAAATCAGACAGGCAACTTACCCTCCCTACTCACCATCCTGCTGCTATCCCAGGTCTTTCTCACTCTGTCTCTCTCTCTCGCTCTGTCTCTCTCTTTCTCTCTCCATGATGAGCAGGGGTGTATCACTGCAGCCTGGTACTGTACATACACACTCACTGTCGGTACTTCCACTCCCTGTCATTTAGGTAGTCGTTAATTATATGGCTTTCATAATTATAAGCTACCATGCATTTTAAATTACAGTATAGGCTTACTGGTACTGCAATGTACAGTATGTAACTGGGTAATTAAAGAAATTAATCAGGTTTTGACACTTGACAGCTGCAGGATGACATCAGCTGGCTTGTGGTATACATTTAATTTCCCGCCGAGTGATTGGCTGTTCCCCTGAGCATTTATCCTTCCCAGGGATTGCTATAATGATATTGACTTTTATCAGTTATATAATGATTTGGGATATAGCTAGACTACACACACTGTTTTTCACAGACTATTGTACTCTATGTTTGGTGTCATTTGTTTATAGTAAATTTATGTTTGATACAAAACAAAGAAATAGTGAATAGGCTTCATTCAAAAACGAATTGTATCCTTGACTTTGACAGTTTTTAGTACATATTTAACTTTTTTGGCATCTTCTGTGAAATGCTAATTCCTTCATATTATTTTTATGTCCATTTTCTTGATTATTAACATTACTGAAGGGTAATACAGGCCTGATTACAAACTAAGAACACATTTAGTATGAATATATGGGTAGCCACCTGAACATTTGATATCAACCAATCACCAGTTTCCACAGAAAGTGGGCCTGGCTTCTAGGCCTTAGTAGCATAAAATCAGAATAGCTACTAGTATACTCTTTTGGCACTTATGCTGACTATGTTGATAGTCTCCTTGCCTCAGTCTGTTTATTCCTAGAACTGAAATAGGGACATGGTCATAAATTGACAGTTGTACTGTTCAGTCTAGGGGGATGTTTGGGTGCTTTCCTTGTCAGTCAAGCTTGTATGTGATAATGATTGTCCTCTCCACAAAGTACTGACCTGGCATGTTGGGTTAAGCCCCAGCATGTGTTCCTCCCATTGAAATTCACTTCCTCCCTTTGCCCCCTCTTGCCCTTTTACTTGGGGGTGAGCCTCATAGCATTTTGGCTGCTTTCCTGTACTCCCTTTACATTGACTTAGCCTGATATTGCCATCTCCCTGTCTGAAATTTTGAGTTTTAACAGTGTACAGTAAAACCTCACTATAATGGACTAACTGGGGCCCAAACCATTCCGAAAAAAGTGAAATTCCAATAAAAGGGACATCTGGACTTCCCCCTGCTAACCCGGACTTTTTCCAATATGTCTGACATTAGTCTGGATCGCATCAACAGTTTTTAACCCCTCCGTGCACAATGATGCATTTGTCGTCATATGGATGTGGCTGCAACTATACTTGTTGACGCTTTTGGTGTCATTAAAGCATAAAAACTTTCATCAGAGGAAAAGTTTTCAACCGATCGACGTCATTTTTGGAGGCGTCATAGCTTCCCTGCTCCTCATCAGAAGTAATGAGTTGGCAACTGCGGGTCCTGATGCCAGTAAGAGAGCGGACAGGTTGTTCAGTACCAAATGAGGCGTGAGTGGGGAAGGTACTGCCCAATTCTGTCCCTATGCAACATATTTCCCTGTACCAGCAGTGCATGTGTATAGTGTTTGGGCACTGTTGTGATTAGATTTCATGTTTGCAATAGGGAATTTGGTGTTTGTGAAGCAATCCTGGTCGTTATCAGCCGTTGGCCCAACGAAGATTATGCTACTGTTTCTAATCAACTACACTGCCTCTACCCTGCACCAAATGTGAGTATTCATCTATAAGTATAGTGACAGTGAATCATGTGAATGTAGTGTGCATATCTAATGTACAAAGAATTGGTAAAATACATGCAGTAGCTTAGAGGAAGGCAGGAAACTGTCCTTCAGTCACGACACGGCATGGGTACACTGTAGTTTTTTTCATTTTTCTCGAAAACTATGAGGCCTAGGATCACCATTGTGGGCTCAAACGAAAGCCAGTTAAATTCTGCATAGGATGATAAAAACATAACAGTGGCAAGAAAAGTTTTTTGCTAGAGCTCCCTGAATTAAAAAATCTGTTGTCTGTCAGAAATGGGTTTTACTTTTTCGCTTATTACTCGAACACCATACCTCGTATCAAATTGGGACCTCTGGCATTCGAAAACAAACAAAATTCTCTTTCCAATGATGTATAACATGTGGAGATTGATTAGTAAACATTTGACTTATGATGTTGGGAAGTGAGATGTATTCTCTGGAATGTTTATTCACACAGCCCTAACGTACGTATAGTGTGTGTTTTTTTTGTTTGTGTGTTTTTTTTGCTTATCGTGTAGAACAAACATTAACGAATAGGAATATGTGGGTTTTGTGGCAAAATAAATATGTTTTGGTGGTGAAAATAAGCCGAGAATACACATTTTTGGAGTGCGCAGCGGGCAGGGGCGGAGGGGAGAAAAGCCAGCGTGTCATGTCCCACAAAACTATTAACTTATCCGCGCACAAAAGGGTTAAACTGTTTTCACTACCATTGCAGTACTGTACTGTATTATACATTCACTACAATGATCATATGATATAATATATATAATAATACTGTACTGTACACTGATAAACATGTCTTTATTTACCTTATTTTGTGGTGAACATAGCTGAAGTGGTCAGGCAGTCCGGACTGCTTCTGGCTTTATCGGACTTTTTCCAATAGACCGTACAGTCACTGCTCACATAACGCGCGAATGTTGTTCCTGGTAGATCCCGCTTTGTGAAAATTCCGCATTATACAGCTATATGTTTACATGTTAAAGGGTTTCATGGTACCCAAGCCAGCCCCAGCTTCACCTTTTGGGACAATTCTGGGATTTTTCCTGGGACATTTGCCTACCTAAAAATTACTTCAGTTCACACAAACACTGGAGGATTCCTTACCTTGAATTGAAGAGTTTGTGGGCTTCCTTGGGGGAGGGGGAGTGGGATTCCAAGGCAGGGAAGGACCCAGCACGGTCTTCTGGCCATGCTGGCCCCACAGAGTCCTTTGTACATTTATAGAGTCAGTTGGAGTTGCTTCCCTCTCCCATCGGTTGCAGTACGTGACCAGGGACCTTTTCATCGTAACGAGCTGGGTCAGACGAATAGTTAACTTGTTGACTTGGCACATTTTGGCGATGGCACAATTACGTTCTCCTCTTTCTTTCCACTTGATCACATCATGCATCTGCTCCATGGTCAAACTCTTCCACCGTCTTGTTAAGTCACAGTAGGGTTGCATTGTTAGGCTGGGTCAGGTGGCCAAAAAAAAGAGCAAAGTTAACACAAAGCACGTGTGGAGGCAGAGAATGAGCAGAGGGTTTGCTGGAGTGGCCCAGGAATCAGGGTTGCCGACCCATATTTTCAAATGTCACTATGCTCATGCCTAAAAGTTGTTAAAATGTCGCTAACCATTCCATCAAAAGTCGCTGATATTACTCTCCCCCCCCCCCCCATTTTTGTAATCAAGTTATAGCGGTTTTTTGTACACTGTATTGAAAAAATAGGTCAATATTAATCAATTGGTCAAACATGGCCAGAGTTCCTTCCACTTTTTTTGCTTCACCAAGTTTCTTAAATGGGAGAACTGTGTGTCGCACTCTATTAACCCCTTAACCGCGGGGCGTCACTTTCGTGACGCTTGGGAGCAAGGGATCATACCGCAGGGGGTCACTTTTGTGATTCTGTGTTATTTTGAATTCACCCGGGCTTTCAAGTGGTGGCTTGTATCATCTATCAGTACTGCCAATGTCCAACACTAGTCAGCACTCCTAATCTCATCTGTACTCCCATCCATTGTTGAAAGTTTAGCCATTTCTCCCCGTTCTTGACTCCCCTCCCTACCTCCCCTCCATTACCCTATCCTCTCGCCTGCCCGGCCGTGCTACGCTAAGTAAATCTCCCCCGGAATTTTTCACTGATTTCATCCATTGAAATAAGCCCTATGCCCTATTCTTATACCAAATAATATATACAAGAAAGAAATAAGGTAAGTGAGAGTGCCATACATCTAGAATTGGCTAATTATCACTTGACAACACCTCATGTGCACTCGTTCGCTAATTCTTGCTGTTTATTTCCCCTTGAAATATGCTGTATAATCTATTTTCGTAATAAAAATATATATAAGAAAGGAAGGGAGAAGCCTAAGTGATATTTACATTCACCTGGAACTACCTAATTATTGCAGGCCACCACACTGTATTCTACGCTAAGTAAATCTTCCCTGGAATTTTCCACTGATTTCATCCATTGAAATAAGCCCTATGCCCTATTCTTATACCAAATAATATATACAAAAAAGAAATAAGGTAAGTGATAGTGCCATACACCTGGAATTGGCTAATTATCACCTGACAACACCTCACGTGCACTCGTTCGCTAATTTTCGCTGTTTATTTCCCCTTGAAATATGCCGTATAATATATTTTCATAATAAATATACATATAAGGAGGGAAGGGAGAAGCCTAAGTGATATTTACATTCACCTGGAACTACCTAATTTATTATGTATTGTCTTGGTCTCCTGCCAGTCATTTCATTGCTATATATTAGCAGGTCTTACAAGGCTAAAGTTGGTAGTATTGCACTCACCCAAGCCAGGCGGCAGGAGGCCACCACTATCAGTTCACTGTCATCTTTGAAAGTGAAGGTACGTCTGTTTGCTCCTGCTAACTTCCGCCGCTTTTCAGCCCCATGCAAAGGGCCCTGTGACCTTTACCCCCTATTAAACCTCGTGTGGAAAGAGGTAAAGGGCTGACAATTGATAAAAGAGTGACTACGATCTTTCTATTGAGTAAAACAGTGCAAGTGGAATTGTAAATAATGTGTAAACACCAAGTGAAAGGAATGAATGTAATTATATGTGAACAGTGGAAAATAGTTTTATAAGTTACTTCAAGTGACAGTGCATAACACAGTGTAAATAAAATAGAAATGTAAATAACGTAAATAAAATAGAGAACGTAAATAGAAATGTAAATGAGTAGTATTATAAGAATACGAGTATATATACTAGGAGTAATGAAAGTGAAAGTTTCACTCTAGCATGTATGAATACTATGAGTTATGAGAGTGAAGGTGAAAATGACATTCACTCTCAATGCTAGTATACAGGATGAGAAAGTGAATGCTACGTATTTTACTGAAAGAAATTGAGTGCCTATAGTGACAATAAACTACTATTACTGAAGGAAACTTATGGATAAAGACTGTAGATATATATAAGTGTTATATAGTAATAGAAATATAAACTGTGAGTGTTTTTATGAATAATAAATGACAGAACACCAGCGGTGAACTAACACAAGTGGGAAGGTCATACGCCCTCGTAATTTTCATTGCTTACACAGTGTTTTTTTTTGGAGTATGGATTCCAAACTATTTGAGAATCATAGAATAGTGTTTCTAGTGATAATATCAGACTGTGGTAATCATATTACAGGTTGTCGGGAAGTGTAAAGTGGAGGCTTTGTTACCCAACTTCAGAGGTCTCCACAAGTCCCGTGGTACTCGACAAAGGCTCAACAAACACCCCAGGAGAAAGCTGAAGGTATGTGCCATAAGCATATATGATTTTTTATTCTAGGACTAATAACTGATTTTTGGCAAATATTTTTAGAGAGTCTATCGAAGCGCGAATATGCACGCGGGAGCTGCAAGAAAAAGCAAAACAAGCCCGCGGTTAAATGGTTAAAAGGCTCTGCAGCTTTCTTATGTTTGTTTGTGTTTCTGTGCTTCTCAAGGTCACACAATTTTGCAACGTACACATGCAAATTTTACAATCCATTTCTGTCATCTCCAGGGACCTTGAGAAGCCAGTTTTTGTATTCTTCATCTTTTAGCCACGCTTTTCTAAATTTCTGCGAATATTGTGGCTTGCCCATTTGTAAGTAAATCCAAGCACTTCTTTCTGGGCTCGTAGTAGACTCGTGACTGAGTGCGTTTTGTGCACTGTGTAGGTCTAATACGTACTGGAGTTTCGTGAAGACAAGTCCTGTATGGTCGCTGGTGCCACTTCTTAAAGTTAAATAGCTTATTTCTGTTATGCTCATCACAGATCAGTAACAGAAAATTGATTGTCATTTTTTTTTTTTCTAAGTGTTACCACACGTGCTTAGCACTACTGTAAGTACCAAATCTCATACACATATTTTAGTACCTGGCAAAATTGGCATAACCTGTGGCTTGGTCTGGGCAAACTGCCAAGAGGGAGGGAGGATCAGGGGATACATCACAGGCAGATGCAACGCGCACTCTGACTAAATCTGCCCGCGTTTTGTCTGTTTTTTACCGTGTTTTGATCAGTTTTCTCGCGTAATGACTAAATATTCTATAATTTTTGGCCTCAGGCCGCGTTTTCATTATTGTAGCAGCCTACTACATTCTTTTAACACCCCCCATCCCGACGTTTTCTGGGCAGTGGTACGCCCCAGTCCTGACATTTTTGGACCTTTTTTTTTTTTTTGGCTCAAACATCCGCTTTTGGAGAGAAACATCGAAAATTCATAGAGAAATCTCTCACCTGAGGTTTAAAATACTCGATCCAGGTAGGAGTACCTCCTTACCTTACAGGGTTTTCTATCAGGCTGGCTGCAAAGAAAACGAGTTCTATGGTAGGATAACTATTCCACACCACTCATAAATGATATTTATTTATTTATTTGGTACGAATTTATATGTAGTACGAGAGTATATTGGTTTTCAAACGGTAATATAGGCATTATGAGCATTGTTTCACTCACTAACTCATCACCATTCCTGACCTTTTTTTTTGCCACATTACCTGATCATCATTTCTGACTGTTTCTTCCTCTAATGTTTGTCCTCCACATTGTCATCGATTGGGGAATCACTCTGGCCCTGAATTTCGTACCGTGGCATGACATGGCTTTACTGGCCAGGTCACTGATAACAGGTGAATTGCTGAGAAAAGGGCATGCAAGGGGGGAAGGAGGTCATGCTGGGTAAGGCATTGTCCCTGCCTGGCATCTTGTAGAGGAAGGTGTCCCGTGTATACGTGCCAAAAATCACTCGTGAAAATTGAAAATTGTGCAAATTAAATTGAAAATTGTGCAAATTAGGGACCTTGCAATGTTGCCGCGTTAATTTATGTCACCGGGATATGAGTGCACATCACGTGAGGACGTGAATTCACGTCTCCGGGACGGGGCGGATTAAGAAATGGGCAATTTCTTCACCCGTGTAATATTTGTTAAAATCGCATTTTGACCATTTCGTGGACTAAAGAAAAAAGGGCCTTGTTATTACTAGTTTCGCACTCTCTGATCGCATGTTATGTGAGCAGTGACTGTATAAGGATTTAGTCTGGTAGCTCCTCGATTTCAGTAAAAGCGAATTGCAGTCTGTTGAAGTCTGTTATATCGAGGTTTTACTGTATTGTCACTAGAAAGTGATGGTACTCATGAAGAAGTGCAATGGAAGGAATGTGGAGCCATAATATTGTCCTGTTCTGCCACTGAGCTACGTGAAATAAGTTGCAAAATGATGAATATCTGGGCCAAGTTAAATTGAAAAGAGCATATTCAGTTTTAATATGGAAAATAAATAACTTAGGAAGAGGCAGTACAAAGCTAGCTTGACCACTTAGACTTTGGGCTGTGCTGTGGAGGGATGCCTTAATGCACTGGCACTGATATAACCAGATGGCTTCATTGTCTACTTTTACTAACATCCCTCAACTACTATACTTTCCTGTTTCCCCAAAATGAGGTTGATAGACTGCAAAAGGGTAATTTTAGCCTTCAGTCCACTGGGTTCACATATCAGATGAACTTGGGGCCTTAACAACGACAACAGAGTACAAGTCTTGTCCTTCCCCAGATAAGAGTGGTGTGAAGCCTGATGAGGTGAACAAGTTGGTAAGCCATGTGACCGAGTCATGCCCACACCTGGAGCTGCTTGGCATCATGACCATCGGAGCATTTGACCATGACCTCTCTCAGGGACCTAACCCAGACTTTCAGGTAACAAATACACCATGCACAGTTAGTTGTTGTATTGTTTGTAAAGATTCCAACATGCTTGCATGTACCAGCCTTGGTCACCTAATGGCTGCTCTCCATGCTACTCCATCTCTGGCAGCCTCCCTGTTCAATTCTTTATCCCTGAATCACACTCTGGGACCTCATTCCCGGTCTTTTTCAGTCTGCCTCTCATGGCCATACCCCGGACATTCACACTTCTCACTTCTGCATTCAGTTACTGTCCTCCATCCTCTCCACATGCCCAGACCATCTCAGTTAACCCCATCTGATCACAACAACAATACACTCCAGTTCCATGCTTCCTCTGAGCTCTTCAGTCATAAACCTAGCTCCCCATCCCCCCAGGCCTCACATTCAAGGACGCATTACACATCCCTCTAATTGTTGTCATTTCTGTATGTCTGAACCTACAAATATCCTCATGTTTTACTGCCCAGGTCTCACTGCCATACAGCATTACACTCCTGACACATGTTATATACAGTACAAAGATCCCCTAGCACAGAGAGAGAGCTCTCTCAGTGTCAGGAGAGGCAGCAGCTCCCTGAAGTTCCTCCAACCACTCCTTACACTTGCCACTGAGCTAGCTCCAGCACATAACATGTCCCGTGAATACAAAACTCTTCCACACACTCAAGAGACTTTACAGCAAGATCAGTCCTTTCACACTTGACAATCTCAACATACTCTCTGCGACACACCATATCCATGAAACCAGCATTATTTTGTAGTCTACCTCTAATACCACCACATCCCTTATGCACCCATTTATCACAAATACTGCACAGGATGGAGTTACTTTCCACACCCTTGTGGTAGACCATACATGGCCACTTTCCCACTGCTTTGAAAGCACTGCCACCAGCCCTAGATATCATCACTTGTTTTATCCACATTTACTCTAAAACCTTGTTCTCCATTCCATCTTGTCACATCCTAAATCTTTCCTCCACCTCCCTTTCATTCTCTGCAATCAGCACCAAATCATCACCATACTGTACATTTCGCATGGGTCCATTTCTGAAGTCATATGAGAGGGCTTCAGGCACCATGACACACAGTAATGAGTTCAAGACTGACCCCTGATGCATGCCAACATTCACAGAAAACTCATCATTCAAATCTCCAGTCACCCTCACCTGGGTGCAAGCACGCACATCACAGCCATAATCACCGCAACCAGCCACTCCCTGATCCCAGGCTCTCATTGCCCACCTCACCACCTCCCTAGGGACTCTGTCAAAGGCCTTCTCTAAGTCAACAAGAACAAAGTACAGCTCCCTTTTCCCTCATATATAATTTTTTCTGAAGCCATTGGGCAATGAATATGGCATCAGTGGTCCCCTTGCCTGCCACTAACCCAGACAGCATCTTATCAACATTCAGTACCTTCCCAGTCACACCCTCAAGGACTCTCTTCATTACCTTCATTATCTGGTCCAAAAGTTTCATGCCTCTATAATTTCCTCTTTCTAGGGCATCATCTTTCCTCTTGTACACATTCACAGCACACTCTTCAGCCAGTTGTTTGGAACAACACACTCATTTATAATTGTATTTATCAAATTAGTAAAATACCCACTCCCATATCTCCTGAGGCCATCAGCATTTCAGCAGTTAACTCAGACACACATGCCTTCTTCCTCATCTGTGTCATACCTATTGCCTTGCTTCCAGTAACAGCATCATTCAAAGGTCAAGGACCAGACACTGGATCTGCTGACTCCAAACCTTCCCTGTTCCAGTCAGATTCCTTACTCAGCAACAGGTTATAATGCTTTCTCCAGTCATCTTTAATATCCTCACTGTTAAGCACTATCTTTCCTTCATTATTCTTCACACACTGCTCACATATGATATTCCTGTTTTTCCCCATCATCTGAATTGCTATCTTAAATGACATATTCTTCCTTTCATCACTATTTAGACTATCCAGTTAAAGTCTCTGAGACTAAGATTTTGCCATGTGTACCTCCTTTCCAGCCTTTTGCTTAGCAGCCAAGTATTCCTCTCTGTTTCCAGCCCTTTTCCATTCCCAGAAAAGTCTTCTTGCCTCCTTAACTGTGGCATCTACATCCCATCCCACCACCATGTACCATATGTCTTGGGGGGCCTCTTGTCTTCCCACACACTAAATCAGTAAATCTGAGGAGACTGTTCATGGTGCTGTACTGTTCATTGATACTTTTGTCAGGAGCTCCCTGTTCAGTCACAACTCTGCTCATCTCACCATAGAATGTATTCCATATTACATGGTTGTTCAACTTTCATATTTTCCTCCTAGGAGCATAGGTCTTTTTCTTCACCATCTGCCTGCAGTATTTGGTAAATGTTTATTTTGTTGCTGATGAATTAACACTGTTTTTCACTTGATTGTAAAAGTGTTTGAAGTCATTTGCTCTATTTATGTATGTATTTACTTACTGTATTGATGAGTGATAAGCCAAATGGTTTCCTGTACACCAGGAAACCATTTACTGTGCAGGGTTGTAACCATATAACCAAATTGTGGCGCCTGGTAGTTTAGTGGGTAATTATAGCGCCCCAGTCAGTTTGAGCCTGTGTAGGTTTATATCCAAGGGGTGGTTGGGGTTTATTGTTCATGTAATGCCACCCAGGGATGAGTGAGGCCAGTCACTCTCATCTTAAATGTCAGGACCAACTTGCCTAACCCCAGGCTCCTCCGCTCCTCATGGGGCAACATAGGATTGGATGATGAATGGATGGATTTATGTATATTATGTTCATATTTGTTTATCAGTTTTTTTGTGCTTACATTTCCTCAGTCATGAACCAGAAGGATGTTTGTCTGAGTCTCACTTATTGCAGTTTTGTCTGCACTTATCCTGGACTTAAGCAAGACCTGCCTGAATCTTGCTCAGAGCTACTGTGACACTAAGATTAACAACTTGTATACCGTTATAGTGTTTTACTAGAAATGGAAAGTACCAGTGAATGAATCCAGTACTTACATTGTGTTACCTTAGAGACCGTGGACCATGCTAGCTTGTGTAGGTTTTTTCGCCTGATGACAGCTGTCTGTATTTTCCAATCTTGAGCCACTTCCCTTCTCAAACCCTTGCCCTGAAGATCCCCCTGCAGGATCTCATTCAAAGTCATCCTTGGTCTGCTTCTCAGCATTCTTCCTACCACATTGATGACTGTAGCCTTTGTCAGCCAGTCACCCCCTCCATTCCTCCCAGCATGCCCAAACCATCTTAACCTGCCGATTTGCATCACTTGTTGATACAATTGTCATATAATGATGCTGTGCTAATTCATCTCAACATTCTGATTTCAATGCCTTTCAGTGTGCATGCATCTTTTGATTTCATTGGCTAATTCTCAATGTCATTCAGCATAACACTTCTCACACGTGATTTTGTGGGGAGTTCCTGTCACGGGAGGAAGTGGAAATACGAATAAAATGCTGATACGTTATATTCATCGGTTGACACAAGGAATTGACTTGTGAAATCAAGTAGTAAATTTTACTTTATGCTGGCTTACTTTGCCGATGCTGTAAAGACGAGAATTTTATAAACTTTCTCAACAGTACACAGTGGAGACTAAATCATTCATGAATGCTGTATGATTAGTATTGTTGGCCTCTGAGAAAGTGACTTTACCTCTGACAGTCAATAACTAATACTAATACAGTAATAATGATCAGGATCTTGCCAGTGCGAACTCCTAGCTGGCACAACGGATTTAAGAATTAATACCAAAGAACTGGCCTAAATACCAGTTGTGATTAATATAGGAATTTTGTGCAAACTGAGAGAAGCAAATTACAGAAAGCACAATGTGGAGAAATCAGACACGAGTCTACATTTACATTAAGCTCAAAGAAAGGAACTGTAAATTTATTAATTTCAACAAAAATTTACATTACAAGAATCTCAAAGTGAATTCAATATCAAAGCAAAGGAAATACACTCACTCACTCGCATTCAAATAGCTAAATACTCTTAAGTCTAGGAAAAAGAATGAAAATACTGGTCAGTGGAGGAAACAGAGCTATAGCTGCAAAGAGGCTGGATGTCTCTAACTGCTAAGGCGCTGCAATTCACTGCTAAGGTCCAACTACAGCCGATCACCAACTCAGTGGGGAGATGTGGGAAATCGAACTGGAGACTAGCCGCTACAATGGGGGTCCTGGTCTCTGCATTGTGCTCGACACCTTACTCCCATGTTTGTCCAACACTAACTGATGTAACCAAGTCGGGTACAAGAGCGTAAGAAATGGGCATGTTCACCGGAAGTGTGCGTGGCCTAACTTCAGTGGACAACAGAGACTGGGCGAACGATATACACACGCAATAAAGTCACTCAGCGAAGCACTAATGACTAAGAACATTCACTTTTGAAGCAGTGACGAATGTTCTGAAAAACCATCCCAATCAAAGTGCATTCAAGGACGGTTAAACTGAGTGATACACAGTGGGTCGTCCACTAGAGTTCGTGGCTTCCCACCAAAGTACAATGTCACAAATTTGTATAAATTCACAATCTTGCAAATTTGTGACAGTTCCCTTTACACAAAAAACTGAGTCCCTTCCTTGTCAGGAGACTACAGTACCCTAAGCCTCTTCACACCACTTGTTGTTTAAGCTTTGGAATTTGTTTGTGCTCCTTCTACGCGCAGCATACAGTTCAGCCTCTTCATGTGATAAATCGCTACTGTGATAATTCAAGAATTATACCATGTCTCAGTACAACGTAAAAAATTTGATCACGATTTCGTTTCAGTGGCATAGTCAGGATGGCTGCCCAGTGTTTACATTGGCTGTGATTGTTGCCGTTTGTTTTATTTTGTGCATGAATGGCCCCAGAAACACCATTGTTGTTGCCAAATAACAGTGCAAATGCTTAACAAATAGTGCACTGTGCAGTATTAAGTGAAGTGATGCGTTTTTGTATGTGAAGTACTGAAACTTTTGACTTGGAAATCATGTCAGCCATACCTAACCATCATCCCCATAACAGGCTTCTACTCAGTTGCCTGGGCCAAGATGGTTGCCCAGTGTTTACATTGGCTGTGATCATCAGCCTTTCATTTTATTTTGTGCATGAAAAGCCACTGAAACACCATTGCTGTCGCCAAATAACAGCACAGGTACTTAACAAATAGTGAGGTTTGTGATATTAAGTGAAGTGATACTGTATCTTTTCATGTTGAATGGTCATCCACGCCCTCCAACTGTCCCCCAGCCTCCGGAGGGTGGGGGGGATTTGGTGACATCTTACAGGCCTACTGGCATAGGAAAAACTTCAGATGGGTGGCAGATTTTTTTTTTTTTTTTTTTTTTTCTGGTTATTTTAGAAAGAATATTTTGAAAACTTGATGAATGGGAATAGAGAGAGCAGAGCGGCTGTAAACATGATTGGTTTGGGGTGTGTGCAGAGAAGGAATGCAGTGCTGGGAGACATGACACTGGCACAGGTGAAGAGCACTGTGAAGCAGCTGAAAAATGGGAAAGTAGCTGGGATTGATGAGATGTATGCAGAGATGCTTAAGTGTAGTGGAGAGAGTGGAATGAAGTGCTTGTTGGAGATATGTAAGAAGACATGGATGAGTGAAACTATGCCTGCAGAGTGGAAAAAGGCTGTGATTGTACCCCTGTACAGAAATAAAGGTGAGCGAAGTGGGTGCAAGAATTATCGTGGCATAAGTTTATTGAGTGTAGGGAAGGTATATGGAAGAATTATTATAGAGAAAGTAAGAGAGATATCAGAAGTCCTAGTGAGTGATGAACAGGGTGGCTTTAGGAGTGGCAGAGGATGTGTGGATCAAATATTTGCAGTGAGACAGATAGCAGAGAAGGCTTGTGAGAAGAACCATAAGGTGTTTATGGCATTCATGGATCTGGAAAAAAGCATACCACAAAGTGGATAGAGAAGGATCGTGGAAAGTTTTACGCATGTACGGTGTAGATGGTAAGCTGCTAGGTGCCGTCAAGAGTTTTTGTAATGGCATTGAAGCATGTGTAAGGGTTAATGGGCATCTAACTGAATGGTTCACGATCAGTGTGGCCATGCGACAAAGGTTGTGTGTTGTCCCCACGGTTGTTTAGTGTATATATGGATGGGGTGATTAAAGAAGTAAAAACACGAGTAATGGAGAGAGGGATTGCTTTGGCAATGAATGGTGATGGAGGTAAAATCTCAGATTTGGTGTATGCTGATGATGCAGTACTGCTTGCAAGTACCGGACAGGAACTTGGTAGGCTAATGCAGAGTTTTGCAATGTCTGTGAGTGTCATGCGTTAAGAGTAAATGTAGAAAAGAGTAAAGTGATGGTTATAGAGAGAGAAGGTGACTCCCAGTATGATGTTACAGTGAATGGAGAGAGACTGGGATTGATGAGAGAGTTCAAATATCTGGGTACTGTGATAGAAAAGAGAGGAAAATGAGCAAAGAAATTGAAAGTATGGTGACACAAGGAAGAAAAGTAGCTGGTGCAGTGAAGGCCTTGATAAGAACAGAGGCTTGAATGTTGCAGCTGCATGAGGCTTACATGAAGGAATGTTAATGCCAACTTTAACATATGGATGTGAGACTATGGTTTGGCATGAAAATGAAAAGTCTAGAGTAAGAGCAGTGCAGATAGGACTGCTGAGGAATGTATATGGAGTACAGAGGGTGGATAGGATACGAAATAAAGTGATTCGTGAAAGATGCGGAGTGAGGAAGTTGGTGGACACCAGAATTGAAGAGAGTGTAGTGAGATGGTATGGTCATGTGGAGAAAATGGATAACAGTAGAGTGGTGAAAAAGGTATATCTGAGCAAATTTGAAGGAGGAAGGAGGTGAGGTAGGCCAAGGAGAAGTTGGAGAGATATGGTGGATAGATATGGTGGATAAGTGTGTGAGGAAGACAGGTTTGGAAGTCGGTGAGGGTAGGGAACTGACAAGAGATCGAGCTGGCGGGATGAATATTGTGAGGAAAAGTGCATGATCAGGGATTTTGGCACCCCTTTTTAATGTGGCGACGTCTGGATTGACTCTGTCGGATACGTTTATGTGAAACTACAGAACATGGTGAATTTTTTGGCATATCCGATAGAGCCAGAATTCCAGGGGCTTAAATGATGAGTAAATGGAAATGTGGCCCATTGGATTGGACAGATTTGAGTTGTTTGGACATTGCTACTCTGCATCCTGCCCTAGGGTGGGAAAGGAGGTGCGGATGATGATGATGATGATATTTTAGACTTGGTAGTCGAGATCATCCTCCCTAACCCCATTGAACCCATGCTGTATTGACCTTGCTGTGTGATAATTCGTAATGCAATAGGTCTTCTCTTGACACAACCCTATTGCAAAATGGGGCCAGACTTTATCTCCCAGGTAGTAACACTCCTTCACACATTTCAGGCATCTGTCTCCACAGACAACATTTCCCACTCAGTCATCAACAACCGAGATACCTTTAGATACTGTAATTTTCACAGGGCTTAACAACTTATTCTTGCTGTTGCCAGACAGTTTTATGGAACTAACTGTAGGAAAATCCTCACTTATTGAAAGGGTATATTAAAGTTATATGTAGGAAAGGTGCTTGGAGGAATGAAAAAAGTGTTTAGATGTCGTTCCCTTAGAATGGATGTAAAGAGAAGCTGTATGAGGGTGTTGTGGTACTGACTGCGTTATATGGGGCTGAAACGTGGAATATGGGTGTAGCAGAGAGGAAAAGTTTGAATGTAATGGAGATGAGGTGTCTGAGGAGTATGTGTGGAGTGATGCGTATGGATCGAGTGAGAAATGATGAAGTGTGAAGGAGAACTGGAGTTGTTTGGGAGATGGCTGATCGTGTCGAGCAGAGAGTGTTGCAATGGTTTGGGCATATGGAGAGAATGGATAATGAGTGATTGGTGAAAAGATAACTAGATCTGATGTAAGAGGTGTAAGGCTGAGAGGGAGACCACGAATAGGATGGATGGACAGTGTGGAGAGAGCATTGGATGGGAGAGGGATGTCTGTTGAGCAAGGAAGAGTGGCTGTGCGTGACAGAAATAAATGGAGAGAAATTGTGAATGAATAAATGATGACACAGCCCTGAGGGAATATTCACCTGCATTTGGTCTGATCAGCTAATCAGGTCAGGTGCGGGCAAAGGGATGGGTCTATTATGAAGTGGCTGGGGTAAACCAGCACTGCTGTCGGAACCTGCTGCGGATGTCACTGATTGCACTGTGCAGTTGACCCTTGTGCGGTGTGGTGCGGTGAGGATCAGTCCCCTCTCCCCTTTGGGGCTAAGATGCGAATGAATGTGTTTGAGTGGATGAGTAAATTGGGAGTGTGTCGTCCTGTCTTGGCTACCTCCCTTTCCTTGGAGGAAGCAGCCTAGGTATATAGATAGATAGATAGATGTAATCCTCCATTTTGAAAAATATATCCTAGACTGAATAGAATTATCAGATGGCAAGACTAATATGAAAACGACATCCCTGAATTTAGTGGGTTCATACCAAATAATATAGAAAAGTGTGACTTATACCAAGGATGTTCTGTAATGCAGGCAGTGGACATTCAGCCACAAGTACAGTGATCTTTGTTGTGAGTGACTTTTCACAGTCAAAGTCAAGAGCCTTTCACCCTGTCACAAATTTTATTAAGCATTTCATGTTCCTTTTTTTTCCCTAACAGCTTCCAGCAACAGTTTAGAAGTAATTGGCTGGTTTTTGCACTTGTTGTAGCTTCCATTCCATAGAAAACAGTTGTACCATGGCCAACCCCAACCCCAATATGGGGATTTGTTAAGGGAAAGCATGATGTAAATTTTGTCTTTATGTAAAAGAACAAAGTGTAATGCTATATACACATTTACAGACGCTACTGAAATGCCGTGCTACTGTATGTGAGGCCCAGTGTAAGGAGCCAAAGGAAATAGAGCTCTCAATGGGGATGTCTAATGATTTTGAACATGCTGTGAGTATTATACTATCGCACTTAGTTTTGTAGGATTTGCTCTTGTTTGTACACCTAATTTTAATTTGGCAGAGATTTTTTTTTTGTTCTTTTGCAGCTCATTGGCTGAATTAGATAGACTGCATCATTTCCATAGTGCTTCTTTATGATTGTCACCTTATCTGTGTGTTATAACCTCTTGCTACAGTGCATTGGTAGAATTAGGAATTCTAAGGCTCATCATAGTTTTCATGGCACTTCTTCATGACTGGCACTATATTCTAATGTTAGCCTCGTGTTGCAGTTTAGTGGTAGAATAAGACATACCGAGGGTTATCATTGTTTTCATATCACATCCTCATGACTAGCATCATATTGTAGTGTTAATCTGTTTTGCAGCTCAGTATTGAAGATGATGAAATAGTAGTTTTATTTCACTAAATAGTGCCTGTGCACGATAGGAATGATTGGAGAGAAATTGTGAATGAATAAATGGTGACACAGCCCTGAGGGGATATTCTCTCGCACTTGGTCTGATCAGCTGATCAGTTCAGGTGCGGGTAAGGGGATGGGTCCATTATAATGTGGCAAGGGTATACCAGCTCTGCTGTCGGGCGCTGCTGCAAATGTCGTTGATTGCACTGCGCAGTTGATCCTCGTGCGATGTGGTGCACTGAGGATCTCTCCCTTCTCCCCTTGGGACTAAGACATGAGTAAATATACAGTAGAACCTCTTTGGTCCGGACCCCTTTAATCCAGATTTCTGTTAATCCGGACAAAATTTAAAAATAATAAGCTCCAAAAATATGTTGAAAGTAATTCTAAAGTCATTTTCAGTATCAGCGCGGAAAGCGATCGTCATTCGTTTAGTCTCGGATCACGCTAGGTCGCTACATGGGCGCCTGTTTAAACACACGCTAGCATTTGTTCCATCAACTAGTTCACCAACCATTTATATTTTTACGCTGTATTTCAAAAGTTAATCCTCCTTACCGTGCCCCTGAATGTAAGTGTAGCTTCTGTAATGAATAAAGGTGTTAAAAGGAGGAGTTTGCTTACACAAAAATGGGTCAGAATATTCTGCAGTGTTTAGTGATTACTGTAGGTTATTTTTTGTACTTAAATGTGCTTTACTTGTACATCAAACATTAGCTTCTTGCCCATATGGGTGTTATCAATATGCCAAAGATGACAATGTATTTTTTGCCTACATAAGTTTTATTTTTTTTCCAAATATTACAGTTAATTAATTTATTTATTTTTTTGCCTACACGGGCCTTAGTCACTTACTACAATTTAAAATGTAGGCTAGTTTCTTGTCATGGCCTTACCTGTAAATTATGCAATACAAAACTATCTTACATGATTAGTTTTGTTATTTTAGTACCGGTATCCTTTCATCTTTTGCAGTTACGTAGGGTTGACATATGCCACATATGTTAATAATTAACAAACATACCATATGTAGATAGAGTTTGGTATGAACTGGAGATTATCCTGATGGTCCGGACAATCTGCTAATTCGGACAACCCTTCCCCCCATATAGTCTGAATGAGAGAGGTTCTACTGTATTTATGTATGTGTGTGTGTGTGTGTGTGTGTGTGTGTGTGTGTGTGTGTGTGTGTGTGTGTGTGTGTGTGTATTTACCTATTTGTATTTACCTATTTGTAGTATACAGGAATTGAGCAATGCTTGTGTTGTCCTGTCTCCATATGTACATTTATCTAGTCTACTTTTACACACATGAATGTTTTTCGCCTGCACCACTTCTTCGTCTAGTCGTTCCAAATATTTATGTATTTACCTAATATACCTAATTGTGACATACACGAAATGTGCTGTGCTCGTGGGTTCCCATCGCTGTTTCTCAGTAACTCAAATTTAGTTTTAAACTTGTTTAAGTTTTTAGACTGGACAATCTCTTTGTCCAGGCTATTCCACAGGTCTATACTTCTATAAGGAAAGCTATATTTCTTGATATCCTTCAAGCAGCTTGACTTCAATTTCATTCCGTGTCCTCTTGTTGCTCTCTTTTCCCATATAAACAGATCTTCTCGGTCAATTTTTTTACTCCTATCATAGTCCTGAACACTGCAATCATATCTCCCCTCTTTCTCCTTTCCTCTAAGGAAGGCAAATCCAGCTTTTCCAGCCTCTCTCTGTATGACAGATCTGCCAGACTGGGGACTCTCTTGGTTGCTGTTCTTTGTATCCTCTCAATCTTGTTTGTATCTTTCTTTTTGTGTGGAGACCACACTACCGCTGCATATTCTAACCTGGGACGGATCATGGCCACAATCAATTTTTTCATCATCTCCTCATCCATATAACGAAATGCCACTCTTATGTTAGTCAAGAGTTTATATGTCTCTCTAACTGTCTTGTTAATATGTTTTTCAGGTGACAAACTATCTTGGATCAGCACTCCCAGATCTTTCTCTTTGCTCAAACTTTTTGTGATTAATTCATTACCCAACAAATAATTCAGTGATGGCCTTCTGGTACTTTTACCCATTTCCAATATTTTACATTTCTTTACATTAAATTTCATTTCCCACATCCAGCTCCGATCATGTATCCTATCCAGATCCTCCTGCAGCATTTTACAATCCTCCTCAACCTCTACCTTCCTCAAGATCTTTACATCATCAACAAACAGACTTGCGTAACTGTTCACTCCATCTACCATATCATTTATGTAAATCAGGAACATTACTGGCGCCAACACCGAGCTGTGTGTGTGTGTGTGTGTGTGTGTGTGTGTGTGTGTGTGTGTGTGTGTGTGTGTGAGAGAGAGAGAGAGAGAGAGAGAGAGAGAGAGTGAGTGAGTGAGTGAGAGTGGTGAGTGAGTGAGTGAGAGTGAATTGATGGCTGTCAGCCACCTAGACCTATGTAAAGCATCAACAACAACTCGATAAAAAGTAAAGGTGATTTTCTTTTTTTCAGATTCATGTTGGCAGCACCAATGTGAGAGTTGGAAGCACAATATTTGGTGCTCGGGCAGTCAAGAAATAATCATGTTTGTGTGTTCTAAGCAAGATTTAACTTCATATACAGTACTGAATATTTTAATGGAATTTTAAGTGTAAATATAGTCCAGCATTACATATCAGCTTTGGATAATTTATATAGTGTGTCACTTAGTATGATGTACATTGTATTAATTTATGTGGAGAGGTGGAGTGAACATGTATATAAAAGAGGGGGTGTGAGCTGGAGGGAGGGCAGCAAATAGCAGGGAACAGTGCGACATGGAGGCAATTTGTTTGTGGTCACCCCTTACGGGATCAAGATGTCTGGAGATAGATAGATAGATAGATTCTGTATTATGAAATTAATGTGCCAGATCATCAGTAGAGGGTAACAAGGGTTCATATTGTACAGTACTCATGAGAAGTCAGAAACTGTTGTGTGTGTATAAGTGCATGCTTGTGTACATGCCTCCAAGAGAGAGAGAGAGAAGTATGGATGCTATAGGATCCATCAGACCAGGTGAGGCAGAGTCCAGCACAGTCACTGCATTCTCAGTGTATGTTTTCCCATTACTGTTGAGATTAAGTAGATTTTGTCACTGAATGTAGTCACAGCAAGAGGCTTTTAGTTAAGGTATATGGAGTGGTGCTGATGAGGAGTGTACACATATTGGTGCTGTGCACCCTGGATGGAGCAGCTGCAGCATCTTACCCAGAGCTAAACATTTTCATATTTCCTTGCACACTGCCATGGAAAGAACCTTGGGCCAACCCTAGTGAGACGCAGTCTGTCAAAAAGGGGCACTGGTTCCCTGCACAACTTATGTACTGTACTGTACTTGCAGAACAGCCTCACAGCATCAGTTGCATCCCTGTTGTTGACTGCTCTTCTTGGCATGACAGACTGGGGTTAGGCAACAACAACATATTACAGTACAATTTGGGGGAGGCAGTGGCCAAATTAGTAGAGAGGCAGCCTGCAGTCCTAATGGACCCAGGATTGACTCCAGGCTGGGGCAGGGAGCAGTATAAGGATTTAAATTTCATAAAAGCAGACTTTACTAATCTGCCAGAAGACCCGCTGACATGTCGTAAAAAAATCATCCCCGCTAATAGCAGTACAGTACACCAGTTCTGTATGAGACAGCCCTAGCATGTATTCAGTATGGACGGTGGTTGTTAGTGCTGAAGTGGTGACATGTGGAGGTGTGTAGGAGGCCTACTTGGCCTTGGGATAGGCCCTACAGCCTTTGCCCAGAGTCGGACACATAAAAAAAAAAGAAAAAAAAAAAAGAAAAAAAAAAAGCTTGGGGAATATACAGTACCTTCCTGGTTACCAATTTTTCCTGGATATCTGATATACTGTATTCTCTTATCTGTACATTGGCTATATCATTACAGTATATACAATACCATTTGTATCCAGGCCCTAACTAACAGATACCATTTGAAACATAACCTTGTTCAACACACCCCGTAGACGTAATACACGTGATTGGAGAGTCTTGCATTAGTGCAAGTCCATTTTCTGAGGTGCAGAAACCTCATCTTAGAATGCATTTTCACTGGTAGAGAAGATAAAGTCTAGCTGACAGAAATAAAGGTTTGTGTTGTTGGATAAAATTACTGTGCTTGCAGTTCCTACATATCTGTTTTATTATCTGCAAAACAGCTGAATGATGAGTAAAGGGCAGAGCGACAGCAGTCAGGTGAGGAAGAAGTAGGTGGGTCATGGTTGTATATGCAACAGTGAACAAGGGAGTCATGATAATTTCACTTACACCACTTCTTTCCAAGTCATCAGTTCACCAAAAAAGGCTCGATTTATTTCTTTACTTTGTTTTTCCATGTTTTTGTCAATAAAATAATAATATTTAACAAAGTGGACTTACCCCAGTATTGTAAGATACTGCATGCACGTGGCTAGTTAGAGTCAGTTCATTAGGTAAAAAACCATACTGGTACCACACATTTTTGGCTGATGAAAAGTATGCTCTTTTTTTTTTTTTTTTTTTTTTTTTTTTTTTTTAATGGATTTATTTGTCTTGCTTTTCATGAAAAATTCCATGAGCCTAGGACCCTGGGACTTGATATCAAAAGTCTTGAATTTTCTGTGTTAAATTCTGTTATAAGTGTCTTATAATGTTCACATCATATGTCCAGCTTCTGTTTCAAGGTGAACACAGTTTGCTTAAGTTTAGTTTGCACTTGAGGAATCATGGAGTGTACAAATCACTACCAGAGTACAACAGTACGACAGCAAGAGTTCCTTTTTACTGACTGGCGGCAGTAAGCTGACTGGTGATTTGTGGAGGTATAGAGAGTGACTGCATTAGAGGGTAGGAAAGAGGGGGGAGGAGGGTTTGGAAGAGGAGTAACTAGGAAATGACCTTGACCAGAAATGTCTTCACTTCAAATCGCCCAACTTAATTCAGATTCACGTGACACATGACTATCTTGTGCAGGGGTGGGCATTCAGAGTGGTGCACACTTATATTTTTATTTATAAACTCGTATTTGCCAGTCCATGAATCTTCTTGGTTGTCTGATAATCCTGGTTATCTGGATAATGGGTATCTGGGATTGTTCTATATATAGAATCCTTTTTCTCTATTGTCATTGTATTGAGATTAACTAGAGATTTAGTTATACACATACAAAAAGTAATCCTCACCAGAAAATAACATTGTTTTATTATATGTTGCATATCTGACAAAACACTTCAAGTATGGGATAAATTTAATGTCATCAAACATGTGTTCACCTGTATTAATCCATTATTTAATATTAAATAATATTCTGTAATTTCTGTTGAATGTTTTAAGGAGTCTTTCTCCTCTCAGGATGCTACAGTCTTGGGTAAGATGTTTTATTGGGTGAGTACAGGGTTAGATGCTGCCATTCATGCAAATGAAGTTTGTATTTTATATGAATAATGCTACAGTTCTTGTCATTTTAAAGGTGTAAACAAAACATGTAAACGTATTTTGAGAATTAGTAAATTACTTTGGAAGAATGGCTCTTTTGAGAAAGAAAAGACCAGACATTATTATATTATTATGGAGCCAGGATTTCGAGGGCTTGAATGATGAGTGAATGGAAGCGTGGCCCATTGAATTTGGCAAACTTTGGCTATCTGGATGTTGCTACTCCTTACCCTGCCCTAGGGTGAGAAGGGAGGCTCGGATCATGATGATGATGCACAATGAAGTGGTTTGGCTATATGGAGAGTGAGAGACTAATGAGCAGGGTGTATGTGAGTGAGGTGGAAGTGAGGCAAAGGGAGGGGGAGGCCAATGAAGAAGGTGAAGGGATGGAGTGGAGATGTACTGTATATGGAGGGAGGGGTTTATAAGTTGGGGGTAGGGCAGTGAAATGGCAGGGGACAGGGTGACATGGAGGCGACTCTGGGCATTGGCTTCATAGCCCACAACCATAGCTCAGTAGTTCTCCTATGTCCACACACCTCCACATGTCACCACTTCGGCACTAACACCCACCGTCCATATTGAATACATGCTAAGGCTGTCTCATGCAGGACTGGTGTACTGGTATTAGCGGGGGTATTTTTGTCACGTTGGTGGGTCATCTGGGAGATCAGTATTGTCTGCTTTAATGATATATAAATCCTTAAACTGCTCCCTGCCCCAGCAGGGATTTGAACCTGGGTCCATGAGGACTGCGGGCTTACTCTCTACTGATTCAGCTACTGCCTCCCCTACCTGTTTGTGGCCACTTCTTATGGGGTTAAGGTGTCTGGCTCAAGAGAGGTAGATTACCATTGTATCATCATCATCATTGTTTAATACTGTACTGTAATAAATTTTAGCATTTTCTGAAATAGACTTCACCGCTAACATGCCTTCAAATCCTCTTTGTCTTAACCAAAGATGATACTGCATATTTTATACTTTTTGGTAGAGTTGTAATTATAGCTACTCCAGGCATTATTAGCTGGAAAAACAAGGTCAAGATGATGATGATAATGACTAAGTTTGTTTGCAGTATGACTGTATTGAAGATGTGTAAATACAGTACACTAATTGTTTATTTCATATTTAATCTTAAGTTTTATTCAGTGCTTTGTATTAACCTCAGTTCTCTACATGTTAGTATCTTGTATCAAGTGGAGAATGAGAGACTGGCTAGAAGAGTGATGTGAGTGAGGTGGTGAGGAGGGGGATGGGGCAACTGAGGATGAGATGGAAGAATGAGAGAGAGGGATGTGAGTTGGAGAGAGGGCAGCAGTGGCAAATGACAAGGTGACATGGAGATAATATGTTTGTGACCACTCCTTGCAGGATTAAGGCATGTGGCTATAGATAGATTCAGCAATTCAGTGTTATCATTGTCATTGTAATCTTTGATGTCTTGCTACCTCCCAGGAACCCCACAACAAAGGATGGCCATTAGAGAACCACTTCGAGGCTACTCTATCCTCACATACCTCTCTCACTTTCTCAAATACTCCTCATTCTCTTCTTTCACCAGTGAACAGTTCCACTTTCTTCTTCCGTACCACATCTGGTCTGCCTCTTCCAACAGTTCCCTCAGTCTCACTCCCAAAGGCCCATATTCTTACTTGTTATGGATGTTCCGTAGCACCTCTTCCTTAGCAATTTACTTCTGGATATGGATGATTAATATTCTTTTGTATGTTATCTGTGCTTAGTGTATTAGAATGATTTATGTGACACTGAGATGGACAGAAGGGTGAAATAAGCAAAATAAATTACTTAGGAAAAGGTGATAATGAGCTTTCTTAACCCGCCGCGTGCCAGCTATTTTTAGCCCTATTGGTCACTCCTATACTGGCCATTTTTTTACCTTTTTTTTTTTTAATTGGCTATAATGATAGATTTTGATGTGAAAACAACGAATTTCACCATCAAAATACTCACCAAAGCTCAGAAATGGGTTTTACTGAGTCCTGCATACTTGTATGCAGGTATTCCTGTTCTCTCACACTCGCCACGTACTGTAGGTGAGAGAAAGCCGTTTTCTGTGTAAGGTAGACTCAGGTATTTAAGTTGGGAAGGTATAGCAATGTTCAGCACACTTTTCTGATTACTTATTACTTCAGCATCTACCACAATTTGCGTGTCTCTCTCACTGTGAATGCATTGTCTTACACTTATCTGAAGATAGGTACAGTCAACAAGAGTTCCACCTGGACCACCTAGTCGTGGGATATGGCTAATGTGGCAACAGCGCATGTGTGTGTTCTTGTGTACATGCCTGAGAATTTTTTGAATCATCAGCTTCATCCTCTTTGCCATATTATATTATTATATGGTCATTGTATTATGCTGTGATATTGGCTGATAAACACTGTGTGAGTGGGTTAATGAGCTGTGCACTATGTTATTTTTAAAGTCTGATTTATATAAAATAATTCTTCTCTTATCTTGTAGCGTGAACCACGATACAGGTTGAGTTGTGGTTCAGAAACAGCGCGCCATTTATGGGTGAACTTGCTCACTGTTTCTGAACCACAACTCAACCTGTATCGTGGTTCACGCTACAAGATAAAAGAATTATTTTAGATAAATCAGACTTTATAAATAGCATAGTGCACAGCTCAGTATCCCAATCACACAGTAATTATTAGCCAATATCACAGCATAATACAATGACCATATAATAATACGGAGAAGAGGATGAAGCTTGATAATTCAATAAATTCTCAGACATGGACACACGAACTCACACACACGCGCTGTTGCCACGTTAGCCATATCCCGCAACAAGGTGGTCCAGGTGGAACTCTTGTTGACTGTACAACCTGACTTCACTATGAACAGTCCTGGCACTTACAAGAAGGTATTTACAGCCTGACTGATGTATAGTTCTTACACTTATAAGAAAATATTTACAACTTGATTTCACGGTGTATAGTCCCTTCACTTACGTGAAAATATGTACAACATGCCTTCACTATGTACAGCACTGGGTGAGACTCACAGGCAGAGTGAGTGTGAGGGGGGAAGTGAGTGGGTGTTTGGCCTTGACCATCTGGGGCATGATAGAGGAACAGTTAACATACATGCCTGCCAATTTTTACCCGCGAATCTTGAAAAATGTGGTCACAGTGAATATTTTCATTTTAAACCGGTTTAAAACGGCACTGGCATGCGGCGGGTTAACCAGTGAGAATATTGGTCAAAGACTTTTCTTGGCACTCTGTCTCTTTGCATACATTATAAATGTATTTTATATCAAATTAATTACATTCTGAAGAATATAATACCATCTTATAATTTTTTTGCTCTAATGAGGTCTCTAAGTTATGTATAGGCTAATATGTACACTAAAACATGCAGTCAAGAATACAAATTATATTCAGTTAAAGTGTATGGTTTAAGCCAAGCTGAGAGAGATCCCAGAATTTATGGACTCAGACTTCACACAAGACACTTGCCATTCTGCCTCAAAATACAGTGGCCAGGAGCGGCCTGTTCCAGTTCCAATGCACGCCATGCTATCGGCTTAATTTCTCTCTAGTGACATCTGGCTTCCCTCTAGTCTTGCTTCAAGTGAACGCTGCATTTCAACCTAACTCAGTCACCCACTAGCTGAGGTACCTTGGATAGTACTGCAGATTTCATTCTTAGCCAGAATCCTTGGATATTGCTTCCTTCCGTACTTGATGTTATTGTGTGCACTGAAGTGATTAAATATAGGTGCTACTGACCTAACTATGAGGAAAAGGCTTGTATTCTTGCCAGGAAGCAGGAGAACATCCCTACCAAAGAAACAGCACAATGAACCAGATTGTTGCAATGATCAGTGAGTATAGTACCCTTGGCCTCCCACCAAATGCTCTGTCAAGAAAACCTTATCCAGAATGACAACACAAGACAACTAAGGCTACAGACAGTCTTCTACAGGAGGTGCTTAAAACTCCTGATATTATGGCTGCACATCTCAAGGTTAATTGTCCCAAGATCCTACAGTGTGTGTCTATCAGCACCATCCAACACTGGCAGCAGCAAGGCCTGATCCAGCCATCATGCTTTCTAGCCAAGAAACCACTTCTGACCAAATAAATGTGCCAGAAATGTCTTGACTTTGCAAGAAATACAAAGCTTTGACCTCAGAAGATTGGAGGACAGCAATGTTGTCTGATGAGAGTACCTCATATTAGTCGGATAAGGAGGCCTCGCAGTGTTAGTCAAACACAGTGACAGTGTGGGTTGTATTAGTGGGAAAGTGGGCAGGGATGCCTGTGCTTCCTTTCTAAAAACATGATACTGAATGCTGATCAGTATATGCAGGTACAGGACAACCATCTCCTGCAATAAATGGGAGACATTACCAGCCCAAATGAATAAGCTATAACGATGATGATGGAAGTCCATCATCCACACTCAATGTAATGCTGCCCACTTCTTCCTTCACCTTTATCATTCTTTTTCTGTGTCTGCCCTCTTCACTTCCTATTTCTCCCATCTTTCCTGTCACTTTTATTACTCTCTTTTTTTTTTCCCCTTTTCAGGTGGCCTTACACTGAGTGATAAGCCAAATGGTTTCCTATAAGCCAGGAAACCATTTACAGTAATGCTGGGTGATAACCATATAGCCAACCCATGTGTTCCTTTGTGTGTCAAAAAGTGGGTTGGCAGAGGGTTAGTTCCCCTCCTGTAAAACAAATAACTCAAGACAAACAGCCATCCATATGGGATTAGGACATCCGGTTGTAAATTGGACAGATAATGGCAGTGCAGAATTAAGGCCTCTCTCAGCTTCGCTGATTCTGACAGTGGTTGTTAGTCCATTACTGTACATCACAGCCCTCTGTAGTAACCCCTTCAGTCTGATAATGTATTATGCATTTCACTGTTGCTACCAGCAGATGGTATTTATCCAACTTAGGTTACGGATGGAGTTGATTGAGGCTATATCTAACCCCTCTATTTCAAGGGCTATATCTAACCCTTCTAGTTCAGAAAGTCTCTCACTGGCTAAATAAAACCACTTGGAGATGGCAAGAATACAGCAGAAGGCATGCTGTCAGACTGAAGTGGTTAATGGATTGTTTAATATATAACAATGTAGCCTGTTACAGGCATTGTACTCTGTTATATTGTACAAACCAGTATAGCATCTAGGATATACAGTACAGTACTGTATTTTTATAAATGAAGTATAATGCTTCATTATGATGTGCAAAACAGTAAATCCTCATTATTAATGTTTTTCCAAATATTCCAAGTACCGTATATCCAAGCAACTGATATTGTAAACTGAGGTAAATCAGCCCTTTAAGTAGCAGTGTAACTTTTGTAGGTCATTTTTCTGTAAGCTTTTGAGGACAAGCAGAATATGAAGGCAACAAAAAGGACTTTCTATATGGTATACCATATATATATATATATATATATGTTCTTACCTAATTGTTCTTACCTAATTGTATCTTTACAGGAATGAGTCAAGCTCGTACTGTCCCGTGTCTTAAACCATATTTATCGTACATATCCTTAAATTTGTGAATTGTTTTGGCACACACTATTTCATTCGGTAGTGCATTCCATTGATCAATTGCTCTGTTTGGGAAACTGAATTTCCTTACGTCTTTATCACCTCTCTTCTTATGCAGTTTTTTGCAGTGTCCTCTTGCTGATGCTTCTCCATATGTTAAGTAATCATTTATGTCTATTTTCTCCTTCCCTGATATGCACTTATATAGCATTATCATGTCACCTCTTTTCCTTCGCTCCTGTAGTGATGGTAGATTCAGTTTAGTCTTTCTTCGTATCTTAGGTCCCTTAAGCTTGGTATCCATCTTGTAGCGGCCCTTTGAACTTTTTCAATCTTGTCTATGTGCTTTTTGAGATGAGGACTCCAGACTACTGATGCATATTCCAGGGTTGGTCTGATGAATGATGTTATTATCCTTCTTAGCATGTCTTCATTTATGTATGTGAATGCTATTCTCATATTTGCAAGCAGTGTGTACATGTTGTTTGTTTTTTTAGTTGGTTGTTTTCCGGGGAGGGGCACTAACCCTCCGCCAACCCTTTTAGTCGCCTTTTACGACAAGCAGGGATACTGGGGGAGTATTCTTGAAAACCCCCCCTACCCCCAGGGGTTGCTGGTTCCTTGAAAGCAGTGATAAGAAACAGGGAAGTGAGCATGGAAGTGAAAAAGTTACTACATGACAGTATTGTGATACCAACTCTAACGTACAGATGTGAAGCTTGGACGTTGTTGGAAGGACACAAGTCAAGAGTGAGAGCAGTGGAAATGAGTTATTTAAGAGGAGCCTGTGGAGTCACATGGAGAGACAGGCTGACGAATGAGGATATAAAGGAGCGTTGTGGTGTTGATGTGGATGTGATAGGAAGCGTTGTGAGGAACACACTGAGGTGGTTTGGCCATGTGGAGAGGATGGAGGGTGAAAGACTGACGAAGAGAGTGTATGTGAGTGAGGTGGAGGGGTAAGAGGGAGGGGGAGGCCGAGGATGAGATGGAGGGGTGGGGTGGAGAGGTATATGAGAGAAGGGTGTGTGAGCTGGGAGCAGGGGAGTGAAATGGCGGGGGACAGGGCGACTTGGAGGCGATTTGTTTGTGGCCACCCCAAACGGGATTGAGGCGTCTGGCAATAGATAGATAGATAGATAGTGTACATGTTCCGTACCTTCTCGCTGATGTGGTCAGCCGGAGATAATCTGTTATTGACAATCACACCTAGGTCTTTCTCTCTTTCTGATGTGTATAGGGTTTTATTTCCTAACTTATAATCCCAATCAGGTCTTTTTCCACTTTTACCAAACTTGATTACATGACACTTGTCCACATTGAATTCCATTTGCCATGTACTACTCCATTCATGAAGTTTATTTAATTCTTCTTGTAGCTCTTTATAAGAGTCTGTGTTAGTAATTCTCCTTTGTATTTTTGCATCATCTGCAAACATATTCAGATAGCTCTCATTTCCATTGTTACTGTTTATATCATTTATATACACTAAAAACATAATTGGTGCCAGCACTGAACCCTGTGGTACTCCACTAGTCACTTCTTTCCATGATGAGTAGTTTTCTCTTAGTACTGTTCTCATTTCTCTTTTTATGAGAAAGTCTTGCATCCAACAAAACAGTTTGCCTCGAATTCCTCCTTGATGGTACAGTTTCCATAAAAGTCTTTGGTGTGGTACTGTGTCAAAAGCTTTCTTGAAATCTAAATAGATACTGTCCACCCATCCTTCCCTTTCCTGTATTGTGTTTGTTACTCTGTCATAGTAGCTCAGCAGATTAGTAACACATGATTTTCCTTTTCTGAAACCAAACTGTCTTTCTGTTATCATACTGTGTTCTTCTAGATGGTTTACCCAAGCTTTTCTTAAAAGCTTTTCAAATACCTTGCTTACAATACTGGTCAGTGATACTGGTCGGTAGTTGAGTGGATTTTGTCTATTTCCTTTCTTGAATAAGGGGACAATATTTGCCTTTTTCCAAATATCAGGTAGTTTACCTTGACTCAAGGATTTCTTGAAAATTAAAAATAATGGTTTACTTAACTCCTTTGCACATTCTCGTAGTACCCAACATGAAATTTCATCAGGACCACTTGCTTTTCCTCTGTCTAATCTACTTAACTCCTCCTATATTACTTTTTGTGCTATTTGTATATCTGGTAGTATCTGTGGACATGCATGTTCCACATAGTCCCTCTCAAAATTTTTTTCTTCTGTAAAAACTAATTGGAAATTCTTATTTAGTGCTTCACAAATATCCTTCTCTTGTGTATAAGTGATTCCCTCGTCCGTGATGGATTGTATTATATCTTTTACTTTGGTTTTGCTTCTGATATAGCTGTAAAACAGCTTTGGTTGATCACTACTTTTATTTATTATATCCTCCTCAAACTGTTTTTGGGCTTCTGTCCTTTTTTTTGTATAATCGTTTCTTGCCTGTTTGTAATTATTATACGCCCTTTCACTATTATGTCTTCTGTATCTATTCCACAACAAATCTCTTCTTTCTTTTGATTTTTTACATTCTGTATTGAACCATTTCTGTATTTTCTTATCTGCTTCTTTGTGCTGTGGGATGTACTTCTGGACTCCTATTTCATAAAATTCACAGAATTTTTTATATACAGCATTTAAGTCTTGTCCTCTAAGCTCATTTTCCCAATCAGCTTCTAAGAAATACTTCTTTAGGTCTTGATAATTTCCCTTTTTATAGTTTGGGCTCTTTTTGTAACTGTCATTGCTGTTTACTATGTCATATGCTATCCTGAAGTTATAATTTAGTACTGCATGATCGCTTTTGCTGAGTGGAGGGTGATATATTAAACTGTCAAAATCATTTTCTTGCCTAGTAAATATTAGATCTAGCACTGAAGGTACATCAAGTCCTCTTTTTCTGGTGGTTTCCCTCACATGTTGCGTTAGGAAGAACTCTTGTACGAGATCCAGGAGCTTTTCGGTCCCAACAGCTTTCTTGGCTAATTATATCTAGAGTATTCCAATTTATATTTGTATTGAAATCCCCAGTTAGTATAATTCTTTCTGATTTCTCTTCCATTTTATGTAGTAATGAGCTTAAACTCTGAATTGTACTCTCTGCCAGGTCCTCATATTCATCTCTTTCCCATGTGTTTGATCTGGGTGGCATGTACTAATTGGCTACAATTACTTTACCTTCAGATGTGTTGATCTCTACTGCAATCAGTTCTACTTGTGATGGTATATCTAGTTTTATTTCATTGACTTTTAGATTTTTCTTAGTTAATATTATAATTCCTCCTCCTTTTTTTAAATTTCTGTCTCTTCTCCATATATTGTATTCCTCTAAGTTTAGTATGTCATTGGATATCCTTGGTGTTAATTTTGTTTCAGTTAGGCATATTATTTGTGGTTCATTTTCTCTGACATAATCATTCATCTCTAGTAATTTAGATACCATTCCATCCACATTTGAGTACATCAACTTTATCTTCTTGTTTATATACTTGTCATGACATGGTTCTACCTTCCTCCTTTTTCTTCCATCCTGTTTGTGTACCACTTTCATACCTGCAATCCTATTACTTTGTACAAAAACTTCTCCTCTTCCGATCTTCCCTCGTTTTTTGTTTTTGCTTCCTCCCTTTTCTCTTTCAGTAATTCCAGTTCCTTTTGTGTTAGGCATCTTTTTATCCATACATTTTTGAACTCCTCTTTTTCCATAAGATTCTTTGCATTTTTTAGTATCTCTTCTAGTGTTTACACTCTGGAAAGTCACCTTTAGAGGTCTTACCTTGCTTTTCTCATATTTCCCTAACCTTTTGTGTTCCTCTATGTCTGTACTACAGATTTCCTCTGATACTTCTTTCAGTAAGCTCATTACATTTGCCATCTCCTTTTTGTCTCTTGTGATCTTGTTTTTTAGCTCTTCCTCTTCTATACCAGTGATTACTATAGATTTGTTTATATCTACTGAATCTCTGACTAACTTTGGATTGTTTTGGATTATTCTTTTCACTTCCTTTTTAATGCTTTTTTCCTCCACCCTTGTTTCTAAGTCTTTCTTTACTTTCACCATTTCAGCATACATGGTTTCCACATCATTTTTGTAGCTTTGCACAGCTTCATTCACCTGTGTTTTCTCCTCAATATCACTGCTCTGGTCAGTAAGACTGCTTACTTGCCTAATTGTCTCTCTGTCATTTTTTAAATCTTCCATAACACTCTCGTGATTGACTACTGTACTTGCCATTTCACTCATTTTCTTCCTAAGTGCACTCAATTCCACTGTTAGTTCACTGATGGTTGTGTCTTTCTTATTGGCCTCCCTTCCTAGTTTTTCTATTTTTTCCTTTTGCAAGTGCATTTGCTTCTTTATTTCATCAATTTCATTTTTGAAAGCCATTTCTAGTTTGTTTACACGTTCAACCAGTCTATTGTGAGTCTCCACTTCAGCCAGTTCTTGGTAGAAATCATCATTTTGCTTTTTACTTTTATCCCTTTTCTTTTCCAGATTTGCTTTACCAAAGTATGTATCCATTTTGCAATACTAAAAGTGCAAAGTATATACTTACAATCCCCGTGTTGTTGTAGTCTAAACAAACTTCAGATGACTCAGCATTATTCTTTCGTCTTGTTTTTCTTTCCTGTTTGAACAAGTCTTGTTTAAATTAACTATTTTTTTTCCTTTTAATAATGAAAAATCATTTAGTCTAACCTAGTACAGAGCTTGACTCATGCAAAGATACTAATTTAGGTAATGCCCCTGGCCGTGTTGGTTTGGTACGGAGCGCCGATGTTGCATGTCCTACTCGGTTGAATCCCTGTACGTGTGTGTGTGTGTGTGTATTTACCTATTTGTATTTACCTATTTGTAGTATACAGGAATTGAGCAATGCTCGTGTTGTCCTGTCTCCATATCCACATTTATCAAGTCTACCTTTACACACATGAATGTTTTTCTCATGCACCACCTCTTTGTCTAAGTCGTTTCAAATATTTAAGAATATACCTAATTGTGATATACACGGAATGTACTATGCTCGTGGGTTTCCGTCGCTGTTTCCCAATAAGTCGAATTTAACTTTAAACTCGTTTAAGTTTTTAGACTGGACGATCGCTTTGTCCAGGCTATTCCATAAGTCTATACTTCTGTAAGGAAAGCTATATTTCTTGATATCCTTCAAGCAGCTTGACTTTTTCAATTTCATTCCATGTCCTCTTGTTGCTCTCTTATCCCATACAAACAGATCTTCTTTGTCAATTTTATCTACTCCCACCATGGTCCTGAACACCGCAATCATGTCTCCCCTCTTTCTCCTTTCCTCTAACGAAGGCAAATCCAGTTTTTCCAGCCTCTCTCTGTATGACAGGTCTGTCAGACTGGGGACCATCTTGGTTGCTGTTCTTTGTATTCTCTCAATCTTGTTTATATCTTTCTTTTTGTGTGGGGACCACACTACCGCTGCATATTCTAACCTGGGGCGGATCATGGCCACTATCAATTTTTTCATCATTTCCTCATCCATATAATGAAATGCTACTCTTATGTTAGTCAAGAGCTTATAAGTCTCTCCAACTATCTTGTTAATGTGCTTTTCTGGTGACAAACTATCTTGGACCAGCACTCCCAAATCTTTCTCTTCTCTCCTTTTTGTGATTAATTCATTACCCAAAAAATAATTCAGTGATGGTCTCCTGGTACTTTTACCCATTTCCAATATTTTACATTTCTTTACATTAAATTTCATTTCCCACGTCCGGCTCCAATTGTGTATCCTATCCAAATCCTCCTGCAGTATTTTACAATCCTCCTCAACCTCTATCTTCCTCAAGATCTTTACATCATCAGGAAACAGACTCGCATAACTGTTCACTTCATCTACCATATCATTTACGTAAATCAGGAACATTACTGGCGCCAACACTGAGCCTTGAGGGACTCCACTTGTTACTTCCCTCCATCCAGACATCTTTTCCTTTATTACTGTCCTCATTTGTCTGTCTCTCAAAAAGTCTCTCATCCATTCCAGAAGTTTCCCCTTTAGTCCTCCTATATATTCTAGTTTCCACATTAGTCTCTTATGAGGTACCTTGTCAAAGGCCTTCTCTAAGTCTAAGTACACACAATCCACCCAACCATCTCTCTCCTGTACCACATCAATCGCTCTTGAGTAAAAGCTCAACAAGTTTGAAACACATGACCTTCCACTTCTGAATCCAAACTGACATTCAGCCAAAATATTCATCTCTTCCAGATATTTTATCCATCTGTCTTTCAGGATTCTCTCACACAATTTTGCGACCATGCTGGTTAGAGACACTGGTCTATAATTCAGGGGTTCTTCCCTGTTTCCTCCCTTGTAAATTGGTACCACATTTGCCCTCTTCCATTCTTTTGGCACTTTCCCCTCTTCCAGTGAGCATACAATTAAGCTGTGAATTTTATCCGCCAGCTGTTCTCTGCATTCCTTCAGTACCCAATTAGAAATTCCATCAGGTCCTGGGGCTTTCCTTACATCTTGAGTTTCCAGTAATTTATACACTTCCTGCACCTCCACTTTTATATCTTTCATCACCGGAACATTTCTAATCACTCCCTCCCCTTCCACAAGCTCCTTTTCTTTAGTGAAAACTGACTGGAAACGTTTGTTCATTATTTCTGCTTGCATTGCCGGATCCTTAAAGACCTCTCCATCTACTTTCAGCTTGGTGATTCCTTCCTTTTGTTTCAGTTTGCCATTAACAAATCTATAAAACAGTTTGGGTTCATCCTTGCATTTGTCAATTATACCTTTTTCAAAATTCCTTTCTTCTTCCCTACGTATTCTTGTGTATTCGTTTCTTGTTCTTTTATATTCTTCCTTTGTTCTGTCGTTACCTCTCTTTCTCCAATTGTTCCACGCCTTATCTCTCTCTTTTTTGGCTATCATACACCTTCTATTAAACCACTCCTTTTTCCTGTTTTCTTTCCCTCTTACTCTTGGTACAAATTTTTCCACTCCCAAATTATAGAGGTCTAGAAACATATCTCACTTCCTCTGTATCTCTCTTGTTTCTCTGAATTTTCTCCAATCCGCATTTTCAAAAAAGTTTCTCAATCCTGTAAAATTTGCTTTGCCAAAGTTGTATCTTCCCTGTCTATGAAGCTCGTCTCTTGGCTCGACGTTTCCTATTAACATCTGGAACTCAATGACCACGTGATCACTTTTTCCCAAAGGACAGAGATATTCCAATGATTCTATTACATCGGGTTCTTTGGTGAACAGTAAATCTAACCTTGTTGGTATGTCCTCACCTCGAAACCGTGTCTCTTCTTTGACCCACTGCGTCATCACATTATTCATTATTATATTTAATAACATAGTACCCCACGAATCCTCGCCGCCTCCTGAGTACCATTCCTTCCAGTTCACCTCTTTACAATTAAAGTCACCCACCAAAATTATATTATTGCTTTTCTCAATTATTTTTTGCAAGTAGCTAGCCATATCTGACAACATCTCATGGTATTCGTCATCCTTCCATGCTCTCGTCTTTGGGGGAACATACACTACCGCCATATCTCGCTTAACATTCTCTCCAGTTTCTAATTTCATATATATCACTTCAGCCCTGCCTTCTCCCATTTCCACAGTATCTACATTTATGTTGTTCTTCACTGCTATCATCACTCCTCCCTTTTTTTCTTTCCTGTCTTTTCTCCACAGTTTGTATTTACCATCTCCCAAATGAACATCAATATCTTCTCTTAATTTGGTCTCTACAAGGCACATGACATCAGGTTCATGTTCTCTCAAGAAATCATTAATTTCGATCCTTGTCGATATGAAACCATCAACATTAGTATATATCACCTTCAAATTATTTTTGACATTATTAATACCCTCTTCTCTCCTACTCTCTGTCCGTATCACTTCTTCAACTTCTGATCTTTCACAACCATCCCCCCTAGTTTCCTTCACTTCTATTTCCTTAAATACCATTTCCTTACTTTCATATCCAATACTCTCCAAAAAAAAGTATTACGTTCTTCCTCTGTCCTCTTATCATTTTTTTCCTTTACTTCTTCCTTTAATGATTTTAAAACTTCTCTTTCTTCTTCATTCAGATCTTTTCTTATTATAATATTTTCCATCCCCGCCTCTTTGCTTAATTTCCAGGTCACTTTAAGTATCTCATTTATTACACTTTCTGATGTAAACTTGACTCTCATTGGTCTTGTTTCCCCTTTCTTATAAGGCCCTATCCTCCTTACTTCCTCAATTTCTTTTACCCACTTGTCTCCTTCGGGGTCAATCTTGCCTAATATTCCTCTCACCATGTTCGTGTCTTTCTCGAGTCTTGCGAACCTAACCTTTTCTTCCTCTTCCCTGTTTCCAAATACTACCACACATCTGTTCCTTTCTACAGTTTCTCTCACTATTTTCTCTTTTTTCTTCAGTATTTTCACTACATTTTCTTCCATTTCTTTCTTGTTCATTTCCCTTTCTTCCTGGATGATCTCTCTTAAGCTGACCACTTCTTTCTGTTCTTCTTCTACGTGTGCCCACTTTGCCTTGTGTTCTTCTAGTACATTACTCACCTTCTCCGTTTTATTAGTACTCTCTTCAAGTTTCCTCCTCAGTTCAGCATTCTCCCTCTTCAAATTCTTAATCTCTTCATTGGCTGTTTCGTTGGACTGGATTAGACTCTGTATGGCGGTTTCCGTATTTCCTGACACATCCTTTATCACTAGATTCTCTACTTTTTTTTCGAGTTCACTAATCCTCATAATTAATGTTTTCACCAGGTCCATGACATTAGTATTAGCATCAAATCCTTGAAATTCCATTCCCTCATTGTTTACATTTTCGGCCATCTTTAACCTACCGGTAAAGTACCTAAACAGCTGTTACCGAATAAGCCACAAACATTCATGTATACTATTGCCAACAAATCTTTACATTTTTGGTAGTCTACCAACTTTCATTATTTTAAATTTATAGAAAGACCCTAGGAGACAGGACAGACAAAATTCCTGAAACTACTCAAGGTTAGGAGCGATGCCTGGGACGACCTCTCTCTCCGGCTGCTCGTGTGTGTGCGGATATTTATGACTGAAGTGTGCCACGACTCTGGAGGTTTGAATCTGGGTAGATTTTTATTGGTTTCTCCTATCTTTTTTTTTTTTTTTTTTTTTCCCTGCTATCTATACCCACCTCACTCCATCCTTAGATGGGAAAAGAAGTCTGGATGATGATGATGATGATATGTGTGTGTGTGTGTGTGTGTGTGTGTGGTGTATGTGTGTGTGTGTGTGTGTGTGGTGTATGTGTGTGTGTGTGTGTGTGTGTGTGTGTGTGTGTGTGTGTGTGTGTGTGTGTGTGTGAAGTCTTCTAAGTTTACAAGTTTTTTCATTACTGTATACAGGCAACCCCCTTTTAACAGTGATTAATTACCAAGTCATATTGTTATCTGAAATATTGTTAGGGAAACATGTTATAACTTGGGTTCAGTGGGAATCAATTGCTGAAAGACCCTAGGTTGGCCCTGTGTGGGATACTTTTACACAACACAAGTCCAAAATGAACCAAGTAAGGTTCATGATCACCTAAAACACCATGTACTGCCACAATAAACTGCTATGGATTAATATTAGCTATATCATCATCATCATCATCCAGACTTCTTTTCCCATCTAAGGATGGAGTGAGGTGGGTATAGATAGCAGGGGAAAAAAAAAAAAAAAAAAAAGATAGGAGAAACCAATAAAAATCTACCCAGATTCAAACCTCCAGAGTCGTGGCACACTTCAGTCATAAATATCCGCACTTATACACTTGATGCCACCTGTCAGCCAGGGTCAATCTTTTGACTTGTAACACATAATAAGACAGTTCAGGTAATGTGACCTAAAGACTTACCATGCAGAGCTGCTCTCACGCTCCCAGCAGTGCTGCTGGTTCATACACATATTGCTCATTTATTTTCCCTTTTTTTGGTTGCAGATTATCACAAAAGCAGAAATTTGGTATCATACCTGGTAAAAGTTGCAAAATTCTGCAAAAACAGTAGTAACTGGAACATTGTTGAGTGGGGGATGCCTGTACATGGATAGAACTTTACCCTACTCTTTGTCAACTGCTGTTTTGTTCTTTTAGAGTGAGTAGAATGTAAGGATTTCATACTTCATAAAAACTGGAATTGCCTAGAGATGTATTTCCCACACTCTGAAATTACAGGCTGTCTTGTGATAAAACTTCAGGAGGGTATTCTTTGGCTGATTTTTAGTAAGAAAAATGCTGCCTCAACATAGATCCAGTTCTCAGCCATTATGGAAGTGTATCACTGATATCCCTGTGGATGAATTATATGGAAGGCCATTGTCTTTTCAAGTTCTCGGTGTGCATGACACGACAAACTACACTTCAGATGCCAGGGACCAGCAATACAGGTATTAATATTTTATCTTAGACTGCAAGGAGTAATGTGAAGGTTTGCAAGATCTATGGCGATCTGTTGCAATGGCCCCCAAAACTTTTATCCCATAGCCTTGTAAACTCAATACTGTATGTGCCAACTAATTTTAATACATCAGACGATCTCAACAACTGACCCTTCCCTGATAACCTCTTAAGTCCTTAGAAGGACCCATGCTTTTGACATTCCCAGCTTTTCCTTTGTTAATCCCGAAGCAAGATGCTGAATTACCGGAGGATGACTTTGCTCATAAACCTCACTTTCTGGCACTTTTGGTCCTACAGCTCCTCCTCGGGGATATGGCCCTGGACCTTCTTCCACCAGGAGAAATGCAATATGCAGGTGAGTTTTTGGCTCGTGGGATTTTGCATGCCAGGTTAAATGGACAGTGGTCAACCTACATAAGACTTCTAGCAAAACCATTGACACTGCTATTCAGGTGAGACTACAGTTGCTGCAATCCACTGGCACTGATAACTTCTCCATTGTTGCCAGTTCTGTCTTGACCCAAAGCAATTTTTAGCCAAGGGGGGTTACCTTAGAGGCTGTGGACCAGGCAGTGCTCACTGTGCCTCAGCTGGGCTTTCATCTCAGTCCTAGCTCACCCTATCTTTAGTTGGGAAAAAGGTTGGGATGATGATGATGATGGTCCCCTCAAATCATAACCTGATTTGATGACAAAACCAACCTTCAACATACTCTCAACATACAATATCTGGGAGCACCCAGCTGAAGTGGCCTCATTTCTTTAGTCCATCAGGTTCATTTCCAGCTGAGCCCCAGGCTACATCAACAACATGGTATGACATAGTGAAAATGGCAAAAGAAAAAATACAGTACCAACAGTTGAAGTGTTATTGGGTAGAATATTTTAAGTACAGTAACTTGGACTGCACAGTAGACACTTTTATCATGGTACAACTGAACAGTATACAACCTTTTGAACAGAGTATTATACTAGTCTAACTGAAGAGTACAGTATGGGACAAACTGCCTTTCACTATCCATGAAACTAGCAATGAAAAATATTATTTAGCCATTATCTAATGACTTGCTTATACCAGTGTACAGAACTAAAGTCTTTGCATGTATTACACTTTAGGAAAATGAAATTAACTGGTACTCAGAGTACAGAATTAGAAATAAAATTATATCAAATCCACACAAAGGAAAAGGTGATAATGATCATGCTTTAAAATATTCTAGAAATTTCAAATAAATACAGTTTTTTCAGCATGTATTTTTACTGCCCCCAAAATTATATCACTAGATCTGACAATGGAATCCACTATAACAATTACAGGCCTAAAATTTGATGTATGGCAGGTAACTTCTTAGGACGACATCCCAGTGTAGGTTGGGACACTGTATGCAGCTTCTGAAATACATTTATATCTATACTACTGATGACAACAGTGGTTTGCATTAAAACTTAATGAAACAATAGCTCAAGCCTCCCTGAGTAATATACCGTTGGTGCCTCCGCAACACACTGCAGAGATTACAGTATTCAGTGTCTCCCTTGTACCACTAAATGGCATATTTTGTTTAACCTGTTACAGCTTAACTATGACAGGAAGAAAAATGGATGCAAGGTGATTATAACATAAAAAATAAATTTGCAGTAAAACTTTAATAACCTGAATCTCAGTTCTCTGAAGCTTTCATCAAGGTATACGCTATGGCTGGCTGGACACACATTCTGACTATAAACACAAAAAATTTCTCACTGACTGGTTTCACTGTCAACCCAGAATAATATTGGTGGGAGATCTTTCTGTTGGATCAACCTTATTACAGTCTTGCAGGATGTACCACCAGGCTGACTGAAGGAAAACCATAACAATTAAAACTACATAGTAAAAATATTCAGTATGTTGTCAAGATTACCTTTAAGACACAATATGACTGCCTTATATGATCTTTAAAATGATATCTTAAGAAAGCCTTAAAATACAACTGGCACCTAATACAACCTCAGATAAAACCCTGGCATGCTGCTGCTGTTTCAAAAAACTACACTGGTCGTATTATCAAGAACAAAAGTTCACTGACAATCCTCTGCCAGCATTTTGTCCTGCCTTCAGGAGCATAGCCAGGCCTCAACAAATTGGGAGGGGGGGGGGGGTAGGCCAAGGAGGAGCCAAGTCTTTTTTTGGGAGGCTCACCACTGCACAGTGTGTACACATTAAATAATTTAACATTTTAAGTGGAGGGGCCATTAAGGGGGCCCAGGCCATACCATGGTTACACCACTGCCTGTCTTTCATATTTTTTATTCCTGCCTGAACATGAGAAAGTATCCTTTCTTCTTATAATCTTCCACTCTGTGCTCCTTACTGCTGTTGTCTTTCATATTTTTTCACTGAACATCAGAAAGTATCCTTTCTTCTTATACTCTTCCACTCTGTGCTCCATACTGCTGTAACATAGCAATACTTTGTATAATATTTTTCACTGCCACAACCAGCAAGAAAGTGTTAGCAAACTTTTGATCACATTAAAACAGTGTACCTCTGCTCTTCCCACTACACTGATCTACACTCTTCTCTGACTTTTCCCATCCCAACTCTAAAGCCACACAATCAAGAAGATACAAATTCATTTGGCTACTACAAATACCATTCCACACCACTAACAATTTAAATGAAAAACAAACAACTCGTAGGACCAAATTCTTATTAGCTTATGAGGTTTTCCAGAACCTCTTCTTCTGTAAATTATTTGCATATTACACTAATATTTACTTGTTCTATATGTATTTCCAATATAAACATAAAATGGAATTATTATGTGGAAGAGATATTAAAGAGGTATATACAAAATAAACTAGTAAGGATGAGGTGGTCGAGGCGTCCTTCACTGCCAAGAATATGATCCTTAACTTCAAAATGGTACTGCATATGCAGAATAAAAGCTTATCCCTGTCCTCTTGCAATCTATGGAGATGTGACAAATGTAAAGATAACACAAAGCCATGACTAAAAAACAAGCAAAATGATGAGTGCAAGCACATGACGAATGTAAAGATAATACAAAACCATGACTAAAAAACAAACTAAATGATGAGTGCAAGCATATCAGAAGGCCGCTGGAATGAATGCCTTAGCAAGGGCAAGCACTGGAGAGCCTGACGGTATGCCGGGGAAGGGGCCAGCAGAACCAGCTATGTCCAGGTGGGAGTACTTGAGTGGCTGGCTGCTGTCCTTTCCATGCTATGGATAAATGGTAAATTTTAGAAAAAAAAAAAAAAATCATTCACTATACCTGTATTATAGGATGATAAATTATGTATCCATGCCATTCCTAGATTCAGCTCCCTTAGCTCTTGATTGCTCCCATGGACAAGAAAATAACATCAATGCTGTGTGATAACATCAGCCAGGGACTTGCACACTCTTTGAGTGAACCTTTCTACACAACAATACTTTTGTACACGAGATTTCCATGTGCAATCCACATGTCCACTGTCTCAAACTCCAGTCCTTTATCCCCAATTTCCCTCTAGAAAGAGAATGGGTGGACATGAAGGTGAGCACCTAAACAGGTGGGACAGCTGTAAAAATGCACTACATCCTTTGGGCCAGCAAATGGACAGTTTTATTTCAAATCTGCCAGTTTAATGGCCTCCCAGGAGTTAGTGCCTAAATAGCCATGAGTCCCCATGACATGAATTCATGGCCACAGGATCATGAGCTCCTAGAAACCATGCACATAAAACACAAGGCATCACTGCAAAATGGAGTAAATACTATAAAAACACATTTCTTATTACACTTTCTCTTCTGTCTTTCTTTCCTTCATTCTTTCCTCTTCCTTCTGCCTATGGGTGACTCTACACTGAGTGACAAGCCAAATGGTTTCCTGTACACCAGGGAACCATTTACTACACTGAATGGTAACCATATAATCAAATCATGGCGCCTGGTGGTTCAGTCGGTAATTATGGTGCTCCAATTGGATTGAGCCTGTGTAGGTTTATATCCAAGGGATGGTTGGGGTTTACTACTCACATAATGCCACTCAGGGATGAGTTAGGCTGGTCACTCTCATCTTAAATGTCAAGACCAACTTGCCTAGACCCAGGTTCCTACGCTCCTCATGGGGTTACATAGGATTGGATGATGGATGAATGGATACAGATGCACTTCATATTCAACAGCCAGTCAATCAATTGACTAGCAAGTTAAAAAAGGGGTGGCAAACCCTTGGAATGTACTCCTCTACATATTTCATCTAACCAACACACCACTATTGATTCCCTTAGCTTGTGTGTTTCCATACCTTGCTTACTCACACATTCATCTGTCATATCCTTTCTGGCTTCTTTCTGGCCTATCGTGCCTCCTTCTACTTTCAGTCTCACTCATAATTATGCTGTACCAGTTTCTCCACCTGATATGGGTACTGGAAAGGGATGTTTTTATGTGGTGGTACCAATATAACCAGGTGACTCCACTGCCTAGGTATACAAGCATCCCTCAACTCCCTATCCCCTGAAAGGAGGGTGGTTGGCTCCAAAAGAAGGAAGACTTCAGCCTGCAGTCCACTGGGTTCACTTTTCTGATGAACCTGGAGCCACACAACAGCCACCACCCTAGTTACAAACTTACACCCATTCTCTCCAAGACCCTATCTACCATCTAAGCACACACTCATCTACACTATTAAAAAGACTTCCATACTCCACATCTCCCAGAATTACAGTTTATTATCCTACCCACTCTATGCACACAATACACACTCCTTGACAATCACATCTACACTCTCACTCTGAATTTTACACACCTAAGCTAAATCAAAGTCACAACCACAAGTTAATATGGGCACCAAAATACCTTAATGCATTCCTCTTTCAGTCTTCACACTCAGAACTCTTGTTTCTTATCAAGGTATTCACAGCACTAGCCACTTTTCATCCTTGAATCACTGTATTTTCCACTTCCTTTGTACATTTACAGTAATCACTCACATATCCAAACTAACTGGGCCAAAGGAGGGTCGGATTATACAAAAATAATTTGGATAATGACAAATACACTATTTTAGCCATACAATTTTTTTTTTTCATCGATACAAATAAGAAGGAACGAAAGGCCAGGAACATGCAAATTGTTCCCTCCAAGAAAAAACAAAAACAAAAAGATAACGGAGAGCCAAATTCAAGATCCGTTCATTTCTATGCCTGGACACACAGCGTTTGAAAGACTGGAGATCACAAAAAGAGGGAGACAGTTCCAGAGCTGACCTGTTGCATACATGAAGGACTGGGAGTAATGGTTAACTCTTGCATTAGACAGCTGGACAGAAAAAGAATGAGATTTTGTTGCTAGAAAGGTGCTATGTGCCTGCCGTACTGGTGGATAGATGCAAACACACAGTTCAGAGGAGCAGTGACCACTGAAGCAGTGATAAAAAAAGAGATAAAGATGCAACAGTGCGGTGAAGAAACAGGTTGAAGGGAGCCAGTAAGAGAAGGAGGGTTAGTGAGACAAAAAACCTATGACTCCACCCTGTTGAGACGAGCTGTATGTGTGGAGCCTCCCCACACATGAGAGTTGTACTCCACACAGGGGCAACTAAAACCTGTGTATAGAGTCAACAACTGTGCAGGGGTAAAGAAAGCACGGAGTTGACTTAGCACACTGAATCTCTTGGAAGCATATCACATCATCACCATCACCATCCGGACCTCCTTTCCCACCCAAGGGTAGGGTGAGGAGTAACAATGTCCAGACAGCCCAAAATTGCCCAATCCAATGGGCCAAGCTTCCATTCACTCATTATTCAATTCCCCGGATTCCTGGCTCTATCAGATAAGCCAAAAACATTCACCACGTTCTGAAGCTTCACATAATCGTATCCGACAGAGTCAATCCAGACGTTGCCACGTTAAAAAGGGGTGCCCAAGATCCCTGATCATGCACTTCTCCTCACCAAATTCATCCAGCCAGCTCGATCTCTTGTCAGTTCCCTAGCCTCACCGACTTCCAAACCTCTCTTCCTCACACGTTCATCCACCATATCTCCCCACCTTCTCCTTGGCCTACCTCGCCTCCTCCCTCCTTCGAATTCGCTCAGCTATACCTTCTTCGCCACTCTATTGTTATCCATTCTCTCCACATGACCATACCATCTCAGTACACACTCTTCAATTCTGGTGTCCACCGACTTCCTCACCCCGCATCTTTCATGAATCACATTATTTCGTATCCTGTCCACCCTCTGTACTCCACATACATTCCTCAGCAGTCCTATCTGCACTGCTCTTACTCTTGACTTTTCATTTTCATGCCACACCATAGTCTCACATCCATATGTTAAAGTTGGCACTAACACTCCTTCATGTACGCCTCGTGCAGTTGCAACACTCAAGCCTCTGATTCTTATCAAGGCCTTCATAGTATCAGCTACTTTTCTTCCTTGTGTCACTCTACTTTCAACTTCTTTTGCACATTTTCCTCTCTTTTCTATCACAGTACCCAGGTATTTGAACTCTCTCACCAATTCCAGTCTCTCTCCATTCACTGTTACATATCACAAGAGAGGTAAAATGTTCTTTCCAAGATAAATCCCAAGAAAATGACACCCCAAGCATGTTTCAAGATGATGCAGGATTGAGCTTAATATTGTTAACGATTAGAAGGTACTCCTGTGAAAGATTTTGTCAGGTTGATAGATGTAAGAACTTCATTTTTGATGCATTAAAAACAGTAAGATTATTATTACACTGGTCAGAGATATGAGCCAAGTCAGACATTAGATGTGCCATAGCCTCTCCCTTTACTATTTACGTAACTGCTGAGATGGACGCTGCAGGAAGCAAATGGCAAGGTGAAGGGTAGAGCCATCAATGTATGAGTGGATAGGGTTAGAAGTACATCTAAGAAGTTCATTAATGCATATGAGGAAGAGAGCTGGTGATAGGACAGAGCCCTGAGGAACACTGCTACTGATAGCTCTAGGAGATGAACAGTGGCAGTCTACAACAGCAGCTATAGAATGATCAGAAAGGAAGCTAGAGATGAAGGCACAGACAGAAGGATAGAAAACATAAGACGGCAGTTTGGAAATTAAAAATTTATGCCAGACTCAATCAAAAGCCTTAAAGATGCCAAGTGCTAAAGCTTTTGCCAGAGTCCCAAAAGGAGGATGACCAGGGGTCTGAAAGGTATGTGAGAAGATCGCGAATGGAGAGTCCCTGGTGGAACCCATACTAACAATCAGAAAGATGGTTGTGACAGGAAAGCTTTAAATTTTTTTTGTTAAGAACAGACTTGAAAACATTTGAAATAAAGGATGTTAGTATAAACAAAATTATTTTTAGCAGAGCAAAGAACAGGCTTAGCACAATTTCAGACAGAAGTATGAAAGAGGTGAGACTCAGGAGTGGGTTGGCTCCAGTACCTTTGGTAGGCCTTCTCCTTGTTGTGGACAGCAGTAGAACAAGCATGATTAAAACAAGTTTTTTTCTGCACTAGTCGAGGATATGAGAAAGGAATATGCTGCCATGCACATGGCACACTTGGACGGCTCTTGGCCATGGATGCAATACTCATTCCAGGGAAAATCAAACAAGTACTGCCTAAGGGCCTCCTAATCAGCAGCTCCAAAGTGCCACAACCAACGTTTCTTTGGAGGTCCACAAGCCTTACTGGAACAATAGGATAGGTTAAGGTGATAAGGTTGTGATCGTAGCCCAACGGAAAGGAAAGATTAGCAGCATCAGCAGAAGGATTAGTTGTAAAGTAGAGGCCAAATATGTTGGAACTCTCTCCAAGGTGATCAGGGATACAGGTACAAGCTGCTCTAGGTCATTAAGAATTAAAAAGATGTAGCTTGTTCACCAGGTGGATCAGTGAAAGGAAAGGAGAGCCAAAGATGGTGGTGAACATTGAAATCTCCTAAAATGGAGATTTCAGAGAATGGAGAAGTGGATAGGATGTGTTCCATCTTAGAGTAAGACAGTCAAAGAATTTTTCATAGTCTGTTGAATTAGGGGATAAGTATACAGCACAGACAGATTTAGTCAGAGAATGACAGGAAAGCCAAAGTGCAGAGAGTTGAGAATTCAAAAGATTCAGGTTCAGGTACACGAGAGCAAGTAGAACACAGAAGAGGGTTTGCTATCAGTTGCCTCAGATAGCTGAGTCTCAGTTAGGAACAGGTGAGCTTTAGAGGAGGAGGGATGGTGCTTAACACAGAGTAAGTTTGAGGAAAGGCCATGAATGTTGCAGAAATGAAGAAAAAATGAGTCAGACAGTGGTTCCAGGCATGTCGCTGGGTCGTCACTGGGAGAGGGTCAGATGGTGGGGACATTTATAGTTCCTCCACCTGAAGACTCCAAGGCTTGGTTAGTAGAAACCATGTTTTGGGGGGAAAATTTTGAAGAGGAAGTGAAGTATGTAATATGCATGTAGTTTGGTGTAGACAGTTAGAGGAACCTGTATTTGAGAGCATGTTGGCCTACTCTCTATGTAACTGAAACAATGAAAAGGTTCGGCGAAGAGGGATGTCAGAAGGTAGTTCAAACGGCTGATGAAACATGAGCTCCAGCTCTCCCTGTCATCAGCTATCTACTCATCTTGGGAATACCACCCTGCTTGACTGGCGCTACAGTCACTCATGAGTATTGTGGTTGGATGAGGTGCTGTTGAGGTGGATGGTTGGCTGCATGATGGTGTGGGCGATAGTACAGGCAATGTTACAGGAGTGGTCAGTTTGATGAAGGAATGCCCATTTGGTCTGATTTCTGATGAACAAGTTAGGAAGTTCTTGGAAGGAGCTTGAGGCCTTTTGGAAGGGTGGAATTGCATTTGGGTGTTCACAGTAATCAAAAAGGCTTACTTGACTTTCCCAGCCTTATGCATACGGGTGGCAGGTTTGCCATTATCATCATTTTCTTGGGCATTTGAATTTGGTGGGAGGCATGATGCACAATTAATTGAGCTCTGATTAAAAGAGGAGAACACACAAGGCATGTGTATGGTGGCAACGTGACACGGGTGTTTGTTACTGTTTCGATTCGCTCTGCCACCTACTGGTCACCATGCGAACTTTGCCATGTATGCAAAATTAAAATTTCTTCATGTATTTGTTATCATTCACTCTCATTTTAAATGTAAGGACCATCTTGCCTAGCCCTGGGCTCCTACGCTCCTCATGGGGCGAAGTAGGACTGGATGATGGATGGATGGATTTGTCAACATTTATTAATTTTGTTAATTAGTCAACATGGAGGTTCGGAAAATGTTGACGTTTATATAAGGCAGGTTCGGATACACAAGTGATTACTGTACCTCTTTTTTTTTTTTTTTTTTTTTTTAAACAAGGTGCCAAGGTATTTAAACCACTTCATCAATTTATCTCCCATCACTTAACAACATAAAATGATAAAAGCTTGATTCCCATCAGAAATGCCTGAGAAAAAAAAAATCTGGAATCTTCCTCAAAAAAAAGGCTGGCTGGTTTAATTTTCATTCATTCCTCCTATGACCACCCTACAGTCACGTATCTATCTATCTATCTATTGCCAGACGCCTCAATCCCGTTTGGGGTGGCCACAAACAAATCGCCTCCAAGTCGCCCTGTCCCCCGCCATTTCACTACCCTGCCCCCAACTCACACCCCCCTCTCTCATATACCTCTCCACCCCATCCCTCCATCTCATCCTCGGTCTCCCCCTCCCTCTTCCCCCCTCCACCTCACTCACATACACTCTCTTCGTCAGTCTTTCACCCTCCATCCTCTCCACATGGCCAAACCACCTCAGTGTGTTCCTCATAACGCTTCCTATCACATCCACATCCACACCACAACGCTCCTTTATATCCTCATTCGTCAGCCTGTCTCTCCACGTGACTCCACAGGCTCCTCTTAAATAACTCATTTCCACTGCTTTCACTCTTGACTTGTGTCCTTCCAACAATGTCCAAGCTTCACTTCCGTACGTTAGAGTTTGTATCACAATACTGTCATGTAGTAACTTTTTTACTTCCATGCTCACTTCCCTGTTTCTTATCACTGCTTTCACATATCAACACTGTTTATAAGGATATTCTTGCCACTGCAGTGCCACCATATAGTCTCTTGTCACCACCAAGTTGGCAAGATATACTTTATGTGTCACTATCTACCTGTCACATAAAGACCTCTCTCATGATCAAGACAACTCTTGTCATTTCAGCTAATGTCAGCTCATGTACTCAACTGAGTGAGTACAATGAACCTGAGTGTTATTCGTCTGCATATGGATTAATGACAATGCCACTGTATTTCATAGAACATACTTAAAAGTTTATAAGGCGCACAAAATACCTAACCTAACCTAACCCAACCCAACCAAACTAAACTAAACTTACTTTAACTAACCAAAGCAAAGCAGACTAACCTAATCTAACTAACCAAACCAAGCCTAGTCTAGTCAAGTCTAGTCTACCCTAGCCTAGCCTAGCCTAGTCTAATCTAACCTTGTCTAGCCAAGCCTGTCCTAACCTAACCTTGTCTAGCCTAGCCTAGCCTAACCTAGCCTAGCCTAGTCTAGTCTAGTCTAATATAGTCTGGCCTAGTCTAGCCTAGCCTAAGTCTAGTCTAGCCTAGCCTAACATAGTCTAGACGTGCCTAGGTCTACTCTAGTTTGGCCTAGCCTAGCCAAAACTAACCTTACCTAATCCAACTAACCAAACCAAACTAACAACCTAACCTATAGTAGTATAATCTAATCCAATCTAACCTACCCAGCCCCTAACTCAAACCAGTTTTATCTAGTCTAACCCCAAATACCTTATCAAGCCCTGAGGCAAGAATGAGGAAAGCCGATGGTGTCTGGTGTCCGCGAGGTGTGCGGGAGGATGGGGCATTGTTGCACTGACGCACATCCTCATATTCACTCTTACCAGCATGGAACTCATAGTCTTCACGCCGGATGGACGAAATCTGCAGTAAGGTTATTATCAGTTAACTACATGACTCTTGGTGACATATAGGGTGATCCATAAACAACACTGGAACAGAAACTCACCTGGGGATAGCTTACGTATTGCAGGGATGGCTCAGTCTGCTGATGTGGGTATGGGTATGTCAGTGAGAGTAGAAAATTAATAATGGAAGACAAACACTGATAACAGTGAATCATTCATCCCTGCAGCACACAAGAATGTGTCTGTCAGAGAAGAAGAGGAGCATTATACCTGGACCAACCTGTATTATTTATTTTATTCTTACAATCTCCAGGAAATCTTATTTACACCTGGTAAGATTTTTTTTTTTTTTTTTACCAATGAGGTTTGATTTAACTTTCATTTATCCCCTCACTACAAGCAGTCTCCCCAAAAGCTGAATAAAAATTGTCTGAAGTTAACAAGTTATCAGAGTTGTTATCATTATTATTTAACCCAAGTCTGTCCAGCCAAGCAGAGCCATCAACCACGGAAAGTACTGTAACTGTTTCTGTGGGGCCATCCTACAAGTACAGTATAGAATATACACGATGTAAAGATTTGGTGTCCCCTTCCAGTATACAGCACCTTATCAGGGTCACATCAGGGTCCTTTCCCACAGTGGACTGCAGGGAAATGTAAGGAGGTTTGGCTCCTGGGTGAACTCCATAGGTCCTCTGCTCTCCTCAGGGTACACAGCACCACCACATGTAGGCTCTTCAGCACCTGTCATCAGAATAAAATCCTTAACCCCTTGAATAGAGGCAACACATTTTTCAATAAATTCTTGCCATCTCCAGATAATACACCTTACGAAGGAGTTGCTGTGGTATTGAGCAGAATCTAGGCATTGGAGGGGGGGGGGGAGGAATGCTACATGTTTCTTCGGGCCCAGCTGGGGGAACCAAAATAATATACAGAATTAATTTTCTAACAATAGAGTAATAATAATAATAGCAAAATTTATATACATACATATATATATATATATATATATATATATATATATATATATATACAGTATATATATATATACATACATATATATATATATATATACCTTTAGTGGTGGATGGGGGCACCCACCATCCACTCACTTGATGTAGTGCTGCTGTTGGGTGTCTGTCCTTTCCTCTCCATCCTCTTCTGTCTTTCTTTCCTTCATTCTTTCCTTGTTCTTCTGCCTACGGGTGACTTTACACTCCCTCTTCTGTCTTTCTTTCCTTCATTCTTTCCTCTTCCTTCTGCTTGTGGGTGACTCTACACTGAGTGACAAGCCAAATGGTTTCCTGAACACCAGGAAACCATTTACTACGCTGGGTGGTAACCATATCACCAAATTTTGGCGCCTGGTGGTTTAGTGGGTAATTATTGCACTCCAATCAGATTGAGCCGGTGAAGGTTTATATCTAAGGGGTGATTGGGGTTGATTGCTCATGTAATGCCACTCAGGGATGAGTGAGGCTGGTCACTCTCATCTTAAATGTCGGGACCAACTGCCTAGACCCGGGCTCCTACACTCCTCATGGGGCAATGTAGGACTGGATGATGGATGGATGGATATATATATATATATATATATATATATATATATATATATATATATATATATATATATTGGAGCCTCTGTGGTACAGTGGTAGAGTGTGCGTTTCGTACACGGGTGGACCAGGGTTCGTGCCCCGCCAGGGTAATAAACTTTGGGAGTGTTCACCCGGCCACGTACTGCATTGGCGGACAACAGGGGTGCTGTGGTTGAACCAGTGTCACTTACTGTAAAGTATGCTTGCACCCAGTTGGCTTGCGCGGGCCAATTACACTTGGTTCACAGACTACACACACATCCAAAGCCACTCCAACACTACAACTACACTAACAAGCACTTCTCACCCTACATACAATCTCTACTAGACAGCCTAAGCCACTTGGTAGAGATACATTGGCTGTATCGTCCCGACTTCAGTCGGGATAGGTCGGTCCTGCAGTGGATAGTCAAACGGCTGATGATGATGATGATGATATATATACAGTAATCCCTCCATGATCCAACGTAACAGAGCCCAAGCAACGTCCATGATTTGGTCTTGTCCAAGACTTGGGAAAAATGCTCCTGGACAGGTACTTATAGGCCCCAACCCAACCTACCTTTGAAAGCCAATTAAGTAACTCCTTACTGGACGTGCACAGCACCTATTTAAGACCTTAGTCACATAAATAAGGGATAAACACCATAAAATAAATGAAAAGGAACTAGAGAATGAGAAATTAGAGGTGTGTAAGGAAAATATTTAGCAGTGTACTGGGTACTTACCACACGTCCGTGGCCGTCACGAGTGTTGAAGTGCACTTGAAGCACGTACAGTAATCCAGTGTTGCGCTGCACTTAATCCTTTGCACTGTGAATTATAATTGTTTAACACTGCATATTCTGTTCTTACTTGCGCCACACCGGTTGCAACATGCCAGTGTTGCACTCTGCACTTAATCCTTTGCACTCTGAATTCTAATTTCTTAACACTGCACAACACTGTACATTCCCATGTGGTCTAGTGGCGAGGTACTGCAGTTTATTCACTGTTTATTCACAAAAGCGAGCATGTGGGCAGCCATGGCAACGAGTGTGCAGTCATGACGGTAGGTAAGCAGAAAACGGAGAGGATGCAGGGACGCTATAGTGGACGTCGCCAGATCTATGCACCAAAACACAGCTGTTTGTCACTGCGCGGCAAATTTAGAGTAGGGATGAACACATACCTTTTTTTTTTTCTTTCTTTCTTTCTTTTTTTTTTTCCTTTTTTTTTTTTTTGGTGTGTGTGTGGGGGGGGGGTGTCCATTTTTGGTGTCCCAAATCCCAAGTTCAAAATGTCCAGGACCTAGGGTGTCCAGGTCTTAAAGGGTTTACTATATATATATATATATATATATATATATATATATATATATATATATATATATATATATTTATATATGTATATCCATCCATCCATCATCCAATCCTACACTGCCCCATGAGAAGCGTAGGAGCCCGGGGCTAGGCAGTTGGTCCCGACATTTAAGATGAGAGTGACCAGCCTCACTCATCCCTAAGTGGCATTACAAGAGCAATCAACCCCAAACACCCCTTAGATAAAAACGTTCACCGGCTCAATCTGATTGGAGCGCAATAATTACCCACTAAACCACCAGACGCCAAAACTTGGATATATGGTTACCACCCCGCGTAGTAAATGGTTTCCTGGTGCACAGGAAACCATTTGGCTTGTCACTCAGTGTAGAGTCACACACAGGCTGAAGGAAGTGGAAAGAATGAAGGAAAGAAAGACAGAGGAGAATGGAAGGAAAGAAGGATGGAGAGGAAAGGGCAGACACCCGAGAGCAGCACTACATCGAGTGAGTGGATGGTGAGCGCCCCCACCTACCACACAATATCTATCTATCTATCTATTGCCAGACGCCATAATCCCGTACGGGGTGGCCATTTGACTCTGAGTTATTTGTTTTACAGGGAGGGGCACTAAACCTCCACCCCACTTGACATGTAGGGAGCACGTATGGTTTGGTTATATGGTTACCACCCAGCGTTGTAAATGGTTTTATGGCTTACAGGAAACCATTTGGCTTGTTACTCAATGTAAAGCCACCTGTAACGGAAAGAAAAGCATTAAGTAGTGACAGGAAAGATGGGAGAAATAGGAAGAGAGGAGGGCAGGCACAGAAAAAGAATGATAAAGGCTAAGGAAGAAGTAGGCAGCACTACATCAAAATATATATATATATATATATATACACACACACACACACACACAGTATTTACTCACTACAGTGAGGAAAAGACGCTCCGCTATAATAAGTAAAAGAAAATCACTGAAGTTGATCTACGTTAGCATTCAGTTTAATTTCCACGACCAACCTTGTTCTTAGCTCAGTTCATAGATGTTCATGCTCTCAATATCTGAATTAAATGAAACAATCATATCCATATATCTACAGTATATAAGAGACTAATATAAAGTACTGTAATGTGATTGAACGATGTTAGTAGACCTCAGGTGAAGACAGTATGCAATAACACGTTCGTCTCATGACTGAGGGACTTTCAGAGTGTCATCTGCTACCTAGCTGGTGAGGATGGTATGGAAACATTAGCGTACCGTTTCATTTTCGGAATGAATATTTTTCTTAGCTCAGTTGCCAACTACTCACTCAGACTCATACTCTTTCCTTACTATTTCAATATGTAAAAAATTTACATTCATATTTCTATAAACAAAGGTAATATAAAGTTGTCTGAATGCAAAATATTAATACAGATCAATTTAAGATCATCTGCACCAACCCCATGCATCACGAATTAAGCCTATTCGGCGTTCATAATTTCAGCTGGTAGTTTCGTCATCCTATGTTCCCAGTTTTGAAAATTATACAGTAAACTCCCAATTATCCATCTCAGCACTACCCAGCATACGACATTATCCAGCATAGGCAATGACTGAATTAAAATGGTACCCAGCAGTAAGCATAAAATCTTTGATACTATCCGGCATGAAGAACCCTTTCTTCTGGCTAAAAGTACATTACTGTATTATCCTGCAAGAGACAGGTGTTGTCATCAAACATCCAGCCATAATCACAGAAAGAGAAAATAAAGAAATACAGTGTCCTAAATGAATGGGGTTATACTGTACTGTAATATGAAAGTGAGGGAGGGTTGACAGCTGGTTGGTCTAGTAGCTCACAGGGTGTTGATAGAGAGATGCAGTGGTAGGGAGTACAGGAGTTTTGATTGGCTAAGGCAGGAGAGGGAGAATTCTAATGCAGGGTTTTCTGGCAGCAGGAAGGTGGATGTTCTCTCACTCTCCATTTCACTGCCCCGTCACTATGGTGCCCATATACAAATGAGCATTGCACTCTATGTTTCTTCCAAAACATTATTCATCATCATCATCATTCGGACCTCCTTTCCTGCCACCCTAGGGCAGGGTGAGCAGTAGCAATGTCCAGACAACCCAAATTTGCCCAATCCAATGGACCATGCTTCCATTCACTCATCACTCAAGCCCCCCGAATCCTGGCTCTATCGGATACGCCAAAAAACATTCACCATGTTCTGTAGCTTCTCATAATCATATCCAATAGAGTCAATCCAGATGTTGCCATGTTAAAAAGGGGTGCCAAAATCCCTGACCATGCACTTCTCCTCACAACATTCATTCAGTCAGCTCAATCTCCTGTCAGTTCCCTAGCCTCACCGACTTCCAAACCTCTCTTCCTCACACATTCATCCACCATATCTCCCCACCTTCTCCTTGGCCTACCTCGCCTCCTCCCTCCTTCGAATTCGCTCAGATATACCTTTTTCACCACTCTATTGTTATCCATTCTCTCCACATGACCACACCGTCTCAGGACATTCTCTTCGATTCTGATGTCCACCGACTTCCTCGCTCTGCATCATTCACGAATCACACCATTTTGTATCCTATCCACCCTCTGTACTCCACATACATTCCTCAGCAGTCTCCACTGCTCTTACTCTTGACTTTTCGTTTTCATGCCACACCATAGTCTCACATCCATGTGTTAAAGCTGGCACTAACACTCCTTCATGTAAGTCTCGTGCAGCTGCAACACTCAAGCCTCTGATTCTTATCAAGGCCTTCATAGTACCAGCTCCTTTTCTTCCTTGTGTCACTCTATTTTCAACTTCTTTTGCACATTTTCCTCGCTTTTCTATCACTGTACCCAGATATTTGAACTCTCTCACCAATTCCAGTCTCTCTCCATTCACTGTAACATCGCACTGGGAGTCACCTTCTATCTCAATAACCATCACTTTACTCTCTTCTACATTTACTCTCAAGGCACTTACAGACATCAGCAAAACTCTGCACAAGCCTACCAAGTTCTTGTCCGGTACTTGCAAGCAGTACTGCATCATCAGCATACAACAAATTTGAGATATTCCATCCATCACCATTCATTACCAATGCCATCCCTCTCTCCATTACTTGTGTATTTACTTCTCTCATCACCCCATTCATATATATACTGGACAACCATGGGGACATCACACAACCTTGTCACACACCCACACCAATCGTGAACCATTCACTTTGATGCCCATTAACCTTTACGCATGCTTCACTACCATCATAAAAACTCTTGAGGGCATCTAGCAGCTTACCCTCTACATCGTACATGCACAAAACTTTCCACAATCCTTCTCTGTCCACTTTGTCATATGCTTTTTCCAGATCCATGAATGCCATAAACACCTTATGGTCCTTCTCACAAGCCTTCTCTACTATCTGTCTCACTGCAAATATTTGGTCCACACATCCCCTGCCACTCCTAAAGCCACCCTGTTCATCACTCACTAGGACTTCTGATATCTCTCTTACTTTCTCTATAATAAGTCTTCCATATACCTTCCCTACCACACTCAATAAACTTATGCCATGATAATTCTTGCACTCACTTCGCTCACCTTTATTTTTGTACAGGGGTACAATCACAGCCTTCTTCCACTCTGCAGGCACAGTTTCACTCCTCCATGCCTTCTTACATATCTCCAACAAGCACTTCATTCCACTCTCTCCATTACTGTACACTTAAGAATCTCTGCATACACCTCATCAACCCCAGCTGCTTTCCCATTTTTCAGCCACTTCACAGCACTCTTCACCTGTGTGAGTGTCATGTTTCCTGGTACTCCACTCCTTCTCTGCACACCCCCAAAACCAATCATGTTTACAGCTGCTCTGCTCTCTCTATTCTCATTCATCAGGCTTTCAAAATATTCTTTCCATCTGGTCCTTACTTCATCTCCATGGGTTAATAATCTACCACCTACATCCTTCACACCATCACATTTCTTTCTGCTTTCACTTCTACATTTCCGCACCACTTTCCAGCATAACTTTCTATTTTCAGAGTAGTTCGCATTCATTTTTCTTCCTAGATCATCATTTACCCTCTTCCTTTTCCTCTTCACAAGTCTCTTTACATGCTACTTGCTCTCAGTATACTCTGTTCTTAATTCAACTGACCCCTTATCCTGTAACCACTTTAGCCAACTTCTCCCTCTTTACCTCCACTGTTCTCTTTACCTTCTCATCCCACCATGCCGTACCTTTCTTCTTCGTTGTTACTCTTGCCACACCACACACCGCTTTAGCATTCCTTACTACGCAATCCCTGTATGCATTCCACAGGCTGTCCAGATCTATTTCATCCCAATTCAGTAATTCTAACACCTCCTCTACTTTGGTCCTGTAATCATCTGCCATTTCTTTAATCCTCAGCTTCTCAACTTTGTCTTTCTCCCTGACTGCTCCTCTCTCTCCTGATCCACCTCACTCCTCTCAGCTTGATCTTGCATACCACAATCATATGATCTAACAGACCTCCACATCGTCCTCTCACGGCCCTCTTATAAGCAACCATTCCCATCATCAACCTCTCTATGAGCACATAATCAATCAGGCTTCTTTCAACACGATCCCCATTCCCTCTATATCATGTATATTTATGTGCATCTCTGTGTTTGAAATATGAGTTACAAATGCACAACCTCCTCTCCTGACACATATCCTTTAGTCTCTTCCCATTATCATTTTCTCCTGGTACTCCATAACAACCCATTATGTCATCCTCATGACCAGTGCCTACTCCTCCATTCATATCCCCCATTACAATCACTTTATAGCTCCTGGGCATTTCTCTTACTACTTCACCCAGCTCATCCCAAAACCTGTCATTCTCTCTCTCACTCCTGTTATTATTATTATTAAATGACAATGTTGCAATGGGTTTCCCTCCATAACCAGGCTGGCCTTCTAGTGCTGCTGTGGCTCTCTGACATGTACTGCTCCCCCCGCCCCCCTCTTGCCACGGAATTCTTCACCTTTGCCATTCCTCTCCTCATGCATGGGCTTCTAAGTACAACTTACTGCGTTCTGAAGAATGCATTACTATACCGTACAAGCGACTATTGCATTCGCTAAGGTACAGATGAAAGTGTATTGGAAAGAAAAGTTGATTAAAATGTGTTACTAAACAAGAATAGTTGAAGAAAATGTGTTTATTTTACTAAGCAAAATTATCATGTTACAAAGGAACCATTAAATTCAAATATAAAATCATTTAGATAAATGTTTCTTCCCTAGTGAAGTTTGTCCTTGCTGCTATGAGACGAAAGTTTTGTTTTGTTCTGTATCGCAGAGTCATCTGCTAGAATACTAATCGATGAAAGTACAGTATGGTGTACACAGTACAGCACAGTGATACATGCTTCATTTTACTTTTTTTTTTTTTTTTTTTTTTTTTTGGGGGGGGGGGGGGGGGGGGGGCGGCGGCGGCATTATTGTGCAGTATTCTCAAATACTGACCACTATCATCATCACCACCATCAACATGAAATGTGATTCTGTATAGAAAATTACAGTATACATCACAGTACATACAGTATTACAATATTAGAAATGTCTTTTAGCTGTTTTTCAATTATTTATAGTAATTACAATGAATGTGTTTATACATTACAGCCGAGTGAAAGAAAATGGGTCTCCCGGCTTGGGGGGCTTTAATATTGTCCTCAACAACAACATGAAACTACTTTTGTACATAAAATTACAGTGTACTTATCAGTATATTACAGTATTTTATTGTTAAGAACATCTACTAGCAGTTTTTTGATGTTTTAAAGTGTTTCACTGTAGGGGGTTAGATGGTGGATATGTGTTACAGGGCTGGGGTTTGGGGCCCCTAGGGTGGATTTTTGCATAACCTGGCATTTTGATAGTATCCGGCAGACCTTTTGTCTCGATTATGCTAGATAAGTGGGAGTTCTATCTATCTATCTATCTATTGCCAGATGCCTCAATCCCATTTGGGATGGCCAAAAACAAATCGCTTCCAAGTCGCCCTGTCCCCTGCCATTTCACTGCCCTGCTCCCAACTCACACCCCCCTCTCTCATAAACCTCTCCACCCCATCCCTCCATCTCATCCTCGGCCTCCCCCTCCCTCTTCCCCCCTCCACCTCACTCACATACACTCTCTTCGTCAGTCTTTCACCCTCCATCCTCTCCACATGGCCAAACCACCTCAGTGTGTTCCTCATAACGCTTCCTATCACATCCACATCAACACCACAGCACTCCTTTATATCCTCATTCGTCAGCCTGTCTCTCCATGTGACTCCACAGGCTCCTCTTAAATAACTCATTTCCACTGCTCTCACTCTTGACTTGTGTCCTTCCAACAAAGTCCAAGCTTCACTTCCGTACGTTAGAGTTGGTATCACAATACTGTCATGTAGTAACTTTTTCACTTCCATACTCACTTCCCTGTTTCTTATCACTGCTTTCAAAGAACCAGCAACCTTTCTTCCCTGCTGTACCCTTTCAAGCACTCCACCCTCCAAACCTCCATCCTTACTCATCACACTACCCAAGTACTTAAACGTACTCACATTTTCCAATTCCTCACCATCCAACCTCACTGTACATTCACTGACTTCACCTCTCTCAAAGACCATCACTTTACTCTTCCCTACATTCACCTTTAGATTCCGTTTCTTACACACTCTCTCAAACTCATCCACCAAGCCTTGCAGCTCCCCTTCGTCTTCACTCAACAACACAGTATCATCTGCAAACAACAGTACAGGGAGTTTCCAAACACTATCCTCTCTCACCAGGGGCACTCCAACATCCACTACCCTACCTTGTACCTCTTTTATTACCCCATCCATGTACAGATTGAACAACCATGAAGACATGGCACATCCCTGTTTCAACCCAACTTTTAAAGAGAAAAATTCACTTAGTTCACCATCCACACGCACTGCAGCCTTTGCACCATCGTACATACTCTTCACAGCATTCAAGTGGGAGTTCATTTTACTTTTTTCATAAGTAACATTCGATACATTCACTTCAGCAATTACCAGATGCAGCAATAATCTGTTTCAAAAACTAAGTGATAGGTGTTTCAAAATAAACATGCAGCGAGACTTGTAATATTGTATGATGTATGCTATTGCACCAATTGTCGTTTTAGGTACTCTAGTAATTGTTCTGCAATATTTTCCTTAGTGAATCATGTCTAAAAAAAAATGGTAAAATAACTAATGATTACATTATTGCAGAATTTATGTATCATCATCATCATCTGGACCTCCCTTCCCACCCCAGGGCAGGGTGAGGAGTAGCAATGTCCAGACAGACCAAATTTGCCCAATCCAACAGGCCACGCCTCCACTCACTCATCATTCAAGCCCCTGGAATCCTGGCTCCTTCATCATCATCATCATCTGGACCTCCCTTCCCACCCCAGGGGAGGGTGAAGATTAGCAATGTCCAGACAGACCAAATTTGCCCAATCCAACAGGCCACGCCTCCACTCACTCATCATTCAAGCCCCTGGAATCCTGGCTCCTTCAGATACGCCAAAAACATTCACCATGTTCTGTAGCTTCTCATAAACGTATCCAACTGAGTCAATCTGGATGCTGCCACGTTAAAAAAGGGAGCCAAATCCCCGATCATGCACTTCTCCTCACAACATTCATCCAGCCAGCTTGATCTCTTGTCAGTTCCCTAGCCTCACCGACTTCCAAACCTCACTTCCTCCCACACTCATCCACCATATCTCTCCACCTTCTCCTTGGCCTACCTCGCCTCCTCCCTCCTTCAAATTTGCTCAGCTATACCTTTTTCACCACTCTATTGTTATCCATTCTCTCCACATGACCATACCATCTCAGTACACTCTCTTCGATTCTGGTGTCCACTGAATTCCTCACTCCACATCTTTTACGAATCACATTATTTCGTATCCTATCCACCCTCTGTACTCCACATACACTCCTCAGCACTTCCATCTCCACTGCTCTTACTTTTGACTTTTCATTTTCATGCCACACCATAGTCTCACATCCATATGTTAAAGATGGCACTAACACACCTTCATGTAAGCCTCGTGCAGCTGCAACACTCATGTCTCTGTTTCTTATCAAGGTCTTAACTGCACCAGCTACCTTTCTTCCTTGTGTCACTCTACTTTCAACTTCTTTTGCACATTTTCCTCTCTTTTCTATCAATGTACCCAGGTACTTGAACTCTCTCACCAATTCCAGTCTCTCTCTCTCCATTCACTGTAACCGCACTGGGAGTCACCTTTGTTTTAATTTTTGTTTTTGTTTTTGAAGGCTCCAACATGCTTGGATGCGTCGGCCTTGGTCACCTAACGGTGGTTTTCCATGCTGCACGATCTACTGCAGGCTCCCTGTTCAGTCCCTTAACCCTGAGGTCACACTTAATAACCTCGTCCCATGTCTTTCTCGGTCTACCTCTCATAAACCCACCCCCAATATTAACACTTCTCACCTTCTGCACCCAATTATCATCCCCCATCTTCTCCACATCCCTAAACCATCTCAATCTACCCCTCCTCATCACAACACCAATACACTCCAGTCCCATCCTACCTCTCAACTATTCCATCGTAAACCCAGCCCCCCCAGACCTTGCACCCAGGGATGCACAGCACATCCACCTAATCACTGTCATTTCTGTTTGTCAGGGCCTGTGAATATCCTCCTCCTTTACTGCCCAGGTCTCACTACCATACAGCATTACACTCCTAACACATCCTGCATAAAGAGACACCATAGTACGTAGGGAGAGTCCTCTCAGTGTCACGAGAGGCAACAGTTCCCTGAACTTCTTCCAACTACTTCTCACTCTAGCCACAGAGCTAGCTCCAGCCCCACCTCCAGCACACAACATGTCTCCCAAATAACAAAACACTTCCACACACTCAAGAGACTCACCAGCAAGTTCAATCCTTTCACACCTGACAATCTCCACCTGTTCTCCCCGACACACCGTACACATAAAATCAGCACAATCTCACATTTCGCAGTCTACCTCTGATATTACTACATTTCTTGTGCACCCAATTATCACAAACACTGCACAAGATAGAATTACTTCCCATGCCCTTGTGGCAAACTGCACATGGCCACTCTCCCTCTTCTTTGACAGTACCACCACCAACCCTAAATATCATTATTTTTGTTTTATCTGCATTTACCCTTAAGCCCTTGTGTCCCATACCATCTCTCCACTTCCTAAATCTTTTCTCCGGCTCCCTTTCGCTCTCTGCAATCAACACCAAATCATCAGCATACAACATCTCTCATGGGAGTCCGTTTCTGAAGTCACGTGAGAGGGCTTCAAGTACCATGATAAATAACATGGGACTCAAAACAGATCCCAGATGCACACCAATGTTCACGGAAAACTCATCACTCAAATCTCCTCTCATTCTTACCTGGGTGCGAGCACCCACATACATAGCCATAACCACCCACTCCTCCAAGCCAAGCTTTCTCACTGCCCACTTCACCACCTCTCTAGGGACTGTGTCAAAGGCCTTTTCCAAATCAACATAAACAAAATACAGATTCCTTTTCTTCCCAATATATTTTTCCTGAAGCTGTCAAGCAATGAATATGGCATCAGTGGTCCCCCTGCCTGGCATAAACCCTAACTGCATCTCATCAATATTCATGCTTTCTCTAATCATACCTTCTAGAACTCTCTCCATTACCTTCATTATCTGATCTAAAAGCTTTATACCTCTATAATTTCCTCTTTCCAGGGCATCATCCTTCCCATTATACACATTTACAATTACACTCTTCAACCAATCAACTGGGACAACACACTCATATATAATCATATTTATCATGTCAGTGACTAACTTCACCCCTATATCTGCTGAGGCCTTCAACATTCGGTAGTCAACCCAGACACACCTGCTGCCCTCCCCGCCTGCAACCCAAACACACCTGCTGCCCTTCCCACCTGCATCCTGCCTATTGCCTCACTCACGGAAGCAGCATCAATCAAAGACCAAAGGCCAAACACTGGATCTGCTGGCTCCAAACCTTCCCTGCCCCAGTCAAACTCCTCATTTAACAACTGACTATAATGCTCTCTCCATGCATCTTTAATATCCCCACTGTTCACCACTAACTACCCTTCCTTCATCATTCTACACACACTGCTCACCTATAATATCCCAATTATCCCTCTTCATTTGATTTGCCACCTTAAATATCATATTTTTCCTTTCCCCATAATTTGAGTTATCATGTAAAAGTATCTGTGACTCAGACTTCGACCTGTATACCTCTCTTCTAGCCCTATGCTTGGCAGCCAAGTATTCCTCCTTGTTACCACCCTTCTTCCACTCCTGGAAAAGCCTTCTTTTCCCCTTTACTGCAGCTTCTACACCCTCATCCCACCACCAAGTTACTTTATGTCTTGGTGGGCTTCTTGTCCAACCGCATGTTACATCAGTAACTCTCAAGAGGTTGTTCCTGAGGGCTCTGTACTGTTCATTAATGCCTCTGTCTACAGCTCCCTATTCAGCCACTACTCTCCTCATCTCGCTATAGAAGGCATCCCTTACTACTTGGTTTTCCAGCTTCCATATTTTCCTCCTAGGTACATAAGTCCTCTTTTTCATCACTCGTTCTTGAAGCACCATATCACGAACCAATAGTCTGTACTGCTGCACACAGCTCGCTTCCTATAACTTTAACATCCCTCACTAACCTCCTATCAGCCCTCCTAACCAGAAAATAATCTATCTGACTGCTATTTCCCCCAGACTCATACGTAATTAACCTACTCTCTGTTTTCCTAAAATATGTGTTGCACACAATCATGTTCATTGCCTCCCCAAACTTGAGTATTCTTTCCCCTTCTGCGTTCCTTATACCATGCGCACATCCCCCATGTATTCCTTCATAACCTTGAGCTGCTTCACCTAATGACCATTTAAGTCCCCTCCCAAATCCGCTATCTCATCACCCCACATACCACCTATACACGTATTTAATCATCCCAAAATCTAACTTTCTCTACTTCATCTAAGCCTGCCTGTGGAGCATATGTTGATATAATTGCAGTTATCTTTCCACGAAACAGAATTTTCACTACCAATATCCTATCGTTTACACTCATAACATATTCCACCCATTTCTCCACAACCATCACACCAACACCCCCATATCCATCTGTACCCCCCTGCCAAAACAACTTATAGTAACAATTCTTCCCAACAATCTTTCTGGCTGATCCACCCTCGTACTGGACTTCCTGCAAACGTCACATCCACCCACCTCCTACTGAATGCCTCAACGACTTCCCACAGTCTTCCCTTCAAACTTCCCACATTCCATGAACCCACCCTCATCCCCCTGGGCAATTTACTGTCCTCAGGCTTGCTTTGAAAGTTGTTCTTGCATTTAGTCATAGTCAGTATTAATAAAGGGAGTAGACAAACCACAGGCCCCACTCACTGCACAGTCCCAGGTCCAAGCAATGGATCTGGGACCCCTGACCCACCAGCTAACCAGTGGCTGTGGTACTGGCCTCTTAATAACTGTTCACTGATAATTATTATGTACTGTTCACTAACAATTATCATGGAAGAGATTTTAGAAAGCATCCAACTGCGTGAGCCAGGAAGAGGAGACTGACTTCAACTGAGTTATCAGGTTAGTACTGGCAACTCTTGGGAGTTTGTGGCCAAGGCAATTGCAGCATTCTACCAACCTCAAATGGATCAGCCACAAGATCCCCAGCAGCCTGCAGCTTGTTTGCCACCCCAGCCAGGCGGGCGGGACCATTTTCCATGATGGCTGAATAGGATTCGCCATATGCCAGCACGACATGGCCAGTCAGGGTGGCTATTGTCATCAAGTATGGGTCAATCTGGAAAGAGGTGGTGGTACAGTGGTTAGAAGAGTGATATCTTGCTTTAAAGCACTGTAAATCAACCTGTAAAGAGGTGGTGGTTATGGTGATTAGCCTACTGGAATTATATACTGCTACAATGGATTGGGGATCAACCAGCAAAGAGAGGTCGGTGGTGGCTAGACAAATGATCTGCTGTCTAAAGAGATGCAAGGTAAATGCTACATTTTATATAAAACTTCTGGAAGTCATGCACCCTACTGCATTACAGTACCGGTATTTTATCAAGATCATTCCAACACAAGAGCCTAATTCTATCTGTCTATTGTCAGACGCCTTAATCCCATATGGGATGGCCACAAACAAATCGCCTCCATGTCGCCCTGTCCCCCGCCATTTCACTACCCTGCTCCCAATTCATCCCCCCCCCCCTCTTGCATACCTCTCCACTCCATCCCTCCATCTCATCCTTGGCCTCCCCCTCCAGCTCCCTCACATACACTATCCTCATCAGTCTCTCTCTCTCCATCCTCTCCTCATAGCCAAACCACCTCAAATTGTTTCTCCTAAAGCTTCCTATCACATCCACATCCATGCCACAACGTTCCTTCACACCCTCATTTGTTAATCTCTCTCTCTCTCCATGTGACTCCAAAGGCTCCTCTCAAATAACTCATTTCCACTGCTCTCACTGTTGCCTTGTGTCCCTCCAACAACGTCCAAGCTTCACTTTCATACATTAGAGCTGGTATCATCATACTGTCATGTAGTTACTAACTTTTTCACTTCCATGCTCGCTTCCCTGTTTCTTATCACTGCTTTTAAGGAACCAGTAACCTTTCTTCCTTGCTATACCATTTCAAGCACTTCACCCTCCAAACTTCCATCTTTTACTCATTACACTACCTAAGTACTTAAATGTACTCACGTTTTCCATTTCCTCCTCATCCAGCCTCACTGTACATTCACTGACTTCACTTCTCTCGAAAACCATAACTTTACTCTTCCCTACATTCACCTGTAGATTCCACTTCTTACACACTCTCCCAAACTCATCCACCAAGCCTTGCAGCTCCCCTTCGTCTTCACTTAACAACACAGTATCATCTGCAAACAACAGTACAGGGAGTTTTCAAACACTGCCCTCTCTCATTAGGGCCACTCCAACATCCACTACCCTACCTCGTATCTCTTTTATAACCCCCATCCATGTACAGATTGAACAACCATGGAGACATGACACATCCCTGTTTCAACCCAACCTTCAAACAGAAAAATTCACGCAGTTCACTATCCACACGCACTACAGCCTTGGCACCCTCATACCTACTCTTCACATCATTCAACAACTTTCCATCTACTCCATATATTCTTAATCCTTTCCACAATCCTTGTCCTTCCACCTGTTTCTTAGGACTTACAACTTGTCTAACCACCCTGTTTCTTAAGACTTACTGTCCTCTTTGTATCTGAAAATTACCATCTACTATGTATCTGCAAATTAGCATGCATGAAGTACTTTCTTCAAAGCACAAACGTTCGTTTTTCGTTCGTTTTTGAAGGCTCCAACATGCATGCATACATTGGCCTTGGTCACCTAATGGGGGCTCTCCATGCCGCTTGATCTCTGGCAGCCTCCCTGTTCAGTCTCTTAACCCTGAGGTCACACTTAATGACCTAGTCCCAGGTCTTTATTGGTCTACCACTTGCAACCCCATCCCTAATATCAATGCTTCTCATTTTTTGCACTCAATTATCATCCCCATCCTCTCCACATGCCCAAACCACCTCAATCTACCCTTCCTCACCACATCACCAATACACTCCAGTCCCGTCCTTACTCCCAATTCTTCCATCGTAAACCTAGCCTCCGCATGCCTTGACTCATGGATGCATTGCACATCCACCTAATCATTGTCATTTCTATACATATGAGCCAGCGAATATCCTCTTCCACTACTGCCCACGTCTCACCACCATACAACATTACACTCCTAACACATGTTGCATACAAAGATCCCTTAGCATGGAGGGAAAGCCCTCTCAATGTCAGGAAAAGAAACAGCTTCCTGAACTTCTTCCAACCACTCCTCACCCTAGCCACACAGCTAGCTCCAGCCCCACCTCCAGCACATAACATGTCTCCCAAATAACAAAACTCTTCCACACACTCAAGAGACTCACCAACAAGTTCAATCTTTTCATGCCTGACAATCTCCACCTGTTCTCCCCGACACACTGCACACATAAAATCTGCATTATTTTGCAACCTACCTCTAATACCACTACATCTCTTATGCACCCACTTATCACAAACACTGCAAAAGATGGGATTACTTCCCAAGCCCTTGTGGCAAATTGCACATGGCCACTCTCCCTCTTCTACAATGGCTGTAGAAAACTTCACATCTTATTTACAGAAGCCCATATACAGTACATGAAGTCTCCATTACTTGTCACCTTTCTAATATTATTTTTATTTAAGTCAACAGTAATATACAGATAAATTGCCTCTTAAAGTTGCATTGTTACCTATAAAGTTGATTTGCTACTCTCCCACTTTAACCCCTTCACTCTGATGATGTCACATTCTTACTGCCTTTAGAGGATTTCATTCAGCTTATGGAGAAAAATCAGGTAAAGAAGATATTCATGAAGACTTTCAAATCCCCAAACACAAATTATTATTACTGCTACAAATCTCCCTAAAGTTTAACACAACGGTCTAGAGGAAGCACAAATAAAATATACAGTAATTAATAAATTATCAGATTCAAGAAGTTAAAAGTACTATATGTACAAAAAAATTGTGATAGTTTGAAACACATCCCTAACTACAACTGCCAAATCAATACTATTTACTTCCCTGCTAACATTATCAAATCACTCTCAGGTGGGAAACATTCAGCCAAAAGTCTAAAATTAAGCTGCAACTCTTCACATTTCTACAAATCTTAATATGATACACATCATTTATTTCTTCTTTCCTCACAACTTTCTGCAACTGTTGTGAAATAACAAGTTGGTTTGGAAACTTGGTTTAGTTTCCATCCCATAAAAGAAATCAGCTGTACCATGGCCAACCTTCATATGGGAATTTTGTAAGAGTTAGCATGGCATTATTCTTATGTATGTATGTATGTATGTATAGGCAGATGCCTTAGTCCTGGAATTTTGGCCACAAAAAATCACCTCCACCTGCATCTGATGCTATCAGACAACCCTTTTTCGATGTTGCACCATTCCCACTCCTATACCTTCAGCATGAGAGAGAGAGAGAGAGAGAGAGAGAGAGAGAGAGAGAGAGATAATGTACTGTACCTCCTTGGTAGCCATCTCCTTCATGTGACAGAGGGCATCTGCCATGGCCATCCTGCCTTCAGCATCAGTGTTGCCCACTCTGACACGTACACCAGCATGCGATGTAATGATCTCATCAGATACATAACAGTCAGAACCCACACTGTTGCGCACCATTGCCATACACCCAATTACCTATAGAAATAATACACAGGTATGTACAATTGCTCCAAAAGTACCAGTGCACAGTTCACAGACAATATACCACAAGCGATGGCTATCACATAATACCCAATGATTTCACCCCACACAGGTAAATCTACTTTCATGAGGATGCATTATATTGCTTGCTTGTGACATATCAATTCAATACTTTTATCATATAAATAATCTGATGATAACCGATTCATCTTGGAACATTAGAAGCTACGCTGATCAATTAGGATACGACTTTTTGGAGCTAGTGTGCATACAATAAAGGTTGCAATATAGGAGTATGAGACGAGAAGAAAAGGCCTATTAAGTCTTTCACTGCAGTTGATTTACATTAGAGTTTACAATTAAGGATTGCTGACAGTACATGTGTATGTCTTTTCACTTGATGGCAAACTCTGCATGTGTTATGATCTTGAACCATTTCTATACTTAGTCCCTTTATCCCAGTGCGGGAGAGGGATGTTTTCATGAGGTGGCACCAGTATAACTATGTGGCTCCCCAGCTATGCAAACATCCCTCAAGTCCCTCCCTATCCCCCAAAAGGAAGATCGTGGACTACGACAGGTGTTCAAATTCAGTCTGCAGTCCACTGGGTTAACAAAATGAATTTGAGGTTGCAACTACTACTATCCCTGGTCTCCAGGCAGGACTTCATGCCATATCTACAATGAGCTGGATCCGAACATTCTACCCTCTACACTCACTCCTGTGACTCAACACAGCATTTCACTTTCCCTCTTCCTCTCAACATCTCCAAACCATCTCTATCTGCTGGTCTGCATCATCATCATCATCATCATCATCATCACTATCATCATAGTCATCATCTTGTCTCTTTTCCCCCATATGCAGGTGGGGTGAGGTAGGGAAGGGGTCCACCACCCACCCACTCAATGTGGTGCTGCCTTCAGGTGACTGACTAACAAATCAAATGATTTACTGTAACCCAAGAAACCATCTACTACAAAGGATGGTAACTACATAAGGTAACTTATCCTGGGGTAGTGGAGAATGAATAGTCCCCATATTCCTGGCAGACCTGAGAGTAAAATGAGAGAGGGTTGGAGAGGTCTGCGGTCCCATTCACCCATCCATCATCCAATCCTATGTCACCCCATGAGGAGCGTAGGAACCCGGGGCTAGGTGAGTTGGTCCTAACATTAAAGATGAGAGTGACCAGCCTCACTCATCCCTGAGTGGCATTATGTGAGCAATAAACCCCAGCCATCCCATGGATATAAACCTACTCAGGCTCAAACTGACTGGAGCACCTTAATTACTCACTAAACCACCACGTGCCATAATCTGGTTATATGGTTACTACCTGGCATAGTAAATGGTTTTCTGGTGTATAGGAAACTATTTGGCTTGTCACTCCGTGTAAAGTCACCACAAACAAAAGGAAGAGGAATGAAAGAAAGATACACAGAAGAGGAAGGAAGGAAAAAAGGAAGGAAGAGAGGAAAGGGCAGGCACCCGAGAGCAACATCACATCAATATCTGAAGATCTTGTTTATGATGATGATAATGATGACAGAACAGAGCTACAGAGATAAGGATCCCTCATGATTCTCTGGCTGTAGTTTGGTTAGGTCCTCCATGATTCTTGCTAAATCAGCAGATCCAAACTTAATGGAAAAAACAAAAATATATACTCACACTATGAGATTCTCTGACTATTGAGTACTACAATGATACACAAACGAAAGAAAACAAGACCCAACTTTGAAATCTTTGGCTATAGAGTACTGGAATGGCAGGGAAAAAAAAAAAAGTAAGACCCAGCCTTGAAATGCTTTGGCTACAGTTTAGTACAATGACAGACAAAAAACAAAACAAAAAAAAAAAGGTATGAATGAAACTTGAAATCCTCTGAATGCAGTTTAGTGAGAACCTGCATGAATCTGGCCACAGCAGTGGATCCATATTTGTTCCTGTGCATGATAGGGGGGAAAAAAAAAAGAAGTGCACTTGACTATGCATGATGGGAGGGTAGTAAAACTGCACTCTGAAATTACCTGACTGAGGAGTAAGAAAACGCAATAAACAATAAGGCCACACCTTCAGATTCTTTGGGCGTAGTTTGGCGAGGACCTGCATGAATCCAGCCACAGCTGCTGACCCACACTTGTCCCTGTGCATGCCAGCCATCACCCCACCGGCTTTTATGTCAGCACCACCAGTGTCGTACGTGACACCCTTGCCAACCAACATCAGGGTCTTCTCCACTGGACCTGACCCCTCGTATGTCAAGTAGATCACACGCCCTCGGTGCCGCTCAACACCTGACAAGAACATGACACAAGTACTGGATAATAATTTTTCTACTGTTTCATCATTTATAACTCACCAGCATAAAGGTCTTCCTCACCAGACCTGAATCCCTGCATGCTAGGTAAATCACATGCCCTAGATGATACTCAACACCTGCCACTTAACAGGTACAATTAGACCACACTAAGGGTAGTCAAATACTAAAGTTTGCTCACCTCTCCTGCCACTATTTAACTGTTAGATTCATCATCATCATCCAAACCTCCTTTCCCACCCTAGGGCATGTTGAGAAGTAGCAACGTCTAGACAGCCTAAGTTTGCCCATTTCAATGGGCCATGCCTCCATTCACTCATCATTCAAGTCCACAGAATCCTGGCTCCATCAGATAGGCCAAAAAACTTTCACAACGTTCTGTAGCTTCACATTAACGTATCCGACAGTCAATCCGAGCGCTATCACGTTAAAAAGGGGTGCCAAATCCCTAGGTATGCGCTTCTCTGCACAAAATTTGTCCAGCCAGCTCGGTTTCTTGTCAGTCCCTTAGCCTCACCATCTTCCACACCTCTCTTCCTCACACACTCATTCATCACATCCCTCCACCTTCTTCGCCTACCTCGCCTCCTCCCTCCTTCAAAGTCGCTCAGATATACAGTAATCCCTCCACTTTACGATGTAATAGAGCCAAAAGCATGTCCGGAAAGTGGTCCCGTCCAGAAAGTGGGCCCCAGCCTCCTGGACTTGTATTTATGGACCCTAACCTACCCTGACTCAGAAAAACACCTATACAACTCCCTACTGGACATGCATAGCACCTATTTAAGACCCAAATCACACCAATACGGGACATAAAAGACTGAAATAAATGCAAAAGAACCAGAGAATGAGGTTTTAAAGGCAAGTTTATACAATATTAAACATTCTGGGTACTTACAACAAAGCCCTGGCTCCTGGACTGGTACTTAAGGACCCTAACCCAGCCTAACTTTGAATGCCACCTAAATAACTCCCTACCGGACATGCATAGCGCATATATAAACCTATTTAAGACCCTATTCACACCAATAATGGACATAAAGCATGAAATAAATTAAAAGGAACCAAAGAATGAGGAATTAGAAGTGGCTGTACCTCAGCCAGGGTACTTACAGCATATTTGTGGCTGCCTTCTCTGGCTTTGGCAGTGGTGAAAATGCTCTTGAAGCATGTGCAGTAATCCAGTGTTGTGCTGCACTTGCAGTAATTCTTTGCACTGAGTAATAATTGTTTAACACTGCACATTGTTAAATGCACCACACACCAGTTTCAATCGTCAGTTTCAACCGCCAGTTTGCACTCCACAGTTAATCCTTTGCATTCTAAATTCTAATTTCGTAACACTGCACAACACTGTAAATTCCCGTGTGGTCTAGTGGTGAGGTATTGCAGTTTATTCACAAAAAATGAGCACATGTGGCTTCCATTACACTAAACTTCTGCTCTCGATTGGAGTTAGGTTGTGACTGTTGATGATGGGGTAACAGAGTAGCCAGATCGCAATGGCCACATTACCAAACTCTTCAATTTTCATTACCAAATTTAACTTTTCATTACCAAATTTGTAAAGATAGCATTTATTCTTCACTAATCATATACACGTGGAAATACATGTAATCACTCTTCTTATAATTAACAGCATGTTGTTTATTTTCACGCTATATAGGCTAGAAGATTAATCAGTGAGAGCAAACAATCCACCATCTCCATCCTGTGTATCCTCATACATGTGAAAAATCCGTTTGGTATTGCATTATTCTGATTAATTACCAAATGATTTTTCATTACCAAATTGGCCCATATTTGGTTATGAAAAATACCAAATGGCAACCCTGACAGGGGAAGGAGGAGGGGGAAGGAAGGAAGGAAGGGGTGAAGGGTCCATGGTGTAACAGCTGTTTGGCACCAGGCGGCAATTTCAAATTACGGGTGAGAAAAATTTGGATTTTTTTGGGATTTTTTTCTTTTTCTGGCCATTTTTGGGTTCCGAAGGTCCAGGCCCACAATGTCCAGTAAGTGGACTTAATTAGTGATAGACAATACGGTTTTCGCCACGAAAGATCCACCATTGACATACTCAATCTCTTAACTCATACCATCCATCAATCAATTGATCTTTTTGGAGAAACTCATGCAGTAGCTCTTGATATCTCTAAAGCTTTCAACAGAGTATGGCACCGTTCCCTGCTGTCCAAACTCCCTTGCTATGGACTAACGTCTTTTGTTCCTTTGATTTCTTCTTATCTTAGTGACAGGAAAATAAGAGTAAAAGTAGATGATGTATATTCGAATTTCCACTCAATTAACGCCGGCGTGCCGCAGGGATCAGTTCTGGCGCCAACCCTATTTCTGGTTCATATTAATGATCTCTTATCTGTCACTCACAATCCCATTCACTCATATGCAGATGACTCAACACTACATAGTTCATTCACACTCAGACATCCATTTACAAAGTCTAATATCTCTACCTCTCAGCTCAGTACAGCCATCTCCATAAATCAAGATTTATATACAATCAGTGAATGGGGACAAAACAACCTTGTCTCTTTTAATGCTAGTAAAACTAAATATATACAGTTTACTAGTTGACAGATATTACCAGATTCGTACATTACCTTCAGTGCTACTAATATTCCCATCTCCAAAAATATTGAAATTCTTGGTGTCTCACTTAACAGTGCTCTCAGCTGGACCTCTCATGTCAGATCACTTGCTAAAACTGCCTCAGAGAAACTTGGATTATTGTACAGAGTCCGTAACTTCTTCGCCGATGAGCAGTTAGCTATAATTTATAAGAGTCATGTACGCTCTCAGCTTGAATATTGCTCACCCTTGTGGAATGGTTGTGGAGAGGTTGCATTAAGACAACTAGACAAAATTCAGAATAAAGCTGTTAGAATCATTAACAACCCTGCCATTACATATAAACTACCTCCCCTGCAAGTAAGAAGGAATGTTGCCTCCCTTGCATTATTTTACAGATATTTTTTTGGCAAATGCTCAGACGAAGTTGCGTCCATGATGCCACCTCTCCATGCCTTCCCTCGTGCTACATGGGCATCTGGTAGCGCTCATGACTGGAATGTCACTCAATCATATTGCAGAACTTCTGCCTATCAGAATTCTTTCATTCCCCGAACTGCATCTCTCTGGAACTCGCTTCCCCAGAGTTGTTTTCCTCCAAATTTCAACCTACAACTGTTCAAGTCTAACTGTTACAGATATTTTATGAACAGAGGACACCAGTAATCTGGTGTATGGATTTTTTTTTTTTCCCCATTTGTTTTTCCTTCCTCCGTTCTGTTATTTAAAAGAAATATATATATATACATATACACATAAACAGCTATCGCAAACTGACTTAGGACCTCCCCCCATGAGGTATTAAAAAACACAGAAATCACAGTACAGTATATCACAATGTTTGTTCATGAAATGCCATTCATTAATATGATATCATGTTTCCCTTGTTTTTCAGGACCAGTTGGATGAGTTTTGGCATGGAATCACTTAGATCTCTAAAGTAATCTAGGGACATTTCTTTGCACCTAATATTTGTCAGTTCAGTCCTTAGGTTGTCCAGATTGGGTGTCTTCCTCTCTGCCATGATCTTCTTCATCTTTGTCCAGCAGTTTTCTACTGGATATAGATCCAGACTGTTGCCAGGCCAGTCGAGAACCTCAATCCGATTATCCTTAAGCCATTTTGTCACCTTTCTTGACATGTGACATGGAGCTGAATCGTGCATGAAAAAGTTGCATCCATGAATAGCAAAAAAGTTTAACAAATGATCTTTCAGAACTTGAATGTACCAGCCACCATTCATCATCAAGTTCTTAAGAAGGAAGTAAAGGCCCCCCCTTCCCATTTCACCTGAGAAACACCCCCATACCATTACCATTAACAGTTGGCACTGTGTAAGCAGCGTCATATCGACTACGGGAGGCAGGAAGACGAACTTTGGCAGAATGCACCTGGAACACTTGAAATGTGCTTTCATCAGAAAACATAACTTTTCTCCACTCATTCGATGTCCAGTGTGCATACTTCTTGGCAAACTGAATGTGCTGCTTCTTTATGCAGTCAGTGAGAAGCGGTTTCTTGGCTGCAGTGCGGCTTGGCAAACCCAGCTCCTCTGCATGCGGTGTTGGATAGTTCGAACTGAGACGTCTTGTAACAGCTGGGGATACATTCTCTTCAATTCTTCTGTTGTCAGTCGAGGATTCTTGATTACTTCCCTCTTCAGACGCGTATCTGTACACCTGGAAGTTGTCCTCTTCTTCTTTCCATCGCCATGCTTGTGCTCTGGTACCACATCAGGTGGTAGGCCGCACGCTGCAGCAAGAATCTTCATGACGGTCGACTTTGTATGTCCAATATTTTGTGTTGATAAGGACATTATCCTGCCTTCATGCAATGATACGGACCCTCTCATCCCTTGAGCAGTATTTTCCAGGCATGACAACTTGACTCTAGGAAAATAACAGGGCAAACAGTAATGCATACGAAAAAAGAGGGAGGTGCAAGCTCGGAGCAACGGGAACATATACTCCCACTCTCGCTTCTGGGCAGGCACTGACGTGCTGAGTGTTTCACCACCTCCCACCAACACCAGAGGAGTTGCCAGTTACTTCTTGCCCCCAAAATTCACTTGGTAGAGGTGGAAACACAAAGCAAAGACAGACAACTCTCCCACAGCAATTCTGTGTGTAGGTCCTAAGTCAATTTGCGGTGGGTGGGTGTATATATATATATATATATATATATATATATATATATATATATATATACACACTATATATATATATATATATATATATATATATATATATACACACTATATACATATATATACTTATATATATATATATATATATATATATATATATATGGTGCTCGATAAAAGTATTGCATGCCTATGTCAAGGCGCACAATACTTTTGGCGAAAAAAGAATCACCCTTTTTTCATTTTCGTTTTTAAAGGCTCCAACATGCTTGCATGTGTCGGCCTTGATCACCTAATGGCGGCTCTCCACGCTGCACGATCCATTGCAGCCTCCCTGTTCAGTCCCCTAACCCTAATATCACACTTAATGACCTCATCCCATGTCTTTCTCGGTCTACCCCTCATAACCCCACCCCCAATATTAACACTTCTCACCTTCCTCACCCAATTATCATCCCCCAACCTCTCCACATGTCCAAACCACCTCAATCTACCCTTCCTCATCACAACACTAATACACTCCAGTCCCATCCTACCTCTCAACTCTTCCATTGTAAACCCAGCCCCTCCCGGCCTTAGACGCAGGGACGCACTGCACATCCACCTAATCATTGTCATTTCTGTACGTCTGAGCCGGCGAATATCTTCCTCCTTCACTGCCCAGGTCTCACTGCCATACAGCAGTACACTCCTAACACATGCTGCATACAAAGACCCCTTAGCACGTAGGGAGAGCCCTCTCAATGTCAGGAGAGGCAAGAGCTCCCTGAACTTCTTCCAACCACTTCTCACCCTAGCCACAGAGCTAGCTCCAGCCCCACCTCCAGCACACAACATGTCTCCCAAATAACAAAACTCTTCCACACACTCAAGAGATTCACTAGCAAGTTCAATCCTTTCATGTCTGACAATCTCCACCTGCTCACCCCGGCACACCGTACACATAAAATCAGCATTATCTCGCAGTCTACCTCTGATACCACTACATCTCTTATGCACCCATATTTGGGAGAAAAAATTTAGCCCAAGGTTTTGGGCACTAACACGACATCACAGCAGCCTGAGGCCTTACTGCGCGCTGGTTGGCTGGTCCCTCAGTTGCCTGTGGGCTGCGAGAGAGAGGGGAACCTGGCCGCTCCTCCCTCTCTTGTTGCGCCATTTTTTACCTAGTGAACCGCAGTGTTTTGGCTTTTGCTACTTTAATATGGCCCCTACCCATGAATTGTCTAGTGAAATAATATCACAGAGCATTGCTCTAAAGGAGGCAGGCCACCCCACGATGGAAATTAGTGATTTGGTTGGTGTGGCTCGGTCGACAGTGCGGAGATGGTGTGCCCGTTACAGAGTGGAAAACAGTGGTGACATTCCTACAAAGAAACCACGGTCTGGTAGGCCCAGGAAAACTTCCCCAAGGTCTGTTAATGTGCTCAGATGTGCAGTGGAGTCTAATCCTCATGTGACTGCAAGGAGAATTAAGGAGAGCAACCTGGAAGTGTTTGGCGAGGTTCCAGTGCGCAGTTTCTCGAAGAGTCCATAAACTTGGTTACACAAAACACAGGCCTGTGAGAAAGCCTCTTCTCACTCGTTATCAGCAACTTCGTAGGCTTGCCTTTGCTAACAAGTACCCTAACTGGGGTGATGTCCAATGGTCGTCAGTGTTGTGGTCTGACGAGGCAACGTTTACCGTTACCTGTAATCGAGGAGCGCGAGTGTACCGGAGCAGAGGAAGTGACCCACTTGACCCTCGTTATGTGGAAAGCAGAGTTAAACACCCTGATTCACTAATGGTATGGGGTTGTTTCTCTGGTAAGGAGTTGAGGATGCTTGTTGTGCTTCCCAGGAACTGCAGAGTGAATCAGGACGTTTACCTGGAGCTGCTTTGTGATCATTTACCTGAGTTCTTCGAGCTCACAGGTGCATCAGTGTTTCAGCAGGACAGTGGACCTGCTCATACAGCCAAATCTGTCACCAACTGGCTTCGTGATTGCAAGGTTTCCTTCATGAAAGACTGGCCAGGCAATAGCCCAGACTTCAACCCGATAGAAAACCTCTGGTACCTTGTAAAGAAGAATCTCCAAGGGAAGGACGTGAGCTCTCTGCATAAGCTGGATGCAGCCATTCGTGAGTCCTGGGCAAGTATATCACCCCAGCACCTGAGGAACCTGGACCTTTCACTTCCACGATGTCTCAGGTCCATGAAGAGGCGCAAAGGAAACCCTACCAAGCATTAAAGGTAATTATAATGCATTATTTACATTTTTTCCACAGTTGAAAATATATATATATATATATATATATATATATATATATATATATATATATATATACATATATACATATATAGATAGATAGATAGATAGATATACCTAGGCTGCATCCCTCATGGAAAGGGAGGTAGCAGAGACAGGACGACACACTCCCAATTTACTTATCCATTCAAACACATTCATTTGCATCTTAGCCCCAAAGGGGAGAAGGGACAGATCCTCACCACACTAAACCACACGAGGGTCAACTGTGCAGTGCAATCAGTGACATCCACAGCAGGGCCCGACAGCAGAGCTGGTTTACCCCTGCCACATCATAATAGACCCATCCAATTACCTGACCTGAATAGCTGATCAGACCAAATGCTGGAGAATATTCCCCCAGGGCTGCGTCATCATTTATTCATTCACAATTTCTCTCCATTTATTTCTGTAATGCACAGCCACTCTTCCCTGCTCAACAGACATCCCTCTCCCATCCAACGCTCTCTCCGCACTGTCCATCCATCCTATTCGTGTCTTCCTTTCAGCATTACACCTCTTACATCAGTAATCTTTTTCACCAATCGCTCATTATCCATTCTCTCCATGTGCCTAAACCATCGCAACACCCTCTGCTCAACTCGATCAGCCATCTCCAGAACAACTCCAGTTTTCCTTTGCATTTCATCATTTCTCACTTGATCCATACACATCACTCCACACATACTCCTCAGACACCTCATCTCCATTACATTCAAATTTTTCCTATCTGCTACACCCATATTCCATGTTGCTGCCCCATATAATGCAGTTGGTACCACAACACCCTCATACAGCCTTCTCTTTACGTACATTCTAAGCGAACGACATCTAAACACTTTTTTCATTCCTCCCAGCACCTTTCCTACTTCATTATATTCTAAACTTCACTTCTGCATCTATTCTTCCATCCACAGCAACATGTGACCCTAAATACTTAAAACACTCTACCACCTCAAGCAACTCACCATTCAAAACTATATTCATCCCCCTACCATCTACCGACCTCGTACACTTCATCACTTTCCTCTTATTCTCATTTACTTTCAATTTCCTCCTTTCACACATCCTTCCAACTCCCCTGCCAACTGTCTCAATCTCTCCTCTGAATCAACCACCACTGCAGTATCATCTACAAACAGCAGCTGCTTCAAATTCCACTCTTTACCATCAACATTCACCAGACTCAGACCTCCACCTAAAACTCTTGCATTCACCTTCCTTACAACACCATCCATATAAATATTAAACAACCAAGGCGACATCACACATCCCTGCTGCAGCCCCACTCTCACAGGAAACCAATCACTCACAGTATTTCCCACTCTTACACACATTCTACTATTTACATAAAAACTTTTCACCTCTTTTAGTAACCTACCATCAAGTCCATACAATCTTAAAACAGTCCACAAAGCCTCCCTATCAATTCTATCGTACGCTTTCTCTAAATCCATGAATGCCCAAAGCACATCCTTGCCTTTTGCTAAATATTTTTCACACACTTGTCTCACAGCAAACACCTGATGCATGCATCCTCTCCCTCTCCTAAAGCCACACTGCTCATCACCAATCATTCCCTCTGTACCCTCTCTAACTCTCTTAACACTCCACCATACACCTTACCTAAAACACTCAATAGACTTATACCTCTAAAGCTAGTACATTCATACTTATCACCCTTGCCTTTATACAATGGGACCACACAAGCACTTGCCCAGTCAACTGGCATCATACCTTTCACAAAGCACACATTCAACAATCTTACTAACCAGTCAACACTAGTTGCTCCACCACCCTTCAGGCATTCCACAGCACACCCATCCATACCTGCAGCTTTCCCTTTTTTCATCTCCTTTACTGCCTCCTGCACTTCCTCCTTTGTGATCAAAGAATCATTCAACTCTCCCAACACATTTATTCCTTGCACCCTTCCATCCGCCATAATCTCAGCCACCCTTTCCTCCTCTACATTTAACATTCTTTCAAAATACTCAGCCCATCTCTTCCTTACTGCATCCATCTCAATTAACATCCTTCCATCCTCTGCTTTTACTCGCTCTTCCTTTCCAGACTCTCCCTATCGCACCCTTTTCACCTCCTTCCAGAACATCTTCTTATTCTGTTGAAAATTCTCAGTCAGCCGCCTACCCCACCTCTCATCTGCTGCCACTTTAGCATCACGCACAGCCCTTCTCGCCCTATTCCTCTTTTCCTTATATCTCTCATATGACTCCTCATCCTTCCTCTGCAACCACACTTCATATGCACATCTCTTCTCAGCCACAGCCATACTTACGTCCTCGCACCACCATTCACTTCCTTTTCTTACACCACCGCCCACTCGCCTCACACCACACACCTTTTCCACATGCCCCACCACAGCCCTCTTAAACATCTGCCATTCCTCCTCCACACTGCCATTTTCCTGATCTTTCACTGCATTCCACTCATCTTTCAATTTCTCCTGATACTCTATCATTTTCTCTCTTCTATCCAGCTCACTCACTTTCAAAACCTCCCTGCCACACCTAACCCTCCTAGTTCTCACCCATCTCTTACGTACTCTTAACTTTCCCTCCACCAGGTAGTGGTCAGACATACCTCCACCCTCCCCTCTCAGAACTCTCACATCCAACAATCTTCCTATTACATTCCTGGACACAACCACATAGTCCATAAATCCTCTATCAACAACCCTTCCACCCTCCTGTCTCACCCATGTATACTTATAAATATCTTTCTTTTCAAACAGAGTATTTCCAATCACCACCTCTCGCTTAACGCACATCCCTATCATTCGTTCCCCATTTTCATTTCTTCCAGGCACACCATGCATACCAACTACACCTTCAACTGCTACATTTCCCAATCTAGCATTCAGATCTCCCATCATTACCACATTCACATTCGCTCCAAAACTCTGCAGACACTCATCAAATCATTCCAGAAAGACTCCCTCTCTTCTTCATCCCTTTCACTACCAGGCCCATATGCACTCACAAACACCCACACCTCACATTCAAAATTCGCTTTCACCCGCATCAGTCTCAATGACACCTCCTTCCATTCAATCACACACTGCTGTACTTCCGGGCTCACTAACAAGGCCACACCTTCTCTTGCCCTTCCTCTATCAACACCTGACAATCTTCCATTCACACTTCCAAACACAGACTCACCCTTTCCTTTCATCTTTGTTTCACTCAAAGCTAACACATCCAACTTTCTTCCCACAAACATTCTCCCAATCTCCTCCCTTTTAGCCTCAATCGTACTACATCCACGCACATTCATAGACCCAATCTTCAGGGAACGGGGATAACTCCATCCCCCATCCCTTTCTCTGGCCTGTCTCTATTTAGGAACTAACAAACAGAGGAGGGGGTCCCTAGTCCCTCACCCCACCCCTTTTAGTCATCTTTTATGACATGCAGGGAATACGGTGGCAGTATTCTTCCTAACACAACCTGGCCGCAGAGTAGTAGTACCACCCCGCAGTGCGGCCAGATTGTGTCCCCCCTGATACAGGGGGAATATATATATATATATTACCCCTGGGGGTAGGGTTTTTTTTCAAGAATACTCCCCCAGTATCCCTGCTTGTCGTAAAAGGTGACTAAAAGGGTTGGTGGAGGGTTAGTGCCTCTCCCCGGAAAACAACTAACTAAAAAAAGAAACAATAAGCCTCGGACAAGGACTGACCAAACGATGACGACCAAGGACCGGACAAAGGACATGATTATCGGAACATGGAATGTAAGGGGAGCGAATGATGAGGTGAAAGAGAGAGAGAGAGATTGTCCAGGTGCTTGAGGGTGTGAAAGTGGATGTATGTGGAATAACTGAAACAAAATGGAGAGGAGAAAGTGTGAGAGAATGGGAGTATGGATGGGGTATATGTGCAGGAGTAGGTGAGAATGAGAGGGCAAAGGAAGGAGTATGGATAGTTGTGAGTAAAAGATGGAAGAGGAGCATAAGACAGTATGGATCAGTTGGGTCAAGGATTGTGTGGGTAAAGTTGAAAGTTAGAATACAAATGTGGGCGATTGTGTGTGTGTTTGCGCCAACGCAAGATCATGCTAGAAGAGTGAGAGAAGAGTTCTGGACAAATGTAGAAGTGTGCATGGAAAAGTTTGGAAGGAATGAGAGAGTGTTTTTGATTGGTGATATGAATGGTAAAGTTGGGAATGTGAAGGTGGATGGAATAGTTGGTGAGTGGGGTGTGCCTGCTGAGAGAGATGAGAATGGGAGTGCATTAGTGGACATTTGTGCTGGGAGGGGGTTGGTGATAGCCAATACCCTCTTCAGGCATAAAATGATCCACAGGTATACATGGCGAGTGATGAGAAGGGTGGGTGGTGAACTGAAGGAAAGGAAGGCAATGATTGATTATTTGTGTGTGGATGAAAGGATGCGAAGATGTGTAATGGATGCAAGAGTTTATAGAAGTTGGGGGGGGTGGACTTTCTGAGCACTACTGGTGGTGGCCAGAATTAGAATTCATGTAAGATGGAGGAATAGAAGAAAGGAAAGACGAGAGGAAGGAGTAGTTACAAGGAGAGTGGAAAGGTTACAAGAGGATGAGAAAAAGGCAGAGTATAAGAGAAAAGTGGAGGAACGATTGGGCAAATATGAATTGGAGCAGATGGGAGACGTGGAAGGTGTGTGTAGGATATTTACAGAAGAAATATGTGCAGCATGTGATGTGGTGTGTGGAAGGAAGAGAAGACGGAGGGGGGTGCTAGGAACAGCGTGGTGGACTGAAGAGGTGAAACAGGCTGTGGCACAAAAGAAGAAAGCATACAATGAATGGATGAGAAATAGGGGCGTGGAAGAAGTTGAGAGGCAGAAGAGAGAGTTATATGTAGAAAGAAAGAGAGAGGTGAAAAGATTAGTAAGAGAAAGTGAGAAGAGAGTGGATGAGGAATTTGGAAGGAATTTGAGTGTAAAGTGGAGGGACTGTAAGAAAATGTTCTGGAAAGAGGTGAAAAGAGTAAGACAGGGTGGAAGTGAAGTTAGCAGGGGAGTGAAAGATAAAAATGGTAGATTACTAGTGGAGAAGGGAGAAAAAGTGAGCAGGTGGAGAGAACACTTTAAGGAATTGTTGAACGTAGAGGATGGAAGTAATGCGAGTATAAGTGGCTGGGGAATGGCTGGGAGAAAGAGGGAGGTGAGAAGACAGGAAGAAATCAGTAGGATAGAAGTTGTGGAAGCAATGAAGAAAGTTAAACTGGGGAAAGCCCCAGGAATTGATGGAGTGTGTGGTGAAATGCTGAAGCATGGGGGAGAGATAGTAGTAGAATGGATGTGGAAGATGTGCAGATTGGCATGGGAGGAAGGTAGAGTCCCGGAGGATTGGAAGTCAGGTATAATTATTCCCCTGTACAAAGGAAAAGGGGAAAAAGAAGTGTGTGGTAATCATAGGGGCATTTGTCTTCTTAGTATAACAGGAAAAGTGTATGGTAGGATACTTATTGACAGAGTTAGAGAAAGAACAGGAAAATTAGTTGGAGAAGAACAGGGAGGCTTTAGGAAGGGAAGAGGTTGTGTAGATCAGATATTCATTCTTAGATCTTTAGTGGAAAAGTTTCTAGAGAAGGGAAAGAAGTTGTATGCGGCTTTCATGGATTTGGAGAAAGCATATGACAGGGTGGATAGACAAGGATTGTGGAAAGTGTTGAGAATATATGGAGCAGATGGGAAGTTGTTGAATGCTGTGAAGAGTATGTACGATGGTGCGAAGGCTGCAGTGCGTGTGGATGGTGAACTAAGTGAATTTTTCTCTTTAAAAGTTGGGTTGAAACAGGGATGTGTCATGTCTCCATGGTTGTTCAATCTGTACATGGATGGGGTAATAAAAGAGGTACAAGGTAGGGTAGTGGATGCTGGAGTGGCCCTGGTGAGAGAGGATAGTGTCTGGAAACTCCCTGTACTGTTGTTTGCAGATGATACTGTGTTGTTGAGTGAAGACGAAGGAGAGCTGCAAGGCTTGGTGGATGAGTTTGGGAGAGTGTGTAAGAAACAGAATCTAAAGGTGAATGTAGGGAAGAGTAAAGTGATGGTCTTTGAGAGAGGTGAAGTCAGTGAATGTACAGCGAGGTTGGATGGTGAGGAATTGGAAAATGTGAGTACGTTAAAGTACTTCGGTAGTATGATGAGTAAGGATGGAGGTTTGGAGGGTGAAGTGCTTGAAAGGGTACAGCAGGGAAGTGCTGGTTCCTTGAAAGCAGTGATAAGAAACAGGGAAGTGAGCTTGGAAGTGAAAAAGTTACTACATGACAGTATTGTGATACCAACTCTAACGTACGGAAGTGAAGCTTGGACGTTGTTGGAAGGACACAAGTCAAGAGTGAGAGCAGTGGAAATGAGTTATTTAAGAGGAACCTGTGGAGTCACATGGAGAGACAGGCTGACGAATGTGGATATAAAGGAGCGTTGTGGTGTTGATGTGGATGTGATAGGAAGCGTAATGAGGAACACACTGAGGTGGTTTGGCCATGTGGAGAGGATGGAGGGTGAAAGACTGATGAAGAGAGTGTATGTGAGTGAGGTGGATGGGAGAAGAGGGAGGGGGAGGCTGAGGATGAGTTGGAGGGATGGTGTGGAGAGGTATATGAGAGAGGGGGGTGTGAGCTGGGAGCAGGGCAGTGAAATGGCGGGGGACAGGGCGACTTGGAGGCGATTTGTTTGTGGCCACCCCAAATGGGATTGAGGCGTCTGGCAATAGATAGATAGATAGCTTGGTAGACTGTATGGAGTTCATGGGGGTCTGTCAGTGTCATGCCTTGAAAGTAAAAACAGAAGAGTAAAATGATGGTTGTTTAGAGAAATGACTCCTAGTGGGATGTTACAGACAATGGAGAAATACTTAAACTAGTGAGAGCTTTAAGTACCTGGGTGTATTGATAGAAAAGAGAGGCAAATGAACAAAAAAAGTGGAAAGCACAGTAGCACAGGGAAGGAGAGTGGCTGGTACTATGAAAGTTTTGATAAGAAACAGAGGTATAACTGCTGGCTGTGTGAGGTTTGCATGAAGGAGTTTTAGTGTCTATAAAATACAAGAGTGGGACTATGGTGTGGAATGAAAATAAAAATTCAAAAGTAAGAAAAATGGCAATGGGACTGTTGAGGAGTGTGTGTGGGGTATGGAGAGCAGATAGGATACGGAAAAATACAATTCGTGAAACATACGGAGTAAGGAAGTCAGTGGGCATGAGCTGAAAAGACTGTGCTTCGATGGTATGGGCAAGTGGAGAGAATGGGTGTGAAAAGAGTGGTGGAAACGGAATATCTGCATGAGTCTGAAGGTGGGACAAGGCATGGTAGAAAAGTATGAAGTGATAAGGCTTCCTACCTCTGGCACACCTACTGGCAGTAAACAGTGGGCAATAGTAAATAATCGTAAATAATTAAAATTTTTCAGGCACTGTAGTCCTACCTTTGGCACACCTATTGACTGCAGCAAAGAGTGGGTAGTCCTTATTGAGTGTGGCTTCATCAGCAATCACTTCCACCTTCACACTGGTGCCCTGGAAGACACCCCTCACATATTCCTCCACTCGGGGTGCTGCCATTCGCTCAGGATCTGACCCTCCAATATCACGAGCAACAAACCTGTCAAAGTAATGGGAGAAATGAAACACTGATATGGGACTGCTGCATATGGATGTCTCACCTTACAGTTTCTTCAGAATACAAACGCAGAGTATATACAACACTTCCTGTATATAAAGCAGTGGGAAGGGGAAGAGAGGTGCTGGTAGTGGGATGGAGAGAGCTGAAGCAAAGTGACGCAAATGGCAGGTCATCATACTGTTATAGTAATGCTGTATGATAATAGCCAATGCTCTACCACATTACTTAGTGCTGGAGAGGGATGCCTTCATAAGGTGGCACTGATATAGCCAGACTACTCCACTGACTGGTTATACAAATGTCCCTCGGCTATGTCCCAAGTCCCTGAAAAGGAGGACGGTGTATTGAAGGAGATGGGTAACTTAGGTTCGCTGTCCACTGGGTTCACATTTCAGAGAGTTGGCCTGCAGTCCTAACGGACCCGGGTTCAAATCCCGTTGGGGCAGGGAACAGTTTAAGGATTTGACTTTCATAAATATCAGACTTTACTGATCTACCAGAAGAACCGCCAACATAGTCGTAAAAATACCCATGCTGATACCAATACACCAGTCCTGTATGAGACAGCCCTAGCATGTATTCAGTATGGACGGTGGGTGTTAGCGCCGAAGTGGTGACATGTAGAGGTGTACGGTACGTAGGAGGACCACTGGGCCTTGCAAGCAGGCTGTGAAGCCTATGCCCAGAGTCGGTCACATTAAAAAAAATAATAATAATAATAATAAAAAAAAAAAATGAGGCTGGGGTTACAATTACTACTACAGCAATGAACATATTACCCCCCGTCAGGATGTATGGGTTCAAGGCTAGCCTACCAAAGTCCTGTACACTTAAGAGTAGATGGCCAGCCTGCTTCACTGATGGCATTACATGACCAAAACACATCAGTCATCACTTACAGATCAAACCAAAGAAAGGCCTCCTATCCTTCCCTCCTTCTATTCCTCCATTGCACTTGAACTTTGACTTTCACAACCACCAAGCAGTGGTCCAAAAGTCCACTCCCCCCACCACTGTATGCTCTTGCATCCATTACATACCTTTTCATTCTCTCATCCACACACACATAAGCAATCATTGTCTTCCGTTCATTCATGTCACCCACTCACCCTTCTTATCACTCGCCACGTATACCTGTGGATCACTTTGTGCCCAAAGAAGAAACTGCCTATCACCAACCCCCTCCCTGCACAAATGTCCACTAGAGCACTGCCATTCTCATACACTTCTGCAGGCACACCCCACTCACCAACTACTCCACCCACCATCACATTTCCTACTTTCCCACTCATATCTCCAGTCAAAAACATTCTCCCATTCCTCTCAAACTTTTCCATGCATGCTTCCATATTTGCCCAGAACTCTTCTTGCACTCTGTTTGCATGATCTTGCATTGGCGCATACACACACACAATCGCCCACATTTGTAATCACATTTTCAATCTTACCCATACAATCCCTGAACCAACTGATCCATGCTCTCTTATATTCTCCTTCCATCTCTTGCACACAACAATACATACACCCTCTTTTGCCGTCCCATTCTCACCTACTTCTGTACATAATATACTCCATCCATACTTCCACTTTCTCACCTCTCCATTTAGTCTCGGTTGATCCACATATGTCCACTTTTGCACCCTCAAGCACCTGGACAATCTCTCTCTCTCTTTTTCATCTCATCATTCACACCCCTTACATTGCATGTTGCAATCCGTACCATGTCCTCTGTTTAGTCCTTGGTCATCACCTGTTTGTCAGTCCTGGTCAGAGGCTTCTTGTTTATTTTACTAGTTGTTTTCCAGGAAGGGGCACTAACCCTCCACCAACCCACCTGCTGACAGGTAGGGAACACATGCTGGTTGGTTATAAGGTTACTACCACCCAGTGTATTAAATGATTTCCTGGTTTACAGGAAATCATTTGGCTTGCCACTCAATGAAGAGCTACCCTAGAATAGAGTACCACTACACTGAGTGAGGTGGATGACGGATGCCTGCACTGACATCTGGATGCAGGTGAGAAGTGTGACCAATGGATGTTGAGTGCCAAATGGCAGACTGAAAAAGACCTTGGACGAAGTCACAGAGTGTGACCTCCGGGATAAGGGACTGAATGGGGAGGCTGCCAGAGATCAAGCAGCGTCGAGAGCTGCCATTAGGTGACCAAGACCGACAAGCAAGCATGTTGGAGCCTTTACAAATAATACAATACATAATAAAGCATCACTGCTGAGAAACTGAGCTGGTTTCTGCCAATAATGATGGTGCAGTGTCTCTGGTTTCTGATGGTTTTAAGGGATTCAAAAATGAGGCCCTACTCAAGGAGTTAATTTCAGGTGGTGGAAACCACTAACTCTTCACCCCTTTGCTTCAGCGCCCCTTACCTCAAGCCCATCTCAGGTCTCTCTATAGTATGTGTTTGTTTCTTCCTTACTGAGCCCTTTTCATCACTTTCTATTGACCGAAACAAGCCAATGTGTGTTTCTGATACTGACCATATTGTTACGTATGCAATTAATGGGTCTAAATTGTTGTAAGAGGGAAAAGTTGGGCTTGTACCTGGGATGCCTGGTACCAATTAGGATAAATCCCATAGGTTCTGTGCTTTTATCACACAATTCCATTATCATGCACCATGTCCAAAACCAATTATTTGTGATAATCATGGGACTAGTGTATATCTCAACACTAACCTTCCACTCTCCAGGGCCAAAGCCAGTTGCACAGTCTTGCTATCACCCACAAACCCCAACACAGACGCTTTGGTTGCTTTGTCCGGCACTTCCTCCCGTACCTGAAGCAAAAATGCAGTACTATTAATTCTTCACTACATATCACCTTTTCAGCCCTCAAGCTTTCTCTTAACCAGATCTATGTAATGACAACTTTTATATTTATTATTATTATTATATCCTTTAAGTGAGGTGATGTAGGGCCTACTATGGTACCCCTGTTAACCCTTAGACTTACCAATGACGTCCTGGGTTGTCATGCGTATGTCAACCTCTGACGTCAGAATGACGACTTTGCCCGTCATCCGATGTAATCTCTAAAGAAATATTTAGGGAGTCGTCATTTCTGTTGGATGACGGGCTAAAGTGGGCAGAGCTAAGCCTGCCACAGCTGGTGCGTGCGTGCGTGAGTGCTCACTCGGTTTGCTCGCTCAGTGTGGTGTGAGGTTCCTCACAGCTAGGATGTACACCTCTTGACCTCCCAGCCGAACACTTATGCTCCTTTTTCTCATGTGTATATGTGGCGTTATTATTTAAGAAATTACAACAAATAATGCATTACCGGAAAGGAAACTTACTCTGCTACATATTGAAGCAAAAAATATTATTACTTCTTGAATAATTTTTTTTGGCAAATATCTTTTTAAAGGACAGTGTAAAACTTGAGCATGTCAGCTAACTTCTACTCACTTTTTTTGCATTTTATTTTGTATATACTGTATTGTCTTTTTGGACAATGTATGACAGCAAAACTCTTCATCTTCAAAATGAGACCAAAGTGGCCTTTCTATGATGAACAGTAACTTTCCTATGAGCATTAGAAGTAAAATGTCTCTACACAACTGTTCTGAAAGCTCTCAAGTGAGAGTTACGCGCAGAGCCAGAATTTACGCTCCTCCCTTCACAGGAAAGGGTTAAGTGGGTGAGAGACAAATGTGGCATCCATCTGGGATCCAAACCTCCACACACTTACCTATGCCTTGCCACAGCAAGGCACTCTCCACTGCAAAGGAACATCAGTTCATTACATGGGGCAACCCTGCAGAGGTGAATGCTTGCCTGCAGTTCATGGGACTGCTTGACCAGACAGACTGGGGTTGTTCTACTTCTACTACTTGGTAGTACTACTACTACTGCAGCCAGTTCTTAATTTTATTGTCCCAAAGTTCCCTTCATTAGGGTATCCTTATCCTTGGACATTAAAGGAAAATGTAAAGTTGCTGTTTAGTTGTTGTTGTTGTTGCAGCCCCAAGCTCATCTGGACATGAATCTGAGGTCTTTTTCCATTTTATTCTTGCTACTTGCGGACAATTTTAGTGTTGGAGAGGAACACTTTCAAATGGTGACACCAATACAACCAGGTTCACTGTCTGGTTATTCAAATATCCCTCAACACTCTCTCCCTATTCCCCTGAGAGAAGGATGGTAGACCGCAGGTGGAGGGCCTGCAGTTTGCTGAGTTTACATTCAGGTAAGCCTGCTGCCGCTGCTGCTGCTGCTACTGCTATGACTACTACTGCTACTACAACTACTACTACTACTACTGCAGATAATGTTGTTCAACTCACGAGACACCCTCAAACTGTAGGGGTTGTATACAGTCTTCAGTAACCTCTTCACTACTTAAGAATCTTTCTAAGCGAAACAGAATCATCTAACAGTACCAAGATTAAAGTACAGTGTATAAGCTGTCACTGGCCTGACAGGGCTAAGATAAAGACAGATAACTATGGCTGTCTACCTACAGCTACATACCTTAATCCTGTAAGGGGCTGCCATGAATAAATTGCCTCCATGTCACCCTGTCCTCCATCATTAGGCTGCCCTCCCTTCCACTGACCCTCTTCTCTCATATACCTCTCCATCCCATCCTTCCATCTCATACCCATTCTCCCTCTTCTCTCTTTCATCTCACTCACATAGTCTTTTAGTGCCCATCCTATACGGAAAGTGGAAGGTAGGTGGTTAAACTAGTAATCTGTTGTCTAAAAGGATGCAAGTTCAATCACAGGCTGAGCAGGGTGCAGTTTGATTATTTGAATTTAGTGAAAACATTCTTTACATACTCAGCTTGTGCAAGACTCAATAATTTCATAAAACACTCCCACTAATCATCACACCAGTCCTGAATGAGACAGCCTAAGCATGTACAGTATTTAATACAGAACCATACTGTTTATAAAGGTTCCAACATGCCTGCATGCATCAGCCTTGGTCACTTAATAGTGACTCTCCATGCTGCTCAATTTCTGGCAGCCTCCCTATTCAGAATGGTGGGTAAAATTGTCAAATAGTGCTGATATGTGGTGTGCAGTACATAGTGGTGGGCTGCTGGGCCTTAGAGAACAGGTTACCATGTCTTCGCACTTAAGCATCCATAAAAAAGGTAGACAGAAAATAGTCCAGGGACATCAGTGGGGACGACACACCTCCAGGGGAACATAAAGGGCATGAAGGGCCCCCAGCAGAGTGACAAGGCTGGCCTCAGGAAAACTGTCTTCTACTGTATGCACCAGCAGTGGCCGCTTCATTCCAACTTTCAGGGCCCTGGGAAATAAAAGAAAAGTGTCTTGATTGTTGTACTGTACAAACTCTCAAATACAAATGGTTCATGTCAAATGGCTTTAAAGGAAATGGAAAATTTTATCATTCAGAACTGTTATGATAAAATATGTGAAAATACTGTACTGTGATAAACAGCCTACAGTACCAAAAACTGTTAATACAGTATTACCTATACTTTGCCTTAGTAATTCATTATCTGTCCTTATATGTATTTTAAAAAAAAGGGGGGGGGGGTATTTAAGGATGTGCTGAATGTATGAAAACAGGTATTATGAACAACTCCCTACTGCATGAAACAATACAAGTATTTTGGAAAGTGGAGGTTTTCAAAAATCAGATTTCTGAATTTGCGATATTTGTACTGTATAAATACTGTACTGGTGTATATACATATGATCTGTCTCTACTAATACCTGATGAAGATCCATGTACATCAAGCTGCAGCATCTTCCCAATAAACATTTTGATCCATCCATCCATCCAACCATCCATCATCATACCCAATACTGTCCCATAAGGAGTCTTGGGGCCCTCAGCTAGGCGACTTTGTCCAATTTTAAGGCAAGAGTGATCAGTTGCTCTACATGGCACACAGGTAATTCTTCTAGGAAAAAGAGAAATTTCAACTCCAAGCAAAACTTTTGTACAGTGCAAAAAACAAAAGCATTTTCAAACTAATCACCTATGGAATACCTGGTACTTACTTTGTTGAAGAATTTTTCTCCATTACAGAGCAACCAGAGATTCTGACAGGAAAATTAGCAATTTCACTCCTCTAAAACTTGATGATAATATTTCATCTCTAACATCTCAATTCTTCTAGTCTTGGAGAGAGTTTCTTTCACTCGACTATGATCAATACTTAATATAAACTGCCCATAAAGTTTTTGAGAAGTCTGAATAACAAGACCACAGGATCTGACCCTTTTTCCCACCAAAGGATGAGGTGAGGGAGCATCCATAAATAAGAAGAAAAGAATGCAAGCGAAAAAATTTACCAACGGAATAATATCAGTTATCTAATCATCCTGACCTTTTTTCCCACCTACGGATGGGGTAAGGTAGGAGCCAGAAACAAGGTTGGAGAAAGTACATATGGGAGAACAATCAATAACATGGCCATTACAGGACCATACAGTCATTCGCATATCATTCAAGCCTCTGCAATCCTGGCTTTACCTCACAGGCCTAACAACCTACACACATTCTTCTGGTATTATTCCTTCCAGATGAACTTCACATGCTCTAACCAGATGGAACCTGTGAGGGCTTTTATCTGAGGAGTGGCTAGGGACTACTGTTCATATAATGTCACACAGGGGTTAGTGAGGTTGGTCAATCATGCAATAAATGTCAGGACAAAGCAGCCTAGTGGAAAGTATTAAGAATATGGGTAGTAAATGGGAAGTTGTTGAATGCTGTGAAGAGTATGTATGAGGGTGCTAAGGCTGCAGTGCGTGTGGATGGTGAACCGAGTGAATTTTTCTATTTGACGGTTGGATTGAAACAGGGATGTGTCATGTCTCCATGGTGGTTCAATCTGTATATGGATGGGGTTATAAAAGAGATACACGGTAGGGCAGTAGATGTTGAAGTGGGCCTAATGAGAGAGGGCAGTGTGTGGAAACTCCCTGTACTGTTGTTTGCCGATGATACTGTTGTTAAGTGAAGACCAAGGAGAGCTGCAAGGCTTGGTGAATGTGTTTGGGAGAGTGTGTAAGAAATGTAATCTAAAGGTGAATGTATGGAAGAGTAAAGTTATGGTCTTCGAGTGAAATGAAGTCATTAAATGTACAGTGAGGTTGGATGAGGAGAAAATGGAAAATGTGAGTGCATTTAAGTACAGTACTTGGGTAGTGTGTTGGGTAAAGAAGGAAGTTTAGAGGGTGAAGTGCTTGAAAGGGTACAACAAGGAAGAAAGGTTGCTGGTTCTTTGAAAGCAGTGATAAGAAACAAGGAAGTGAGCATGGAGGTGAAATAGCTACAACATGACAGTATTGTGATACCAACTCTAACGTATGGAAGTGAAGCTTGGACGTTGTTGGAGGGACACAAGTCAAGAATGAGAGCAGTGGAAATGAGTTACTTGAAAGGATCATGTGGAATCACATGGAGAGACAGACTGACAAATGAGGAAGTGAAGGAGCATTGTGGTGTGGATGTGGATGTGACAGGAGGCGGTAGGAGAAATAAGCTGAGGTGGTTTGACCATGTGGAGCGGATGAAATGTGAGAGACTGACAAGGAGAGTGTATGTGAGTGAGGGGGAGGGAGGGAGAGGAAGGGGGAGGCCAAGGATGAGATGGAGGGATGGAGTGGAGAGGTACATGAAAGAGGGGAGTGTGAGCTGGGAGCAGGGCAGTGAAATGGTGAGGGAAAGGGCGACATGGAGGATTTGTTTGTGGCCACTCTCTATGGGATTAAGGTGTCTGGCAACAGATAGACAGGTGGATAGACAAAGTAGCCTAGCACTGGGCCCCTATGCTCTTGATGGGGCAAGAAAGATTTTGGATGATGGATGGATGAAAGCACTTAACATAAAAACTAAGCCCATCCATCCATTCATCATCCAATCCTCTGCTGCCCCATGAGGAGCATAGAAGCCCGGGGCTGGACAAATTGGTTCTGACATTTAGGATGAGAGTGACCAGCCTCACTCATCCCTGAGTGGCATTACGTGAGCAATAAACCCCAACCACTCCTTGGATACAAACCAACACAAACTTGGTTTTTCAGCTTCCATATTTTCCTCCTAGGTACATAGGTCCTCTTTTTCATCACTTGTTCTTTAAGCACCATATCACAAATCAATAGTTTGTGCTGCTGCACACACTCCTCACTTCCTATAACTTTAACATCCCTCACTAACCTCCTATCGGCCCTCCCAACCAGAAAATAATCTATCTGACAGCTATTTCCCCCAGACTTACACGTAATTAACCTACTGTCTCTTTTCCTGATATATGTGTTGCACACAATCATGTCCATTGCCTCCCCAAACTCGAATATCCTTTCCCCTTCTGCATTCCTCAGACCATACGCACATCCCCCATGCACTCCTTCATAACCTTGTGCTGCTTCACCTACATGACCATTTAAGTCCTCTCCCAAAATCACTATCTCATCATCCCGCATACCACCCACTACACGTATTAAATCATCCCAAAATCTATCTTTTTCTCTGCTTCATCCAATCCTGCCTGTGGAGCATATGCCGATATAATCGCAGCTATCTTTCTGCCCAACAGAATTTTCACTACCAATATCCTATCGCTTTCTCTCAAAACATTCATAACATATTCCACCCATTTCTCTGCAACCATCACACCAACACCATATCCGTCTGTCCCCCCTTGCCAAAACAACTTATAGCAACAGTCCTTCCCAACAATCTTTCTGGCTGATCCACCCTTGTACCGGACTTCCTGCAAACACTCCACATCCACCCACCTCCAACATAAGTTGCAAATGAATTAAGTTATAGGCAAGGTAAGATGAGTCAGACAGGGTGGCAATGAAGTTAGTAGGGGAGTGAAAGATATAAATGGTAGATTACTAGTTGAGAAGGGAGAAAAATTGAGCAGATGGAGAGAACACTTTAATGAATTGTTGAACATAGAGAATGAAAGTAATGCGAGTGTAAGTGGCTGGGGAATGGCTGGGAGAAGGAGGAAGGTGATAAGACAGGAAGAAATCAGTAGGATAGAAGTTGTGGAAGCATTGAAGAAAGTCAAAATGGGGAAAGCCACAGGAATTGATGGAGTGTGTGGTGAAATGCTGAAGCATGGGGGAGATAGGAAGGTAAAGTCCTGGATGATTGAAAGTCAGGTTTAATTATTCCCTTATACAAAGGAAAAGGGGAAAAAGAAGTGTGTGGTAATCATAGGGGCTTTTGTCCTCTTAGCGTAATAGGAAAAGTATACGGTAGATACTTATTGACGGAGTTTGGGAAATAACAGAGGAATTAGTTGGAGAAGAACAGGGAGGCTTTAGGAAGGGAAGAGGCTGTGTAGATCAGATATTCATTCTTAGATCTTTAGTGGAAAAGTGTCTAGAGAAGGAAAAGAGGTTGTATGCGGCCTTCATGGCTTTGGAGAAAGCATATGACAGGGTGGATAGACAAGGATTGTGGAAAGTATTAAGAATATATGGAGTAGATGGGAAGTTGTTGAATGCTGTGAAGAGTATGTATGAGGGTGCTAGGGCTGCAGTGTGTGTGGATAGTGAATTAAGTGAGTTTTTCTATTTGAAGGTTGGGTTGAAACAAGAATGTGTCATGTCTCCATGGCATCGTATAATGAGGGTTTACTGTATAAGGAGGGAAGGGAGAAGCCTAAGTGATATTTACATTCACCTGGAACTACCTAATTTATTATGTATTGTCTTGGTTTCCTGCCAATTATTTCATTGCTATATATTAGCAGGTCTCACAGGGCTGAAGTTGGTAGTATTGCACCTACCCTAGCCAGGCAGCAGGAGGCCACCACTATCAGTTCACTGTCGTCTTTGAAAGTGGGAGTATGTCTGATTTGCTCCTGCTAACTTCTGCCGCTTTATAGGCCCATGCAAAGGGCCCTGTGACCTTTACCCCCTACTAAACCTCGTGTGGAAAGAGGTAAAGGGCTGACAATTGATAGAGAGTGACTATGATCTTTTTATTGAGTAAAACAGTGCAAGTGGAACTGTAAATAAAGTGTAAATAATGTGTAAACACCAAGTGAAAGCAATGAATGTAAATATAAGTGAACAGTGGAAAATAGTTTTATAAGTTACTTCAAGTGACAGTGGATAACACAGTGTAAATAAAATAGAAATGTAAATAATGTAAATAAAGTAGAGAACGTAAACAGAAATGTAAATGAGTGGTATTATAAGAATATGATATATATCTATCTATCTATCTATCTACTGCCAGACGCCATAATCCCGAGTATATATATACTAGGAGTAATGAAAGTGAAAGTTTCACTCTAGCATGTATGAATACTATGAGTTATGAGAGTGAAGGTGAAAGTGACATTCACTCTCAATGCTAGTATACAGGACGAGAAATGCTATGTACAGTAGAACCTCGGTCCTCGAACACAATCCGTTCTGGAAGGCTGTTCCAGGACCGAATTGGTCGAGGACCGAACTAATTTTCCCCATAAGAAATAATGTAAATCATTTTAATCCGTTCCAAGACCCCAGATGCTTACCTATTTAAGTTTCAGCACTGGTACCAGTGCTTTCCTTTACGAGGTGGCTGTATATTTCTCTTGCCTTTTCATAAATTATATACTCACTAACACTGTCTCCTGCTAACTGTTTCTCATTGATGAAGATAAGCAATAATTTTTCCACTTTTTCAATTATTTTCCGCACTACTTTCCTCTTTTCACTGCCAGTAGCCGTACTGGATGAACTTGCTTTCTTTGGAGCCATTATTAGGGGCTAATACTGCACTGAATCAAGAAAAATGTGAAGCACAGCAGGACGACCACGTTGACGAACAACAAAGGTGGACGCGTGACTGTTGGTCGGCCAGCTTCCCTTCGTTTGGCTACGTTCAGGTTGGTCGAGGTCCGATATTTTGGTCGACCTCTGGAGCAAAAATTTCTGGAATTTTTTGGTCAAAGTCCGATTTGTTCGACATGTGAGACGTTCGAGGACCGAGGTTCCACTGTATTTTACTGAAAGAAATTGAATCCCTACAGTGACAATAAACTACTATTACTGAAGAAAACTTATGGATAAAGACTGTAGATATGTGTTATATAGTAACAGAAATATAAACTGTGAGTGTTTTTATGAATAACAGACAACACTAGCGGCGAACAATCGGAAGTGGGATGGTCATACGCCCTCGTAATTTTCATTGCTTTCACAGTGTTTTTTTTTGGGGAGTATGGATTCCAAACTATTTGAGAATCATAGATTAGTGTTTCTAGTGATAATATCAGGCTGTGGTAAACATATTACGAGTTGTCGGGAAGTGTAAAGTGGAGACTTCGTTACCCAACTTCAGAGGCCTCCACAAGTCCTACGGTACTCGACGAAGGCTCAACAAACACCCAAGAAGAAAGCTGAAAGTATGTGCCATAAGTATATGTGATTTTAATATTCTACGACTAATAACTGATTTTTGGCAAATATTTTTAGAGAGTCTGTCGGAGTGCGAATATGACCGCAGGAGCCGCAAGTCAATGCAAAACAAGCCCGCGGTGTAAGGGTTAATATGTATCTGTATAATCCGGCATTTTACAAATAAATGAGGGCCTTGGATGGAATACAAAATCAATTTGGTGCACAGTCAAACACAACGGAAGTTGACCAATCAGTGCACGAAAGCATCTCGCAGTTTTACCAAATCCACGAGTCCTCAGCTGGCAAAATCAGTGCATCAGACTCCGTGAAACCAACTATAGGATGTATGGTAAAGTCCTACCTCTTGATGCCAGCGGCAGCTGCATCAGCCATCCTGCGTACGTCATCTTGGTCACGGTTGAGGGGGCCAGTGGGGGCCAGCACCATGCGGCCAGCTGGCACACCCACCTTCACACATCCACCATCCTTCCATAACGACTCATCTGAAACCAACAACAATAAGCTCAATACAGTATTCATCACCATCACCACTGTAGTTCTTTCACTCTGCTTTATACTTTTGCAACTTATTTCCCAAAGCTAAACAGCAGAAAAAGACAGTACTGTAATGTGGTTTAATATCCTTTCCATAGCACCTCTCTGTGACTACCACTGCACGTACACTGTTAATCTCTGCTATAGCTCTCCATTCAAGATGGAAAGATGACAATTTTACATCTAGTTAAAGTGAACGAAGTATACATGTATGAACCGAACACATCAAAACAAGTACTGTGCATGTATTCACCTAACAAGCCATTATCATTACAAACACATTACCAGCACACCTTCACACACCCACTATTCTTCCATAACGACTAAGTTGAAACCATCAACAACAGGCTCAATTATCATCATACCAATAAAAGAAGTAATGCGCATATATTCATGGAACATATGCATTAAAAACAACAGAGTTGTCCCTACTGCAAACACATCACCAACACATCTTTATACACCCATTATCCTTCCATAACTACTTTGAAACCAACATCAGTACATTGTAAAAATATACGGTAGTGAGATTTGGTCAGGCAAGGAAGAGGATACTCTTAGGGTCAAATGCTGAGAGATGAGAATGATTAGATGGCTGTGTAGTGTATCCTTGAATGAGAGGCCTGGGAAGGTTAGGGCTGCAAATGAAGAGTTGAGAGGAATGATGGAACTTGAATGTATTAGTGTTGTGATAAGGAGTAGACTGAGGTGGTTTGGATATGTGGAGGATGAAGGATGACAGCTGGGTGTGGTGAGTGAGATGCAAATGCTGGAGGTGGAGTTGGGAAAGGCAGACTGAAAATGACTTGGGATGAGGTCACAGAGTGTAATCTCTGGGTTCAGAGACTGAAAAGAGAGACTGCTAGAGATCGAGCAGTGTGGATAGCCACTATTAGGTAACCAAGGCTGACACATGCAAGTATGTCAGAGCCTTTATAAATGAATAAACAAACTGGTAATAGCGTACATTTACTGGCATATAACTAACTTGCCAATGCAAATGGTAGCAGTATTACTAGCAGTAGTAGAGGTACAGTAGTTGTAATCCCAGGTTCAACACAAAAGCAAACCCAGTCGACTGCAGAATGAAGTTGCTCTTCTTCATTCCATCATCCTTTTCGAGGATGGGGAGGAGATTGAGGGACATTTGTATAACCAGTCAGCTCCACTACCTGGTCATACTATTTCCACCACTTGAAGGCAACCCTCATCATCACCCCAATACAAGTACTGTACAGTAAATATATTTAACTAACTTAACAAATACTGTACATCACAAGCATTGTCAATAGTTCTCATAACCACTGATAAAGTACATGAGTAACAAACACATCACCTATGAGCCTTCACACACCTACCATGGCAGCCTTCCATGGCAACTAATGCGAAACCAACACAACAGGGTCTATAGTCATCATCAATACTACTTCATGTACAGTGGCCTTACACTCAACATGCATTTTTTCAGTATTAATCCCCTTTCATATGGCAGACACTCAAAATATTCAGAAGAAAAAAAAAAATCAGGTTAGTATGGAAAACTTACTTAAGTACAGTGCTTCCACAGATGCGTGTGAAATCTGAGGATTTTTTTTTTGGGGGGGAAGGGGAATCCATTATTTTGGGAAGTTGAGAAGTGCCACAGCCAATGAAAACATGCACTGACCAGGAGAGGCGGCATCACCGAACAGCAGTCTCCTTGTGCTCACTGGTATACTAACACCATAATACAGTAGCATGTTGGACACAACCACTATGGGTTTTTCTTACGCAACTTGCCCTTACTCATCATGCAAGACTGAATCCAATAACTGTTTGTATCATTCTAAGGATTCTTGTGCCTTGAATTTAAAGTCTTGTATGATTTAAAAGTGGTGGGTGAGGGCGCTCACCATCCACTCACACGATGTAGTGCTGCTGTTGGGTGTCTGCCCTTTCCTGTCCTCCATCCTTCTTTCTTTCCATCCTCTTTTGTCTTTCTTTCCTTCATTCTTTCCTTGTCCTTCTGCCTATGGGTGACTTTACACTCCTCTTCTGTCTTTCTTTCCTTCATTCTTTCCTCTTCCTTCTGCCTGTGGGTGACTCTACACTGGGTGACAAACCAAATGGTTTCCTGAACACCAGGAAACCATTTACTACTCTGGGTGGTAACCATATAACCAAATTTTGGTGCCTGGTGGTTTAGTGGGTAATTATTGCACTCCAATCGGATTGAGCCGGTGAAGGTTTATATCCAAGGGGTGGTTGGGGTTGACTGCTCATGTAATGCCACTCAGGGATGAGTGAGGCTGGTCACTCTCATCTTAAATGTTAGGACCAACTGCCTAGCCTCAGGCTCCTACGCTCCTCATGGAGCAATGTAGGATTGGATGATGGATGGATGGATGGATGTGTGATTTAAGTTATTTTTACCCATAAGGTTTATAATTTGTCCAATATGGCAGTGAACTCTGATCTAATTACTGTACTGCACTAGACGTGAGGCCACTGTATATACTTAACACACCAATACAAGTGCCGCAGATGATTACCCCTTTATCCAGGACCTGGAGTGGTGGCGTCTTCATCGTGGATCTACCCCTCAGAGGCTGTCGAAGAGAAGAGGAGGACAGCATGCCGACCAAACCACTGCAAACCCCCCCAGCCCCTCATGGGGCCCGAGTACCTGGGAGTGGCTTCGGTCGCCCAGGCAAGTACCACATCTCCCAACACAACACGCACAACAACAGTTTTTTCTACACCGAGAAATGACTCCCTGGCTGTCATTTATCGATGACTTCATCCAGCCAGGGACATTGACAGCAATCCAGGAACCACCAACAAATATATATGTCCAACATGCTCAAAACCTATCATGTCAAGCTGACAGACAAAAGGTTCAGTTCAGTGCAATTCCTGCAAGAACTGGACCCATTACACCTGCACAACACTTGCATCCAAAAAACATTACACAAACACCTGGATCTGCTCCTTATGCTCCTTCCCCCCACCCACTAACCCCTCCAACAATCCTACTCCTACTTCCTTCACACCTCCACAGCCAAACCCACCGATCCTTCCCAAACCATCCAGTCCCCAACTCCTCCCATTCCAACCCATCCTAATCCACCTCAACCCTTACCTCCATCACAACCTCCTCCTACCCCTTCCCCTCCAGCCAACACACATCGCACACACAACATAAACATCCTTCAGTTACACATACATGGCATAAACACCAAAAAACAAGAACTCACACAATTCATCAAACAACAGAACATACACACTGCCATCTTACAAGAAACAAAACTACACAGAGCACAGAAAACACCAACATTTCATAACGTCACCACCATTCGACAAGACTGGGCTGACGGCGGTGGTGGTGGACTCATCACCCTGGTACACAAATCCATCAACTTTGCTGATACCAGTGCACACACAAAGTCACTTCTCCCCCAACATGACACCACAACAGAAATACAATCAATTAAAATACACACTGGCAACAAATCACACATAACAATTGCTAACACATACTGTATATTCTCCCCCAGTTGTCCCCCACAGTACCACACAATTACCCTCTAACTATCGCCCAATTGCTTTAACATCCTGTATCTCAAAAGTTATCGAGTCTATTCTTAATAGAAAAATTTTAAAGCATCTTTCCTATCACAACCTTCTTTCTGATCGTCAGTATGGGTTCCGTCAGGGACGCTCCACAGGCAATCTTAATACCTACCTTTCAGACTCCTGGTCATCCTCCTTTTGGGACTTTGGCGAAAGCTTTGCCATTGCACTTGACATCTCAAAGGCTTTCGATTGAGTCTGGCATAAGTCTTTAATTTCCAAACTGCCCTATTACGGTTTCTATCCTTATATCTGTGCCTTCATCTCTAGCTTCCTTTCTGGTCGTTCTATAGCCGCTGTTGTAGACGGCCATTGTTCTCCTAGATCTATTAACAGTGGTGTTCCTCAGGGCTCTGTCCTATCACCAACCCTCTTCCTTTTATTCATCAATAACCTTCTAAGCTGTACATCTAACCCTATCCATTCATACGCTGATGACTTCACCCTTCACCTTTCCATTCGATTCCTGCAACGTCCATCTCAGCAGTTACTTTAACAAACAAGGGATGAGGCAATGGCACACCTAATGTCTGACTTGGCTCGTATCTCTGACTGGGGTAAAATAATCTGGTTGTTTTTAATGCATCAAAGACTCAGTTTTTGCACCTATGAACCCAGCAAAATCTTCAACAGTTATACCCACTAATGTTTAATAATATTCAGCTTAATCCTGCATCATCCTTGAACATGCTTGGGGTTTCATTTACTTGGGACTTATCTTGGAAAGATCACATTACATCTCTTGTAAAATATGCTTCCAAGATATTGGGTGTGCTAAGCCGACTCCGTTCCTTCTTTAACCCTGCACAATTGTTGACTCTATACAGGGGTTTTATCTGCCCCTGTGTGGAGTACAACTCTCATGTGTGGGGAGGCTCCCCACATACAGCTCTTCTCAATAGAGTGGAGTCAAATGCTTTTTGCCTCATTAACTCTCCTCCTCTTACTAACTCCCTTCAACCTCTGTCTCTTTGCCGCACTGCTGCATCCTTACCTCTTTTCTATCGCTACTTCAATGGTCACTGCTTCTCTGAATTGTCTGCATGCATTCCTCCACCTCTACGACGTGCGCGTAGCACCCGTCTAGCAGTAAACTCTTATCCCTTTTCTGTCCAACTCTCTAATGCAAGAGTTAACCGTTACTCCCAGTCCTTCATTTAGGTCAACTCTGGAACTGTCTCCCTCTGTCTGTATTTCCTGCTTCCTATGATCTCCAATTTTTCAAACACAGTGTGTCCAGGCATCTTGAAATAATCGCATCTTGAATTTGGCTCTCTCTTGTATTTTGTTTTTCTCTTGGAGGGAACAGCTTTGCGGGCTCGTTGCCTTTGGTTCCTTCTTCCTCACATAAAAAAAACCACACACACACACACACACACACACACACACACGCACCGCTCGCTGGTGCAGTGGTAACGTTCCCGCTTGCCAACTGGTGGACGGGAGTTCGCGCCTCGCTCAGGTTGTGAAAAGTTTCACTGACAAAGTGGGTGGTTACTGTCCCCCTTGAGCAAGGGGACGGGTGTGTGCATGTGTGAAGGTCACAGCCTTGCCCTCAGATCGGACTATATGAGCTCTCAGCTCCCTTCCGGGAGGGTAAAAGCTGACGATCACGACCATCAAGTGATCCTGACCGACCCGGTGAATTACATACACATACACACACACACACTAACATACCCAACATCATCCTCGGTGGTGATTTCAACGCCAAGTCGTTGGCCTGGCATGTCAACAACCCTGGCACAGCCAGAGGGCTGTTACTACAATCCCAGACAGATCATCTTTTCATACTGAACAATCTACAGTAGACCAACATATCCATGTCCACACTAAGCCCTCTTCCTCCCATCATCCCCAGACATCACCTTCTGCTCCCCAAACCTTGCCCCCACTACATCCTAGAGAGTGGTCAAAACCCTAGGTTCTGATCACCTCCCAATCATCATCACTACCAAAACCAGATTCACCCCAGGTGGCCACAAACACACATACACTAATTATAAGAAAGCAAACTGGAAGGCCTTTGTAACTGAAACAGAACAGCATTTCGAAACACTAAACAGTACACCCATCACAATCATCAACACCGCTGTGTACACTTTGAATACAATTATACAAAACACATACAAAAGACACATCCCTAGAGGCAACAGAAAGAGACACAACCCCAACTTCACACAAGAAATTCAAGGCCTCATCAGACAACGGGACACACTGCGACACTCCCCAAAACCCCATACACAAGACACCATACAACAAATACAAGAACTCAGCACTCAAATAAACAATAAAACATCAGAACAACAAACACTAAACTGGAAAAATTACATCCAAACACCTGACCACAAAACAAAGATCAGCAAACTCTACAAAACACTAAATAGCATCACACTTTCCAACAGCAACACCACACAATCACATGCTGCCATCACAACAACAGACACCATACCCTCAAACAAACAACAAGCAAATACTCTCATCAATCACTTTTCACAAATCAGCCATCTAAACCCCCATCCCAAAGACCGACGTATCATCCGACCTTTCACTTACAACCAGACGAAGCACATCATTAACAACCTTAAGCACTCATCTGCCTGTGGACCAGACAACATAAGCAACATTCACCTTAAAACACCTTGACCCACAAGGCATACAAGCACTCACCAACATCAAACTACAGCTACTCACACAACATAATACCCAACATCTGGAAGCATGGCATTATCATCACTATCCCTAAACCCAACAAAGACCCGACGTTACCCTCCTCACACTGCCCCATCACACTCCTCTGCACCCTCTCTAAAGTCACTGAATGACTGGTACTACAACTAGTCACACCTCATATTCCCCTAGCCCAGTCACAACATGGCTTTAGACCACAACACTCCACAAACACCTTCTTACAGACTTTACACAGAGAGTTTTCGATGGCATGAATTCAGCTAGGCCACCACACAAAACACTCCTAATCACACTAGACATCAGCAAAGCTTTTGATGCCATCCCCCGCCACAACCTCACAAACATAATACTCAACACAAACATGCACAATAACACAAAAAGATGGCTGGCAAACTACTCAGCAGGCAGATGTGCACACATAATATTTGCCGGTCAGTCTTCTAATATCAGAAACTTCATAAACGGCGTCCCCCAAGGATCTGTTTTGTCCTCTACACTCTTTAACCTATACATGCATGACATACCCACACCCCACACACCACAGATACACATAGCTTCCTATGCAGATGATATAACACTTACATGTACACAACAAAACACAAACACAGCTGCACACATCATCCAACCTTACCTCAACACACTACACGAATGGTTCACCACAAAAAGGCTCAAAATAGCCCCAACCAAATCTACAGTAACCCTTCTCAAAAGCTGGATGGCAGAACACAGTCACATCCCACACCTCATCATAAACAACACTCCCCTACCACACACACACACACACACACACACACACACACACACACACACACACACACACACACACACACACACACACCAAGGAAAGCGGAAGCAGGCCGATAACGCTCCATACCGGCCCAGCTTGGCCAGTGGCATTACCTAAATTAGTATCTTTATATGAGTCAAGCTCTGTACCAGGTTAGACTAAATGGTTTTCTATTATTCAAAAAAAAAAAAAAAGAAGAAGAAGTTTAAGCAAGACTTGTTCAAACAGAAAAGAGAACAAAGTAGCGAAAGAATGCGCTCAATCAGCTGATTGTTTGTTTAGACTATAACTGCCCCAGGGAATGTAGGCACTCTATGTGCTTTTAGTACTGCAAAATGGCCACATACTTTAGTGAAGCAAATTTGGAAAAGAAAAGGGAAAGGTAGAAAGCAGGATGATGATTTCTACCAAGAACTGGTTGAAATGGAGACTCACAATAAACTGGTGGAGCATGTACACAGTCTGGAGATGGGTTTTCAGAATGAGATTGATGAAATTAAGAAGCAGATGGACTTGCAAAAGGAAGAAATTGAAAAACTAGGAAGGGAGGTCAACGAGAAAGACACAACCATAGATGAACTAACAGTGGAAGTGAGTACACTTAGGAGGAAAATGAGTGAAATGGCAAGTACAGTAGTCAACCACGAAAGTATTATGGAAAAATTCAAAAATGATACAGAGACAATTAGGCAAGTAAGCAGTCTGACAGACCAGAGCAGTGATATTGAGGAGAAGATAACACAGGTGAATGAAGCTGTGCAAAGCTACAAAAATGATGTGGAAACCACGTATGCTGAAATGGTGAAAGTAAGGAAAGACTTAGAAACAAGGGTGGAAGAAAAAAGCATTAAAAAGGAAGTGAAAAGAATAATCCAAAACAATCCAAAGTTAGTCAGAGATTCAGTAGATATAAACAAATCTATAGTAATCACTGGTATAGAAGAGGAAGTAAAAAACAAGATCGCATGAGACAAAAAGGAGTTGGCAAATGTAATGAGCTTATTGAAAGAAGTATCTGAGGAAATCTGTAGTAAAGACATACAGGAACACAAAAGGTTAGGGAAATATGAGAGAAGCAAGTCTAGACCTCTAAAGGTAACCTTCCAGAGCGTAAACACCGTGGAGGAGATACTAAAAAATGCAAAGAATCTTATGGAAAAAGAGGAGTTCAAAAATGTATGGATAAAAAGATGCCTAACACAAGAGGAACTGGAATTACTAAAAGAGAAGAGGGAGGAAGCAAAAACAAAAAATGAGGGAAGATCAGAAGAGGAGAAGAAGAGATTTTTTTACAAAGTAATAGGATTGCTGGTATGAAAGTGATACATAAACAGGAGGGAATAAAAAGGAGGAAGGTAGCAGAACCATGTCATGACAAGAATATAAACAAGATGAATAAGTTGATGTACTCAAATGTGGATGGAATGGTAACTAAATTATTAGAGATGGAGGGTGAAAGACTGACAAAAAGAGTGTATGTAAGTGAGGTGGAGGGGGGAAGAGGGAGGGGGAGGCCGAGGATGAGGTGGAGGGATGGGGTGGAGAGGTTTATGAGAGAGGGGGGTGTGAGTTGGGAGCAGGGCATTGAAATGGCGGGGGACAGGACGATGTGGAGGCGATTTGTTTGTGGCCACCCCAAACGGGATTGAGGCGTCTGGCAATAGATAGATAGATAGATGATTATGTCAGACAAAATGAACCACATATACAGTAATATGCCTAACTGAAACAAAATTAACACCAAGGATATCAAATGACATACTAAACTTAGAGGAATATAATATATGGAACTTAAAAAAAGGAGGAGGAATTATAATATTAACTAAGAAAAATCTAAAAGTCAAAGAAATAGAACTAGATATACCCTCACAAGCAGAACTGATTGCAGCAGAGATTAATACATCTGAAGGGAAAGTAACTGTAGCCAATTTGTACATGCCACCCAGATCAAACACATGGGAAAGAGACGAATATGAGGGACCTGGCAGAGAGTACAATTCAGAGTTTAAGAGCATTACTACATAAAATAGAAGAGAAATCGGAAAGAATTATACACACTACAACACTTTACAGACCATACAGATCAAGGCCTTAAAAATAATCACAGGCTGCACAGCTACTACACCCACAGACCACCTACATCAAGAAACCAAAGTCCTCAGTCAAGGATCACCTAGATATGAGAGGCACCCAGTTTCTTGCTGCAGTCTCCACAAACCCACAACATTCACTATATTACATGGCAGCACATCCACCCACACCAAGGAACATCAAAACAACACCCAGCACACGATCTATCTATCTATCTATCTAATGCCAGATGCCTCAATCCCATTCGAGGTGGCCACAAACAAATCGCCTCCACGTCGCCCTGTCCCCCACCATTTCACTGCCCTGCTCCCAACTCATCCCCCCCCCTCATATACCTCTCCATCCCCATCCCTCCATCTCATCCTCAGCTTCCCCCTCCCTCTTTCCCCCTCCACTTCACTCACATACACTCTCGTCGTCAGTTTTTCACCCTCCATCCTCTCCACATGGCCAAACCACCTCAGTGTGTTCCTCATAACGCTTCCTATCACATCCACATCCACACCACAACGCTCCATTATATCCTCATCTGTCAGCCTGTCTCTCCATGTGACTCCACAGGCTCCTCTTAAATAACTCACTTCCACTGCTCTCACTCTTGACTTATGTCCTTTCAACAAGTCCAAGCTTCACTTCCATACGTTAGAGTCGGTATCATAATACTGTCATGTAGTAACTTTTTCACTTCCATGTTCACTTCCCTGTTTCTTATCACTGCTTTCAAGGAACCAGCAACCTTTCTTCCCTGCTGTACCCTTTCAAGCACTTCACCCTCCAAACCTCCATCCTTACTCATCACACTACCCAAGTCTATCTATCTATCTATTGCCAGACGCCTCAATCCCGTTTGGGGTGGCCACAAACAAATCACCTCCAAGTCGCCCTGTCCCTCGCCATCTCACTGCCCTGCTCCCAACTCACACCCCCCTCTCTCATATATCTCTCCATCCCATCCCTCCATCTCATCCTCGGCCTCCCCCTCCCTCTTCCCCCCTCGACCTCACTCACATACACTCTCTTCGTCAGTCTTTCACCCTCCATCCTCTCCACATGGCCAAACCACCTCAGTGTGTTCCTCATAACGTTTCCTATCACATCCACTTCCACACCACAACGCTCCTTTATATCCTCATTCGTCAGCCTGTCTCTCCATGTGACTCCACAGGCTCCTCTCAAATAACTCATTTCCACTGCTCTCACTCTTGACTTGTGTCCTTCCAACAACGACCAAGCTTCACTTCCATACGTTAGAGTTGGTATCACAATACTGTCATGTAGTAACTTTTTCACTTCCATGCTCACTTCCCTGTTTCTTATCACTGCTTTCAAAGAACCAGCAACCTTTCTTCCCTGCTGTACCCTTTCAAGCACTTCACCCTCCAAACCTCCATCCTTACTCATCACACTACCCAAGTACTTAAACGTACTCTATCTATCTACCTATCTATTGCTAGACGCCTCAATCCCGTTTGGGGTGGCCACAAACAAATCGCCTCCAAGTCGCCCTGTCCCCTGCCATTTCACTGCCCTGCTCCCAACTCACACCCCCCTCTCTCATATACCTCTCCACCCCATCCCTCCATCTCATCCTCGGCCTCCCCCTCCCTCTCTCCCCCTCCACCTCACTCATATACACTCTCTTCGTCAGTCTTTCACCCTCCATCCTCTCCACATGGCCAAACCACCTCAGTGTATTCCTCATAACGCTTCCTATCACATCCACATCCACACCACAACGTTCCTTTATATCCTCATTCGTCAGCCTGTCTCTCCACGCGACTCCACAGGCTCCTCTTAAATAACTCATTTCCACTGCTCTCACTCTTGACTTGTGTCCTTCCAACAATGTCCAAGCTTCACTTCCGTACGTTAGAGTTGGTATCACAATACTGTCATGTAGTAACTTTTTCACTTCCATGCTCACTTCCCTGTTTCTTATCACTGCTTTCAAGGAATCAGCAACCTTTCTTCCCTGCTGTACCCTTTCAAGCACTTCACCCTCCAAACCTCCATCCTTACTCATCACACTACCCAAATACTTAAACGTACTCACATTTTCCAATTCCTAACCATCCAACCTCGCTGTACATTCACTAACTTCACCTCTCTCAAAGACCATCACTTTACTCTTCCCTACATTCACCTTTAGGTTCCGTTTCTTACACACTCTCTCAAACTCATCCACCAAGCCTTGCAGCTCCCCTTCGTCTTCACTCAACAACACAGTATCATCTGCAAACAACAGTACAGGGAGTTTCCAAACACTATCCTCTCTCATCAGGGCTACTCCAACATCCACTACCCTACCTTGTATCTCTTTTATTACCCCATCCATGTACAGATTGAACAACCATGGAGACATGACACATCCCTGTTTCAAACCAACTTTCAAAGAGAAAAATTCACTTAGTTCACCATCCACACGCACTGCAGCCTTCGCACCATCGTACATACTCTTCACAGCATTCAACAACTTCCATCTACTCCATATATTCTTAACACTTTCCACAATCCTTGTCTATCAACCCGGTCATATGCTTTCTCCAAATCCATGAAAGCCGCATACAACTTCTTTCCCTTCTCTAGAAACTTTTCCACTAAAGATCTAAGAATGAATATCTGATCTACACAACCTCTTCCCTTCCTAAAGCCTCCCTGTTCTTCTCCAACTAATTTCTCTGTTCTTTCTCTAACTCTGTCAATAAGTATCCTACCATACACTTTTCCTATTATACTAAGAAGACAAATGCCCCTATGATTACCACACACTTCTTTTTCCCCTTTTCCTTTGTACAAGGGAATAATTATACCTGACTTCAAATCCTCCGGGACTCTACCTTCCTCCCAGGCCAATCTGCACATCTTCCACATCCATTCTACTACTATCTCTCCCCCATGCTTCAGCATTTCACCACAAACTCCATTAATTCCTGGGGCTTTCCCCGATTTAACTTTCTTCATTACTTCCACAACTTCTATCCTACTGATTTCTTCCTGTCTTCTCACCTCCCTCCTTCTCCCAGCCATTCCCCAGCCACTTATACTCGCATAACTTCCATCCTCTATGTTCAACAATTCCTTAAAGTGTTCTCTCCACCTGCTCACTTTTTCTCCCTTCTCCACTAGTAATCTACCATTTTTATCTTTCACTCCCCTGCTAACTTCACTTCCACCCTGTCTTACTCTTTTCACCTCTTTCCAGAACATTTTCTTACAGTCCCTCCACTTTACACTCAAATTCCTTCCAAATTCCTCATCCACTCTCTTCTCACTTTCTCTTACTAATCTTTTCACCTCTCTCTTTCTTTCTACATATAACTCTCTCTTCTGCCTCTCAACTTCTTCCACGCCCCTATTTCTCATCCATTCGTTGTATGCTTTCTTCTTTTGTGCCACAGCCTGTTTCACCTCTTCAGTCCACCACGCTGTTCCTAGCACCCCCCTCCGTCTTCTCTTCCTTCCACACACCACATCACATGCTGCACATATTTCTTCTGTAAATATCCTACACACACCTTCCACGTCTCCCATCTGCTCCAATTCATATTTGCCCAATCGTTCCTCCACTTCTCTCTTATACTCTGCCTTTTTCTCATCCTCTTGTAACCTTTCCACTCTCCTTGTAACTACTCCTTCCTCTTGTCTTTCCTTTCTTCTATTCCTCCATCTTACTTGAATTCTAATTCTGGCCACCACCAGTAGTGCTCAGAAAGTCCACCCCCCCAACTTCTATAAACTCTTGCATCCATTACACATCTTCGCATCCTTTCATCCACACACAAATAATCAATCATTGCCTTCCTTTCCTTCAGTTCACCACCCACCCTTCTCATCACTCGCCATGTATACCTGTGGATCATTTTATGCCTGAAGAGGGTATTGGCTATCACCAACCCCCTCCCAGCACAAATGTCCACTAATGCACTCCCATTCTCATCTCTCTCAGCAGGCACACCCCACTCACCAACTATTCCATCCACCTTCACATTCCCAACTTTACCATTCATATCACCAATCAAAAACACTCTCTCATTCCTTCCAAACTTTTCCATGCACACTTCTACATTTGTCCAGAACTCTTCTCTCACTCTTCTAGCACGATCTTGCGTTGGCGCATACAAACACACAACCGCCCACATTTGTATTCCAACTTTCAACTTTACCCACACAATCCTTGACCCAACTAATCCATACTGTCTTATGCTCTTCTTCCATCTTTTACTCACAACTATACTGTACATACTCCTTCCTTTGCCCTCTCATTCTCACCTACTCCTGCACATATACCCCATCCATACTCCCATTCTCTCACACTTTCTCCTCTCCATTTTGTTTCAGTTATTCCACATACATCCACTTTCACACCCTCAAGCACCTGGACAATCTCTCTCTCTTTCACCTCATCATTCGCTCCCCTTACATTCCACGTTCCGATAACCAAGTACAGGACTACCCAAGTACAGTACTTAAATGTACTCATTTTCCAATTCCTAACCATCTAGGCTCACTGTACATTCACTGACTTCACCTCTCTCAAAGACCATCACTTTACTCTTCCCTACATTCACCTTTAGATTCCATTTCTTAAACACTCTCCCAAACTCATCCACCAAGCCTTGCAGCTCCCCTTCGTCTTCACTCAACAACACAGTATCATCTGTAAACAACAGACAGGGAGTTTCCAAACTCTACCCTCTCTCACCAGGGCCACTCCAACATCCACTACCCTACCTTGTACCTCTTTTATTACCCCATCCATATACAGATTGAACTACCATGGAGACATGACACATCCCTGTTTCAACCCAACCTTCAAAGAGAAAAATTCACTCAGTTCACCATCCACACTCTCTGCAGCCTTAGCACCATCATACATACTCTTCACAGCATTCAACAACTTCCCATCTATTCCATATATTCTTAATACTTTCCACAATCCTTGTCTATCCACCCTGTCATATGCTTTCTCCAAATCAATGAAAGCCGCATACAACTTCTTTCCCTTCTCTAGAAATTTTTCCACTAAAGATCTAAGAATGAATATCTGATCTACACAACCTCATCCCTTCCTAAAGCCTCCCTGTTCTTCTCCAACGATACCATACACAAATACTGTCACCTCTCCCCCCTCGCCCACCTCAGACCAGCTTCCAGAAGCATAGTCACACTCATATCACTCGCTGCTCCATTCAGTCACTTAAAGACAACACACAGCTGCATGCATGGCCTCCTGACATCCACCCTTCTGAATCCTATCTCCCTCATGAGGACTGGGTCCACCTGGCCAGGCTAGGATGTGGGCACCGTCCAGCCCGCTTAAGCTACCAAAAGAGGCTGGATGACTCCGTCACTGATACCTGCCCAGGATGCAACACAGCACCCCATACTATTAAGCACATTATGGAAGACTGCACTGCACACAATCACCTATGCCAACAACACAACATACACTCTTTGAGAGCTCTGTGGGAAAGCCCAGTCTCGGCCATGGCCATCCTAAGGGCCTCGGGGCTGTTCGGCCAGACTGCCTAGGGAACTACTACTACTACTACTACTACTACTACTACCACTCCTTTATCCAAGTGACGGATGTCCAAAAATTCACTTTAATAAACTATTATTTAACCTATTCTGTGCCAGAGCCTTTGTCGGCTTTTTCGCCCCTAGTGCCGAGGGTTTGGGAGGCTGTGTGACCCCCGGTGTCGGCCATGTTCGATTCTCCCGCCCCCCCATGAACAGACCGGAAAAGTGGTTAAAATAAACCTTGTGATAGTAAAAGTGCTCACCTCTGCTGTTTTCCACTCAAAAACATGTGTTTTGGTCCAGCATACCCAGATTAGTATCAGATGGCTACTTTCACATACTGTCAGCGGCTGATGTGGATAGATAATCCATTTTGGTGTGGAGTGGGTGGATGCATGGAGTACTTGTATCATGGAAAGTAACCTGGTGTACGTAATATGGCCACAAGTGAAAGTATGATGATGGGAAGTTCGAGTTCCGTGTCAATTGTACGTAATTTCACCTTCACTTTTTATACATTATATGACCTCTACTACACTCCCGCTCTTGGGAGGGGAAGAGGAGTGTCCTTCTTCCCATTTTCTGTCATGCACTAAGGGCAGACTCAAACACTTTTGTGCAAACAAGCACAAAACTGTGTCCGTCTAAGCATGGACTCAGCATTTTGGGATACTAGGAGTTAATCCACATATATATGGACTCGGCATTTTGGGCCACCACAGGTTTGTCCGTACATATATGGACATGGCAAGGAGCAGGTTAATGCCCATGTTTACTTTATGAAAAAATATTCCCATTTATACAAATTCATCGTACGAAGTTCCATACATGACTGACCTTTCTAGCAGCAATAAAACTTGTGAACAATTCACTTTGTCAAAGGCGCAATCTAACCTCCCCACACCACATCACACTAACTCACTAAAAGCATCACACTATCACACACAGTCCTTCAACATCCTCAATTAATGATCTGTGGGAGTTATCAGTTGAAGTCATTGATTTCCTGCAGTCCACTAGGTTTATAGGACAAGCAACAATAACAATAACCAGAACAACATGGCACTTACCTATAGCATTCTGTGCCACGAGTGGGGCTCTGAGGTCTTGCAGTGGCTGTGTCAACTTTTCCAATGAAGATGCAACAAGGACAATGCCATCATAACCAATGGCTGACACTGAGGTCTCCGCCTTCACTTCACACGGGGTCCTGTAAGTGCATTATATTTTACAGATACATAGGCCTATAGAGAATGAAAGGGAGGCAGAGGAAAGATTTAGGAAGTGGAGGGATGGTATGGGGCACAAGAGCTTAAGAGTAAATGCAGATAAAATAAAAGTGATGGTATCTAGGGCTGTTGGCAGTACTGTCAAAGAAGAGGGAGTGTGGCTGTGTGTGACTGCCACAAGGGCATGGGAAGTAATTCCACCTCGTGCAGTGTCTGTGGTTTGTGGGTGCATAAGAGATGTAGTGGTATTAGAGGTAAACAGCGAGATAATGCTGACTTCATGTGTGGTGTGTAGGGTAGAATGGATGGAGACTGTCAGGCATGAAAAGAGTGAACTTGCTGGTGATTCTCTCAAGTGTGTGGAAGATTTATGTTATTTGGGAGACATGTTATGTGCTGCAGGTGAAGCTGGAGCTAGCTCTGTGGCTAGAGTGAGGAATGGTTGGAAGAAGTTCAGAGAGCTGTCACCTCTCCTGACACTAAGAGTGCTTTCCCTCCATACTATGGGATCATTGTATGCAGCATGTGTTAGGAGTGTAATGATGTATGGTAGTGAGATTTGGGCAGTAAACAAGGAAGAGGATATTCACAGGCTCAAAAATACAGAAATGACAGTCATTAGGTGGATGTGCAGTGCATCCTTGAGTGTGAGGCCTGAGGGAGCTAGGCTTACAATGGAAGAGTTGAAGGGTAGGATGGGACTGGAGTGTATTGGTGTTGTGATAAGGATGGGGTAGATTGAGATGTTTGGGCATATGGGGAGGATGGAGGATGATAATTGGGTGCAGAAAATGAGAAGTGTTAATGTTAGGGGTAGGGTTGCAAGAGGTAGACCGAAAAAGACCTGGGACGAGGTCACTGAGTGTGAGGTCAGGGATAAGGGACTAAATAGGGATGCTGCCAGAGATTGAGCAGCATGGACAGCCTCCATTAGGTGACCAAGAGCGATCCATGCAAGCATGCTGGAGCCTTCAAAAACGAATGAACAAACAAATAAACAGCTTAAATTAGTTATCATCCCTCATTTAATACAGAGCTAAAATTCATAACTTCATTTAGATTACTAACAGTGAATTATTTTCCCCTACCGAATACATATCTTTTGTGTTAAAAAAAAAAAAAAAAAAAAAAGTACAGTACAGTCACCATTTTCACGATATATACTCTTGCGAAATTTCGTTTTGTGATGGCAAGGGAATGTTTTTTTCCTAGGAGTCTCACAATTTTCCTACGAATTTCACGAGCCCCTGCATCTCCGCGGTCATTTGTTTTGAACCGACCATTGAGATGTTGGAAACAGACGAACGAGTCAATGACAACGAAGTTCAGGAACCTTTACCTGTCCCACCAGGTGAGCCAACATCTTACCAAATCACGGACTTGCTGGAAACCACTGCTCATTTGAAAGAGCAAATTGAGGAATGTGATGGGAGGACAGAGATCAGGGACACCTTTCTCCCGATGGTGGATGGACTTCTGGCTAGTTACAAGGACCTTTTCGACGCCAGAGTTCATGCATGTCATCAGACTCTGATAACATCATTCCTGTCCTGTATTCAACAAGTCCAGGCTTTGAAGACCATACACAGGCTGGTGAGGATGAAGATGCTGTGGACGAGGACATTGATGACACTGGAGCCTGATGAGCTCCCACTGGATTTTGAGGGCCTTGATGTTGAAGCATTGGGAAGTGGTGGTGTGGGAGACTCAACAGTGGTGGCGGGGAACAGTGACGGGGCAGGTGGTAACTAACCACTGCTCTCAGCCTCGGAACTCAACTTCAAGCCCCATCAAGCAGTTCAGCCTAAGTGTCAATGTTAGTAAATTCTTTTTTCAGTAATATATGTCTGATTAACTGTATGTAATTTATAGTAGCGGTATTGTGTCATTAATGGGTAGCTAAGGGAGACTGAGGTGGCTGACCCCGGTGTCAGGACAAATACTGTAACTCAAAGTCATAATGGCCACCCCTTACGGGATAGGTAAATAGATAGATGGAGAGACAGATAGAAGCAGGGAGTCAGATGATGAGAAGGTATTGTGTCTGCGAGAATCGAGCAATGCTAAACATGCTTACACACTCTTAATGCAAGGAATGCTTGATAGGCACACGACAGTGCCTAGTGGCCATACACACACATACACACATACTCACACACAGGCTGCTAGAACTTTCCATCCACGAGGAACACACGTGACACACCCCTGCTACACCAGAATTTAGGAAAGAGAGCTCAGACGGAGGTTAGCCATAGAACAGAGAGGTCAGAATGAGACAGGCCTTAGAAGAGACAGGTCACAGGGAGAAGGGCTTGGCAACTTGAAAGAGAGAGAGACAGAGAGAGAGAGACAGGGATATAGCTAGCGGGACTGGACTCTATATTCCGCTCTGTGTGAGAGACTTGTTAATATTTCCAAGACAAATAAAAATAGTCCCATACTATTCTTTACCTCTCCTGTCACTACATGACAAATGGGAAGCTACTCCAAGATATAAAAACCGCTCGTCCACAAGTCTAAAATATATATATATATAACTCAACCACAAAGGAACCACACAGTCTTTTATGACACAAAGTCATTTATGACATTTGGTAGCAGCGAACGTATACGAACCTCGTCTACGAATCAACATTGAATTCTTACAAAATATCAAGATTGAAAACAAAAAGAATACCTCTCACAACCAACAACTTACAACCAGCTCCTGACACTTCTCTCCAACCAGCCCCCTCCGTCTCCCCGATCATCATGCTGATGCAGAGGTCAAGAGATCACACGACGCCTTGCAAGTAGTTTAACAAAATATTGATACGATCTTGCAACTTCTACGACAAACCAGCGAATCTACGGACATCGTCATTTATGACACCGGAACCAATTACCACTTATAACGTGCAAAGTATATGCACGGATTTCGCAAGTTTAAGTTTCGCACCAAAATTGCGGTACCAATTAGGCACAAAAATAGTGACTGTACTGTATCAGATTGGCTTAAAACCACCTTGTTTATTACCTCTATAAACAGCAAATGTCAAATCAGATAATTGTTGGGAGAGGAAAAAAAAAAATTATACAGAAAGAGTCAGGATGCAATACTACTGTATGTACTATAACATGGCGCTAATGCTGAGCCAACACACAGTGGCAATATGCACCCTCGGAAGAGCAAAGCAGTTGCAAAGTTCATCTGGGAACCAAACATAATATTTCCCAGCACTTTGCTGTGACATAGACCTTAACCCGACCCCGGCGAGAAACTGTACTGTCTACCACGAGGAACTATTGTGTTCTATACTGTGTCAGTAGGATGGCCCCATAAAAGCACCTGCTTACTGTGTTTTTCAATGGGTTTACTCACCTTGACAGACTGGAGTTAAGCAACAACAACTACAATCCTGGTGCTATGAGATTAGATAATCAACTTAGGAAAGGCTACCTATTATGAGGGGCTTAAATAAGGTTGTACAGTATCTAATCCATTCCGAGTCTTTTACCTAAGCCGAACAAAATCATCAAGAAATGGCATATATAAAATGAACAAGACATCTCCAGGGTACAAAACTTAATGACATAAACAAATGTAAAAAAAAAAATGACATGTAATGAGGGCATTAAGAGTCATATTCCAAGTGGCTTTGGAGATTTCTTAACACCTCTTCCTTAATAATTTAGTCATAACATTACACTGTATGTCATTGCTGCAAACCATGCTGATAAAAACCAGATATAAATAAGACACATAAGAATGTTCAGGTGTAATGTGTAGAACAAATCACTATGGATGTGATGCTACAAAGTTGCCAATACCAACTATATTTCACTCATTTTAACTAGGCAGAGATTTTTGTCTTTTTGAAGCTTATTTCCTATGGCTCAGTGGCAGAATAAGACAATGCTATGGCCCAATATCATTTCATGGCACTACTTTATCACTAGCATCATATTCTGGTTTAGTGTACTGCTTTCATGTTCCAGAATAAATATTTTGTTGTAGCACAACATTTAAGATGGGGAGATGGCAATTTTTGTGCCTAGTTAAAGTGACCAGGGTACAGAACACAACCCTCAGTAGTAACAATATCAACAATACCAAGAGAGTAAATGACCTGTGGGCAGCCATCAGTGCAGGGTGGGTGTGAATGAGAGCACCAGATAACATGATACCTCCCTCACCACCATCACCACCACCACCACCACAGTTGCCATTTACTCATTAGGTTACACCAGCCATTCACCCCACCACACACTATCTTCACCACCACCACCAGAGTTGCCAGTTACTCATTAGGCTACATTTGCCATTAACTCCACAACACATCACCACCACCACCACCACCATCACAGCTACCCCTAACTCATTAGGCCACTTACTCCACCACACACTCATTCTTCCACACACTTTTCCATGCACTCACTCCTCCACACACCCATACTACAACAAACTCATTTTTCCACAAATTCACTTCACTACACACACACACACACACACACACACACACACACACACACACACACACACACACATTCCACCGCTCAATCTTCCCACATATTCACACCACCACACACTCACTTTCACATACTTATTCCACCACACACTCACACAACCACCCATTCACTCTTCCACACACTCAAACATTCTACCACCCACTCACATCACCACGTAATCTTCCACACACTCAAACCAACACACAATCACTCCTGCATATTCACACCAACACACACTCACTCCAACACATATTCACTTTACCACACACTCACACCACCACTCACTCACTCTTCCACACACTCATTCCACCACACATTCGTCTACCACACACTCACTCCACCACACACACCACCACTCTACCACACCAACACACACTCACACCTCCATGCACACTCACTCTACCACACATACACACCACCACACACTCACTCACTGCACCACACATTCGCTCTACCACACACTCACTCCACCACACACACCACCACTCTACCACACACACACACACACACACACACACACACTCACTCTACCACACATACACACCACCACACACTCACTCTTCAACACACTCACCACCACTCACTCACTCTTTCACACACACACACGATACCACATACTTTTCTACACACGCACTTCACAACAAACTCACTCTTCTACATACATCAATTTAGAATTCACATACAGTATTCTGTGAACTACTAAATGTACATACAGTGCAGTACCATATCATATTCAGAACATAGTACAGCATGAACAAGAACAATAAGCCACAGGCATCTACAACAACTAATCTATAGTTCTCTCATCTTAACTTGGCCCAGGTTTTTGTTCTTTTATGGCTTATTTAATATATCTCAGTGACAGAAAAAGACAAAACAGTATCATGGCTTGACATTCTTTTCATAGCACTTCATCAAGATCAGTACCATATTCTAGTGTTAATCACTTGTTACGGGTCAGCATGCGAGACGGAGAGATGGCAATTTTAGGCCAAGTTAAGGTAAAAGGACTAAAGACCATTTGATTCATTATCAATTAATATCTCTAAAGTTAGCAGTGAGAAGAAAACTTCTTACCATAATAAATTATGTTAGGTTAAAAATGTGTAGTGAAGACAGATGAGACTGCGTAGTGTAACAAAACTACTGAGTGTAACCTCAAAAATTTGTATTCAAAAGGCTCCTATACATCTAAAGTTCATCATCATCATCATCATCATCATCAACATCATTACCTCATCCTGTGTTGCCCTATGAGGTGCATAGCAGCCTAGGGCTAGGCAAGTTGGTCCCGACATTTAAGATGAGGGTGACTAACCTAACCCATACTTGTGTAGCATTATGTGAGCAATAAACCCCAACCACTCCTTGAATATAAACCAACACAGACTCAATCCGGTCGGAGCGCCTTAATTACCCATTAACCCCTTAAGTCCTAATCACATCAATTGATGCGATTTGAGTTTTATGTCAAAATGCCTAATCGCATCAATTGAACGCAGCCTGTAAAAAACTGCAGAGCACTTGCTCCACCCCAATTATGAAGTACATGGCTTCAGGCCAATGAGAACTCACCCCTGATGTGGCGTGAGGGGGGATCGGACCAACCCGGGCAGTGGGGGGAGCACCTCTTTCTCAGTTGCCTACATGCCACCTTCTATTCCACTCCTGCACGCCCTCCTTGCCCTCCATCACTCTCCCACCCCTGCAGACAATTGCATCTCTCCTCCCACAACAACCTGTGTCCCTTCCCACCCTCTCTTGCCCCTCCTCCCTCCCTGCTAGCCTCATCCCCCCCCCAAACCTCACCCCATCTCTCCCTCCTTGTCCCTGACTACCCTTCCAACCCCCAACAGGCCCCCAAGTGTCAGGCCTGATGTACGCTCCTGTTTCATATTACTGTATTTCTACTTCATCCCAAACTTTTACACCTCACTCTGTTCATTTCTCACTTCGTACCTACCAGTTTCTGTATGTACGTAGTTGGAGAATGCTGTATGTTGTACCACATACGACGCATCTTAATATTTTTTTTTTTTTCATTCTCCCTACCTGCCCGGATTAGCACCTCTGAGTAGTGTCCATCTGTGTTAGTTTTCAAAAGACTATGAGGCCTTGTAGGGCTACCCCCTGCTCCTGCTTCACCTCCCCACACATACAAACACACCTGTTTTCATGGCTGGTGTGATAAATTCCAATGAAATGGAGAGTTTCCACAAGAGAATTTGGTTGCTGATGAAACTGTAATGATAAGTGTAATGAAGTGTAATGATAATGTGATAATTGTAATGATGTGATAAATGTGTAACGAGAAGTTGGGCCAGTAAAAAGATAAATTGGAAACAAATTATTGCTTTTTTTTTTTCTTTCTTATGCATGCATTTATAGCATTATTCAACTTTATTTTGATGTCCTTGATGGTTATAAACATGTATATATGTCTGTGTTAGTTTTTGAATGACTATGTGGCCTTGTACGGCTACTCCCCACACATGTTATATCTCCCCACACCTACATACGCACCTGATTTTATGGCTGGTACGACAATTCCCATTGAGTGAAGAGAGAACCTGTACTTTTTACACAGGAAAAATCATCAGAGAAATTACCAATATGCCGGGAATCGAACCCGGGACTCTCAGGTGAGAGCCAGGCAGCATACCACTACACCACGACCAGGTAAAAGTTAACTCACGTTGTCACAATCTTGTAACCAACGTCCCTCTGCCCCCACTGTGGGCATCAAGAGGATGAGTTAACCCCCTGGCACTCGGGCATGTAGATGCTTTTAATCTATCCCAAACACTTACGGCAAGTCAGAATGAAGAGAGAACCTGTACTTTTTACACAGGAAAAATCATCAGAGAAATTACCAATATGCCGGGAATCGAACCCGGGACTCTCAGGTGAGAGCCAGGCAGCATACCACTACACCACGACCTCTTGATGCCCACAGTGGGGGCGGAGGGACGTTGGTTACAAGATTGTGACAACGTGAGTTAACTTTTACCTGGTCGTGGTGTAGTGGTATGCTGCCTGGCTCTCACCTGAGAGTCCCGGGTTCGATTCCCGGCATATTGGTAATTTCTCTGATGATTTTTCCTGTGTAAAAAGTACAGGTTCTCTCTTCATTCTGACTTGCCGTAAGTGTTTGGGATAGATTAAAAGCATCTACTTGCCCGAGTGCCAGGGGGTTAACTCATCCTCTTGATGCCCACAGTGGGGGCGGAGGGACGTTGGTTACAAGATTGTGACAACGTGTTAACTTTTACCTGGTCGTGGTGTAGTGGTATGCTGCCTGGCTCTCACCTGAGAGTCCCGGGTTCGATTCCCGGCATATTGGTAATTTCTCTGATAATTCCCATTGAAATGGAGGATTTCCACAAGAGAATTTGGTTGTTGCCAAAATTTTTCTCCCCAAGTACCACCAAGGCCTTGTAGGCCTACTCCCCACATTAGTTACCTCCTCACACCTACATATACACCTGTTTTCATGGTACATGTTACAGAACACAATGAAGTGCTTTCTTTTCATGCGAAAAGCTGGTTATTTCCAATCCTCGTACCTATAGGCCTACTCTCCACAGTCTACTTTATCTCCCCACAGTCTAGTAATCTCCCCACACCTACATACACCTGTTTTCATGGTTGGTGTGACAAAACACTTTGAAATTACCTGTTTCGATGAGAAAGTTAGGTAGTTATCAAAATTTTCATGTTTTCAATTGTTTTCAAGGGGTAACTATCATAAACTTTTTTTTCAACTTTGACGCACAATTGTGCAGTAACCATTAGGCCTATGGGGGTAGGGAGTGCGTTGTCAGGTGTGTAAATTCTTCCTCTTTAACCAGAATAGTCAATTTGCACTTGGTGAAAGTCGCCAAAACACCCCTGAATTGCAGTTGTGGGAGGTACCCTGCCAGAAACAATTGCGGTCTATAGAGGTTAAACCACCAGACACCATAGTTTGGTTATATGGTTACCACCCAGTGTAGTAAATGGTTTCCTGGTGTACAGGAAACCATTTGGTTTGTCATTCAGTGTACAGTCTGAATCGGTAAAGAGGCGGCCTGCAGTCCTAATGGACCCAGGATCGAATCCCGGCTGGGGCAGGGAACAGTTTAAGGATTTGAATTTCCTAAAAGCGGACTTTCCTGATCTACCAGATGACCCGCCGACATGTCATAAAAGTACCCCCGCTAATACCAATACACCAGTCCTGCATGAGACAGCCCTAGCATGTATTCAATATGGACGGTGGGTGTTAGCGTCGAAGTGGCGACATGTGGAGATGTAGGAGGAATACTGGGCCTTGGGATAGGTGACCGTCCCCAAGAAATAGGCCCTGAGCCTTTGCCCAGAGTCGGACACGTAAAAAAAAAAAAAAAAAAAAAAAAAAAAAAAAGTCATCCGTAGACAGAAGGGAGAGGAAAGAAAGAAGGAAGGAAGAGAGTAAAGGGCACCCACTCAAGAGCAGCGCTACATTGAGCGAATGGTAAGCACCCCCAGCTACCACTATGTAAATAATATTTGAAACTACTTTTATTTTACCTTCCAAAATTAACTTCCTCATCTGACATGCCGATGATTGTAACTACAGTATTCTAAAATACATGATCAAACACGGACAGAATGGTTAATTCTACTGTGAGGAAAGGATACTGCAGCAGGTAGTCTGCCCGGCCAAAAGTATATCTAGGCTGAGATACGACAAAGTCAGCTCAGTTCAGTCATACAAAACAAACCAACTGTAATAAAAAAAAAAAATAAAAAAAAAGTCTGAAGGGGTTGCATTTCCCCTGATTAAACATGATTCACTGGTAGCCAAGGATATGATGAAGGAATGGGGTGGAGATATATGAGAGCGGGTGTGAGCTGGAAAGAGCCTAATGGCTAAGGACAGGGTGACATGGAGGTGATTTATTTGTGGCCACTCCTTAGGTAATTAAGATGTCTGGGTTTAGATAGAAAGATAAAACCTCACTTTTACCTTGCAAGTGAGACCACCAACTAAATCATGATAAGAAGATAATATTCACAGTGTTGATTAGAAACAAGTTCAAGGGCAGAACAAAATGACTAATTCTACATGAGAGAGAGAGAGAGAGAGAGAGAGAATGCTAATCATACATACAAAGGTTTATTTTCACCTGATAATATTTAGTAATTATATACATACATAAAAATGATGCCCTGCTTTCCTCTACAAAACCTCCATATTGGGGTTGGCCATGGTACAGCTGATATTTTCTATGGGTTAGAGGCTAAACTAGGTGCCAAAATCCTCTAGTTACTTCCCAGTAGTTGCAGATAACTGTCAGGGAAAAAAACACTGAGATGTGCAATACTATTGGTAACACTGTGGGAGTCTTAGCTTGCACTGACTCTATGTACTTGTGACTGAATGTTTCCTGCTTCTGATTGATGATTGTGTGGCTTGTTACCAAGCTTGTAGTCACATTTTACTTTCATGATGGTACCTTCCTGGTTACTAACTCTAATACCATGGTATATGCTGTTTCATTGTCCTAAAGTACAGTAACTATAATCAATCTCCATCTGAGAGAAATGGTCCACTCCCATACCCCGATTACTGCATTGTGCCTAGTGATGGGTGGTGGCGACCATCATCCACACAAAAGGTAGTGTTGCCTGCTTCTTCCAAAAATGACTCTACACTGAGTGATAAGTTTCATGGTTTCTCTGGGTTACACTGAGTGGTAACCACAAAACCAATAATGGGGGTGATGTGGAGCCTACTATGGAGTCCCAATTAACTGCGTGGAGTGATGCAAATGCAGCATCCATCCTGGAACTAAACCTCCATAGACTTCCCTGGGGATGGCAAGGTGCTGTTCATTATAAGGGAATGTCAGTTCACTGCATGGGATGGACCTGTCGGGGTGATTGCTTGCCTGCAATTGATGGGTTTATCTGGCTACACAGACCAGAATTACTCTACTACTACTACTATGTTGCAGCTGCATAAAATTCAACATGCCTTCATTAAGAGGTATGAATGGGTCTCTTTGGTCATTGGTCAAATTCACCTAGCAATCTGACTATACAAGACCATCAACTGAGCTCAAAATGGTTATGGAACTTTTTCCAAAGAAAACAAACCAACTATACCAACACAATCACAAGGTTATCACACTACGTCAGTGTGACAAGCTCCATCTCCTCCTCTGATAAATTATCTGATAGTCAAGTACAGTACTTACATGTGTACTGGGATGATCAATGACACAATAACACCAGATGCTGTGAAACCTTTGAAGTCTAAAATTCATACCTCTTGTGACATGTGAGGTGTATGGTATGTAGGAGGACTGCTGGGCCTTGATAGCAGGCTGTGAAGCCTATGCCCAGAGTAAAAAAAAAAAAAAAAAAAAAAAAAAAAAAAAAACTACTTTATATAATTCACAATTTCATCCCACAGTACAACACATATCTTCATCTCTACTGTTTAATTCAGCAGTTACTATGAATCTTGTCAAAACTTCTGTACTACCGTACTTCAGTATGATGCGACAACAATATGGGGAGCTTCATGATGTAACTGAATGTCAAACTCAACTAACCAAGGAAATAGAGATTTGATTTTTTTTTTAACATATGGCATTTGGAGTTCTTCCATGGAGCAGCACCATAAATACAATATGAAGCACTCCATGGAGGAACTCAGAAGGTGTCATGTATCCAAAATTCTGGATTGTATCCTCTTATCTTAGGACTGATTTTGGCACATCTGGGGTTACTCCACAAAGTCCTTGAGCTTGAGGACTGTTTCCCAAGCTAAAGAGAATCATCCTGCAATAGCCATACAAAAATATAAAATGCCATCCTCCGGTGCAAGAGGTTAACTTATGTACTCTGTAAGGCAGTAGCTTCATGGATAATAATGATCCGGTACCACTGGTTTGTGCAGTAAGTCTGTTTTTATCTGAGAGAACTTGACACCTCTCAACTTGAATACTAACTCACGGTTGCATAAACTTCATTTAGCTTTAGTAATAAGGCAGGGATGAGTCTCTTTGGTTGACAATCAAATCAAACCCCCAATCTGACTACACTTGACCATCAACCATGTTGAAAGAGGTTACAGATCTTTGTCAGGGTAGATATGTTGTTGCTATTATTCTTACTTAACCCTGGTGTATCTGGTCAAGCAGATCTGTTGACCACAGGTAGGCAACAGCTTCTGTGGGGCCATCCTACATATACATTACAGTACATACATTGTGCAGGGATTTGGTACCCCTTTATGGTGGGCAGTACTTGATCAAGGTTGGACCAGGGCCCTTTTCACAGTGAGTTAAAGGGAAATATGAGGAGGTTTGGCTCTTGGGTGGATGCCACAGCTGCTCCATCAAAGGTGCACAGCTTTACCACTTGTAGGTTCCTTGTCAGCACCTGCCAGGTAAGAATAAATGTGCTATAATGCTGCCATTGTATGATGAACATCTTTTTCTTCTCTGGCTATATTATGATTACTTTATTTCTAAGGGCCCCTGGTGATTTCGTTAACTCCTTCTCATGATGATGCTTTTGTATTTTCTGTGCCCTTGGCTAATGATCACACGTTATGCAATGCACGACTATCTTATTATTCAGCAACATGCTTTCACTCTCCTCCCTTCCTCAATCTCTCCTATCATCCTTACCTCTCTCTATTCTGTACCGTACATACACACACACAAGCATGCATGCATGCACGCACTTGCACACATACACACACTAGGTCTTTTTTTCTCAGACTTGATTGGCTTTGTCTTGAATGTCATGAAGTACATTTATTCCACAGCCATCCCCTACCCTTGTCTCCTCTCCCGCAATCTGCCTGCATATTCACCCAATATTCTCACCAGGAGGCTTTCAAGCACCTCTTTCAAAGTGATGTAAGCATTTCTGTCACAGTCATCCCCTCCCCTCCCTTCCCTCACTCTTCCTGCATATTCACTCAATATTCTCACTAAGAGGCTTTCAAGCACCTCTTGCAAAGTGAGGTATTTCTGTCACAGCTATCCCCTGTTCAAGCATTACCAGGAAGAGGCAAGACATGACTGATAATGATGATGATGACGATGATGACTATGATGACAGTTTTACAAAGATTACATAGCTCCAAGTGAATATTTATGTTCCATATAGTGTACCAAAATGAACTGGTTATGAGGAACAAGAAAATCTCAATGCCAAAGAGAATAAAATACCGTATGACCTCTACTCTACTATTCCCACACCCACACTCCACTCCAACCACCCAAATAATTAGCACTGATGTGAAGTGTACACATGGTGGTGCAGTGTGCCCTAGGTGGGGTGAAGCAGCTGCAGTGTCCACGAAGGAGTCAAACTTCTTCCCTTTACTTACTAAACACATACGACATACCCACACCCCACACACCACAAATACACATAGCTTCCTATGAATATGACATAACACTTACATGTACACACCAAAATGCAAACACAGCCGCAAACATCCTCCAACCTTACCTCAACACACTACACGAATAGTTCACCACAAACAGACTCAAAATAGCTCCAGCCAACTCTACAGTCACCCTTCTCAGAAACTGGACAGCAGAACATAGTCACATTCCACACATCACCATAAACAACACTCCCCTACCACACACACACACACACACACACACACACACACACACACACACACACACACACACAAAATCCTTGGTGTAATATACAATACATCAAAGACATTTAAACAATACATCACAAACATCCATCCATCCAATCCTACATTGCCCCATGAAGAGCGCAGTAGCCCGGGGCTAGGCAGTTGGTCCCGACATTTAAGATGAAAGTGACCAGCCTCACTCATCCCTGAGTGGTATTACATGAGCAATCAACCCCAAACACCCCTTGGATATAAACCTTCACCGGCTCAATCCGACTGGAGCACAATAATTACCCACTAAAACCACCAGGCACCAAAATCTGGTTACATGGTTACCACCCAGCGTAGTAAATGCTTTCCTGGTGTACAGGAAACCAATTGGCTTGTCACTCAGTGTAGAGTCACCCAGAGGCTGAAGGAAGAGGAAAGAATGAAGGAATGAAAGACAGATGAGGGAGTGTAAAGTCACCCATAGGCAGAAGGACAAGGAAAGAATGAAGGAAAGAAAGACAGACGAGAATGGAAGGAAAGAAGGATGGAGAGGAAAGGGCAGACACTACATCGAGTGAGTGGATGGTGAGCGCCACCACCTACATCGAGTGAGTGGATGGTGAGCGCCACCACCTACCACAAATACATTAAAAATAAATCAACACCAGGATTCAATGCCTTAAGGTCACTTGCTCATACAACATTCAGACACAAAAAAGAAACCACCACCACAGTATTCATACAGCAAGCCCTGTTTGGGCTTCTAACCTCACTGAAACATACTACAACACCCTACAGATCATACAGAACAAGGCCCTAAAAATAATCACAGGCTGCACAGCTACCTCACCTACATACCAGCTGCACCAAGAAACCAAAGTCCTCAAAGTCGAGGATCATCTAGATATGAAGGGCACATAAATTCTTGCTGCAGCCTTCACAAACCCACACCATCCACTACACTACATGGCACCACATTCACACACAGCAAGGAACATCAAAACAACTCCCAGCACATGATATCATAAGCAAATACTGTACTGTCATCTCTCCCCCCCTCACCTGCCTCAAACCAGCTTCCAAAAGTGTAACCATTCTCAAATCACTTGCCGTTCCATTCAGTCACTCAAAGACAACACACAGCTGCATGCACGGCCTCCTGATATCCACCCTTCTGAATCCTACCTCCCTCAGGCTGAGATGTGGGCATCATCCAGCCCTCTTGAGTCATCAGATGAGGCTGGATGACTGCATCGCCAATGCCTGTCCACAATGCAACACAGCACAGGGGACAGGGTACTCTGCCGTTCCATTCAGTCACTCAAAGACAACACACAGCTGCAAGCACGGCCTCCTGATATCCACCCTTCTGAATCCTACCTCCCTCAGGCTGAGATGTGGGCATCATCCAGCCCTCTTGAGTTATCAGAAGAGGCTGGATGACTGCATCACCGATGCCTGTCCAGAATGCAACACAGCACAGGGGACTGGGTACTCTGCCACCAGAGGGCAGGTTAATGGCACATGTCCACCCCTCCAACTCCCCCTCCTTACACCCACAAAACCACCGATTTGTTAGGCAGATGGATCGGAGATCTGAAGCTTTGCTCTCTCTCACGTGTTACTGCAAGTAATATTAGTGTAACTTATTCTACTGTTTGGTGTATTATTACCCATATACATCCACCTTCAGTTCAGTGAGAAGTAATTATATTGAAGCATTAGCAGATTTCAATAGAATGACCCCGCTGTATAGATTTTTTTTCCAAATACTTATTCGTCTTCTAAACAATATTCTAAAACCTAAGTAACAGTAACAAGTTATATGAGTACAAGCCCTAAAAGCCCCACTCCTGACTTGTCATGTGAAGAGCCACATATCCACCCATCCACTCATCTACTCACTCAGCCCATCCAACACTCATCCTTCCCAGCCACCTGTGTGACCCACCAACCACACCAATCTCGGCCATTCACCCTGCCCACTCACGAATGCCAACCACCAAGCTCATCTAACAATGCCACTCAAAACATCTACCCACTCACCTACCCACCCTGAACACACCCAACCCATCAACCAAACCACCCATGCAGCGCACCCTGTCCACACACTTTTCTCAGCCACCCTGGCGACCCATCTTAATTACCTCACACCCTGGTGATACACACATTCCAATGACCCATCTTGCCCACCAACCACGGTCACCCACCGGCCACCCATGAATGTCACCCACCCTGCTCACCCAATAATGTCATTTATCACATCAACCCATCCAGCCCTCCCACCGTACCCACCCATCTCTCCCTGAATTCAGTGTAACTGCAGTGATTTCCTGTTTAAAGATGTGAGTAGGAAATGTTACATCTTTTTCCAGTAACTTTCCTCACACTATGCATGTAACATACATAATGGAGCATATGGCTTACCAGTCTCTTACAAGATATCACAAGGCTGCATTAGTATGGTGCTAGGATGCCTAGTATATTTAATATACATAAAGTTATGTTAGTTTTCTCCAATTCGTAAGCTGTGTATGAGAAAAATATTAAAGAAAGCGTCACACACGTTACTCCTGAAACACTTCCACTTCAAGGATGAGCCACAGTCTGACCACAAACTATATGTACTGACAATTAAAACTTATATGGATGCTATTTCTATAAAAGCCAATGACAGCATTCCAAACAAATACCTACCAGTAAAGTACTTGGGTCAATGATGATAAGAAAACCACTGATTTCAGCATGAATTTTTCTCCATTGGCATGGTATGACATTCTTTAATGCCTCGATCTCAGCAGGCAGCTTATAAACTTCGCCTGTCCAGATTCATAAAATTCAACGTTTGAGCTTTAAAATTATATATATATATATATATATATATATATATATATATATATATATATACAGTATATATTTATACACAGTAAAAGTCCAATTCTTCGGCATCCAATTCCCCGGCAAATCTGACATTTCGGAAGTTTTGAGAAATAGTCCCATTTACGAAAATCTCTGATCGTTCGGAAGATTTTCCGATTTTTTCATCAGTCTTGAAATTCTCCATGAGTCCTTAGAGCCTGTTGCAGGACCTTCTACTGCTGGGAACTTCTTCCAGCAGTAGCAGACTCCAATCAACCCCTTCTATTGTACATACTGTATGTAAATAAGGAACCTACTATAAGTTTAGGTAAGTGCATGTGAACTTGTAGGCCTACTGTACCATTACATTTATATACAGTATGTTCACTAATTTCTTTATTTTTCATATTCATGTATAGTACTGTATTCATTACAGTATTCTACAGTATCAAACAGTATACAGTACTCTCTCCAAACACATTTGTAATGATATGAGTAGTGATGATAGTGTTCACCAAAACATATACGGTACTGAGTGGGTAGGGTTTTTGATAATTCGGCAATTTTGATTTTTCGGCACTTGCCTGGTCCCATAGATGCCGAAAAATCGGACTTCTACTGTATATATATATATATATATATAGTGGAATATCAAATTTCGACAATTTAGAATTTGATTAATCAAATTTCGATGCATTTTGGTGTGGACTGCCTACCTTACTTTTCGATGCAAAGTCGCGTATTTCGATGCTCTCAGGGCCAGACTCCAACCAAAACAAGCAAAGATAATATTTTTTATGCGAACCAAAATGCTAGAAGTGAAGGAGAATAATAAGAAAAAAGTATGAACCTAACCTAATATCGTATGTGACATGCTCTCAGGACCAGACTCCAACCAAAACAAGCAAAGACAGTATTTTTGATGTGAGCCAAAATGCTAGAAGTGAAGGAAAATTATAAGAAAAAGTATGAGCCTAACCTAATATCGTATGTGAAATGTCAAGAAGAGAATGAAAATCAACATCATTTATTCATACAGTATATGAAGCCTACGATGATATGGTTCCGAGACAATTCACCGTCATTCGCCGTCAGATAATTCCCCGTCAAAACATGGACGATTTACCATCAGGACAATTTGCACCCTGGACAATTCCTCGTCATTCTATATATGTACTTATTATTAATTAATCAACACTTTAATAACTCAAAGATATAACAAGAAAAATTAAAGGAAGCGAATCAATAGTATAAATACTAAAATAAAATGAAGTACAGGTGGTAGCAAATAAAGTAGGCAGAATACCGAAACGAAGAGAAGTACGGTAATTATGAATATAAGGAGCAACATAGAAATGAACAAGAGAGACTGAGAAAAAAAAACAGTCATGTTGTTTCGGGACAAGAGCTCCTGGATGGGAGTAGGCACCAACAACAACAAGCCATGTGCAAGGCAATGCTCTGTTGTCGGCGGCCATCTTGCGACTGTCCTGCCAGCAACCAGCCCTCTACAGCCAAGTGCTGCACTTTCAGCCTGTACCTTCCACATGTGGACATGCATTAACTGCAATTTAGTAGTATGTATTTTCTTTGTACTTTTGTCGCAACTTACCTGTTTTAAGATGGCAAGCAAGAGTGGTTCTTCGGGTAGCAGTGGTAATGGACGAGAGCAGCCTGGCACCTCTAAATCTTCGCAGCCAAAGGAGAAATGGCAATACAGGAAAGGGCAGAAATACACCAAGTATACACTTGCTAACAGTATGGCAATACAATGCAGAACTACAGTTACTTAACCACAATTATAGTTCATAAAGTTTACATGGGGTGTGGGCAAAAAATCATGATTTTAGGTAGTTAGGTTTGGAGGCCCCAGACCCAAACTAATTTTTCCCATAAGAAGTTCAGTTTAAATTTTGATGATTTGAATTTCGCGGTGATTTTTAGGTACATATGCCCATCGAAATTTGAAATACAGTATTTATATATACATATATATATATATATATATATATATATATATATATATATATATATCAATCAATCAATCAATCATTTCCTGTGGCACCCTCGGGGATGCATAGGGCCTCGATGAACTCACATCACCACATCCTATCTTGTGCTAACCCCTCAAGATCTCCCCAACACTCATCTCCAGCTTCCCGTCTCATTGTCCTCACCCACGTCTCTTTTGGCCTTCCTCTACCTCTCCTACCAAGTGCCACCCACCCTGGTGTACCTCGTACTATTCCCTGTCTCCTATACACATGTAGTAGCCACTTCCATCGTGAGAACCTAACATATTCATCGACCGGCTGCACTCCTGTTATTTCTCTAATTCTACTACAGTATTTGGTATCCTTTCCCACCACTTAACTCCTAATATTCTTCTAAGTGCTTTGTTTTCAAACACCAAGAATTTATTTTCCATAGTCACTGTGCTGTACCAAGACTCGTGTCCATAAATTAAGATACTCCTAACCATTACCTTATAAATTTTGATTTTTGTATGCACAGAAAAATTGTTATTATTCCAAATATTTTTAAGCATTCCCATTGCCTGATTAGCCTTCTTTAACCTTTCCTCGAATTCAAAGTTCAAAGAACCATCCTTGGCAAAATAAGTACCTAAATATTTAAACCTATCAACTTGCTTTACAACCATACCTCCAATTACACATTCCTGCGCATTTTCCATATTCATATTGATTATTTCAGTTTTTCCACAATTAATAACCAAACCCACCTTGCGACCTTCACTCACCAAACAGTCCAACACTCTCTGCATCTCTTCTGGCCCATCACAAATCAAAACTATATCATCTGCATAATCTAAATCCAAAAGTTTCCTGTTCTCTCCCCAAAGTATACCTGCACCAGTTTCTGTTCCAACGCGTTTCATAATGTAATCAATGACCAATATAAATAGTAAAGGCGATAGAACACCACCTTGAATTACTCCGGACTTGACTTCAAACGAATCACTCAGACTACCATCAACCATCACTTTACAAAATGTGTCCTCATGCATGTTCATAATGACCCTCACAAACTCCTCTGGTATTCCATAATGTCTCACGATCTTCCCCATAGTCTCTCTCGAAACACTATCAAAAGCCTTTTCAAAATCAACAAAACAAAGACTTAACGGTACTCTCATTTCATTAACTTGCTGCATCAAATGCCTAACTATAAAGATCTGATCATTGCAACCACATCCCTTTCTAAAACCAGCCTGTTCATCCCTCAGAATACCCTCAACCACCGGCTCCAACCTATTTAACAACACTCTACTGAAAACTTTCAAAGCTATCGGTGACAAAGAGATTCCCCTCCAATTACCACATTCACTCAGGTCTCCCTTCTTCGGAACTTTAACAATTACACCATTCTTCCAAACTGATGGTAGTAACCCCGTCACCCATATCTTATTGAATAGCTTGGTCAAGATCATTATTAATCTATCCCCCTCCACTTTAAACATTTCCGGAAATAAACCATCCTCCCCTGGGGCCTTATTATTCTTTAACTGTTTTACTGCTTTCTCCACTTCTGCAAGCCTCAACTCTCCTGTTTCTATATTTAAATCTTCCTGAGCAGAAGGTATATCCTCTTCTGGTGGTATTGGTCTATTAAGAACTGTCTCAAAATGCTCTTTCCATCTATTTTTAATATCTCCATCTTTGGTCAATAAATTTCCTTCCCTGTCTCTAACTGGTATTTCCTTGCGTTTACCTGCATTACCACTCAGTTCTCTAATCGATTCATATGCTATTCTTTGACTCTGTCCATCATTTTTGTTTATTAAGATTTCAGTCTCTGCAACCTTTTCATCCACACATCTTCTTTTATCTCTCCTAGCTAACCTTCTTACTTCTGAATTCAAACTCCAGTACGCAGCTCTTGCTAATTCAATCTCTCGTTCATCAACGCATTGCATCTCACTCCTCAATTTAGCCTCACCTCTCTTTTTTATCATATCCCACGTTTCCTCTGATATCCATTTCTTTCTTCTGAATCTAAGTCTCCTTCCAATCGTACATTCAGTAGTCTCATGCAAAACTTTGTTCACATCCTCCCACATCTCATCTACACTTCTCTCCCCCTCTTCCAATGTTTCCAACACCAAAAACCTATTTCTGCATTCTAATCTGAATTCCTCCTTTTCTTCTCCTTCCCTTCTAAGCTTAACAATATCGTATCTACCAACACCAGATTTTTCCTTCTTCTGATTTTTAAGTTTAAACCTTATTTTTGCAATGCTGAGTTGATGGTCACTACCAATATCCGCTCCCCGTTGAACATGAACATCTAGCAGAGAACTTCTATAACTCCTACTGATAGCGATGTGATCAATCTGATTTTTATATTTTCCACATGGCGACACCCAAGTTGTCTTGTGTATATTGCAATGCTGAAAGAGTGTGCTCCCGATGGCTAAGTCATTTGCTAGACAGAAGCTTCCAAACCTCACTACATTTTCACTCATCCTACTACCAACTCCCATCTTACCCATACATGCCTCAAATCCCTCATTTGAACAGCCCATTACTGCATTAAAGTCTCCAACAGAGATCAAAACATCATGTCTAGGTACCTTTCCTACTCCTTCTTGCAACTTTTCATAAAATGTGTCTTTCCTTTCATCGAGTGCATCATTAGTAGGTGCATAACACACAAACAGACTGATGTTGCCATGATTTGATTTAAACCGTGCGTATAACAATCGCTCATCTATAGGATCCCACTCACATAAAGCCTTATTTGCCTTACAACCCAGCAACAATCCTACTCCCTGATAATGCATTCCGTCCTGTCGGCCAGATATCAATAAACGTATACCATCCTCCAAATCCAACTTATCGACTCCAGTTAATCTAGTTTCTGTCAGAGCACAAATATCAAGTCCGTAATTTTGAAAAACCTTCACTAACTCATCGATTTTACCGTCATGATTTAGCGTTCTCACATTCCAGTTACCAATTTTAATTGTATTTTTTGCATTAACAAAGGAATTAGATTGTAATTGAGGCAACCGTGAGATTCTTAGCACCCCCTGCCCATTTAAGGGCTGCACGGGACTGGGGGCCATTATTGTTCTTTCAGAGTCCATCAAGGTTTCTTTGGCTAACTTCCTGAACACCTCGCCATTGTGTTGCAGTCGCAGTAGGCAGCTAACTTGCCTGATTGCCCACACCCGAAAGACCCAGCTATGCTGTAGCCAGTCACGTGCCGGCATGCTTCCCATCCATTTCACTCTCAAGGAGTTCCTCTGCCTGAGAAAGCAACCACCCCCCTGCTCCCGAGGGCTTTTGATCTGAGTAGGTAGAGGGCGATATATATATATATATATATATATATATATATATATATATACATATATATATATCTATACATATACACATATCTATACATATATATATATATATATATATATATATATATATATATATATATATATCCATATACATATATATATATATATCCATATACATATATATATATATATCCATATACATATATATATATATATCCATATACATATATATATATATATCCATATACATATATATATATATATATATATCCATATATATATATATACAGTAACATGTTCAATATCCGATGTAATATAGCCCAAGTAATGTCCGGGACTTGGGCAAAATGCCCCTGGACAGGTACTTATAGACCCCAACTGAACCTAACTTTGAAAGACACCTAACTAACTCCCTACCAGACATGCACAGCATCTATTTGAGACCCTATCCACACAAATAAGGGACAGAAACCATAAATTAAATGAAAAGGAACCAGAGAATGAGAAATTACAAGTATGGAAAATATTTAGCAGTGTACAGGGTACTTACAACACGTTCATGGCCGTCTCAAAGATTAACCCGCCTCCTCTATGGCTCTGACAGTGATGAAGGTGCACTTCAAGCACATACAGTAATCCAGTGTTGTGCTTCACTTAATCCTTTGCTCTGTGAATTATAATTTTTTAACACTGCACAGTCTGTTCTTACTTGCACTGCACTTAATCCTTTGCACTGCAGGCAGGAAGTTGGGAGGATGCAGGGGCGCTCTAGCAGACGTTGCGGGAACTTCGCGCCAAAACACAGCTGTTTGTCACTGCGCGACAAATTTAAAGAGTAGGAATGAACACAAATCGGCTTTTTATTTGCATTTTGATGTTTTTTGGTCGTTTTTGGTGTCCCAGATCATTTTGGACGTTTGTCCAGATGGCCTTTTGTCTGGATATCTTAGGGAATATCCGAGACTTGGACCAATGGACTCAAGCCCAAAATGTCCAGGACTTGGGGTGACCGAGTCTTGGTCATCCGGGTCTTAGAAGGGGTTACTGTACAAACATAAGAGCCACGTTGTTTGTTTGTTTGTCCTTCAATCACACCAAAACCAATGGCCAGAGACACCCAGACCCATATATATATATATATATATATATATATATATATATACAGTATATATATATATATATATATACTGTACTGGTACTGTATTTTGAATCAGGGTGGCCCAAGGATGGTTTTGGGAGGGATCAAAATTCAGATCTGGGTCATTTGAGGACATTGGTAGAGTGTTCACATTTTTGGCCTAGGCAACGTCAGGTATCCGTGCAGTCCAGTTTTTAGCATGGTGACTCACATGACCTCCAGTTCGGACACAGGTTATGTGAGGTTGATCTCTGAGGTCATTTGAGGTCATTGGTAATACATGCTAGAATGACTGGACCCAGCAGCCCAATTTTTTGCAAGGAGACTCACATGACCTCCAAGTTGGAAATGGGCTATGTGAGGTTGACCTTCAACATCACCAATCAGAAGTCATTTGAGGTCACCAGTAATACACACTCGAATGACTGGACTCAGCAGCTCAATTTTTGGCATGGAGACTCACATGACCTCCACTTCAGACATGGGCTATGTGAGGTTGACTTCCAAGCTCATTTGAGGTCACTGGTAATAGCAAACTAGTGTGCACAAATATCGGTACTGTGCATTAGTCTGCGAAAGCTGAAATAGGTAGTTCCTGGACCTCTTATCATCCCTTTTCAAAAGCATAAGACGTACATGGTCTTTCTGGAGTAGAAAGAAAGATCGAACGGTCAATTTTCAGTAAATCACATAATTCGATTACTAAACAAAAAAATAATTTTTCTGTTCAATTCTAGTGATTCCAATGAAACTGAGCTTCATTTTTGTTGGAAATCATTCATTTTGGAGACAGGCCTACCCAAGGGTATCTCCAAAACAAGTGAATTCCAATTAAAAATGAATGGAAAAAAAAAAAAAAAAAAAAAAAAACTCTCCCTACATGCTAAGGGGTCTTCGTATGCAGCATGTGTTAGGAGTGTAATGCTGTAAGATAGTGAGACATGGGCAGTAAAGGAGGAGAATATTCACAGGCTCAGACATACAGAAATGACAATGATTAGGTGGATGTGCAGTGCGTCCATGCATGCAAGGTCTGGGAGGGCTGGGTTTACGATGGAAGTGCTGAGAGGTAGGATGGGACTGGAGTGCATTGGTGTTGTGATGAGGAGAGGTAGACTGAGATGTTTTGGGCATGTGGAGAGGATGGGGGATGATAATTGGGTGAGGATGGTGAGAAGTGTTAATATTGGTGGTGGGGTTATGAGGGGTAGACCGAGAAAGACATGGGACGAGGTCATTAAGTGTGACCTCAGGGTTAAGGGACTGAACAGGAAGGCTGCAATAGATCATGGGGGAGGCAGCGGCTGAATCGGTAGAGAGGCGGCCAGCAGTCCTGATAAACCCAGGTTCAAATCCCGGCTGGGGCAGGGAACAGTTTAAGGATTTGAATTTCATAAAAAGCAGACTTTCCTAATCTACCACAAGACCCGCCGACATGTCGTGAAAATACCCCCGCTAATACCAATACACCAGTCCTGTATGAGACAGCCCTAGCATGTATTCAATATGGATGGTGGGTGTTAGTGCCGAAGTGGTGACATGTGGAGGTGTAGGAAGACTACTGGGCCTTGGGATAGGCTACTGCCTCCGAGATATAGGCTCTGAAGCCTTTGCCCAGAGTTGGAGAAAAAAAAAAAAAAAAAAAAAAAAAAAAAAAAAAAAAAATGCAGCATGGAAAGCCGTCATTAGGTGACCAAGACCAACGCATGCAAGCATGTTGGAGCCTTTAAAAACGAAATCACACTAAAACAACCAGAAAATCACATTTCTAACCAAACCTTACCTTAAATGTTGTTGTCCGAGTCCCTCAACCAGGAGTCTCACAACACCAGGAAGAGGCCATTGGGGGTACTGAATCCTCTGACGACAACATTTAAGGTAAGGTAAGGTATAGTTACATTAGAAATGTGGTTCTCTGGTTGTTTCAGTGTGATATGAGCATTTTTTTTTCCTTTATTTCTTGTCAGAATTCACTTGTTTTGGTGATAGCCTTGGGTAAGCCTATCCCCAAAATGAGTGATTTCCAAAAAAAAAAAAGAAGAAGCTCAAATTCATTCAAATCACACTAAAATCACCAGAAAAAATATTTTCTGTTTCAAAATCGAGTGATGTGAACTACTGAAATGTTATTCCTAAAAACACAAGCAATGGTCTCGTAATCCATCAGCGTACACCCACTACAAGAGGAAGCCACTGTGCAACTGACTGAAGTAAGGGATAGGTTATTTGAAATCTGAAAATGTGCAAACAGTGTCAATGATTTGACTGGCTTGCATTTTGGCTGATTTTAATCTCATTGGCCATGAGGTCCAAGCATGCACAGTAGTCACGTGACGTCATGCTTAAGAACGGCTCATGGCAAGGAGAAAGAAATCCATGTAAGTCTGAAATTGAGAAGAGATTGGAGGAAATTAATTATAGGATTTCCACACTAAATACGCACTTCCAAAAACAAGTTCATCGTAGTACACATTCAAAATAAGCTGGTCTACAACGTGGTTGTGTCAGATTTCTTGGATTGGCTGATGTGATTTACCAAAAACTGACTGACTGAACTAGAACAAATACAATATGAGTGTTCGCCTTTTTTGGCCTGGCAACACTGGGTACTCCTGCTAATAATTTATATATTTTTGATCAATTTTGAGATTGACACTAAATGTCGACATTTTCATGGAATGACCCCATGGGGGTAGGGTTTTTTTTTCAAGAATATTCCCCCAGTATCCCTGCTTGACGTACAAAGCGACTAAAAGGGTTGGCAGAGGGTTAGTGCCCCTCCCCGGAAAACAACTAACTAAAATGAAGAACAAGAAGCCTCGGACAAGGACTGACCAAAAGATGACGACCATGGACCGGACAAAGGACATGGTAATTGCAACATGGAATTTAAGAGATGTGAATGATGAGGTGAAAGAGAGAGAGATTGTCCAGGTGCTTCAGGGTGTGAAAGTTGATGTATGTGGAGTGACTGAAACTAAATGGAGTGGTGAGAGTGTGAGAGAATGGGAGTATGGATGCGGTATATGTGCAGGAGTAGGTGAGAATGAGAGGGCAAAAAAAGGAGTGTGTATAGTTGTGAGTAAATGATGGAAAAAGAACATAAGACAGTATGGATCACTTGGGTCAAGGATTGTGTGGGTAAGACTGAAAGTTGGAATACATATGTGGGCGGTTGTGTGCGTGTATGCGCCAATGTAAGATCGTGCAAGCAGAGTGAGAGAAGAGTTCAGGACAAATGTGGAAGTGTGCATGGAAAAGTTTGGAAGGAATGAGAGAGTGTTTTTGATCGGTGATATGAATGGTAAAGTAGGGAATGTGAAGGTGGATGGAATAGTTGGTGAGTGGGGTGTGCCTGCTGAGATAGATGAGAATGGCAGTGCGTTAGTGAACATTTGTGCTGGGAGAGGGTGGGTGATAGCCAATACCTTCTTTGGGCATAAAATGATCCACAGGTATGCATGGTGAGTGATGAGAAGGGTGGGTGGTAAACTGAATGAAAGGAAGGCAATGATTGATTATGTGTGTGTGGATGAAAGGATGCGAAGATGTGCAATGGATGCAAGAGCTTATAGAGGCTGGGGGAGTGGACTTTCTGACCACTACTTGGTGATAGCCAGAATCAAGATCCAAATAAGATTGAGAAATAGTAGAAGGGAAGGATGGGAGGAAGGTGTATTTGCAAGGAGAGTGGAAAGGTTACAAGAGGATGAGAAAAAGGAAGAATATAAGAGAGAAGTGGAGGAATGATTGGGCAAATATGAATTGAGGCAGATGGGGGACGTGGACGGTGTGTGCAGGATATTCACAGGAGAAATATGTGCAGCATGTGATGTGGTGTGTGGGATGAAGAGAAGACAGAGGGGGGTGCAAGGAACAGCATGGTGGAATGAAGAGGTGAGACAGGCTGTGGCACAAAAGAAGAAAGCATACAATGAATGGATGAGAAATAGGGGCATGGAAGAAGTTGAGAGGTGGAAGAGAGACTTATATGTAGAAAGAAAAGAGAGAGGTGAAAAGATAAGTAAGAGAGAGTAAGAAGCGAGTGGATGAGGAATTTGGAGGGAATTTGAGTGTAAAGTGGAGGGACTGTAAGAAAATGTTCTAGAAATAGGTGGAGAGTAAGACAGGGTGGAAGTGGAGTTAGCAGGGGAGTGAAAGATAAAAATGGTAGATTACTAGTGGAGAAGGGAGAAAAAGTGAGCAGATGGAGAGAACACTTTAAGGAATTGTTGAACACAGAGGATGGAAGTAATGTGAGTATAAGTGGCTGGGGAATGGGTAGGTGAAGGAGGGAGGTGAGAAGACAGGAAGAAATCAGTAGGATAGAAGTTGTGGAAACAATGAAGAAAGTTAAATTGGGGAAAGCCCCAGGAATTGATGGTGTGTGTGGTGAAATGCTGAAGCATGGGGGATAGTAGTAGAATGGATGCGGAAGATGTGCAGATTGGCCTGGGAGGAAGGTAGAGTCCCGGAGGATTGGAAGTCAGGTATAATTATTCCCTTGTAGAAAGGAAAAGGGGAAAAAGAAGTGTGTGGTAATCATAGGGGCATTTGTCTATTCTATCTATTGTCAGATGCCTCAATCCCGTTTGGGGTGGCCACAAACAAATCGCCTCCACATTGCCCTGTCCCCCGCCATTTCACTGCCCTGCTCCCAACTCACACACCCCTCTCTCATATACCTCTCCACCCCATCCCTCCATCTCATCCTTGGCCTCCCCCTCCCTCTTCCCCCTCCACCTCACTCACAAACACTCTCTTCATCAGTCTTTCACCCTCCATCCTCTCCACATGGCCAAACCACCTCAGTGTTTACCTCATAACGCTTCCTATCACATCCACATCCACACCACAACACTCCTTTATATCTTCATTCGTCAGCCTGTCTCTCCATGTGACTCCACAGGCTCCTCTTAAATAACTCATTTCCAATGCTCTCACTCTTGACTTGTGTCCTTCCAACAACGTCCAAGCTTCACTTCCACACGTTAGAGCTGGTATCACAATACTGTCATGTAGTAACTTTTTCACTTCCATGCTCACTTCCCAGTTTCTTATCACTGCTTTCAAAGAACCAGCAACCTTTCTTCCCTGCTGTACCCTTTCAAGCACTTCTTCTTAGTATAAGAGAAGTGTAAGGTAGAATACTTATTGACAGAGTTAAAGAAAGAACAGAGGAATTAGTTGGAGAAGAACAGGGAGGCTTTAGGAAGGGAAGAGGTTGTGTAGATCAGATATTCATTCTTAGATCTTTAGTGAAAAAGTTTCTAGAGAAGGGAAAGAAGTTGTATGCGGCTTTCATGGATTTGGAGAAAGCATGTGACAGGGTGGATAGACAAGGATTGTGGAAAGTATTAAGAATATTTGGAGTAGATGGGAAGTTGCCGAATGCTGTGAAGAGTATGTATGATGGTGCTAAGGCTGCAGTGCGTGTGGATGGTGAGCTGCGTGAATTTTTCTCTTTGAAGGTTGGGTTGAAACAGGGATCTGTCATGTCTCCATGGTTGTTCAATCTGTACATGGATGGGGTAATAAAAGAGGTACAAGGTAGGGTAGTGGATGCTGGAGTGGCCCTGATGAGAGAGAGTAGTGTTTGGAAACTCCCTGTACTGTTGCTTGCAGATGATACTGTGTTGTTGAGTGAAGACGAAGGGGAGCTGCAGGGCTTGGTGGATGAGTTTGGGAGAGTGTGTAAGAAATGGAATCTAAAGGTGAATATAGGGAAGAATAAAGTGATGGTCTTTGAAAGAGGTGAAGTCAGTGAATGTACAGCGAAGTTGGATGGTGAGGAATTGGAAAATGTGAGCACGTTTAAGTACTTGGGTAGTGTGATGAGTAAGGATGGAGGTTTGGAGGGTGAAGTGTTTGAAAGGGTACAGCAGGGTAGAAAGGTTGCTGGTTCCTTGAAAGCAGTGATAAGAAACTGGGAAGTGGGGATAGAAGTGAAAAAGTTACTACATGACAGTATTGTGATACCAACTCTAACGGATGGAAGTGAAGCTCGGACGTTGTTGGAAGGACACAAGTCAAGAGTGAGATCCGTGGAAATGAGTTATTTGAGAGGAGCCTGTGGAGTCACATGGAGAGACAGGCTGACGAATGAGGATATAAAGGAGCGTTGTGGTGTGGATGTGGATGTGATAGGAAGTGTTAGGAGGAATACACTGAGGTGGTTTGGCAACGAGGAGAGGATGGAGGGTGAAAGACTGATGAAGAGAGTGTATGTGAGTGAGGTGGAGGGGGGGAGAGGGAGGGGGAGGCCGAGGATGAGATGGAGGGATGGGGTGGAGAGGTATTTGAGAGAGGGGAGTGTGAGTTGGGAGCAGGGCAGTGAAATGGCGAGGGACAGGGCGACATGAAGGCGATTTGTTTGTGGCCACCCTAAACGGGATTGAGGCGTCTGGCAATAGATAGATAGAGTTAAGGTTTGTATCTTTATACACAGCAAATCCGTCCGGCCATGTCAGTGCCAGCTTATGCAGGTGTTCCTCTCCATCACTAGCCTAACCTTAACTTGCTAGCGGTAAATTTTTCAAGTTGCCAATTTACCCCCCAGGCAGTGCAATATATTTTTCTGGTAGTTTCTGACGCGATTCGAATGTTTCTGACCTTCATTTTTGTCGGAAATGCCTCATTTCCCCTCTTTTCCAATCATGAACTTTGACTGGACAAATAGGAGAAATCAAGCATTTTCCGAAAAAAATGAATTAGAAAAACAACTCATATCGCATCAAAAACCACCAGAAAAATATACTGCACCACCAGTTAATAATACCGAACAGACCAAACCTAATCCAACAGACCTAACCAAACCCAACCCAACAGACATCAACAAACACACCAAAACTAACCAAACCTGACCTAATCTTGGGGAATGCTTACCCTAGAGATATGATGGTCCAGGACGACCATTGTCTGGAAGTTGTGTACAATGGTCCAGGACGGGGGTCGTCTGGAAGTGGTGTAGCGTCTGCTCAGCATTCAAGTGAAGAAACAGATACCTAGAAAAGTACTGTACAGTTCAAAGTATTCAGTCAGTAGTCCAGGATGCTTAGACCACTCCTTTTCTGTACCGTACATCACGCCAGTCATTCAGTGGTCTCATGTCCTCAGGTTCCAAGTGGAAACGCTTAATCACCTGTAAATAATCAATATTACACCCGGGACACACAGCACGTCTTTCTTCTTCAGAGGCCATACCAAGAAGGATTTGAATTTTCCTTCCACAAGGAATCAAAGACCGCGCTTCAAACTGACTGGCAGAATACCATCATGTGACCTAAAGTAGGCCTATGAGTGGGTGATACAGACCAACCAGACGCATGCGTCGTCGAAGGGAAGAGAAACACACGTATGCACGTTTTACACGGACTGGCCGAGTGAAGATCCGAGGTATGTATTTTTTGGAATTTTGAATTAAAAAATTCATTATCTCTGAAAATATCAATTTGCGAATGGGGTTATGGGGGTTCATTATCATCCTTAGGGAATATACTATACATTAATGGTGCTAATATTCCTGAACTGCATATTGGCAACTTGTAAAATAATACCTTGCTAGCTTTCTCCTCAAAGAAGGGTGGCGGACTGCAGGGGGGTCAACTGCCTAGCGTCAACTGGGTTAAGCCAAATGAACCTGATGTTACTACTAATGCTACCTCCTCCTCCTGCTACTACTACTGTATCAAGCTACGAGCACCGAATAAACCTGAAAATGTCCACCTCTGCGTATAACCCGACGATATTACCTACCTGTCAGTCATCGTGGATATTGTGGGTCAGCAGATGTACTTCTTAAATACGTGTCAACACGCCCTGCTTGAGGGGCAGCCCAGTCACCACGTCCATGTTGCCACTACTTTCACCTCATCTTTCCTGCCGTCTTCACTCGTTGCCCCTCAAATTCAGCCACACAGGATAGGAAAAGTATATTGTTTGCTTCAGACTCTAAACACCGAAGATACACTTCCGTTTATCTATATAACGGAATGATATGTAAAGCCATCGCAGCCTATACTTATGAAGCCACATTACTGCCATATTGTCATTCCCGCTTTCCCAGAATGCTCAGCGAATTTTGTTTTGAGGGTTCTCAACATTTTTTCTCTTCATTGCCTAATTTTTCGTATCTATAGTAAATCCGTAATGGAAGGCTGCGAATATGAAGGAGGTTTTGAAGAATAGGTAACCATAAAAGAAACTGAACTGAATTATTTATAGTTGTAAAAGATATACAAAGGGAAGTACACGATTTACTTATTTATTTATTTATAGTTATAAAGGTATGCTGAGTACATATACAACAGATGGTGGGTTCTATATACTGCACACATGGCAATACTAAAATACTGTATTTGCTTAGAACAGTATCCCGCTCCCCAGCAAAAAAGTGAATAATGACGATATTAAATCCATGTTTGTGAATTATGACCCAGCTAATTATATCTAGGTCAGGGGTTCCCAACCTGGGGTAAATTACCCCAAGTGGGGTAATTTGGTCTTTTGTGAAGGGTAATGGGGAGGTAACAAAAAAAAAAAAATCTAAAAATCATACCAGTTATGATAGACTTCGGACCTATACTAAAATTCAGAGATGAATGTTTAAAGTCATGTTTATTTGGTATCAGTGTTAATAATAAAAATAAATTACTCCTTGCAATAACTCTCTTGGTTTTAGCCTAAACTTTAATTAAGTCCTACATTCAAACTAAAATCTAGGCATCAAAATGTTAAGCAGCTAAAATGCAATTGTGGAAACATAAGCAATGAGGGGTAATGAGTGAAGAGAGGTGTGGAAAATGGGGTAATGGGTAAATAAAGGTTGGGAACCCTTGATCTAGGTCAACTGTACTCCGATGTCGAGTGAATGTGTGGGTGCTATAGATCTTTTCCAGTGACGTCACAGAAATCACGTGGTTTTGTTTACAACTCCATATTGGATGGCAAACTCCTCACAGTAGTGGCTGTCCAGGTAGGGCTGTCAGAGATTGAACTATCTGATATGTGCAGAAATCTTGATCAACGACACCAAGACCTGTACAGGAACAAGATAAAGTGTTTGAGGCCAGACGCTTATACCATATATATCATATCTAGGGAGAAATTTACCCATTTCAAGTATGGGAGACTGAAACCAGATCTTAGATATGGCGATCTCTATCACTATTTGGTGAACATCCCGTGAAAGTTCACCGAAGCATCCCTCAAGGTAAATATGTGTAATATATCTAGCTGGAATTGACATGCATACAGTACACGTAAATCGTCTTGGTAATCAGTAAATTATTGGTGTGGGGCCAAGGGGGAGGGATTATATACACTGACTGGGAATGAGTAGTTGACAAATGAGTGGAGGGTGGGGACGTGGGAGTGTGGGAAGGAGGTGGAGAGAGGGTGGGGGGTTTGAATGGCAGTGGGGGGAGATTAGGGTTGGTTTAGGGGGTGGGGGGGTGAGGGATGAAGGTGTGGGGGAGGGTTGGGGATGGGTGGTAAGGCATTGGACGGGTATGGGGGTGGAGGGGAAGGGGTTGAGTGGTGGTGGGGGGTATTGTAGGGGGGCTGGGGGCTTGTGGGGGGGAGTTGGGGGGCGTGGGGTGTGGGGGTTCGAAAGTGGGGGGTTGGGGGTTGTTGGGAGTGGGAGTGAGGGGTGGCGGGGGATGGTGGTGGGGTGGGGGTGGCAGTGGGGGGGTCGGGGTGGTGGTGGTGGAGTTCGGGTGGCGGTAGGAGGGTGATGGGGGGTGTAAGTGGGGTGGGAGTGTGTGTGAGGTGGTTGGGTGATGGTGGGGGGATGGGGGTGGGGTTGGAGAGGGTGGGGGGTGACTCACCTGATATGAAATGCCTGCTACAGAGTCGGGTGCAGGCCGTCAGCTGCCTATTCTCCATCTTCACGGAAGCTATCCACTTCTGTTGCCTTTCTTCATTGGCTGGAAACCAGCAGAAGTTTACCCCACTTCCACTTTTCTGTCTTGTCTTACAGCCAAAGGCACAATAGTGGAATACCATTGTGGAATCTATAATGCTCTCTCTGTAGATGTCCAACAATTTGCCGTCCAGTTTGGCATTGTAAACAAGTCACATGACCTGTGACATCACGTGGAAGAGATCTATAGTCGTGGTGCGCGTCTCTGAGGTTGTTGCTGTTATCTTGCCCTGGCAACCTACCATTCAAGAGTGTGACTGATTTCGTGTATAATATGAGACACATGTGATTCGTGTATAATATGTTCGTGTATAATAATATTCGTGTATAATATAGTCATGCATAATAATATGATTCATGTATAATATGATGCGAAATCAGACGCACATTTTGAATGACAGGTTGCCAGGGTATGATAATGACAACAGACTCGTGCACCGCGACTATAGTGTATGGTCGACTGAATGTTCCCTCAGGTATCGGTTACAGATTGATACATCTGACTATGCTCTAAATTCTGGACATGACCCATTTGTCATATTTTCAGATTCAAAATCAGCCCTTCAGGCAACTGCATCTTGCACTATGGACTCGCACGAGATCCAGGGCCGCATCATTAATAAACTGCATTCATGCAACAAGTCCTTCACGCTGATCTGGGTGCCTGGTTATCTAATGTTCTAATAGCAGTAGCCGTGTGTCTGTGTGTGTGTGTGTGTGTGTGTGTGTGTGTATTTTGGGCAGCCAAAACTACACATTCAAATCGCACCAAAATTGGCACAAAAATCGCTGATGTAAAACTACTTGGTCCCATCACGATTGAAAAACTTTACTATATTAAATGAGCGATCACATTTTGACCAAAAAAACGCTACTCCCAGAGCCCGGCATAGGATCTCCGTAGAATTTTTTAGAATTTTTTCCCCCAGGGGTAGAACTAAAATAAACTGGGTTCCATTACCGAAGCTGCAAATCTTCTCCTTTCGGCTCTCCCCTTAGGGGTCGCCACAGCTGATCATCCGTCTCCATCTTACTCTGTCTTCTGCATCTTCTTCTCTTACACCTACCACCAGCATGTCCTCCCTCACTGGAGAGACCCTTCTGTCACAGATGACTCCTGTCACCTTTCTCCACCCACTACATCCCTCCTGCACTCTCTGTTTTACTTCCCTACCACACTTTCCGTCAGGGCCGTTTCTTGCTATAGGCGAAGTATGCGGTTGCCTAGGGCCCCCGATGCCACTAGGGGGCCCCCAGGCTGCCAATATTAGCTTTTTAAGAAATTAAAATATGTGTAAAGTGACTCGAGGTTGTGGTGCTTGGCTATTTCTTGGCTGTCTTGGCTTTTGTTCACGCCTTTTCGTCTGGCATCCCTGGTCTAAGATAGGGGGCCCCCAAACCCAAAAGGCTAGAAACAGCCCTGCTTTCCGTTACTTTGTACAGTTGACTCCAAGTGTTTGAATTCATTTACCTTTGCCACCTCTACACCTTGCAGTTTCACGATTCCCCTACCATCTCTCTCATTTACACACATGTACTGAGCCTTGCTTCTGCTTACTTTCATTCCCCATCTCTCCAGTGCATATCTCCATCTCTCAAGCTCTGCCTCAGATTCCTCCCGGCTTTCACTACATATCACAATGTCGTCCGCAAACATCATTGACCACGGAGGCTCCTGTCTAATCTCATCTGTCAATCTGTCCATCACCATTGCAAACAAGAAGGGGCTCAAAGTCGATCCTTGATGCAATCCCACCTCCACCTTGAAACCCTCAGTCACTCCTACTGCACATCTCACTGCTGTTACACTATCGTCGTACATGTCCTTCACCATCCTCACGTACTTCTCTGCCACTCCTGACTTTCTCATACAGTACCACAGCTCCTCTCTCGGTACCGTATCATAAGCCTTTTAATATGCACGCTCCCGCAGCCAGACCCCCCACCCCGCTATGGAGCCACATTCCCACCCCCACCCCAGGAGGACACCACGGTGGGCCGGATGACAGTTGCCTGGTCCGAGAGCAAAACGGGCCCAGGTGCACCCCGGCCATATGTCCCTCTTCCCCTCAACCTGCTCAACTACAACATCACAGGGAAACAAGACTACTCCCTTGCCGGAGCAGCCCTCACCAGGATTGGGGTGGGACTGCTCCAGATACAATCCCAGGCAGCACCGCGGTATTGGCCACTGTACGTACTGGGGAGGGAACGGCCACTGTACATCCCTCAGCTGCTTTTCCCTGCAGCCCCGTGACGACGGCCACTGTACGCATCGGGGAAGGAACGGCCACTGTACGTCCCTCATCTCCCTCTTCCTCCTTCGGGAGCAGCAACGCAGTAATGGCCATTGTATGTAACGGGGAAGGAATGGCCAGAGTACGTCCTTCTGCTGCTACCCCAAGGGGCTGTGGAACTGCGACAATGGCCACTGTATGCATCGGGGAAGGGACTGCCACTGTACTCCCTTCATCCACAATCCCGAGTGTTCTCCTGGAGGGGAAGGTCCCTTGCGCGGCCCACCCTCCACCCCTGTCCTGCGTGGGACGCGCTTTTCTCTCTCCCTCCAGGTGTGGTTCCCAGAGGTGCTGCCGTTCCAGGAGTGGTGGTGAAGTCCTGTTGTTGAGGGCAAGGTTTGAGCCCTACAGTCTGCCTCTGGATGACGCCAGATCCTGATAGATGCCCCGCAGACGAGGTGCTTCAGACAACCCCTGACGGCGCCCCAACCTAGAGGCAACCGTAGTCCCAGGACTCCCAGGGCCAGCCCAGGGACCTCAGGGCGGGACTGCTCTAGCCCCACTCACTATCAGCCCTCCGCCAGGAGCAAGAAGCGGCAGGCCCGACTCCTGACATTCTTTGGCCCTAGTCCTGAGGGCCCCTTACCAGGTTGAGGCCAGAGCAGGAACGGGTATCCCTGCACCCCAGACCAGACACGCGCCCGGGCCGCGACGTCCCCGAGAGCTGTCCCGTGCCTTCTCCAGAAGGGCTCCCCAGAAGGGCTCCCTCCCACTCCCGGGAGCCATCGCAGTTAAGCCCAGGCCTCGCAGCCCATTGACGACGCCTCCAGATCCCAGTGTCATGCTAAACGACTTTACGGTGAAGTGACTATCACTGACATAAAGCAGTGAGACAGAAACACCACCCATAAAGGTCTCTATTCTAATTTATCCAGAGTATTGTGATATGTCTGAACATCCCAGAACCGGAGTAATATCTTAGTGTGTGGCAAAGAGACCAATCTGCCACGTATAGTCCAAAGAGACCGAGTGTATGAACAGTAACACCGCGGCTGTGATATTCTCCCGTGTATTAACTCAGACGTAAACACCGTGCCCATGTTATATGTTATGCTAGTACTAAGTAACCTGTCACTCCACCCCATTCACATTCGGTGTAGCCTATCTTGTATGTATATTGAAAGGGAATTAACCTGAAACGAGACCGAGTGTATGAACAGTAATACCACGGCTATGTGATATTCTCCAGTGTATTAACTGGCCACCCCGTACGGGATTATGGCGTCTAGCAATAGATAGATAGATAGATAGTATTAACTCAGACTTAAACACCGTGCCTATGTGATATGTTATGCTAGCATTGATTAACTTGTCACTTTACCCCATCCATATTCAGTGTATCTTTGTATGTATACTGAAAGGGAATTGAACTGAGACAATAGATGTGTTAAGGTACACCGCCGAGTTTTTATGCCCTGTTCTTTTGTAAGTGTTCTATTTCCGGTCTAGAAAGAGGACCCCGCTCAGTCGCTGGTGTCTTTAGAACGAGAAGTCGGTCTAAAAACATCCAACATAACACCTTCTCCAAGTCTATAAACACACAATGCAACTTCTTCTGGCCTTCTCTGTACTTCTCCATCACCATTCTCAAAGCAAGTATGGCGTCTATAGTACCTCTCCCTGGCATGAAACCAAATTGCTCCTCGCAGATCCTCACATCTCTTCTCAGCCTAGCTTCCACCACTCCTTCCCATATCTTCATTGCATGGCTGATCAGCTTTATACCTCTGTAGTTGCTGCAGCACTGCACATCACCCTTGTTCTTGAAAATCGGAACTAGAATACTTTTTCTCCATTCCTCCGGCATCCTCTCACCCTCCAGGATTTTGTTAAAAAGTCTGGTAAACCACGTCACAGCCATCTCTCCTAAGCTCCTCCATGCTTCCACTGATATACCATCTGCGCCCACTGCCTTGTCATCCTTCATCCTCTTCATGGCATGCCTCACTTCCTCTCTGCTGATCTCTTGCACTTCCTAACTCACTACCTCCAACTCTTCCAACCTTCCCTCTCTCATATGCTCTATATTCATCAACTCTTCGAAATACTCCTTCTACCTTCTTAATACAATCTCCTCACTTGTCAGTTCATTGCCATCTGCATCCTTTATCATTCTAACATGTTGCACATCCCGCCCAGCTCTGTCTCTCTGCCTGTCCCCTTCTCTACTATTCAGCTTCTCGTACAGTTTCTGGTATGCCTTTTCTTTTGCCTTTGCAACCTCTTTCTTGGCTATGTTCCTCGTCTCCTTATACTCCCGAATGCTTTCTTCGTCCCTGTGTCTATCCATATGCTTCTTTGCCTGCTTCTTCCTATTTATGCTATCCTGTACTTCCTCATTCCACCACCAAGTCTCCTTGTCTTCCCTCCTCTGTCCCGATGTCACCCCTGGTACCTAGTTGGCTTTCTTCCTCACCACTTCTGAGATAACTGCCTAGCCGTCCTCGTCTTCCCTGCCTCCGAAAGCCTGGCTCACCTCATCCCTAAATTTACTACTGAAGTCTTGTTCCTTCAGCTTCCACCACCTAATCCTTGGTTCAGCTCTCACATTCCTCCTTATCCTCACTTTCAAACTCATCTCTCCAACCAACACCCTATGCTGTCTTACTATACTCTCCCCTGGCACTACCTTAAAATCACTGAATTCTTTCAAATTGCATCTCCTACATAGGATATAATCTATCTGCGTCCTCCTTCCCCCACTCTTATACGTAATCCTGTGCTCCTCCTTCTTGAAATAAGTGTTTACTACAGCCATCTCCATCCGTTTTGAAAAATCAACAACCATCTGACCCTCGACGTTCCTCTCCCCGACACCGTACCTGCCTATCACTTCCTCGTCACCACTATTTCCTTTTCCAACATACCCATTCAAATCCTCTCCCATAACCACTCTTTCCTCCCTGGGTATGCTCTGAATCACTTCCTCTACTTCACTCCAGAACTCTTCCTTTTCCTGCAAGTCACACCCCACTTGCGGGGCGTATGCATTGATGACATTAATCAGGACCCCCTCAGTTTCCGTCCTCAAACTCATTACTCTATCCGACACTCTCTTCACCTCCAATACACTCTCTATATACTTTTCCTTCACTACCACCCCTACACCATTTCTCCTCCCATCCACGCCATGGTAAAACAACTTGAACCCTCCTCCAATCATTCTCGCTTTAGTTCCTTGCCATTTTGTTTCCTGCACACACAGTATATCCAACTTTCTCCTCTCCAATGTATCGGCCAGCTCTCTCCCTTTACCCGTCATCGTGGCCACATTCAAAGATCCCACTCTCATCTCCACTCTTCTACTCTCCCTTCTCTCCCGCTTCCTCTTGAACAATCTTCCTCCTCTTCTTTCTTTGTCCAACAGTCGCATACTTTCCACCAGCCCCCTGTTAGACAACAGCACCGGTGGCAGTCGTTGTTGACCTGGGCCACGACTGATCCGGTATGAAGTTTCCTTTTGTGCTCCGCATATTGAGTTGGCTAGGGTTTTTACGCCGGATACCCTTCCATGACGCAACCCTCCCTATTTATCCTGGCTTGGGACCGGCACTGAGTTGCACTGGCTTGTGCCCCCAGTGGCTGGGTTTTTACCGAAGCTGCAAATAACACGATCTGTCTTACTTGCAAAGTCAGCTGTAGAGCTCCAGGAGACTTGGGACATTCCTCGTGATCTACGATCGAGTCTCTCTCCCGGAAAGAAATCAATAGCTAAATCTTCTTTGGCAGGGTTAATGGACCTGACTAAATATTCCAACTTGCAAACCATACCTTGATGACTGGCACACTGCCAACCGACTCAGTCGCCTGGAAGAAAAAGTGTTGGTGCGTTTACAGTTAAATAGCACAATTCTTATACATATGAAACCATATATTGAAAGATGATTTCCTCCGCACTGTGACATCTGTGGTGCGGTGTTATCTATCAGTCATATCATCCTGCTCCATTGGCGATTTATTCGTGAATGAATTTTACTTCGGTGCAGCAGATGTTCCCTTCTCCCTTTCCATCATCCTGGGTGATGAGGATGTTCGTATTGTTATGTTACATGTTCAGAGCCCAATTTCTTGTTCTCTGGACATGAGCGATGCTATGTGTTCAGAGCCCAACTTCTTGTTCTCTGGACACGAGCGACTGATCTGGGGTTCCCCTTAAGACTGGGTCTAGAGCATGCAACTAGAGGAACAGGGCATAAAAACTCAGGTCAACCAACCTGACACGTATATTGCTATAAAGACAACACATGCTTTACACAATACGCTGTACAGATTAAATACATAAAACAAGACAGGAGGACTCAGGTTGGGCTGCTGGTGACTGGGCTGTTACAGGTGTGGGAGGGGTACCGTCAGGTGTGCTTTCCCTCAGGAGGCACGGGACCACTGCTAGGGGCCAGGTCGTCCGAGGTGGGCTGCTGGATGGTGTAGAGGGAGGCCTTTCCCTGGTGGGGCCTCAGTGAGTAGGTGGGCCCTTGGGGCTGGGGCTGAACAGGGCAAGCAGACACGATTCTCTGCGCCCACTCCTGGAGGAGGACTGCTCGTTGGTGGGACTGGGGAGGTCACGCCCTGGAGTCCTGGGGGCGCCCCTGGGTGACTGAGGGCTGCGGTCTCACTCAAGTCGAACTGCTGTCAGGGGCTGCCTGGGGCGTCCATTCCTTCGGGAGTCCGACAGCGAGGGGCAACGTAGGGGTGCCGGCTGTAGGGAGCAGATCCCCAGACTCACTATGGGGCCTCTCCAAATCTACAGCTGCAACTCTGCCAGGGGCTGGCTCTGTGGAGAGAGCGAGAAGGGTTTCCCACTCGACCTGTGGAGGGTGAGGCAAGCAAGAGACATCCTCTGTGAGGGGCGTCACAGGGGTAGCAGATGAGGGACGGACGGTGGCCAATCCCTCCCCGGCGCAGATGGTGGCTGTTGCCGTGGTCCTGCTCCCTGTGGAGGTGGCAGACAAAGGAAACACAGTGGCCGATCCTTCCCCGGTGTGGGCGGTGGCCGTCACTGCAGTTCTGCCCTTCTCTGGGATTACAGAGGAGAGGTGGATGGTGGCCGATCTCTTCCCCACACGGATGGTGGCTGTCACTGCGGTTCTGCTCCCAGCGGAGGCTGCAGGTGAAGGGCATACGGTGACAGACCCTTCCCCGGCACGGATGGTGGCCGTCGCCACATTGCTGCAGGAGGTGGTAGAAGAGAGACGTAAGGTGGCCGACTTCTCCCCAACACGGATGGTGGCCGTCGTCACGGTTCTACCTGCAACTATAGAGGTACAAGTCCCATCCCGATCCTGGTGAGTGCTGGTTTGGCTGGAGAATAATATGCTGGGGTGGCGTTCCTCTGGCTGGCTCCGTTGAGGGGAAGAGGGGAGCAAGGTAGTGGGGGACATTGGCCCGTCTGGCCTGGGCCCTTCGTGTGCTCTATGCGCCTCCCTATGGCCTCCCCTTGGAGTTGGTGTTTCAACACCCTGTCCGTGGTCCCTCCTTGGGGGTCGGTGTTGCGCCACCCTGTCCGTGGTCTCCTGTTGGGGTGGGTATTTCACTACCGTCGTGGGGAAAAAAGTCACGTCCCCGTGGCTGGAGGTGGTAGCAGTCCAAGGTGGTGGTCTGGTGGGTCGGCGTGAGGTGGCAAAGGAGGGAGGTCCAGTGATGGGTGGGTAGGATTGGTTCCTGGTGCAGTGCATAGGTTATGTGGAGGGTGGAGGTCTGCGGGGTCTTCAGGAGGAGGCAGAAGAGGTGAGGTGTCCCCCAGATGTGTTGGTGTTTCCCCTAGGCAGGGGTCCAGGTCACTCAGCATATTTTCATTTCTGGAGGTGGTGAGTGGCCGATGTCTCCTGGTTGAATGCTGGAGGCGGGTGAGGCGACCTGGGTTTTATGGAGTTGCCAGGGGCAGGTGCAAATCCCCTTCCAGGTGGGCTTGGCCACAATTTCCCGTGTGTCTGGTGTATCTTTAGTGTTTTGAGGGATATATTGCGTGTGGGGGAAGTGGAGGTGGGTGGTTTTGGTGGTGTTGGGGATGTGGGTGAGGGTGTGGCTCCTTACCTAGCTGGTGGGCAGGAGAGCAGGCCAGATCTGGTTGTGGTGGTGGTGAGGACAGGTGTGGGTGGTGAGAAGCTGAGGTCACATGGTGAGGCAGCCGGGCGTGGGTGGGTGGTTGTTCGTTTGGGTTGTGGAGTTCGGGTGTTGGGGATGGAGTCGTGGCGGTGCTGGGGGATGAGGAGCTGGTGTGTGGTCTGGCGTAGGTTCTGGCTGTGGAACGAGGAGTGTATGGGGGAGAAGAATGTGTGAGTGTAGGGGTGGCAGTAGGTGGCATGGAGAGTCGGTGACCTGATGGGATGGCTGTGGGTGGGTGGGAGGTGTCCTGGTTGGGTGGCAGGGTCTTTGTGTCCTGCGGTGATGGTGTGGTGGCGGGAGGTGAGGTGTGAGGTGAGGTCGTTGGGGATGCGGCGGGGGTCTGTGGGGAGGGTGTGGAGGGTGAGGTGGGGGACGTGATTGTGGAAGGGGGTATGGGTGAGGGTGAGGAGTGAGAGGGCGTGATGTAGCAGGCGTATGAGTCAGACATGTGGTCGGGGGTGGAGTTTGGTGGTGGAGTGGAGTGGTGGGTGGGGGAGTGGGTAGCAGCCTGGTTGGGAGGTGTTGGGTGGGGGGCGGAATAGCAGCTCGTGGTGGTTGCGGTAGGTATGCAGGGTCTTATACTGGTTAGTTACTTGGTAGGGGTTGGAGACGTTGATAACGGTGTAGGGTCCTAAGAACTGTGGTAAGATCTTGTTTGGGACTGGTAATTGTGCTACTACAACTGAACCCCCTGGCTTGTGGGGATTGGATGGGGTGATGTCGGGTTGTAGGTTGGTGTTTCTGTAAGTGATGCAGTTGGCTCTTGTGGTGAAGGGGGTCGGATGTGGGGGACGTGGAGGGGGGCTGGAGGTGGTGTTGGAGGGGTAGGAGGAGGGGAGTTTCTCCAGATACTCGTTTGTGGAGAGTAATGCCGTCATCTCAGGGGCAGGTGTTCATCCCCCACTGTACAATTTTTACGTGCACTGGCCAGTCCTCGCTTCTCGTCTCTTCTATCCTAGCCCGCACCTGCTTGAGGAGGGTGCGGTGGCTTCTCTCACATACCCTGTTCCCTTGGGGCCAGTAGAGAGAGTAGTTAGAAATTTGACAGCCGAAGATGGTGGTGAGTTCCTTCCATACTTTGCTGGTTAATTCCGGGGCGTTGTCTTAGTGAAGGGCTTGGGGATGCCAAAGTAGGGGAAGACGTGGCGGGCGAGGGTGTCGGCCACAGCCACAGCGTGGTGTTCTTTGGCCGGGCAGGTGATGAGGAATTTCGAGTAAGTGTCTACGAAGGTAATGATGTACTTGTAGGTGGTTTTAGGTGGTAGGGGGCCGATTATGTCCACGGACAGCAGTTCCCATGGTTTGTGGGTGGTAATGTTCCCTGAAGGGCCAGGCGTTTGTGAGATGTCCTTGCCTAGTGCACAGGCCTGGCAGGCCTGGATGACTTATTTGGCCAGGTTGGAGGGGCTGGGTGTCCAGTAGATGTCGTTAAACACGTGCAGTAGCTTCTTGGTGCTGAGATGAAAGCCGTTATCCAAGTGTAAGTGGGTCATTGCGTCAAGGGTGGTGTTGGGGGAGAGCACTATGTGTCCAGACTGGGTGAACAGGTGGTCGCCATGCTGGTGGGGCTTAGAAAATACTTGGGGTGGTATCCAGCTGGGGTGCTCTTTGTTTTGCCACTGATGTAGGAGGCTGGAGGCAGCAGTGATAGAGTTGATGGGCAGTCGAAACAAGGCATCGGCATTGGTGTATAACTTGCCAGGCCGGTACGCGATCTTGAAGTCGAATTCCTCAAGAGTTTCTCTCCACCTGATCAGCTGGGCGTTATGGGTCTGGGACTGGCATAGCCATTGCAGAGACTGGTGTTCGGTTATGATGGTGATGTGTGTGCCTATTAGGTAGGCTCAGAAGTGCTCCAATGCCCATATGATGCCTGGGCATTCTCGTTTGGTGGTGGCGTAGTTTTTCTCGGCTTGCTTGAGTGTATGGCTGGGGCAGGTGATTATGTGCTCTCACCCTTCTTGGACCTGGGCTAGGAAGGCGCCGATCGCCACTAGGGATACGTCGGTGTATAGGTGAAAAAGCAGGGTGTAGTTGGGGAATGTGATGATCGGAGTGGTGATGAGCTAGGTCTTGAAGGTGTGGAATGTTGTGACATGAACGTTGGTCCGGGTGAAAGGTTTTCCCATATTTGTCATGTTGTAGAGGGGCTTCACGATGTTGGCGAACCCTTTCACGAAGCGCCGGTAGTAGGACGTGAGCCCAAGAAAGGCACGAACTTCGTGGACTTTCCCAACTGCAATGGTGGTAAAATACCAGCACCAAAGCGAGACCACAGGGAAGCACGGAAAGGGCCTGAATCAAATGGGCATACATCCTCCGTCACCAGGCGCCCCCTTTCTCTCAATGGAGCCCACAAGAAGTACACCATCCTGCTGCACTACTCTCGGGCCAGACCAGCACTCGCCAGGATCTGGGTGGGACTTGTTTCACAGCAGTCCCAAGTAGAACCATGACGACATCCACTGTACTCGTCGGGGGGAGGACGACCACTGTACTCCTCTCACCTACTACCCCTGCAGGACTGTGGCAGCATCCACTGTACCCGCCGGGGAGGGAACGGCCACTGTCCTTCCCTCACCTGCAGGCTCCGCTGGGAGTAGGACCGTGACAACGCCCACTGTGCTCGCTGGGGAGGGGACAGCTACTGTACTCCCCTCACCTGCAGTCCCAGGACAAGGCAGAACTGCAGCGGCGTCCACTGTGCCCTTCGGAGAGGGAACGGCCACTGTTTTTCCCTCATCTGCTGTCCCCACAGGGAGCAGGACTGCGGCGATGCCCACAGTGCTCGCTGGGGAGAGGACAGCCACTGTCCTTCTCTCACCTGCAGTCCCAGGGTCCTGCAGAACTGCAGCGGCGCCCACTGTACCCGTCGGGGAGGGAACGACCACTGTCCTTCCCTCGTCCGCTACCCCTGCGACGCCCCTCAAGGTTAATGCCCCTTGTTTGCCTCACCCTTCCAGAGGCTGAGTGGGATGTCCCTTTGGCTCTCCCCACACCCCAGTGGACAGAGCTAGCTCCCCAGCAGAGTTGTAGCTGGAGAGAATCTGGACTGGCCCCATATTGAGTCTGGGGATATGCTCACTGCAGCCAGCACCCCAACATCACCCCTCGCTGCCGGACACCCAGGGGAAGAGACGCCGCAGGCAGCCCCCAATGGCCTCTCGACCAAGGTGAGGCCGCAGCCCCCAGCCATCCAGGGATGCCCCCAGGACTCCCACCTGAGACCTTCCCTGCCCAGCCGATGAGCTGTCCTCCTCCTGCAGGCACAAAGAAGCACGCCTGCTTGACCCGTTCGGCCCAAGTCATGAGGGCCGACGCACCCACCGAGGCCTCACCACGGAAAGGCCTCGCTCTACATCGCACAGCAGCCAACACTGGACGACCTGGCTCCTGACGGTGGTCTCGTGCTGCCTGAGAGAGCGCATGCCTGACAGGACCACTCCCACACTTGGACGACACCTGCAGCTACCCAGTCACCTGTATCCCAACCGAGTCCTCTGTGTCCATTCTAGTGCAATTAATCTGTTACACTGTATTGTGTCCAGCTGCAGCACTGTATGTGTTGTGTCAATATATGTGTAAGGTTAGTTGACCTGTGTTTCTGAGCCATATTCCTCTAGTTGCATGCTCTGGACTCAGTCTTGAAGAGAACCCCAGATTAGTTGCTCATACTCAGGGAGCAAGAAGCTGAGCTCTGAGTACGTAGCATAAATGAAATACTGGCCGTGGCAACCCAGGTCACCACCACATCCCCAGGAGGAGACTACGGAAGGGTAGACAGAACGCTCGGCATGTCCAGTCTATATGGACATAAGTTCACCCGGGCTGTGCGCCCCTATTCCCCGGAAGGCACATGACAAAACCACCCAAGTCCGAGTGCACTACCTCTCAGGCGAGCTAGCCCTCACCAGGATCAGGGTGGAGCTGACCCTACAGTTCCAGGCAGCACCCCAGTGACGGCCCAAAGCCGCACAAACCATGAGATGGCCCATAACTGCTCTGACCAAAGGGCCACGGCCTATAGCCGGGCCCCAGTGATGGCCAAAAGCTGCACACAAAAAAAGGCCATGGCCTATTGCCGGGCCATCAATAAGGAAATGGCCCATAGCTGCTCCATCAGGTGCTGCGTACGCCTCCTGCAGAACCAGCAACGGCCCATAGCTGCACCGGGGAGAGGCAGGTATGCCCCATCCTTCTGCAGTTGCCTTGGAGGGCATGCCACAGGCAACGGCCTATAGCCGCGCCCATAGGCAGGAGACGGCCCATAGCTGCTCTTCATCTACACGTCACCCTCCATATGGGACTTCGGCGACAGCCCACTGCCGCACCGACAGGCAAGTGATGGCCTATAGCTGAGCTTCATCTGCATTCCCCTTAGGGAGTTGGGCCCCAGTGACAGCCCAAAGTGGCACTGACAGTGAAGGGACGGCCCATAGCCGCCCTCCGTCTGTTGCCCAAGGGAACCCAGCGATGGCCCAAAGCCTTGCCGGGGAGGGACACCAAAGCCCCTCGCCCCCTGTGACTCCACGATGCAAGGGTGAACTGCGGTCAGCCCTGCCTACCGACAGGAGCACAGGCCACCCCTCTGTTTGCCAAGACCGAGGCAACTTCCAGGAGGAGGACTTCTGCCCCAAGGACTGGTGGAGAGGCCCAGTGTTATCTCTTTGGGTTCTTCTCCATCCAGTCGACTCCCGAGGAGGACCTCCACCTAACGGACTCTGGCTGGGAGCGATGCCGCAGCCCCAACCTGATGGCGACACCACGAGAAGGAGACCACAGTCAATGGGCCTCTGAGGGCACCCCCAGGACCCCGGGGCAAGATCTCACCCCTCCCCGACAAAGGCGGTGCCCTTCCTTCACCAGGTGCCTGAGGGAGCGCTTCCAGGATCTGTTTGGCCCAAGCCCCAGAGGCCAGACCCCAGTCTCCAACCCCGACAGTGAGGGGCCCTTTACCATGCCCAGCTTAAACCCTTGACGAGAGACGACGCCCCTGAGAGTGGTTCCATGGCCACGGGACGAAGGGACTCCTGAAGGGACTCCGCCTACTCCAGGCCGACGAGTGTGAGTCCCCCAGGCCGCCACCTTCCCCTTTGCCCGATCAGCGACATTCCCTCACAGTGACAGTGATATATGGCTCTTACAGACTGACAATGAGGGGCCAGGACTGTGCAGTATAAGTGAAAAGTGTGATTCAGTCTATCTATCTATCTATAGGCCGACGCCATAATCCCGCAAAGGGTGGCCGCAGACAAAACGCCTCCAAGTCGCTCTGTCACCCACCATTTGACTACCCTCCCCCCAGCTCGCTCCCCACTCCCTCATATATCTCTCAACTCCATCCCTCCACCTCATCCTCGGTCTACCCCTCCCTCTCCCTCCCTCCACCTTACCTACATACACCCTCTTAGTCAGTCTTTCTTTCTCCATTCTCTCCACATGTCCAAACCACCTCAGTGTATTTCTCCTAATCTTCTCAACCACATCCACATCCACCCCACAACGTTCCTTCACTTCTTCATTCGTCAACCTGTCCCTTCATGTCACTCCACACGCTCCTCTGAAGTAACTCATTTCCACTGCTCTCACTCTTGACTTGTTCCCCTCTTGCAAGGTCCACGCCTCGCTTCCATACGTCAGGGTAGGGATCACAATGCTATCATGCAGTGACTTCTTAACTTCCACACGCACCTCACTATTTCTCATCACTGCTTTCAGTGAACCAACAACCTTCGTTCCCTGCTGTACCCTTTCACGAACTTCATCCCCCAAAGTTCCATCCTTACTCATCACATTACCCAAGTACTTGAATGCACTCACACTCTCCATATCCTCACCATCCAACCTCACTGTACATTCTGTGACTTCATTCCTCTCAAACACCATAACTTTACTTTTGTTTACATTAACTTTCAGCTTCCTCCTCCTACACACTGTCCCAAATTCATTCACCAAACCTTGCAACTCCCATTCATCTTCACTCAACAATACTGTATCATCAGCAAACAGCAACACCGGAAGCTTCCAAATCTCACCCTCATTCATTAGAGCCACCCACACATCCACTGCCCTACCTTGCACCTCCTTTACAACCCCATCCATGTATATATTAAACAGCCATGGAGACATCACACAACCCTGTTTCAGTCCCACATTGAGATAAAAAAATTCACTCAGCTCACCATCCACTCGCACCGTAGCCCTAGCTCCTTCGTACATACTCTTCACAGCATTCAACAATTTCCCATCCACTCCATATATTCTTAATACTTTCCACATACCTTGCCTATCCATTCTGTCATAAGCTTTCTCCAAGTCCATGAAGGCAGCATACACTTTCTTTCCCTTCTCTAGATACTTCTCCACTAAACATCTTAGAACAAATATCTGATCTACACAGCCTTTTCCCTTCCTAAATCCCCCTTGTTCTTCTCCAACTAGCTCCTCTGTCATATGCCTAACCCTATCAATGAGTATTCTATCATATATTTTACCAGTCACACTAAGAAGGCAAATACCCCTATGGTTACCACATACTTCTCTCTCCCCTTTTCCTTTATATAAAGGAACAATTATACCTGATTTCCAGTCCTCTGGAACCCTTCCTTCTTCCCAAGCCAATCTACACAACTTCCATATCCATTCCACAACAATCTCACCTCCATACCTCAGCATTTCACCACACACTTCATCAATTCCTGGGGCCTTCCCAACTTGATCTTCTTCATTGCTTCCACTACTTCCGTCCTACTGATCTCTTCCTCCCTCCTCTCATCTCTCCTTCTCCCAGCCATTCCCGAACCACTTATACTCGCACTGCTGTCACTCTCTACATTCAACAAATCCTCAAAGTGCTCCTTCCATCTCCTCAATTTCTCTCTCTTCTCCACCAACAATCTATTATTCCTATCTTTCACTCCCTTACTATTTCCCCTTTCACACTGCCTTACTTTCTTTACCTCCTTCCAAAATAATTTCTTACTCTCCCTCCATTTCACACTCAGATTCCTCCCAAACTCTTCATCCACTTTCTTCTTACTCTCCTTCACCAGTCTCTTCACCTCCCTTCTCCTGCTCACATATACCTCTCTCTTCTCTCTCTCATCTTCTCCCCTACCTCTACTAGCTAACCATTCACTATATGCCTTCTTCTTTTGTTCCACTGCTCGTTTCACATCATCATTCCACCATGCTGTCCCTTGCACATCCTTGCATCTCCTTCTCACTCCACAAACCACCTCACACCCTGCGCCTATCTCTTCCGTAAATATCTTACATACGTCTTCCACCCCTTCCATCTGCTCTAGCTCATACCTTCCCAATCTTTCTTCCACTATACTCTTATACTCTGTCATTTTCTCACTATCTTGCAATTTCTCTACTCTTCTCATAGGAGCTGTTTCCTCCTGTCTTCCCCTTCGTCTCCTCAACCATATTTTTTGCAGCTTCATCTTGACCATCACTAAGTGATGATCCAAGACTCCATTCAGTGAAGTCAGGAAAAACACCTGAAACAGTGCATATCTATTCTGTGTAAGGCAAGAGGCAAACACTCAGTGTCAGTGTTCTGCCACCCTGTGTAAATCAAGAAACAGAGAACGGTGACATGACTCTTATTACTATCGTGAAACTAGAACCAGAGTCAGTACCAAAGCAAATTCCTCTGAACTAGTAAAACCTGTGTTTTGCCTCCCTAGTGGAAAAGAGCCTCTTGTGCAAAGACTGTAAAATTAAGCTGTGTATTGCCCCCCAGACCCGAATTAAGACTCCTGTCTATCTAGTATCTTGTGCGATACTCCAAACCCACCTACCAGCCTACCTGTATGTATTAATTTTGATTAGCATATTGTGTACACATCTCCCTGTTCCACAATAAAGAATTTGTCAATACACGTGTAAGGTTGTTGTCCCGTGTTTTTATGTCCTGTTCCTCTCATACTATGTCTAAGGTCCGGTCTAGAAAGAGAACCCAGCTACATTCTAGGTGTTCTGGGGACGGGAAGCCTAGCATAACAATAACACTTCACAACCCAAGGAAAAGGTTAGTCATTCCATGTGTAAAATTATCTAAACGCTCAGAAATGGTATCGGACCACACGGGGGTCATTTTTGGATGTTAACACTTTCTATGAATGTCTTGTTGCTGTTATAGAAAATTTTGTTAAGCACCACGGCTCAGATAGGTTACTCAAAACATTGACCAGGAAACCTACATTTTCTGCTGATCAGCAATACCAAATTGGCAGAAAACACTGGCTAATATGCAGAGGTACTGGCAAAACAATCCTAGTACTAGACAATGAGGTACGTGACAGTATGGCCCCTGCGCCAGGATGACACGCCGAATCGTGACTGGGGTTCATGGGCAGATACTAGTTACTACACCCCTAATTTCTAACACCACTATAATTACTAGCTGTTAACAACGTACCCTTCCAGAGTTTTAACTTTTACAACAAAATATATTTCATAGCAAATCAAATAAAAAACCTAACCAACATGCCACCCGTAATGCTAGGTGTTCGGCCCCGCGTCCCTCTAAAGCCCCTGTCACACATAAGTGACTCAAGGCCCGACCACGGCGCAACTCAAGGTCGTAACGGCTTTTGTCGTCGGTCATCCCTTGATTCTCTGACAAAGCCCGGACTCTGGAGGGGGGTCGTGAGCCGCTGGGACGACTCCTCGAGCCTCACGAATTTTTAACTCGCGCGTTAAAAAATCATGGCCTCCCCACGACTTGCCAAAAGTCGAGTCACAGTTGCATCGTAGTCGGGAGTGTCGTAGGTCAGTCCTGAAGCAGTCTTAGCTCAATTGGATGCGTCGTGATGCGTTCATTGCGTGTCAGCATGCAGTCACCGACAAAAAACCCGTTACGACTGTGTAACGAGTCGCCGACCACGACCAGTCCATGATCAGACTGCAACCAGACCCCGAGCCGACCATGCAACGCATTTTGACAGTCCAGTCGGCAATTCGGAATCATGGCTCACGACCACGTGACAACTGCAAATAGACCACACGACAACTGGGCTAGGACTGATCCCACACCATGCAAAGAGTGAGCCAAGAGTCTTGGCGGGAAACTGGGCGCGGTCGGCAATCTGGCAACACCGGTCACACATGGCAACTGCATGCCGGCAAGCAAGCGGCATATAAAGTGCGAGAGGCCTGTGCTTGCCATCGTGGGGGGGTCAGCGGGGGGTCGGGGGAGGCTCGGGGGTGTTGTCGTGCATTCCCCGAACACGCCACACAATCGTGTTGCATTCTTGGGCGGTCATGGCTGACAGAAATCCGTTAAAATTTCAAATTTGAAGACTCATTGCTCCGTCACCCCATGGTCGCCTTGCTGTCGCCTTGTGATATGGTCGCGTTCTTGAGGACGTCACGACCAGTCATGAGTCAGTCATGAGCAGATTAGATTTGGGGCCAGTTGGGAGGCATGGGAGCCAACTAAGACACGACCTTGAGTTCTGCCGCGGTCAGGCCTTGAGTTGCGTATGTGTGACAGGGGTTTAATGCCTATAGTCGAGGCACACGACACTGAAGTTGTCATTATCGTACCCTGGCAACCTACCATTCGAAAGTGCATCCGATTTTGTATCATATTATACAAGAATCATATTATTATGCACGAATATATTATACACTTTTTATACACGAACATATTATACACGAATCACATGCATCTCATATTATACACGAAATCAGACGTACTTTTGAATGGTAGGTTGCCCGGGCACGATAATAACAACCTCAGAGTCCAGCACTGTGACTAATGTGTAGCTGGGTTCTCTTTCTAGACCGGAGCTTAGACAAATAAGAGAGAGGCAGGACACAAAAACCCAAGGGAACAACCTTACATATGTATTGCTAAATTCTACAGTGGAAAGGGCAGATGTCACAAACATATTATACTGAACAATTATAATTCTAAAGCTTAGATATCAGGTGTTAGTATCACACAGTATACTACTTAGGACACAATCGGGTAAGGTGAATAGCACTTAGGACAGGGAAGCTAAACACTATTATTCTGGGAAAGTCAAGGTTCTGTATACCGGTGGTGTTTGTGGCACTATTTTCACTACTGGCAGGCTATCTGGTTTGTCGGTCCGGTCGTTAGTTATTGCTCTTGCACTGGGGCCTCTGTATGATCTTAATGGGAGGCTGTGTCACTATATGGTAGCGTGTTCACTGAGACAGACCCTTATTTCACTCCCTTGCCATGTTCACTGTTTCACTCTTACCTTATTTATTCCACCTTCTTTTATGTTATTGCTGATGCTTTGCACACTGACTTTCTATATTCTGATAACTCACTGTTCTGCCCTCACTTCACTATGTCACGGACACTGTGCTTTCACCGTCACTTACTGTTGGGATTGGGCGTACTGGCAGTCAAGTACAAGGGCGGCGGGGATGGTTCAGCCTCACTACTGACGGGGCTGAGTTCCGCCAAGGGCCTCCATATTCAGGGGCCATGGGATCTTGCATAGGGCGTCCTCTCTCATCCAGGGCTGCTGGTGGCGAAGGGTCCCACACTTTCAGGGCTTGGGGCAGGAGTCTGGCCCTCAGGGCTGGGGCTGAACAGCTGCCTGAACCTCTCGCTCAGGCAAAGATCTCCGGCGTCGGGGTGAGGGGATGTCCTGCCCAGGGATCTTGGGGGAGGTCTGGAGGTCCCAGGGGCTGCGGTCTCTGGCTATTGGAGACACTGTCAGGAGTGAGCTGCGGCGTCGGCCTCCGTCAGGGTCTGTCAGGCGGGTCCTCTCAGGAACGGGCTGCAGTGAGAAGAGCCCGGTGGTAGTTAAAGGGCCTGTCCAATACTCCTCCAGGCTGAGGTCTCCCTCCAGATCGTATTTTCGTGGACAGGAGTCAGCACCTGACGGAGGAGCGGCTACCGGCCGTCTCCTGCCGTAGGGCCCGGCTACTGGCCATGGCCTTCTAGGGGCTCAGCTACCGGCTGTCACTAAGGCCCGGCTACTGGCCATGGCCTTCTAGGGGCGCAGCTACCGGCTGTCACTAAGGCCCGGCTACTGGCCATGGCCTTCTAGAGGCGCGGCTACCGGCTGTCACTAAGGCCCGGCTACTGGCCGTGGCCTGGGGAAGGGAGTGGCTGCAGGCCAACTCAAGGGCACCTTCGGAGCAGCTACCAGCCATCTCCTGACGAAGGCAGGAGTGGCTACCGGCCGACTCCTTGTTACCTCTGGAGTGGCTACAGGCCGTCTCCTGTAGGAGGATTGAGCGGCTACCGGCTGTCTCTTGAGGGGCACCTTCAGAGCAGCTACTGGTCATCACCTCATTACCTCTGGAGCAGCTGCAGGCTGTCTCCTGTCGGAGGGTCGAGCGGCTGCTGGCCGTCTCGTTTAGGGCACCTTCAGAATGGCTACCAGCCATCTCCTGACAAAGGCAGGAGTGGCTACCGGCCGTTTCCTCATTACCTCCGGAGTGGCTGCAGGCTTTCTCCTGTAGAAGGGTCGAGTGGCTACTGGCCGTCTTGTTTGGGGCACCTTTGGAGCGGGTTCTGGCCGTCTCCTGATGAAGGTGGGAGTGGCTACCGGCCGTCTCCTTGTTACCTCCAGAGTGGCTGCAGGCCGTCTCCTGTAGGAGGGTTGAGCGGCTACCTGCTGTCTCAGGAATGCTGACTGGAGCTAGGGTAATAGCTCCACCCCATGGTTGTCGGTGGTCGTTCGTTCGTTCGTTCAAAGATTTCCTGCACATATAGTGCAGGCTGGGCCATACATTACCCCGGTCAGTGGGGTATGGGCTGGTTAAAAAATAGTATGTGGGGATGACAGGACCTGGGGATTGCCCAGCACACACGTCCTGTCTCCTGGCTGGCTTTGTGGTGTGTGTGTGTCGGTGGTCGGCTCGCCCGGAAGGTAATCTTGCTTTCCTTCTATGGTGGCGACGGGCGAGCTCCGAGTCATAAGGGCGCGCGGCCCGGGCGGACTTATGCCCCTGTCGTCCGGAGTCCAGTCGCGATGTATATGCTCCTCTGTGGGCTCCTTCTGGGGGTGCTGGGTTGCCCTCGGTGATACTATACTGCATTTTACCACCCAATTCCCACATGCCAAGATGTCGGACCTGATATTTTTCCCTTAACTACTCGAAAACCTCCAGTCCCAGTGCAAAGGGAAGGGTAATTGCGTCAAAGCCTTATGCATTATGTTCGTTACGTGACTATTGGCAGAGGTGCTGATGACGTCACAAACACACCTCCGGATTTAGCCAGTCAGTGACTACGACTCAGTGTTCCAATATGTTGATGTTACTGTATAATATTCAGCCTTGATATTCTATCCACTTGTCCTAAATGTTGCAGCATACAGCGTGAATGAATACTGGAACAAAATACACACAAGCTAATAAGTAGACTGGTTATGATATTGCCAATTTAATGTGTTTACGCTAGGTCGAGAGAGTAATATTCATTTAGTGACAATTTTACTATTACTGGTAAGATATTTAGCTATATCCTAGACATTTCTACAGAGCTTTAGTGATGTTCCGGTGATTATTGGCCCCTTCCTGTCGGTTTTCTGGAGAACTTTGTAGAAGTAATGGTGTTTGAGAAATTTAGCGGGGTTTGCTGCTTAGGATTTGGCAACCGCAGTTAAGTGTTGTATAAACTGCTGGGAAGTGTGAGTGGCGCACGAACTCTGCTACGTTACATCGTCAGTCTTTGGGAGGTGTGACAAGGCTCTATAACCTTGTCTTTCTTTTTCAATATGGCCCTCAGTGTGTCCCTCCTTCGCTCCGTGGCATTAAGAACATCGCCTGCCCTGATATCTCGAGCACAGTCCACGGCCTTCCAACCAGCCAAGCAGCGTATCCTTTGACTGCATTACGTAAATGGTCATTTACGACTAATTTTAGCTCTTGTATTTTGTTTTGATGAAATAATAATTTGAGAGTTGTTTGAGTATTCTAGATAAAACAAATGCTATTTTGATGATATAACGGCAAATGCACCTTAAACAGCAAAGGTTACATAACTAGAGTGCAAGTAGCTGCGGTGTAATGGTATACGGTATATATTTAGCGATTTGTTGTTTGCTTTAGTGACACTTTTTGTTATGTGCCTCAGATATCCAGTTAGGATCATAGTTTTTTCGGTAAATTTTACAAGTGCACAATACCCTCCACCCCTGGTAGTGCAATATAATTTTCTGACAGCTTTTTATGCGATTCGAATGTTTGTGACCTTCATTTTGTCGGAAATGCCTCACTGTCCGTGTTTTACAATCATGAACTTTGGACAAGTAGGTGAAAAAAAGCATTTTCCGGAAAAAATGAAGTAAAAAACAACTGAACTCACAAAAAACCACCAGAAAAATATACTGCACTACCCATAAACATAACCGAACTGATCAAATCAAACGAAGCAGACCTAACGTAACCTCACTGAAAATGAAACTAACCAAACCTAACCTATCCTAAGGGTGTATGTAACATAACCTCACCAAACACACTAAACCTAACCAAACTAAACCCAACATATCTAACCTATCCTAGGTGAACGCTTACCCTAAAGATACGATGGTCCAGGACGAGGGTCGTCTGGGTCGTCGTCGTCTTCCGGGGCTAGGCCAGTTGGAATAGCAGCAACAGCACCATGTCATTCATGTGGCTGATCTGCTTGTGGCGGGAACAGTGCAGCTGCAGCAATAAGGAAGTGGTGTAACGTTTGCTCAGGGTTCGCATGAAGAAACAGATACCTAGAGAAGTACTGTTCAAAATATTCAGTCCGTAGTCCAGGACGCATAGACAAACTCCTTTACGTCATGCCACAGTCTTTCAGTGGTCTGCGTATTGATAGTAGGGTCGTCTGGGTCCACAAATGCCTCCTTGTGGTTAATCACACGATTCGTGTACCCCTCGTCCGCCAACTGTCGATTGGCAGCCCAACCGTCACTGTTCACGATGCTATCTGGCCGAATGAATTTTTTTATAATGGGTACAAGGGTTGAATTTGAAGTTGTCGTTACTTATCTGGTCCCACTCCCCCAAAGGTGCTCTGCAGGACCTTCACATATGATTTAGATCAAACCCAATACAAAAATCACAGTGCATATTCTTCTGTGATTGTTGAATCCTCCAGGTCGTAACATTCTGAGAACAAGAATGTCTTTAACTTGTTTTTAAAACTCTTTGTGCCCTCGATCAGCCTTATATCAAGTGGAAGACTGTTATAAAGTCTTGGGGCAGCAAACTTGAAGGCACGAAAGCCAATATTGGATGAAACTCTAGGCTCCAACAGCGTCAGTCCAACACTAGCTTGACGAGTGTTGATGCCATCTTCAGATGGTTGAACCACATGCAACAGGTCTCTCAGATATGATGGGCAACCAGTATGGAGTGCTTGATGAGTCAAAACACACAATTTAAATTTAATTCTAGCCTTGATAGGCAGCCAGTGAAGCTCAGTCAACACCGGAGTAATTCTGTCACAAGGAGAAACACCTTTAATCAATCTTGCAGCCCTGTTCAAGATATTCTGCAATTTTTTGAGCTGTATCTTTGGCAGATTGCAGTAAATTGAGTTACAATAATTCACTTTAAGTGCACAATTTATCACAAGTTTCTTCACAGAATTCTCTTCTATGTATTTCTTAACAAAAGCAATATTCTTTAAATGGTGGCCAGAGATCCTAACAACATTATTTACCTGAGCATTCAGGGACAAGTTATGATCTAGTAAGACACCCAGATCATGAACTCTGTCAGCAACATCAACTGGATTACCATTGATATTCATATTAATATTGCTCAAATTTGTTATTTTGTCCTTGCACTGTGTCCTAACAGTTGTAGTACTGAGTTTGGTTCTGCATGGCCGGATAACATCAGTTTGCCACTGTCTGTCATATTGTCATTGTCGCGAAAATCACACCATTTTTCTTACTCATTGGGCTGGAGGATGCCGTTGAAATTGTCACATGGACCTTTCTGTCCCTTCATTTGATGATTCTTCAGAAAAGGAAGACCTAGATGACTTCTGGGGAGGAATATGAGCCAGTGGAGAAGGATATTGAGAATGGGGAATCCCCTATTCTCCTCCCCAGTTCTCTCTCATCCTGCCCAGCTGGGTGGGAAAACACCGCTCACAGCTTGGGAAACTGGGCTAAAAACATGACGGACAGCTATCCTGCTCTTGTTTCTCCTATAAGGAGTACCTTTTTTTGCTTTTCCTTGATTTATATGTCCTTCTGGATTGTTTTGTGCAATAAAAATTTTTTCCGTTTTTTGTCCAGGATTGGGTGGGAAAAAATTGCAAAAATGCTTGGGATGGTACGGGTTAAATGCATTTTCGACTTAGAAAAAAATAAACTTACGTGCAGTTTCTCAGATCGTAACCCATTTGTAAGTGGGGGAGGATCTGTATATGGACACGGCACAGAACGGATTAGGACCTGAGCTTGCCCTTGACCTAGTACTCTGTAGTGTACAGCCTGCTGGTTTTGATAACAGTTCAGTTGCATTGTAAACTTGCTTTGTATTTTTAGCATGTTAAAATACTTGTACTTATTATATAAATGATTTACATTATTCTTTGCTCTTACCAGGTACAGGGCTACTCTGTTATGTATAATTAAATACAGTACTCTATAGGGTTTGCAAAAGCCTTAGCATGTATCCCCTTAAGAATTTTGGAACAATCCTTAAAATTTCGGGAAATCTTATCCTGCTTAAACTTTTAGCATGCCATTTTGATACAGGGGTCTTAGGAAAGACCCTACAGTAGCTTTAAGGATATGGTTGTAAGTTTGCATACAGTAGCTTATATTGTGCTGACTTACAGTGAGTTTTAGATACAGTAGTTTTACTCATATTCATCACAAGGTACCGGTAGGTCATGAGTAATCAGGTTCCTCCAGGTTGTCATGTTTCGGTGTTGATACTTTTCATTGCGTTATACCCTGTAAGTATAATATTGCAATAAAAATGGTGATGGCAGGTACACTGATACATATATGAAGTTGCAGGCTGTTAATAAACTTATTTCATATTGTGGTAATTTATTATTATTTTCTGATAATTTTCCTTCACTAATGAATCAGATGTTGAGAAGGAGAAAGCCCCTAAAGGTACAGTATGTGGAACATTTTTCATTTTAGATCCCTTCCTGTTGTGATTTGTCACAGTAGCATAGGGCTCATTTATAGTAGCCTTTAACCTCTGGCCTGTGGTGTGCTTGTCACGGAGGGTGTCTGGTGTGGGAAATTTACTGGTAGGAAGAAATTACCATTTCCACTTTGAGAATTTTAATGATAAACCATACCATACATTAAAAAATTCATTTCATAAGTAAATTAATCTTTCAACTTGCAAATTAAATACAGTAAACTGGAAGACTCAGGTGCCAGCATTAATGCATAGTGACAATTACAGTACTTGGTGTTGTTAAGAGGTTCATGCCTCAGTCATGATGGTCCATCTGATTCTGTATCCCTACTCTTGAGGTCCATTTGGTGTGATCTGGAGTTGCAAGCTATCCAGCAGCTGGTAGTAAGCCTGGCATAGGGGTTCCTGTGCTAAAGATGCCTTTTTTTGGCCATTACAGCATGTTTTGCCCAACTTCCAATACAGGGCATAGTACAGTATTTCTCAGGTGATGGGAAGTACCCACCACACATGACAAAGCTTATGTTGCCTCATGGCTGGTCACTGAATAAACATAAATGCATGCTTTGCTGCCATGGGAAACTGCATAAAATTGAAAAATAAAACAAGTCAGGAAAGCACAATAGGTTGTTGAAAATTCTTGCTGAAAAGCATGCCATTGACTAGATGTTGTTTAGAGTTTATAGTCAGTCTGATGAAGTTAATTTGTTGTCTGCAGTCCCATTTGTTTATTCCTGTTATAGTGTATAGGCTAGTACCAGTAAGGCGGTAGGTGGGAGTGCTCACCATCTGCTTACAGTACAGTAAGGCTACTGTCAGGTGAATCTACGTGAAGTGACAAGCCAAACAATATGCATTAACCTAGGAAACCACCTGCATTGTTGGGTGGTTATGATATAACCAAATGATGAGGGTGTAGAAGCTGCAGTTAAGGAGAAAAGAAGGCTTTTCCTGGAATGGAAAAAGGGTGGTAACAGAGAGGAATACATGGCTGCCAAGCATAGGGCTAGAAAAGAGGTTTACGGGGTGAAGTCTGAATCAGACTTTTACTTGATAACCTAAATTCTATGGAAAGGAAGATTATGATATTTAAGGTGACAAATCAGATGAAGAGGGAGAATAGGGATTTCGTAGGTGAGCAGCATGTGAAGAATGAAGGAAGGTTAGTGGTGAACAGTGGGGATATTAACGTCGCATGGAGAGAACATTACAGCTGGTTGTTGAATGAGGAGTTTGACTGGGACATGGAAGGTTTGGATCCTGCAGATCCAGTGTTTGGCCCTTGGCCTTTGATTGATGCTGCTACTTTGAGCAGGGCAGTAGGCAGGATGCAGGTTGGAAAGGTAGCAGGTGTGTCTGGATTGACTGCTGAAATGTTGAAAGCCTTAGGAGATATAGGAGTGAGGTTAGTCACTGACCTGATAAATTCGATTATATATGAGTTTGTTGTCCCAGAGGATTGGCTGAAGAGTGTAATTGTAAGTGTGTACAAGGGAAAGGATAATACCCTGGGAAGAGGAAATTATAGAGGCATAAAGCTTTTAGACCAGATAATGAAGGAAATGGAGAGAGTTCTAGAAGGTATGATAAGAGAGAGTGAATATTGATGAGGTGTTTGGGTTTGTTCCAGGCAGAGGGACCACTGATGCTGTGCTCATTGTTCGACAGCTTCAGGAAAAATGTATAGGAAAGAAAAGGGAACTGTACTTTGTTTTTGTTGATTAGGAGAAGGCCTTTGACAGAGTCCCCAGAGAGGTGGTGAAGTGGATAATGAGAAATCATGAGATTGAGGAGTAGCTGGTTAGGGTGGTTATGGCCATGTGTGTGGGTTCCCACACCCAGGTAAGGGTGAATGTAGACTTGAGTGGTGAGTTTTCCATGAATGTTGGTGTGCACCAGAGGTTAGGTTTAAGCCTCTAGTTGTTTGTCATGGTATTTGAAGCCCTCTTATGTGACTTCAGAAATGGACATCCGTGGGAGATGTTGTATGCTGATGATTTGGTGTTGATTGCGGAGAATGAAAGGGAGATGGAGGAAATAATTCAGGAAGTGGAGAGATGGTATGGGGCACAAGAGCTTAAGAGGAAATGGAGCTAAAACAAAAGCGATGGTATCTAGGGTTGGTGGCGGTACTGTCAAAGAAGAGGGAGAGTGGCCATTTGGAATTTGCCACAAGGGTGTGGGAAGTAATTCCATCTTGTGCAGTGTCTGTGATAAGTGGGTGCATAAGAGATATAGTGGTATTAGAGTAGACTGTGAGACAATGCTAATTTCATGGGTGCAGTGTGTCGGTGAGAGCCGGTGAAGATTGGCAGACGTGAAGGTACTGAACTCGCTGGTGAGTCTGTTGAGTGAGTGGAAGAGTTCTGTTATTTGGAATACATGTTATATGCTGGAGATGGGGTTGGAGGTAGCGCTGTGGCTAGAGTGAGGAGTGGTTGGAAGAAGTTCAGGGAGCTGGAAGAAGTTCAGGGAGCTGTTGCCTCTCCTGACTTTGAGAGGGCTCTCCTTCTGTGCTAAGGGACCTTTGTATTCAGCATGCTTTAGGAATGTAATGGTGTATGGTAGTTAGACCTGGGCAGTAAAGGAAGAGGATATTTGCAGGCTCAAATGTACAGAAATGACAATAATTAGGTGGATGTGCAGTGCATCCCTGAGTGTGAGTCCTGGGGGAGCTAGGTGTACGACGGAAGAATTGAGGGGTAGAATGGTACTGGAGTGTATTGGTGTTGTGATAAGGAGAGGTATAATGAAATAGTTTGGGCATGTGGAGAGGATTGGGGATGATAATTGGGTGCAGAAAGTGAGAAGTGTTAATGTTAGGGATAGGGGTTTCGAGAGGTAGACTGAAAAAGACCCGGGATGAGGTCATTGACTGTGACCTCAGGGATAAGGGACTGAATAGGGAAGCTGCCGGAGATCGAGCAGCATGGAAAGCCACCATGAGGGGACCAAGGCAACGCATGCAAGTATGTTGGAACCTTAAAAATGGAAAAGAAAAAAAAGTGCCTGGTGGTCGTGTGGGTTAGGGTTTCCAACTGGATGGGGGCCCTTAAGAGTTTACATCTGAGGGGTGGTTGGATTTACTGCACACATAACTAATATTATTCAGGGGTCAAGGGATGAAGATCACCTTCACCATAGGCTAAATGTCAAGGGTTAGTGGTGACAGTATTAACACTCAGGGCTATATTCTGGTTGGCTAAGGAAGCTCCCAAACACCTCTTCCTTTCCAACTTATTTTTGGACAATGGCACATCACTATTCTCGTGTATGTTATATATGCAAATCATATCAATGTTAGAGTTCAGTAAATAACATAAAAAAGAAAAAAAATGATGCAGAATGACAAATTAATTACTAAGGAAAATGTGCTAAGGAACCTCCCTATCCAGCAGAAAATCACAGTCTCCTGTGAATCACTCTCAGTTGCAAAAAATCACTTGGCATTTGCTAAAACAATGTACAGTACAGTGTACTGTGGTTGTGTTGATCATGTAATATTGACGTTGAGAAGCAGGTGCAGATGATGGCTAGTTAATTTGATTGGGTGTCGGAGAAAGATGATGGTTAAAGCTGGTAAAAGTAAGGTTTAATGCCTAATAGAGTTTGAAGTTTTGGGTGTCAGGAGAATAATTTGAACTGTACAGTGAGAATGAACCCCTTCAGCCAGAGGACATCTTTTATATGTTATTTTGAATAACATTAGAATATTTAATTAGGTTAAAGGAGACTTGTGATACTGATGGGATTCAGAGTGGTAGAAAAAGTAGAATGAGCACAGTAGTGGAATTATGTCAGAATATGTGATAGAGCAAACCTAATATAACACCTGTATTTTATTGTACAGTATTCCTGTACCAAATACTTAGAGTTTGAGTAGTGATGATACATTACTGTATCATTTACAGTACCAGTACTTAAGCTGTGTGGATACATTCACCTCATTATACAGATACAGTAGTTGTTACATTATATTATGAAGTTCAGCAGTTTTGTTGTAGGCAGTAGGATAGTGTTTAGATACAATAACAGTATAAATACTGATGTTTAAGAATCATTGCAGTGCAAATTTTGGCCAGACTTGTACACATGTGTTTTGTATCCTGTTGTTGCAGCGAAATTTGATTACCGTGATGCACTGAACCTGGAGAGCCAGTTGACTGAGGATGAGATTATGATCCGTGATGCCTTCAGGGACTACTGCCAGGAGAAGCTTATGCCACGCATCAGAGATGCCAACAGGCATGAGGGTAAGTGCAGCTCGATGTATATTTTACTCTAGCACCATCCTTCATTCCAGTGATTTATTTTGAATGTCATCAGTGCAGTGATGCATTTTTGCAGTTTATTCCTATCTCCAAACCATTTTAGTCTGCTTAGGAAAGCTCTTTCATCATGAATGGGTTAATGAATATAGCTAGTATCTGAGCTCCAGTTCAAATAGTCTTTCTAAAGTTGAAATAAAATTGTGTGGAGATCACAAGAATAAGATGGAAAACATATCATGGGATTGAATGAGTTAATTAAAGTTTTGGCATTTTCAGATGATGTATGCAGCTGAGAGAGAGAAATCTGGTTGTGAGGGAGGTTAATGAGGACTTTCTGACCCTTCACTGTTAATGATTTTTGCAGAGGTGGAAAATCATCAGGATTTAACAAGAATAAACAGATTTGCATGTAGGGGGTTATTCATGCATTTCCTTTGCAGGGGACGTTTGCTGTTGTTTTCTTAGGAGGAATTTCCCTAATTGTATGCTACTCCCTCTTCTGTCTTTCTTTTCTTCATTCTTTCCTCTTCCTTCTGCTTGTGGGTGACTCTACACTGAGTGACAAGCCAAATGGTTTCCTGTACACCAGGAAACCATTTACGACACTGGGTGGTAACCATATATCCAAATTTTGGCACTTGGTGGTTTAGTTGGTACTTACAGAGCTCCAGTCGGATTGAGCCGGTGAAGGTTTATATCCAAGGGGTGGTTGGGGTTTATTGCTCATGTAATGCCACTCAGGGATGAGTGAGGCTGGTCACTGTCATCTTCAGTGTTAGGACCAACTCACTGAGCCCTGAGCTCCTACGCTTCTCATGGGACAACGTAGGATTGGATGATGATGGAATCACTGATTGGTGATTTTTTTTGCCCAGCTAAATGTAGTAATACTTTTATTTTTTCATGTTTCCTTATTGTGTTACAGTATCTGAAAGATTTTTCATGGCGTCTCATTGCATTGTAACTACTGTACAGAGTATTGTAAAGGTAATTAACTTGTCATCATACTTACATAGCTAAGCTACAGACTTGGTGATTCCTGGTGAAACTCATAGTAATGCTGAACTCTTTACATGTAGCACAGTACTGTAATTACTCATATTCTGCTGGTGAGTTACTCCCCTATTTTTGATAGCATAGGAAGCTTTATAGCATCCTTTCCTTCGCAGTACATTTTGTATATTGTACCGTAAAACTCTCTTTTGTTATTTTTGTTATTGTAATATTGACAGAGTTTGCACCAGTAGTATACAGGGTGCTACATGAATAGTAGTCCAATAGAAACTCACCTGATGGTATCTTATGTGTTGTGGGGATGGCTCATTATGCTAGTGTGGGGATGGGCTTGTTAGTGGGAGTAGATATTAATGAATGATGCATGGTAGTCGTTGATAACACTGCAAGAGACATCCCCACAACACACATGAAATTATCCATTGGAGTGGAAGAGGAGTATTACATATGGACCACCCTGTATAAGAGGATATTGACCACCCTGTATAAAAGGATATTGAAGTATTATGTGCAGAAAAAATTGCTAAGGAAGAGGTGTTGTGAAATCTCCAAAATCACTTATGATACAAGCCTAACACTGTTGTTTACCTGTCAGTGTTTGACCGTGAGATTATGACCGAGATGGGCATCATGGGTGTACTGGGGCCAACCATCCACGGGTATGGCTGTCCTGGGGTCTCCTCTGTTGCATATGGCCTCATCGCCAGGGAGGTGGAGCGTGTTGACTCGGCATATAGGTATACAGGCACAAAGAGTTTACTATAGTTGTGTATTTAAACTTGGCAGAGATTTTTGTCATTTTGCTGCCTATTTTATGTAGCTAAGTGGCAGAATAAGATACTGTATTACCATAACTCAGCATCCTTTCTGTAGCACTTATTTGTAACTACAGTAGTACTATATTCTAGTGTTAATCTCTTATTATATCTCTGTATTCAAGATGGAGAGATGGCAATTGTACCTCAAATTAAAGTGAACAGAGTACATTTGCATAACAACTGCAATCCATGCACCTTAACTTGGCAGAGATTTTCATTCTTTTGCAGAGTATTTTCCATAGCTCAGTGTCAGAATATGACAGTACAGTAATTGTTATTTGAGTTGTCCAGAATTTTGGCACTATCTGATTATAACTGTTTTGTGGTACTGTATATTGCATTGATGTAGGCTGTATTGACAGGTCTGCCATGTCAGTGCAGTCATCTCTTGTTATGTACCCCATCTGGGACTTTGGCACAGAGGAGCAACGACAGAAGTACCTTCCCAGACTTGGTAGGACTTGTTGCTTTTCAGTATTTTTTTTGTACATGCTTGTTTCACAGTCAAGAAACCTACATATGATGGCACTGAACCCCGGGTAGAGCAGCTGTGGCATCCAACTGGGAACCAGACTTCTCAAAATTCCCTGCACCTTGCTGTGGGGAAAGACCATTGTGAAGCACTGTCCGCCACAAAGGGATGCTGGCTCCTACGTGGTGTGTGTACTATACTGTACCTGTAGAACTGCCCCACAGAGGCAGTTTCCTTCCTGTAGTCAACGGGTCTGCTCAGCCAGCCAGGCTGGGGTTAAGCAGTAACAACAACAGCTTTAACTGTTACACAACGATAAAATTTGGCTTTTTTCACTCCACTCATTCTGGCTTTGTGTCATGTTCCCAGGAACAGCTCCATGCACTGTCTTTTACTACTTTTAATGATTTGAAGAAACCATAACACCTGCTGTGCTCCTTTTCTTTATTTTTGTTACATAGTGACTCACATTAATTTTGCCATTGTTTCATTCTCATTCATTGCCTTCCAGCTGTGTTCAAAACCAAATCCAGTCATGTTTACTGATGCTCTGCTCAAAGCATTCCCATTTGTCAGTTTTGTAGGGTACTGGTACAGGTAGTCTCTTCATGTACCCTGTAAATCTCTTCCATTGTTTGGCATTCATCCATGCACATTTCTTACTTCTTTACCTTCATTCTTGTGTACATTTTCACACATTCCTAATGTATAGCTACCTGTCAGGGTTGGCATGGGTAGCTTCCTGGGCAACTACCCATTTATCCACCCAGGCAGGTTGTTTTGGTGTAAAAAACCCAGGTGGGTGATTTTAAAAAATATTAATAAATAAATATATTAATTATTTAATTATTTAATTATATATATATGCATACATACACAGATTTAAAGATCCTCCCCGTAACATGGGGAGAAGTTTCGCCATGTGTTCATTTTCTGCAACACTGAAAGGAATGTTACAGGCATAAAATGTTCTTGCAAACTGTAGGTCTAGTAATTTCATCATGGCTTCTGTGGTCATGTGAACAAATCTATCAGTGTTCTGAACTAAGGAAGAACATGAGGCAGTGGAATCACTTGCACTTCTTCTAAGTGGTGGGTATGAAGGAGTGCTTGTGGATATCCCTGGCAGATTTTTTTCATTAGGTGCACTTATGCCCTACTTCTCCAGGGATTTTTGGTGTAAAGATACTATCTTGATAAAAGGAGTGCACCTCTTCAGGTGTTCTTTCAGTCTTTCTACTTTTGAACTTATTTTTTCACTACAGTGTCTACACTATCATTTCTATTTTCCCTTCTCATCATTGGTTTATCAAACTCCCTCCATTGTATAGCTTTGTATCCACCTTTACTTGTCGTGGTATGCTGTTGCATAGTGACTCTCCACTGACTACTGCCCAAGAAAGACTGGTCTAGTTGTGTTGTCCTGGATGAAGTATTTATGCATGTTTGCTTATGCACGTTACAACATGAATGCCTCTCAAGGCTAAGTAGCCTGGATTTCATGTTTTGCACAGCATGTCTCAGCATGAATATTTACATTGTGGTTAGATAAATCTTTAATGAAAAATTGCATAATACTCTAACATTATACTTTAAAATACTGTATAATGACGTTACTATTCATCCTTTACAGAGCCTTACCTTAAAAGAATAGTGTTAAAATTTTAAATTACTACATTTGAATACGTAGTATATATACAGTACCCTCGCGTCCAGCACGCATTAGTCCAGCACGATTCGAGTCCAGCACGGTGAGCAATTAATTAGTATTATTTAATACGATTTAATTACTGCAACACGAGTGTGTTAGCATAAC